>NC_141686.1:173118136-173718136 GCF_964263255.1 Lissotriton vulgaris | reverse complement strand
TTGATTTCATCTAGAGTCATACACTGGGGGCAGGATGTGAGAGCCACCCAATGAACATAGCCATCACACTCCTCATCAGTAGCTGCCGGTTCTCGGGGTAATGGATGTCGTGACAAGTAGTCGGCTGGGTTTTTGGCTCCGGGTCTGTAGATGACTTCCATGTCATAAGTTTGGAGCTGGATCACCCATCTTTCGATGCGTGGCGGTGGATGGGGGGCAGTGCCCTTGAAGAGTGGCACCAAGGGTTGATGATCCGTGACCATGACAAACGATTGTCCGTGCAGGTAAAGGTGAAAGTGTCCACAGGCCCATTTGATGGCTAAAGCTTCGCGTTCTATCTGAGCATATCTCGCCTCGGTGGGAGTTAGTGCTTTGCTCGCGAATGCTAAGGCTGTCCATTTTCCTGGTTCATGTTCTTGTGTCAGAACTGCCCCGAGCCCTACGGGGCTGGCATCCACGATTACCTCGGTCCGCTTGGTTGGATCGAAGTATGAGAGGGTGGCGTTCTCTAGAAGTGCCTCTTTTATGCTCCGGAAGGCATCTTGTTCTTTGGGGCCCCAGGCCCAGGCGGCATCTGCCTTCGTCAGCGCTCGGAGAGGCTCGCTGCGTGTGGCCAGGCCTGGGATGAAACGGCCGCAATACGTGGCCATTCCGAGGAAGCTCCTCACTTCCGTGGGCGATTGTGGTGCTGGGGCATCTTTGATGGACTTCAATTTTCGCGGGTCAATCTGGACCCCCTCCTGGTTGAACACGTAGCCGAAGAACTCAATCGAGGGCTGAAAGAATTGGCATTTCTCCTTGTGGAGTGTTGCTCCATGTGCACTTAGTCTCTTCAGCACACCACGCAGGTGCTTGTAGTGTTCCGAGGCCGTGGCGGAATGAATAAGGATATCGTCGCTCACATTGATGACTCCCGGCAGTCCCGATAGCAGCTCCCTGATGGTGTTCTGAAACACCTCAGCGGCCGATGATATTCCGAAGTTGAGGCGCTTGTACCTCCGGAGGCCCAGGTGGGTGCTGAACGTGGTTATGAAGCGGCATTCTTCAGCGAGTGGCAGTTGGTGGTATCCCGCATTGAGGTCGATCTTGGAAAACCACTTCGAGCCGTTCACATCTGCTATGATGTCATCCATCGTCGGGGTCAGGTGTCTCTCCCGCTTGATTGCCGCGTTCGGCAGTCTCATATCTATGCATAGCCGGACCTCGCCCGGCTGCTTGGGTTTTTCGACGATGACCATGGGCGACACCCACGGGGTGGGCCCAGTTACCTTTTCGATGACCCCCAATTTCTCGAGTTTCGTCAGTTCCTTCTCCACCAGCGGCCGCAGGTGGAATGGGATTCTCCGATGGCGGAGAGCGGTAGGGGTGACGGTTTTGTCGATGTGTAGTTTTATCGGTGCGCATTTGATGCACCCGAGACCCTTGAACAGCTCGGGGAAGCGCTCCAGGAGTTCTTCTACCTGATGGTTCCGTATGTGGTTGGCAAAAGCAATGAGCTTCAGGTCCTCCTCCGTGTGGCTGCTTATTAGCGTGTCAGCCTCTCGATCAATGATGTGGATTGTTGCGGTTACTTCCACTTCGTCAGCCCGTATGGGTGTGACTATTTTCCCTTTCAGAGGAAGTGGGGTGTCGGCGCCATACGCAAATATCTTGGTCTTGGAGTTTAAGACTTCCGGGCGAGGGCGCAGCTTGTTGAATTCTTGTAGGCCCATAACGTTGACAGTGGCCCCTGTGTCAATGACGGCCTTCACTTCGCTCTCACCTACATGGATCACACATGTCGGTTGCGGCCGTCGTCTGATCTTTAGTTCCTTGGCGAAGGAGACTACATACGCCTCCTCCTCATCCTCAGAGTCCGATTCAACCTGCGACGTTGGCAGGAATTTGTCTGTCCTCCTCGGGGGTGATTCTGCTATGGATAGTTGGCGGACCGCTTTGGCGGTTGTCCATGACTTCTGCGAGTTTGGGTGTTTGTTCCTCCGGCGGCAAACCGCTGCAAAATGATTTGGAATTCCGCAGTTCCCGCAGACTTGGCCTTGGGCAGGACAGTCTCTGGCCGCATGGGGTTCGTGTCCACAGTATCCACACCGGCCCTGTGGTGCGTCTCGCCAGACTCCTTTTCTTCCTGGGCCACGTGGTCGTGCCCGTACCGCGTCAGCCCGCTCACTCCTGGTCGTTTCCGGTTTGGCGGGAGTCTTATGCAACGCTTGCTCCATGGCCGTGGCCCTGGCATCTGACAGTTCATGAGCTCTGGCCAGGACGAGGATGTCCTCAAGTGAGATTCCGGGCTTTCTTAGGATGTGGCCCCTCAGCGTTTTGTCCCGACACCCTTGTATCAGTTGGCGCCTGATGGCCTTGGGCTGGTCTTCGTCCGTGGAACTGGCCAGTTCCCGGACCCGAGTGTGGAATTGATCCATGGATTCGCCTTCCCGTTGGCGGGCTTGCCCCAGCTTGAAGACCTCAAAGTCTACATTCAGTTGAGGGTCAAAGTGGTTGTTCAGGGCGGTGACCGCAGCAGCATATGTGGTTACCCCCACCGAGTTGGGCAGGTGTTTGAAGAGTCGGAAGACTTCGTCCCCAGCATAGTGAAGGAGCAGTGATCGTTTCACCGCGTCGTCCGTTTCTCTAGTGACGACGAAGTAGTTTTCAAGTCTCTCTAGCCACACCTTCCACCGGGGTGATGCTGTAGATGGGTCACTCGCTTCACTGAAGGGCGTCAGCACTCCAGCAGCAGCGTGCTGGAACGGGATGTTGATGATCGGTGCCGCTGCCTCATCCACCATGGCGGCGGTGCCCGAATATTGGCGGGTCGACCAGCTGCGGTGTTGCAGTGTCTGTATACACCTCGGCGTGTGTTTGGTGCCACGTGTGCCTCGTCAGGCAGTCTCGACTCCTTTCTCCGATGGTCACTGGTGCGGGCACACCGGAATGATGGCACGTTGGTATCCTCGCGGCAGGCACCGCGGGTTGGTGCGGGTGGTACCACCCGATGAAGGGAGCGAGGGTCGGTATCCCACCCTCGTCGCCAATGTGGTGAGGGTGTGTGGGTAGGCCTAAGCGACCAGCATGGCCACGTGCGCAGGGGCGGTAGCGCGGAACGTCAGCCAGTAAACCACACACTCGTCTCATTTGGAAGTGACGTGCCCGAGCGCGCGTCCTTCTTTTATTGGACCCCGCAGGCCACGCCTGGCCTGCGGATGCGTGGATGCGTACGTGCGTCTGCTAGAGTGCTAACCGCACTACATTACCTATTCCATATTGGTTGAGTGGGATAAGTTCATGTGAACCTCTGAAGCCACAGTGAGTGATTCTGTCAAATGGCCCACAGACATTCATGGAAAATCTATAATTTCACTTCAAATTTCAGCAAATCTAACCCTGGTCCCATTGAGTAATTTCCTTGCAGGTGTCCTGCTTGTATTCAGGCTGCGTTTTCACTGGAGAACTTCAAATAGGCCTGGGCATAATTTAAATTACGGTGGCAAAATTAGCACAATTTCAGGAATTTTTGGCAACGCTTGTTATGTGAAAATAACAAAATTACCTCTCTGCAACTTCACATAATAATGAATCATTCGCTGCACGAATTTAGAGCAAACGCTCAGTTGGCAGTCAAAAATAACTACAAATGCACGGACACAACACAGATTTCTAATTCACCTAATTATGTGTAATTTTGTATAATTTTTCCATCAGTTTACAGAACTATGCAAAAGCATATTACACAAATGTTGCACTCTCCTAACTACAACCATCCTTTTAAGTCTGGTATTATCTTTTTATCCTTTTGATTATATTTAATATGTATAAATGACTTACTAGAGGGCCTTTCAGGCAGCCGTCTTCATCGATTGGTCTGATATTATGCTATTGACATTTTTCTTCTGCAAACCCCAGAACACAACATGGGTGAGTGAGTCAGGCCACTTGATACTTTGGCTAACTTCACTGTGAGTGGCTGCATTTATCCTTTGACAAGGAGCATTTTCGTATACAAAGTAGCCTATAGCACGATCTACTGGGCTAATGTGTATTTTTTGTGTTTGAAAAATACATATTTCCCTTTTCTAAAGTTTTTTAAATATTTTCACCCCAGTCATCCATACTTGTCTTGCTTTGCTTCCTACTGCAGATTCTCAGGACGTGGCTCTCCTCAGTAGCAGATGATCCATGTGGCATCCTTTCCTCTGTGTCTGATACTGTTGTTAGGTCCGACATCCAAACATGGTCAAACAACTTTAAAAAGAGGTCCAAAAGCTTAGTGGTGTATTGTCATTACTCCCAGAACACTCATAACACCAAAATAAAATCGATTCCCTTCAATAATGATGTAGAGGAATGCAGAGGTGCTGATGATTGCAAAAAGTGGTGAACCATAAGTCTATACGCAGAATTGCAACACGCAATTGAACATAGAGATCAAATCTGACACCTAATTTTCTCAGGTAGAGTCTGGCTGCGACCATAGGGTAAACACAGATGTTCATTTCTACACAACTCAAAAGTTTTTTCTTTATCGAGCGTGAGAGGATGAGAGGCTGAGTGGAGTGCCACAGTTCAAACCATGGGGTCAAATACAGATCATCAGCCTTGTCCGAAGGCTTAGTGAATGCATTAGTCCAATCAGCCTTCGGACCCAAATAAACGCAAGAGGCCTGAGACTGACCAGATTCTCTTCAAGCCGTCACCAGTATTTCCAGGGTATGTTCAGCACAATTTCTCATCATCTCACATTTATCCATCCACTCATACACTCTCATTCCCCCACTGAACCATATACTTCCAACCACACATATTTTGCTGTTCACCCACTCATTCATACTCATTCAGGCACACTATCATATATTCTCATCAAACCACCCTCCCACTCATTCACTTATTCACATTGCCTTACCCTCTCACTGTTGTATTTTCAGTCATTGAAATATGTTATTGGAGGCAACAGATTGCATATCAGCCTGGGTGGAGTTCGCGGAGGTCCGCTTAGTGACAAAGAAAACTTTGCCACACTACGCGGAGTTCCCCAAATAGTGCAGTACGCTTGGTCATGTGGAAACGCTGCAAGCTGCGCAAACAGAGCAGAGTTCACCACCTGGGATTAGTTTTAACAAGCTTTTTTCTACCCACGTTAGCATTGTCACAGTCACCCACCCAGTTATTCACTCAACTATTCACTCAACATCATTCCCCTACCTACCTTCAACAATTATTTCACTTTCTTCCACCTTACATCATTCACCTACCCACTCATATTTACCCATTTGCATCAAGCTTCCCACTGACAATCACCCAATTCATATAACTAGTCATCATATTTACCTATCTACTAGTCAACCACCACATTTAAGGACTCACACTTTCTCTCAAACACACCAATCATCTCTCATGGAGTAACAAGCAATTGCATTAATAAAAAGCTATTCTAAATGGCCTTGTTAGCACTTGTTTTATTATCCCTGCAGATTACCTCTAAATACCTGGCCGTGATTGCTCAGTTGAGGGCCAAACATGGCCACTCACCTTCATGTTTTAATAGAATTTCATCTGTAAAAGATACTACAGTGCCATTTCTAAAGTGTCTTTAGGCCCTTTTTCACTGTTATTGGGTTGATTTAAATTCCAACTCCAAGAGTTCTAAGTCAATCCGTTGCAGTACTCTGATTTCTTATTTTAACAAGGGACACAAGATACTGATTTAATTGATTAGTCAAACCCATTCATTGTTGGGGAACCCACCTAAATATTGGCTCACGGGTGTCATTCATCACTGAAAGCATATTCACCCTGGGTTTACTGACCCAGTCCCATAACATGCCAACCAGCCAGGCCCCAACCTCAGGACCTCGTCTGCTCACAGTGAGTCTTACTCAGTGCAGCAAATATTTAATAATCGTAAAGAGGGGCTCTAGGAGCAGCTTTTGGGCAGAAACAACAAGAATGACAGGCCTGTCAGTGTCAAGTACCACGCATCAGGCATTAAACTAACTTATTTCAGTATGGTGGACCCCATCACTACACTGAAATGCAAATTCATGAATGATAGCGTCTTCTCAGCTGTCAAGCCGGAGCGGTACTGTAATGTCTTGTTACTAACCGGTAATCTTCATTACCCCGATTAGGGTCCTCCCACGCCCAGTCCTTACTACTTGAGGCAGTCCTGCCACCACCCAGCCAATCACAACGCCAGTATTCAAAAACTTACATAAGCCCCTCCCACCTACCGCTATGCCTGTTATCAACAAGACTCCGACACAAACACAGCGGGAGGGAGGGAGGGTTGAGGACTGGGACGGGGAGGACTCTAATCGGGGTAATGAAGATTACCGGTAAGTAACAAGACATTACCCCCTCATGGGTCCTCCCCATCCCAGTCATTACTACGTGAGGAACTCACAAGCAGAGAACCAATAAAAAATTCAGGACACCAGCTATCCATGCAGAGTACAAAAATGTAATCAATATAAGATCAATAAACAACAGCGTTCAAGATTCCAACAGAAAACCTGTCAGCAGAGGCATGTAAAACATCAAGCCGATAATGTCGCACAAATGTGTGATGAGACTGCCAGGTGGCCACCCTACAAATCCCCTGAATGGAGACCCCCACCGCCTCAGCCCAGGAAGCAGACACAGAATGCGTCGAACAACCCTGCACATGAGACGGAGGAGGCAACTCCAAACACTTGTAAGATTGGCAGACCGCCAAACGCACCCACTGACTGATCGTCGAAGTGGAAACCTTCTTCCCCTCAGCCACACCACCACAGGAGACGTACAGGGCAGGAGAAATCCGGAACCCCAGGGAACGTTGGATGTAAATCTGGAGAGCCCTGCGAACATCCAAGGAAGGGGGAACAAGGGAATTAAACTCAGCATGCAAATCAGGAAGAGTCACCTACTGCTGCAAATGAAAACTCGAAGAAACCTTAGGCAGGAAAGCTGCATCAAGCCGCAAAACGACCTGATCCAAGAGGAACTGCAAATAAGGAAACTAAATGAGCAAGGCACCCAAATCATCCAACCGGCAAGTGGAGGTAATGGCCAAGAGGAAAGCCACTTTAGCCGAGAGCCACAACAAATCCGCCTCCATCAAAGGCTCAAAAGGGAGCAACGGTAGACCCCGCAAAACAGTAGGTAAATCCCAAGAAGGAATGAGAACAGGAGAAACCAGTTGACTAAGCCGAAAGCTCCAAAGCAGCCGACTAACCAAAGGGGCATCACCCTTCAAGGAGGCCCCAGGACCCTGACAAGCACGGACCACCGCCCACCAAGCAGACAACATGTAAGTGGAAAGGTCTTTCAAAAAGCCATCTCGGATAAATTACAACACAGAAGTAGGAACCTCCAGTACAGGATCCACCCCATGAGAAGAACACCAAGAAACAAAAGAATCCCAATGATGACAATAGCACTTAAGGGTCGAAGGGCGGCGAGACAACTAGATGTCACGAGCCACCACAGACAAACAGCCCAAAGACTTCAACGTCAACCGCTCAAGAGCCAAGCCATCAGCTGCAAATGACAAAGAAAAGGCAGAGACAGGAGCAGAAACTGAAGAGGAGCCGGAAAAACCAACCCTCCGCCAGCCGCAACAGGAGAGGAAACCAAAGGCGGCGAGGCCAGAAAGAAGCAATCAACAGGACCGAAACTTTCTCCCCCCCGAATCTTCTGCAGCACCCTCGGGAGGAGGGGAATGGGAGAGAAGGCAGAATGCCAGGGAATCGAAATAGCATCCAGCACCCAAGCCTGAGGACACAGCACAGCCAAACAAAACCGGGGAAGGAAAGAGTTGTGAGGAGATGCAAAAAGATCGATCCATGGAGTCCCAAACCGAAGGCAAAGGAACTGGAACAGAGGATGAGAGAGATGGTACAGGACAGAAGATGGAAGGTTGCAGCTGAAAGCGTCCGCATGAAATTTCAACTGTCCTGGAATATACACCGCCCTTAAGGCCAACAGATGAGATTCCACCCAAGCACAAATCATGGAGGCCAACATGTTCAGAGACGCACACCTGGTCCCCCCCCTGACGGTTCAGGTAACAACGAGCCATCTGGTTGTCGGTACGAATCAACAGATTTGTCGCAAGGATATGAACCTGAAAGAACTGCACCGCCTCCCAGATGCCCCCCAACTCCCGCCAGTTTGAGGAACGGGCGCCGTGCCCCGAGACCACTGACCCTTGGCTTCCCAAAGTGGTCCCCAAACCCCAAAGACTGGCATCCGTCGTCAACAAAAGGGGAGGAGAAAGACAAAACCGCACCCCCTTCTCCAGATTGAGAGTGCAAAACCACTAGTCCAAGACCTGAATCGGAGCAGGAGAGAAAGGAACCAGAGCCTCTTAATCCTCCCAGGAGGGGTCCCACCGAGCCAACAGTTGAGTCACTAAGGGCTTGAGATGGAGGCGAGCCCAAGGAACCACAGCAGTGGTCGCAGCCATCAATCCCTGGACCCGCAACAAAACACGAGCCGGGCAGAGGGACAACTCAACAGATCCCGCAACAGAGTCTGTAGGGAAAGGATCCAAACAGGAGGGAGAAACACCGCCACCAGAGAGGTATCCAACAGACCCCTGATAAACTGAAGTCTCTGAACTGGATCCAGATCAGACTTGGCCAAATTCACCTTGAACCCCAGCTCCTGGAACAGGGACAACGTAGCCGCCACCACCAGAAGAGCCTGAGTAAAAGACAAAGCAGAGACCAAACAATCATCAATATAGTGAAACACCGAGAATCCCTGATGTTGCAAAACCCCAACAGTCGGAGCCAATACCTTGGTAAAAGTCCAGCAGTGGAGAGGCCGAACTGCAGAACCTGAATCTGGAAATGCATCCCCTGGACTGCAAACCTCAGGAACCGCTAACTTGCAGGATGGACCGGAACGTAAAAATAGGCGTCCTCTAAGTCCAGGGAAGCCCAAAAATCGCCCTCCTGGATGAGGGGGCTGACGGCTGCAACTTGACCATCTAAAAATGAATCAACCGCATAAATGTGTTCAGGTAACAGAGATTCAATATGGGGCGGAAGGAACCATCGGGCTTTGGAACCAGAAACAGACAGGAATAGAACCCCAGGCCCACTTCCTCCACTGGAACGGGCACCACTGCCCCTTTCCGTAACAACATGGCAACACCGGACAATATGGCAGATCATCGCACGGGGTCTCTTGACAATGGGATAACCAGAAAACAATCGAGATGGGGAGGGCCCGGAAGGGAATCTGGTAATCCCACCTGATGACAGACAAGACCAATTGGTCAGAAATTAAACCTGAGCAACAGTCCAGAAACAAACGGAGACAAGCCCCCACAGCGGCATAGTCACTTCTGTGCTGCACCAGAGGGAGGCTGTTGCTGCTGAGGCCGGGATTTATAATGGAACGCGGCCCCCTGACCACAGGCCTGATCACAAAAGGGCTGAGAGGACAAAAACCATTGAAACCCCTGCTTCTGGAAGAAAGACCTTTTCTTAGGAGCAGGCTGAAAAGGCTTAAACAACTTATTTTCCTCTGCAGAGCACTGCACCATCGTATTTAAAGCATCCCCAAAGAGACATAGACCTTCAAAAGGCAGTTTATGGACTAAGGCCTTCTGTGCAGCCTCATGACACCAATGTTTTGTCCACAGAGACCTCCTTCCAGCCTCCTTCCAGCCCCCGCTGCCCCAGCAGCCGAGGGGTAAGCCCACAAGGAATCAAAAGTGACGTACGAGAGGAATTGTGCCAAGACCTCAATTTGAGCCAACTGAGGGTCCCCCTGATCCTTAAGACAGTCAAACAGCTTCTCGAAATCCTTAAGCAGGACCTGCGATGCATAAGCCACATAAGTGCTAGCACGCACCCCAAAGTGAGACGCGGCATAAGAACGTTTGGGAGCAGACTCCACCTTACGCTCCACCGGATCAGACATGGAAGCCTGCTCTGAGGACAAAGAGGAAGAGGAGGTAGCCATAGATGACAAAAGAGAATTAACTTTCAGAATCGCAGGAAACTGGGAATCAAAGTCCACCAGGCGATACAGCTTCCCCAGGAATCACGGAATACCCTGGTTATCCACCTCAAGCCACTCTTTTGTGAGGATATCCTTCAGGACATCATGGAAGGGGAGGTCATCCACCACAGAGGAACTATACTGTGCGTAAAATCCTTCCTGAGCCAGGAATTTAGGGTCAAACCCAAACACCTCTGGAATATGGACCAGCATGTCAGAAAAAACCTTGCCCTGGACGTACTTTCCCTTAGGGGAATTGTCCATGTCTTCCTCATCATCCTTAGCCCGCTTAGCTGCAGGCTCCAGCAGCGTAGACTGGACCACAGAGTTAATCAAGTCCTGTAAATCTACGCAACAAATCTGCAAGACGTCATCCTCCTGCAGTTCCTGAACATTATGCTGCTTTGAAATCACTTTAGCAGGCTCAGGTGAAGAAGCCCCTACACTCATGGCGAGAAATCCAGTGTCAAACAAACCACAACTCACCACAAAATGAAAGGAAGTGCCCAGCAACCTCCAATAAATACTGCCCCATAACCCCCAATCACGAAAAGGTGAGACTGGTGAAGGAAATAAAAAAGGGCAGCCCTGTAGTCTCCACCCACAGTCACAGATCAAAAAGATAATGGATAATGGCCACGGGGGCCGGACGCTGCACGAGTGCCCCAGCGCCGGAACGACCCGGTGCCAGGAAACCATAAAACTCCCCGCCCCAGCCCAGCACATGACCGGGGAGTGTCCCTGACCCCAGAACAGGAGCGGCCACGCCAATATAATAACAAGAAACAATGCAGAATACATAAAAACTGCAAATTATACACTTGCGGCACCGTACTGAAGATCTAGATCAGGAAACAGGAACCGGGAGCACCAGCGTGCCGACCGATGTCACAGCAGAAAAAACAGGCATGGCGGTAAGTGGGTAGGGCTTATGTAAGTTTGTGAATACTGGCGTTGTGATTGGCTGGGTGGAGGCAGAACTGCTTCATGTAGTAAGGACTAAGACATGGAGGACCCATGAGGGGGTAATGCACCATACTGACTGTAAAAGCTGTGGCAGCCCAGTGCGCGCTGCTCCGGGCAGGCTTGGGTGCTGGCTTAGCTGTTCACAGCTAGAGCTGCTTTTGCAACAATGCTACAATGATACCGGACAGAGTTGCGCTGGCATTATTGAACATTTACTGACGTTACGTCAGGAGTCAGTGCCCAATCAAGGCTGTCAGCCAAATGAGGTAAAAATGTGAGTTTTTCAGACACAATTTAATAGCCAGGTGACAGGGTTCATGAGAACGTTTTGGCTGATGGCGCCAATGGCATCACACCTCAACCGTGGTAATGATACCTGCGACCGGACCCGACCCCACCGGCGGCTGCCGCCATGGTTCCTCAACAGTCTTGAGCACACCAGTCCAGTGTGCATCTGAGCCTCAGAGTCGTCGCTGCGGCCGGCCACCATGCCCACTAAATTGCCCTCGCTGTAAAGAAGCAGTCAGGGCCTAGCCAGGAGCGAGGTAGAAGTTGCTCATGCTTCCTGATAAAAATGTGCTGCTTTTTTTGCGCGCGCGCAGTCATGATCATCAGATTCATATTCTGAGCTGCCACACTGTCTTCTCACTGATTTAACTAATTTTGGGTCTTGGTGAGCCACTGTGGTGCCCGCCGGACAGGTCAAACTACTTTACTTTCAGCGCCAAGCCGGAGCGTCACAGAGCCAGCAGGCTGGTGTGATCTGATGCCACTATTGGGCAGACCGCTCAGCAGCAGGGTCATTATTAGGGTTGAGGCTGCTAAACTACTGTCTTTTTGAAATAATAAAGCCTGGCTGTGACCAAAATGTGGGCCTCAGCCTAAGTCTCCTGAGGTGTGCCCAGTGCCCGTGCTGTGTAGGGCGGGTCAAGTCCAAGAGTCAGCTGACTATTGACTATTATTTTATTTATATTATTAGACAGCTGACAAGAGATCTGTGTTGGGGCCTCTCACATCTTGTTTGGGAGACTCAGCCCGGGTCCTTGGGTCCCAAGTGGGACAGACAGCGACCTAGAGTCCGGATTGATGCTCTGCATTATCATGTTACAACAGATTCTATGTCTGGTGCCTTGCAGCCTTTTAAAATCTTCCTATTGTTTCTTATTGATCAATTTGATGTAATTTCTGATATTTATGTTTCCTGCGTCTTCGTTACTTTATTTTGCTCGTGAAAAAAAGGCACTCGTAGTTGTTGCTTCCTTGGTACGCCAATAGTTTTTACCCTGCTAAGGGGGTCATTAGGAAAGTCCACCCGCCATCCTATAGGGAAACGGGACCACCCGCCATAAGGGGGTCCCATGGGGGCAATTAAGATGCGCCTGCCACAGTGGCAGGTGCATCCTGCATTCCTGTCATTGTGGCGGGCGGTGCACTCAGTACCGCCCACCACAATGCCAGGAAGGCATGTTGTGCACTTCCATGCACAACATGGCAGGCACCACGCGGTGCCTGCCATGTTGTGCATGAAACGGCAGCGGGGTACCATAGGTACCCCCAATGTGCACCCCCAGGAGTCCCTGGGGGCCCGCAACGGGTCCCCGCAGTCTATTCCTGCATGCCTTTCTGTGGCGACAATGCCGCCACAGAAAGGCATGTTACCGCACCCATGGTAATGTGGCTGGTGGTGTTACCGCCACCATATTAAACCCTTTTCCGCCCAGTCAACTCGTTGACAGGGCGGAAAAGTGGCGGACAGTCTTTCGGTCCACCGCGGTCCCCCCGCTATAGTAATATGGCGGGGGGAATTGGGTGGTGGGGGGAAATGGGTGGTGGGCGGGGTCGGATCACGGGCGGATCGCCAACGCCATGCGGGCGGTGGCGATCCGCCTGTGATACTAAGGGGCCCCTAAGTCTTTACCAGGTTCTTGCTGAACAGCTCAGCCCACTCAAACCTTTAGGTACCATTCTGGGACTTGTAGTTCTGATTTTATAAGCGTATGCATAGGACTGCAAGTTCCACAATGCAATGCAAAACCGTACTGGGTGGCCTACTCACAATACGGGGAGGTGTGGGAGCTCAGACCACAAGGTACACTATGGGATAAATTACAGTTTAAAGGTCGACAACCCATTTAAAAAAATAATGTAACTATTTATTTAACAAAATTAGCTCCTGCTGCCTTCGTACTCTTACTATGAAATCAGTAGGAGCAACATCTCCTCAGCTGAAGAGAAGTGTACAGCTCTTAATATGAGCCAGTAGTTGTACTCATGTGTTTAGGATCAGCACTTATTTTTCCTCATCAGTCATTTAGCGAGCATAAGAGAGAAGTAAACACAAAGCAGAAAGACGGAGAAAGAGAAAGAAGACAAAACCATCACCATGGGAGAAAGCAGGAACCTGCAGGAGGGAGATAAAAGGACAGGGAGGGCCCGATTCACAGAACTAACTTAAGACAAAATCCTAATCTTACTACTTTTGGTATTCACAGAAGTTAGGATTTTGTCTTACGTTTGTCTTAAGACAGACTTAAGACAGACTTAAGTTAGGATTTTGTCTTAAGTCTGTCTTAAGTCTGTCTTAAGACAAACTTAAGACAAAATCCTAACTTCTGTGAATACCAAAAGTAGTAAGTTTAGGATTTTGTCTTAAGTTAGTTCTGTGAATCGGGCCCAGAAAGTCTAGCAGTGGATTAGAGAAGCATCGCATAGTTTTAATACTAGGTAGCCTTGATATTCGGCGCACCAATGATTAATTGTACCGGCCGCTGGCTTCTGACTAGAGCTTCGGCACGGGCCCACTTCTTTTACAAATTAAGCACTGTGTGCGATGTAAAGGACAGCTATTACACTTCAGGAAGTTCAGGAGGCGCAGGTCATGGAGGGGTCGGGCGCTACCACAAGTTGTCTTATGTGTCGACATATGCAAGATGACAGGCAGCCTTGTCCTTGCTAGAGACCTGCTAGCTACACACACATCTACATTACAGGGTCAGTCATGCACTGGGCAATTAGGTCAGTATTCATGGGAGGCTGAGAGCAGGGAAGGAGTGGCATGGGCACACACGGGGTTCTGCTGACTGGCATAGATGATTACTTGGTGCTTAGAGGTTGAGAGGAGCGTTCCCAACAAGACAACAAAGGGCCCGATTCACAGAATGAACTTAAGACTCAATCCTAAACTTACTACTTTTGGCATTCACAGAATGAACTTACTACTTTTGGTATTCACAGAAGTTAGAATTTTGTCTTAAGTTTGTCTTAAGACAAACTAGAGACAGACTTAAGACAGACTTAAGAAAAAATCCTAACTTCTGTGAATACCAAAAGTAGTAAGTACATTCTGTGAATACCAAAAGTAGCAAGTGCATTCTGTGAATACCAAAATAGTAGTAAGTTTAGGATTGAGCCTTAAGTTCATTCTGTGAATCGGGCCCATAGACATTGCCTTCCCAGAGGAAGACATTCATAGTACAGTGACTAACAGTGACTATACAGTACATGTTTTTCAATGTCTCACTGTTAGAAATTAGGTTTCAGGTTGGCTAAGGTAGGCATCTCACCCAGGCAGAGCCCACCAGTCTAGTCAGGTTGAGTCAGTTACACACCAAAGATAACCTGCGCTCGCTCACCCTCTGGTAGCTTGGTGCAGAGCAAGCAGATTACTCTCAATGTGTAAAGCATTTGTGCAACACACTCACACAGTAACACAATGAATACACCACAAAAAGACTCCACACAGTGGGCCCGATTCACTGAATGAACTTAAGATTCAAGCCTAAACTTACTACTACTTTTGGTATTCACAGAATGAACTTACTACTTTTGGTATTCACAGAAGTTAGGAGTTTGTCTTAAGACAGACTTAAGACAAAATCCTAACTTCTGTGAATACCAAAAGTAGTAAGTTCAGTCTGTGAATGCCAAAAGTAGTAAGTGCATTCTGTGAATGCCAAAAGTAGTAAGTGCATTCTGTGAATACCAAAACAGTAGTAAGTTTAGGATTAAGTCTTAAGTTCATTCTGTGAATCGGGCCCTGAGTTTATAAAAATAGATCACTATATTGTACAAACATCAAGGACAAAAGAAGAGAAATCCTATGATTAGTGCACGTAATCCAGAATTACAGAGAATCTCATACATTGCAGTAAAATGGTAATGATTGCATTGGGCACGCCTTGTAAAAATGGCTAGTAACGCAACCTTTGTTTAAATTATGTTCACTTAACCTTTTATTCTAGGAAGATATGAAAGGAAAGGGGGTGGTGCCCATGAGCCTGTACAGGAGTCGCTGCTGGAGGAATGGCAAGTGGATGTTACCCTATCTAATGGCTAATGTAATGCCTGCCCTGCCTATTTCTCATTGTGGACTATCAGAAATGGAAGCACAGGAGATTAAATGTGGAGAACATTTCTCACAGAAGAACCATGATCAGACATGCCCAGAAAGACTCAGCATGCAGGCTCCTCTGCTTTGACGGTACCTGGCAGCAGCGGCTCCTATATACGGGAGCAGAGGTTCAGCCCCTTTCCTTTCATAGCTTCCTAGATTAGAAGCTTAAATAAACACAATAAACACAAAGATTACATTACTAGGCATTTTACCAAGGCATGCCCCTTTGCGAGGATGTGCCAGATTCAGCACTAGCAGGCCTTATCCACGCACAGCCCTGGTCTTTCCTCACAGCGCCATGATGATGCTTTCATTTCTCCACCTTCATCCAGCGCGCCCATTAAAAACATCCTTGGGCATTTTGCTTTCAAGGCCAGACTGAACAAGTTTGCATGCCACTCAGCAGCAGTTACCCCACCCTTTCATATCTGACCACAGGGTGAGGTGGGTCAGCAAGCTTCACTGACCCAACCCCACCCTGTGATGAGATGTGAAAGGGTGGGTTTAGGAAGTTTCCGATAGACGATCCAGACCTATTGTTGTCAGTCAGTGGTGTCAAGTCGCACGGGATTTAGTTTATTTACTAGCACAGTCAATCAATCAATAAGTCAATCAATCAATCAGGCATCTGTAGAGCATGGCTAATGGTAAGAGTCTCAAGGCGTTGGGTGGGGATTCTGCTGTACAGTTGAAGAGGTAGGTCTTAAGGCCCTTTCTGAATGTGAGGCAGTAACAGTGCTTGCCTGAGATGCAGAGGGAGGTCCAGGTCTCCGCAGCAAGGTAGGAGAAGGATCATCCTCAAGTCGAGTTCCTGAGGATCTATGGGGCAGTGGCCAAGGCCGGGTGGGTGGAGCAGAGAGATCTAGTTGGTGTGTAAAGGAGAGAGGGTGGTTGAGGTATTTGAGTATTCAGGTTTGGTATTGTGGAGGACTTTGTAGACGTGCGTGAGGAGCTTGAAGGTGATTCTTTTATTGATATGGAGCCAGTGGAGGTCTCTAGGGCGACTGAAGATGTGGCTTCGGTGGGGAACGTCCAGGATAAGTCTGACTGAGGTGTTCTGAAAGCACTGCAATTTCTTTTGGATGCTGAGTCTGTGATTCCTGATTTTGCTGTAAGCGGGCCATGTAGCTGTTGAAGAGGGTGGGGCTCAGAGAGAGCCTTTGGGGACTCCGCAGCTGATCTCTGTAGGTTCTGAGGAGAACAGTGGGAGCCTGACTCTTTGGGTTCGGCCGGTGAGGAAGGAGCGGATCCACTCAAATGCCACGTCATGAAGTCTTGTGGAGAGGGTGTGGTGGGAGACGGTGTTAAAGGTGGCAGAGAGTTCCAGGAGGAAGAAGGCTGAGGCTTTGCCTCGGTTGAGGAGAGTGTGGATGTCATCAGTTTTGGTGAGGAGTGCAGTTTTGGTGCTATGGTTGATCCTGAAGCCAGATTGAGAGGTTGTGCTTTGAAGGCCTTCTCGATTACCTTGCCTGGGAAAGGGAGAATTGAGATGGGTCTGTAGTTCTCAAAGTCCGTCATGTTGCCAGAGGGTTTCTTCCGCAGGGGGGTTATCTCTGCATGTTTTCAGTCTTCAGGGAAGGTGGAGGGTTTGATGGAGAAGTTGATGGTGTGGCAGAGTTGAGGTGGCCATGGTGACACCAGCTCAGTTGTAAATGAGGTGGGGGCAGGGGTACGAGAGGGATTCAGAATGGATGGTTTTCATGATCCTTAGGGTATCATCACTGGTGAGGGTGGTACAGTTGAGCAGGGTCGACTGGGGTCTGCAACATTCCGGTGTAGTGGTTGCCGGGTTTGGTGAAAGAGAAGCGGATGTAGTGGTTGTCCGTCCAATGTAGTTCGTAGGTATGGCAGACAGAGATGTTGTTGCTTGTGGAGAAGATGGGGTTGAGCGGAAGTCCTGCTGAGTGGGTTGGAGAGTAGACCAGTTGTTTCAGTCTGCTGGAGGCAAGGTTCTCCTGTAAGGTGGTCATCGAGGTTGTCCAGGTGGAAATTAACAGCTGAGGAGGTTGTAGTTAGTCTTTTGAGGTGAGTGTGTGGTGTGCAATGAAGTCGTCTATGGATTTGCTGACATGGGGACGGGTTCCAGGAGGTCTGTAGAAGAGGGTGCTGCGGAGAGCAGAGTTCGGGCTGGTCCTCCGCTTCTACTTTGGTAGATGTTAGAGTGTGGGCAAGTGATAGGGAGGCGGAGCAAAGTTTTCTTGTTTCCCTTTCATCCAAGTTCTACATGCCACATACATATACATACCTACATACATACACAAATAAAGAGGAGAGTTGAGGAATAGGCTAGGAGGTCAGGAAAGAAGATCAATAGAGCAGCAGTAAATGGTGGAGGACAATATTTTTTAGGACAGAGCACAGACAGAAAAGGGATGGAAAGGGATAGAAAGGGCAGATGAGTGGCACACGTGAAATGGGTAGAGCTAAATGTTCAGGTAGGAGAAGGCTCAGACGGAGGCTTAATGAAGGGTGCGAGCAAAGAAAGGTGATGGCGAGGTTGGGATATTGATAAAGTAAGGGTCACTGGAAGAGTGTGGCAGGGCAAGAGAATGGCTGAGAAGAATTAGATCGAAAAAGTTTAAACCACTTCACTGTTGTACCAGCTGTAGAGTGTTAAGTATACAAATGGCAATAACACAACATAAAGCACTAAAGAGGGTAATGTTTTTATGGAGCTAGGTAGGGAAGCACAGGTTAGAGAAAAAAGCTGAAGACAATATCTTCACAGTGTGACTGGAATGATAGTCATGTTTCACTTACCTATTCGGATATCTTCTAATCTGGGGTAGCCAAAGCCCAATAATACCTTCAGAGCCCAAACATTTGATGTGTTACAATATTGTGTCACTGGTGAATTGATTTTTTTTTTGTCCTCATACACCAAGAAAGATATTTTCAGTATTGATTATACCGAGAATCTTTATGGATGCTCTTTTTGCAGACACCCAGAATATATCTCACGGTACCGCCATGATAACAGCTCAGTCTCCCAATTTTCCAGACCCTTAAACTAATCTTAGGGTGGTTCATTCCCCAAAAAGGCATAATCATTGGACAAAGTTGTTCATAGTCCATCTAGCCAATTAATACAAGGTGTCCAAAATGCTTTCTTCTCTTCCAGACCACTATATCCATGCCTAATTGCCCTAATCCAATCTACATATGACGGTGTAATAGTACTCACCCACAATTTACAGATTTCCCTACGCGCTAGGATAATTAAATAAAGAAATAACTAATTACCATCTTGAGGTACTTCCTCATAGTAAGAAGGGATTCCAAAAAATACTTGTTGCGTACTAACCTGTATTTCATACCCATAAAGGGCTTTCATACCTTCTTGTACTTCAAACCAAAATTCTCTAAGTGCGGGACTGGTCATAAACATGTGAAGGTCATCTGCTTTTTCCAGCTTGCATTTTGGACAACAGGGAGTAGGCCCCTTCGAAAAGTTTGCCAGCCTAGCCGGAGACCAGTATACTCTATGGAGAGAAAACAAGTGATTCCGCTTTAAATTGGCAGGTGAAACCGTAAGATGTAGTAAGTCAAAGATATTTGCCATAAATTCTACAAGTCGGCATCCAAAACTTGGTCCCTCCAAAGTTGTTCCGGAAGGCCAAACTCTCCATCTTCTCCCTCCAGAATTGTCCAATAAAGCACTGATGTTTTGAGGATTCTTGTTTTCTTCAATAAGAATTCGTCCAAAACAGTCTTGACGCCTTTGTCCTCTGTCACAGCCTGTGTCCAGCTTTTAATTTGTAGATACTTAAATTTATATACATTTTTATCTGTAAGAACAGAAATGTCCTCCCAGCTCAAAAGATTCCCTTATGGGAATAACTGACCCCATAATTTGATGTTTGCGCTATGCAGGGCTATAGATAATAAGTCTTTAGTCCATTCTGGAGAGCCTGGGGAGTCCCAGATTGGAGCCATAGCAGAATAATATGGAATGTTCAGCGCTTTCCTGACTCTGGCCCACACATATGCCATGATTCTAAGGACTTTTAATCGCACTTTTTTTTAAAAAACGCATGTCGCTAAACTTAAACATAAATGCATGAGACCCTCCCTGAATCTCAGATAGCATAATTTGAAACATAAAGTCTGTTTCTGCCCCCCCTAGGGTATCAAATAACCTTATTCCTGCCTTCAATAGTAGGGTCCAGGCATATACTCTCAAGTCTGGAGCACACAGTCCACCCTTGCCTTTTTTTCTATGGAGCATTTTCCATGAAATTCTTATGCCTTTTGAGGCCCAAATAAAAGAATTCCATTTAGCTTGGATCTTAGTTAGTCTGGCTTCTTTAAGCGCAAGAGGAATATTCTGAAATAAATATATTATTTTAGTAGCAACATCATTTTTACTATATTGATCACTGGTGAATTGATGCAAACATATAAATTTTTGGGTACCAAGAGAAATTAATGGTGCGCATCTAACACAGGTTTTCACAGAGAATGTGAACCTGTAAGAGCTCAAATACATTTATGCATTTAAATGCGTTCTAAGCTTACACGGAAAGCAGATACACCCACTGGTCTCCAAGTTATAACACTAAAGTTCCTTAGCATAATCAGACAATAGCTTGCACACCAAATCACTAAAGAGAGTACCAGGCATTAGATGGGAGGGCACTGCGCTGGGCAAGTCTGAGGTCAAGGTAAAGAGCCCTGTCTTCAGTTTCTCGCGGAATCCAGGGAGTGGGGAGATGGCTCTGATGCTATTGTTTGGGCGTGAGTGACAAGAAGGTGTAGACATCAGCTCTGGATCTGTGGATACAGAGCATGTCAGTGAGTAGAAGACTAGCCGAACATAGGCTTGTGGTCGGGGATTGGAAATTGATGAGGCTGTTAAGGTATGTGAGACCTAGATTGTGTGAGACTTACTAACTGTGTGTGAGGAGCATGAAGAGATTATGTTTGTGGAAGGGGAGCCAGTGGAGCACTTTGAGGTCTGAGGTGATGTGTGTGCAGGGTGGGAGCCTGAGTGTGAGTCTGGCTGCTGCATTTTGTGTGCAATGCATCCCATGTGTGACAACTATATTATGTCCACCACCAGTGCAAGAGTGTTTTCACGTTGTGTTTGTATAGTGATTGTAATTCTATGTTGGGTCAGGAATAAGTGATAGTCATGAGTGTATAAGAGGGTGTGTGTGTAGAGAGAGTGGTCTTCTATGCATGGGGTTATGAAAATAAATTGGACAAACTTATTCAGCACATCTACCGTTCAACAACATCCGTTGTCTTGTGGTTTCAGATGTATTTTTGTTCGTAGGTTAATTTCCTAAGAAGAAAAAACTAAATATCAACTGCAAGTTTTTTAAATTAAATTGTGTAATTGTATATATGCATTGTGTATATGTACTTTTTGTTTTTATTGAACAATCAAATGCACACATTGGACAGCACTTTACATATAGCATGTATGTATTTATTGTCGTATGTTTCTCCATACTGTGAAAAATAATATTTACAAAAATGATGAATCAAAGAAATAAAAAAGTCAATGAACATAATAAACTAAGAATAACATGATAATCCTACAAGGATGTTGTTTTTCATTAGAACAGCCGTCAGCTCATTCTAGCCGTAGTAGAAGCAATACAGGTCTGATAGGACACCCTTCTTATTTCATTAGACTTCTGCAACACACTCTACATCAGCATCTAAAACCAGCTCACGCTAAGACTCTAGACCATCCAAAACAACGCTGTCAGACTCATCCTAGACGTCCCCAGAAGCGCCCACATCATTTCCCACCTCGCTGAACGACACTGGCTACGAATCCAAATTAAAGCTGTTCATCAACACCTACAAAGCCCTCCACAAACCAGGACCAGCAAACCTCAACAGCTGACTCCAACTCTACAAAACCAGCCCGTTATGCTCCACCTTTCTCTCCTTAACACGAATCCCCAGCGTCCTCAGAAGCAAGAGAGGAGGACATGCTTTCTCGTTCACTGGCGCCAAAAACTGGAACGACCACTGCATCTAACCTCCAAAGAAAAATGAAGACCTGGCAGTTCAACTAGGCCTTGCACATGCACCTGCTGCAGAGCCTGGATACCCTCACAGGTAATAAGCTACTTCTTTTAAATCTAAATAACATAACATAACAATAGATGGAAGCCACAATATTCCTATCCAATTCTGACCCATGCTTATTGCTCATGCCACCTCTACCAACTTAAACTGCGCCTAATTAACTCCCTTCTTCATGCCATCCACCTTCCCTATGTTCTTGCCTTGGTGACCTGTACCTCACTCCTTTACACCCAAAATACTGCTTATGGTGTAATATCCAAATTGCAGCCATTTCCTTACTCATGATCCTTCCTGCCTGCACCATATACTTCATCTATGTGCTGAACATCTCTTCCTCCTCCTTTCCCTCCCCATCTGATCTTCCCCAGCTATTGCATTCCCTCATCACAGGCGCACCTCATACTGATATAATTCTCCCTATTACAGGATCTCCTCTTTGGTTCTGCAATGTCACTGCACTGGTTAACCATTACTTTAATGAGCAGGGTCTTCCTAACATAATTCCGATTTCCAAACATCCCTCCCGGTTGTGCCAAAGACTTCTTCCTTTTGTGTATTTGGTCTTAGTGCCCCCTCTTCTTCCCAATTGGTGAGGTTCTTCTAATAGACAATCTGGGCGCCCAGCAGGATTACAATACTCTCTACTGAGGAAAAATAAAACAGTCAAGCAGGAGAGTAAAAGAAAACATTAGCTTTTTTGACATGCTTTGAAATAAGTAGACTATAGTCATGAAATTTCCTATTGCAGTTTATTGCTAAATCTGGAAATGTCTACATGCTTCTGTTCATTTATCTTTTTTTAAAGAAAAACAAACAATCGATGGACGGAATGCAGAACAATATCATACATTCACCCCAGTACAGAGCCCCGGGCCTAAATCCATCGTTTTTTTTGCTCCATATGCCATTCCAGTTTGAGGCCAGCCATATGCAAATCAGGATTCACCCTGTGCCCAATGAGAACAGTCCAGCCCGAACTGCCACGCCATGTCCTCCCTGGACTGGAAACAAGCATCCTAGGACAAGTTTTGGGGTTTCACCCCTCATCAGCCAGGATAGCTTGAATCCAGCGGCATGGAGATTACGGGACCCACATCTGGGCATACCCGTCCTACTCTGGGTGACAAATGCAAAAAGAACAATTTATGAACAGAATGCAGAACAATGTCATACATTCACTTCAGAATAGAGATCTGGACCTAAATCAGTCTATCGTTTTTCTGCTCCCCATGCCATTCCAGTTTGAGCCAGCCATATGCAACTCAGTCTTGACCCTGCGCCCAATGGGAACAGTCCAGCCCGAATTACCAGGCTAGGTCTTCCCTATACTGAAAACAAGCATCATCGATCAGCCATGATAGCTTGAGTCCAGTGGCCCACATCTGGGTATACACGTCCTACTCGGGGCGACAAACGCAAAAAGAACAATTGATGAACAGAATGCAGAACGATGTCATAAATTCACTCGAGAACATAGACGTGGGCCTAAACCAATCCATTATTTTTTTTGGGTCCCCATGCCGTTCCAGTTTGAGCCCAGCCATATGCATATCAGATTGACCCTGTGCCAAAATGGCAACAGTCCACCCTGAACTACCAGGCCAGGTCATCTCTGGACTGGAAACAAGCATACTAGGACCGGTTTCGGGGTTTCGCCCTCATCAGCCAGGATAGCTTGAATCAAGTGGCATGGAGAGCACAAGACCCACTTTTGAGCATGCTGTTCCTACTCGGGACAACAAATCCAAACAGAACAATTGATGGACAGAATGCAAAACAACCTCATACATTCACTCCAATACAGAGATCAGGGCCTAAATCCATCATGTATTTGCTCCCCATGCCATTCCAGTTTGAGCCCAGCCATATGCAGATGAGTCTTGCCCTGCGCTATATGGGAACAGTCCAGCCCGAACTGCAAATCCAGGTCCTCCCTGGACTGGAAACAAGCATCCTAGGACCAATTTCGGGGCTGATGAGGAGTTTTACCCTGAAGTCAGCCCCAGGATGCTTGTTTCAGGTCCAGGGAAGACCTGGCTTCGCAATTCAGGCTGGAGTGTTCCCATGAGCAACAGGGTCAAAACTAATTTGCATATAGCTGGGTCTAAACTGGGGTGGTGAAGTGAGCTAAAGAACGATGATGGATTCAACCCAGATATGTAACTGGGGGAGAGTGTCTGAAAAGTTTCAGCACTATGTCCATCATCTACTTCTGTTTGCTTTGTTTGCCTTAAGTTGGCATGGTATGCCCAGACGTGGGTACCTTGTTCACTTTGCCACTGGATTCAATCTAGCCTGGCTGATGAGAGGTATTACCCTGAAACAGGTCCCAGGAAGCTTGTTTCCAAACCAGGGAAGACCTGGCTTGGCAGTTCGGGCTGGACTGTTCCCATGAGGTCCCAGGTCAAGACTGATTTGCATATAGCTGGATCGGCACTGGGATGGTGAAGTGAGCTAGAGAAATATGAAGGATTCAACCCAGATCTCCGACTGGGGGTGAGTGTCTGAAAAATGTCAGCACTCCTTCCATCGTCTCCTTGTGTTTGCTCTGTTTATTTTTAATCATTTTTCATAAATAACTTTAAGAGTTAAAAGGTTTTTAGTTTATTAATCTAACATGCTTCATTTATGTATTAACTGATTTATGTGGCATTTGTTTAATTGTATGTCTAAATAGCAGACACAATAACTTAAACTTTTAATATAATTTAGTTAATGCTATTTGACATCCTTAATGCTAAACCCATCAGAGCACTGTACTAAACATTGTGTATATATAGAATTACAAATCACACAACAATCAGATACATCCTCTCATTGATGTTGAGTTTTAAAACTTCCATTGTCATCGTAGAACATTTTTGTCCTCAGAAATTCAGAGTGAATTAATTTGTATAATAATGTAATTTGTGCGGCATATTTTTCAATGTAATATATTGGTATCTTCCTCATTCAACCCATTAATATTTTAAATATTTTATATTTTCTGTATGTTTTATGTTGTAGCTGGGAGTCCCATTCATAAAATAACCTGGAAATGTACTCAGATTGGATTAAGTTGATATAGTGATTGCATTTCTGACTTTATTGACAATTTTCAAAGAATTCCAAGAGTACTTATGGTAATCTGTGACTGTCACAGATTTGCAGACGACACACAATTGATGGACGGAATGCAGAACAAATCAAAAGATTCAACCCCAGTCAACAGATCTGGGTTAAATTCATCATTCTTTCGCTCACCATACCACCCCAGTTTAGACCTGGCCATATGCAAATCAGTCGTGACCCTGTCCCTCATGGAAACAGGCTAGCCCAAACTGCCAAGACAGACCCGCTCTGGATCGGAAACAAGCATCCTAGAACCAGTTTCAGGGTCTTACCCCTCAACAGCCAGGATAGCTTGAATACAGTGGCACAGTGAGCCTGGGTCTCACGTCTGGGCATGGCCGGCACACTTAGGGCGAGAAAGCAAAAGACACACAGATTTGGGCAAGTTTTCACAAGGGCAAACCTTTTCACATAAAACACATTATTCTGAATATGTCAGTTTTATTTATTTATTTGTTTCTCCCACCGGCAAAATATTTTTCCTGTGGAGATGAGATAGGATTTCTTGTACACCCCTGCCAATTTTGGCATGTTCACTCCCCTTTCCACCCAGAAAACCTATTCATTTCTGTCCTCAATATTCAGAATGGGAAGCTACCAGTAGAGCAGATGTAAAAGGGTTGTGAATAGCAGAAACCCATACCTTAGTGGATGTTCACCAGGTGTGTTCTTAAATACTTGCCCACCAACAAGCCCCTGTAAATGGATTTGCTTACAAAGAAATTCTAGCACACTGGCTTTCTGGCAATTTTCTGCATTAACACATCTATTTATTTGTGTGAAATCACATACTGTGGACCTGTAATGAGGATTTGCACTCATAAATTAACCTGTTAGCGCACAAAAGTACAACGTAGGTGCACAAATACATTGTGTATTGGGCCCTGTGCTACTAGATCACATTAGATCACCTTCTCAATCAGGCCTATTCTCATTGGTCTAGTATTTCAGAAAACATTTGTTCTGCTCTATTTATCCATGGTTTTGGTTTTCTTATCGTGGAAGAATGAACTCTGATCTAATGTGGCCATAATTAACTCTAATGACCGCATCTTCTGTACTTTGTTGTTCCTACAAAATATCTCTTCCCTTCTAGATCCGTTGGAGAAGTTGTGAGAGCTCCCTGGCCTCTTCTATTCTGCCATCTTCCTCAAACAGAAGAACTATCTGTGACAGCTCAGATTTACATTGATTTGCGCTCTTTGTTTCTCTAGATATTTCGAAGCCCTTTACAAATATTGTAACTGCATCATTTAGCAAATGTTGCTTATAGAGTAGAAATTGCCCGAAGCTGACATAAAAAGCTTGTTGACATTTCTTACTGGCATTAGGGAGCTCCCTCTCTAGATTATCATATATCTCTTGCTGGTAGGCCTCTTGGTTATTAGCTCCATACATTTCTGCTAAGTCAATTTTTGCATAGACACAAAGTGGATCCAATTGAATGGCACGTTTGTAAGCCTGGATCCCTGCTGCTATAACATTCTCTGATGGCAAAATGTGTGCATGTATATTATTCATTAGTAGTTTCTGGTAGAAATAGCCCAGGTCTCTATGGAGAATGTTATAATCTCCATTGATGGAAATGGCCTGCTCTAGAATGTCACGGTATCTTAGAATGTCACTGTATATTTTAAACTTTTTTGTTAGAAAGACGTGTGCCACATTCCTCAGGACCTCAGGATCACGACTGTTCTGCACCACATCTTCTGCAAGTTCTTGACCAAAGTCTGAATGCTTAAGCAGTATAGCCAGGTAGGCCCTACACTCATAATTGATTGGCTCTTGGTGGATGACTTCCTTAAGTTTGGAAATAGCTTCTACTTCGAGTTCACTGCCTGCACCGTAGCGTGTGGCCACTGCATAACGTGCTATAGCCAGCCCAGCACAGAATTCCATATTTTTGGGTTTTTCTGACAATGCTGCCTGGAAACAGCTTGCTGCCCGCTCTCCGTATCGAAAACCAATCGCCATTAGGGACCAACCAATGATTCCTCTTATCTCAGGAATAGTTGCTGTAGATTGAGAAGACTGAGAAAGGAACTGACTGATTGTGTCAGACTTGTCGAGGTATTGCTCTACCATCTCATAGTTGCACAAGTGATAGTAAATCCAGGCATAGTTACCATAGATGACCAACTTATATCCGATCGAGTTGGCTTGTTGAACTTCTTCCAAAAGCTCTTCAGCTGTCTTAAGACTTTCAAGGGCCTCCTGGTATCTTCCTTCCCGCTGGTGTATATAGGCCTGCAGAGCGTAAAAGGCGGAACGGTTGTTGTAAGGCGTGTATTGAAGTCTGAGGTTGAGAGCTTGTTTCACGTGCCCTATATTAATTTTGTCCTGCTCCTCCTCAAGACTCCAGGTGAAGTGACACTGAAGCTCCTCTAGTCGCTCCTTTAAAGGCATGGTACTGCAAAGAAAAGAGGGTCAGGGAGAACATGTTATACATCCCTCACTTCTTGAGAACAATCAGCAGAACTTGTCAGCTTTGCAGTGCTTCATTTCTTTTCCACAACCTGTGAGCAGCATTATTTTTGCCTTCAAGTATGTGTAAGTGATTGTGTGTATGAGAGTGGGTTTTGAGAAGAAGGCTTGGTTCAGTTGCTTGGGGCTATGACAGGTGGTGAACTTTGAAACAGATGGGGGGGGGGGCAAATACCTGACACAATTGTATGGAGCTAGTGAGGGGTATGAGTTAAAGTGAATTGGAGGTTGAGGAAATCTGGGGTGCCTCTGTCTAAGAAAATGTTAAAAGAAAGAAACATTTGAGACAAGTTGTGCATTCTACTTCACACCTACACAAATAAAGTGATCAACAAATCAATGCGTATCCAGGCAGTAATAATAGAACATTCATGGAATATTGCAAAACATCAAGGAAACTCAATACTATCTAGGGGTGTTTGGAGGTTTCCCTCTACAGGAAAGCAAAACATTTGGCCCAGCCAGTGCCTTTCACTACATAACTTCCCAAACACAGTGACCAAAACACAATTTGTTCACATAATCTATGTTTGCCAATTCTTCAAATATAAAAAGAATGAATAAATAAAATGGAATTTATATTCTGTGCACATAAAAAGCAGCTACTTCTGGAAGGAAGTGACTTCACAATAAGGGGTCCATTAGGATGTAGAGTGGATTGCCACCGCCAGCATGGCAGTGGCAATCCGCCCTACATCCTACCTCGCCAGCCACCCATTTCCCCCGCTATACTAGGCGGACGGAAAGACCGTCCGCCACATTTCCGTCCAGTCGACTTATTGACCGAGTGGAAAGGGGTTTAATATGGTGGCGGTGTCTGCTAGACACCGCCATCCATATTAGTGTGCAGGCGGAGAGCAGCCTTTCCTTAGCATGCAGAGTTCACAAAGGGGGCGCACATGGGAGGTACCTATGGTCACGTAGTGCATGCAAATGCACGACATGCATGTTTTACATTGCGGCTGGTGCTGCTTACAGCACCGCCCACCGCAAGGTTAAAAATCCATGATGCGCCCACCAGTGTGGTGGGCGCATCCTAATCTCCCCCACGGGACCGCCGCACATATGGCGGGTGGTCCCGTTTTCCATCAGGATGGCGGGTGGCTAATGATGCCCTAGGTCTCTTGAAGGATCATGAAACCTCATACATCTTTTTATCCTCCCCTGCCTAGCCCTTGATCATCACCAGTCACATAGGTAAGAACTATTGATCTCTATTGAGGGTTTTAAAATTAAGTTATAAGGTGGTAATTCTTTGTGAAACAATTATGGGCTGGAGTCAAGGGTGTGATGATGAGGGGAAATAATAGTTGCAGGCATACCTGCTTCTTTTCTTTATCTAAGGCTCTATCTTTAAGCAGATTGCAGGCAAAGAACAGGAGTTGATGGAGGACATTTAATTGCTTTGGAACTTCCCACGAGGAGCTTATATGAATAATACTTTACTTGAAAGGGGAAAAATTTAAAAATTAGCTTATACATAATAGTGTCCCATGGGTTAGACATCTTTTAAAGAGGCTCAGCCACTACCAAAGAAACAGCATATTTCCACAGCCCTATTTGTACACATGGTGTGACAGAAATTGTAATCACAAATTTCACTTTTTTGTTAAAGTTTGATTCCTGACAAGCCACATGAATGCCAAATAACTCATTTTTAATGAAGATGGTTCTTGCTCAGTAAAAAATGCGTATACACTCGTGCCATTTTTACCTTATCACCGTTCTGAACACCTATTAGTATTTTTGTCCTGATTTTGCTCCCCAAAGGGACACTGATTAGCTTTCAACATTTTACCTTCAAAAGACACCTCTCATAAAGGTGAGTAAAGACATGAGACCCCTCATGACCGCAAGCAGTCTTGGTCATCTTCCTACAGTCTGGTGTGGCATAGTGGGTGGAGAATGATGGACTGGAATGCGACCCGAGTGACTGGCAATGGATATTTGCAAGCATTCCACCATCACCTTTGTGTTTTATTCAGTGTTAGATACTAAGTGCTAAAGCTATGCCAGGACGCGGGTCCTATGCCCCTTGTGCCACTGGACTCAAACTATAACTCGCTGACGAGGTGCAGCTAGGTCAAATTTGGTGTAATGTTGCTTGTGCTGTTGTTCAGAATGGACATGGGATAGCAGTTTGAATGGGACTGTTCCTACTGAAGCATGATTAATACTAATTTGCATACATCCGATCCCATCCTTGAAAGTTTCTACCCTAATTGGGATCAACTCAAACCTCAGAATAAGGGAATCAGAAGTGACCATGTAGCAGCCAAATCACTTCAGACACAATTCCACATTTCCTCCCCCTCTGTACCTCCATCTCAGCCATGGTGTTTGTGCTGAGATTGTAATTAGAGTGATTAGTCAGAGACCAATATCAACTTTCTGTCTCCCTACAACTCTGACAGCCTCCATTGCATATAGAGAGCTGACATGGAGCAGATATCACCAGCGTGCCACAAAGGTAAACGAAAGGCCATAGTAAATAGATAAAAGAAGGTGCTTTTGTTGGGTCAGGACACAGAAAAAGGTTTTCATCTATGTGTAGAATGCAGCAGAATGTGTTTAACCTCGATGCAGGCCATAGCAAAAGTTGTTTGGCTCATTTACAGTTCAATGCAGCCACAACAGTCCTGTATCCTCCACTGCCACTGAGACATAAAACCTCCATCTTCCACTGTCACAGAGCCGGTCATATGTCTCTTCCTCCACTGTTCCAAATTCCTGACAGTTTTGCTTTACGTTGGGTCAGGATAGAAGTGTGGAGGGTCCTTGGTGCTACGACAGTTCAATCAACACAAAGATTTAGCATTAGCTAAGCAGGTGAGAAAATCCTAGGGTTAGTAGGAATAAATGCTGTGGAGGGAGGAGGGTAACCTGTGAGATGAAGGGTGAAGTAGGGCACAACTAATTTGACAGGTTTGGTGAAGTAGGAGAGAATAAAAGTTGAGGCAGGACAGGAATTGTATAGTAGAAGAATAAGTAAAAGGTGCTGAAGAGGGTTGATTCTAATGTTTGGAAAAGAAGAATGGTGAAAAGAAGTCTGGGAGGAGATGTCTGAGAATTAGTATGAAGACGATGTCTTATCCTCATCCTTCATCGAAGTCCTCTCTGGAGAAGCTCTCTCGCCCCTAATCACAATTGGCAATGCCTTCTGCACACATGGCATCTTCCTGGCTCTCCAGACATACCAGGCACTCCTTCTTCCAAAGAAATATACACTATACCATGAAGACCTTGCCAGCTTATGGCCTGATCATTGCACAAGCAGTCTATCTTCAACTCCATGATTATATCAACACCACCCAACCTTCTACACAGCCACCAATTGTGCTCCAGATAAAGTTGCAGCACAAAGCCAGTTATGTTACATATCAGAAACCTTTCATAGCGGTCAGAGAAATATAAGCTCTGCCCACTGAAATTGCTCAGTGTCTCAGCCACTTTTCACACCTTCCTCCAGCCCACCAACTTCCTTGCCCTGAAGTCTCAAAAGTGATTCACTGTCAACGTACGTCAGTGGTTCACCTCCAACTATGAAACCAACACCATCATATTCACATGTATACCTATTGGTCCTGGAGCCTCCCTGTTACCTGCTTAGTCTCCCCAGTATTCATCTCTCCCCTCATATTCTTAAACCTTAACATGCAGCCCCTTAAACTCTATTCACTGATAAAAGGATTAACATTTAGAAACATGCCAATGCCACACAACTCCACTGAAAAGTCCCCTCCCTCCAGACATTCAGCACCTCAGGAACTGCTTGTATTTCATCCAGAGCTAAAATGCCAGCTTTAACTTGAAGTTTAACATCACCAAAATAGAATTTCAATTATTTGTCAAGAACAAAAAGCAACAACTAATTCAAACCTAGATCAGAAACGTGAACAATGACTTCACCCTCAAGGACAAATCAGGAGAAAATGCTAGACAGCCAGGACTCGCCTTACTATTCAAAAAAGGAAAACTGTTCCTGCCAGAAAGTTCTTTCATTACTTCCTTCCTTCTCAAGCTTCTTGGTGTGGTGGACATTGGACTCCTCAATCTCCGAGAATCCTCATTGGGCCTTTGTGGGGAATCCTGGACTCAGCAGCATGTCTCATCAAGTATCTCCCACTCCAATGGAATTCCACTTGTTAACCTTGATGGCCCACACCATTAGCATCTACAAATCTATCATGACTAGCACCCCGCTTATCTTACTGACAAACTCACATCCATCATGACCAGCACCCCGCTTATCTTACTAACAAACTCACAATCTCTGGTGGTTCATGCATGCCCTCTGCCAATAGACCATCCGACTGGAGCCGAAAAAGTGTGCACAAGAAAATCAGACATTCTTCATTTCTTCACCCACAATCTGCAAAGAAAATACTGTATACATCAAGACTATCAAACTCTTCACCAACTTCAAAAAGAGAAGAAGACACTCCTTTTTACATCACAATGCAGTACCAATCCACTTCTGCTCTAAGAACCCACCAGCCCTTTCAATAACTTGTGGACTGTGTCATTACCCACGACTCAATAAAGCACCATTCGGTTCCCTTTTAGCCAAGTTCGCATTTTCAAATGCACATTCAATCAATCAATCAATCAGGATTTATAAAGCCCAGCTAATCACCCAACAGCGTATCCAGGTGCTTGCAGGTTCCAGAGGCTTATTCTAACAGCCAGGTGTGGAGGGCCATTGGGAATTCTGGAAAGGAGGTGATGGTCCGGAGGTGCATGGGAGGCTGTTCCAGATCTTTGCTGCTATGTGGGAGAAGGAGAGTCCTCCACTTCTGCTTCAGTAGATACGAGGAGTATGGGCGAGTGAAAGGGAGGCGGAGGGTAGTCTTTGCAATGGTTGGTGGAAGTTCAGATGGTTGTTAATGTAGGCAGGTCCTTGGTTGTGTAGAGCCTTGTGTGCGTGTGTTGGCAGCTTGAATTGGCATCTCTACTGTACAGGTAGCCACTGGAGTTTTCCTAGGTGGGGTGTAATGTGGGTTCTTCGGGTAAGGCCAAGGATTAATCTGGCTGAGGCGTTCTGTATGGTCTGAAGTCTCTGTAGGAGGTGTGCGGTGATTCCTACCTAGAGGGCATTGTCACAGTCGGCTGCAGATGAGGCCTTGGTGTGTCCTGTATGTAAAAGTAGCCACTTGAAGATGTCACATAGCATGCACAAAGTGAGGAAGCAGGCAGAGGAGATGGCGTTGATCTGTGATTTCATGGTAAGCTTTCATGCCAATGATGATTCAAAGGTTTCTGGTGTGGTTGGAGAGAGTGGGTGTGGGTCTGGGTCCCAGGTCTGATGGCCAGGAGTTGGTTCATGTGTCTGTTGCTGTTACACATACATACCTACATACATACATACATATATATATGCATGCAGAGAAGGATAGAGCAATTGTCCAGGAAGTCAGGAAAGAAGACCAATAGGGCAGTAGAAAATAATGGGGAATTTAGAGGCTTTTTGGAGAGAGCACAGTCCGAGAATAGGGATGGGGAGGGCAAATGGGTGGCACAGATGAAATAGGTAGAGCTAGATGTTTAGCCAGAAGAAGGCTCAGGCAGAGGCTTAATGAGGGGCTCAAGCAATGGAGATGGAGATGAGGTTGGGATATTGAGAAAGTAATGGTCACTGGGAAAGTGGCAGGGCAAGAGAAGGTCTGAAAAGAGTGAGAAACGTAAAAAACCTAAACCACTTCAATGTTGTAGAGAATGTCCTCTACAAAAGTCAATAAAACAACATAAAGCAATGAAGAGGAGCTGGGTAGAGCAGCACAGGTTAGAGAAAAGAGCTAAAGAAAATATCTTCACAGTGTGTCTGGCATTGTAGTCAGGTTTCACACACCTATTTAGATATCATTTAGTCTGTGGCAGCCAATTCCCCGAAATACATCCAGAGTTCAAACATTTGACAGGTCAGACCAGAGTGTCACTGGTAGACTGAAATATTTCGCAATACACAGTTTTTGACACCAAGAGGAATTAGTGCTGAACACCTAGCACAGGTGTATGCAGAAAATTTGTAACAGCAGACATCATTTTATAAGTTTAAATGGGTGCTAAGCTTATACAGACAGCAGCCACCCCAATGGTCTCCAAGTTGGAACACTAAAGTTCCATCGCATATTGAAACAATTGCTTGCACACCAAATATAGTAGGTGTGGGAAAGTGATATGCTAGTAGAAGTTGGTAGGGACCTATCACTAGCAATAAGGCCAAAATCACGATATAACGTCCATTCAAGGGCTCAATAAATTATCCCCTGGTTCAACCTTTGGTAGCTGGCAATGAGCAAGCACCCTTAACTTAGAAAACAGGAGTGTAAAGCATTTAAAAACACCAATATATTAAATAAGTAGGACACAACACACAATACAAATCAAACACCCATTAATAGAAGTAGAAAATAACAAAATCCAATGTATGGTCCCGGAGATAACATTAAGGGGCAGATATACAAGCCCCGCACGCCACATTTGCGCCGCCATTGCGTCACTTTTATGGCGCAGCGGTGGCGCAAAGCCAGCGCCATGCTGCGGGGTATTTACAACGTTACGCATCTGGGAGATGCATCACATTGTAAAGCCCTGTGTAGGCATTTTGGCGCAGGAAGGGGCGTTCCGGCGCGGGAAAGCCTCATAAAAGTGGCTGAGTGAAATCTACAAGATTTTACTCAGTCACTTTTAGAGCCATGCTGCGTCAAACCCCTGCACCTGCTTGAAGCAGGCGTAAGGATTGATGCAGCATGTTAGGCATGGGGCACCCCGAGCCTTTATGGAGCTGCCTTGCACTTGCGACGCAACTCCAGCAATGCGTCACTGTTCCGGGAGTAGATGAGTTACACATCTGTCTATTCTTGCCCCATGGTGCGCCGCATTGTAAATGTGGCGCATCCATGGTGGCGCAAGAGGTGTCTGCCATGACGCACAATAACTGGTGCATCCCTGCTGATATTCCGGGATGTGCCCGTTATTGTAAATCTGCCGCCATATGATTTCTACTGCCTAAAAACAAAAAGCACCAACTTGGGACATCTGGTCACGCTTGTCTGGGACAAGGTCAAAGTTTGAGGACGAACGCAATTGAGGGCGAGTTGGATACACTGAGCGGGAGGACTTGGTCTAGTTATTACCTTCACACTTGGTTGTTTTTCTGGAAGCTTTTTTTCTCTGCATCGAGCAAGGCACCTCTTCAGGCCGGGATCTGAGTAGATAATGGTGGCTTACTTCAGCGCGAGGCCACAGTGAAATCCTGGAACTCTCATTGACAACAGGAGCTCCTGAGCTTTCAGCTGGACGAACATGAAATCTAGGCCGGGTCGTGGTTTGACCTCAGCGGCTTGCTCTCTTTTGGCGTCAGAGAATTGACTCTTGACGACAAGTCGTTCAACTTATGAAGCTATTTCTAAAAAGTTCTCTGTACTTCTGGAACTTCTTTGTGGGTTCAAAGTGTCCGAAACACCAATCTAAGTCCGCCCGCCATCCCGTCGTACAGTGGGACCGCCCGCCATAAGGGCGAAGTCCTGTGCCTGCCATTAGGATGTGCCTTAGGCCCCTGGCCACCCTTGATTTTGCGAATCACTGACAAAATTTCAACCTCAAAAATATTGAGGTACAAAAATATCGAAGTCAAGAATATCGATATCCTATCTACATCATGGTAAGTACAAAAATATTGAGAAAAATATCAATGTCAAAAATATTGTAAAAAATATCGTTTTTTTTAAATGTTAAAATAATAATGTAAAATAAAGTAAATAATATATATAATTAAAAGAAACAGTTAAAATAATTATAAATGTTTAAAAATAAAAACTGATACATATGTTAAAATAAATAAAACATATACACATAAAATATAATAAATTTACTTACGTAAAAATATTCATAATTATTTTAGTAACTTATCAATTGTTAAAAACATTTTATGAATTATAAATACATATATACACATACAAAAATAATAATATTACACATTTTACAAATATATTTAACAAATTAAAAACATTACAATATTGTTATTTATTTTTTGATAAATTATACACAATATTAACTAAAACAATACAGAAAAATATGGACAGTGGAGGGAAAGAAATTACTATTCCTACTGCAAAGATTGCAACAGTAGGGAAAGTGTTGGAAAGCGTAGGGGTAAAAATTACTATTCCGACTCCAAAGAGTGCAACAGTAGGGAAAGTGTTGGATAGCATAGGGGTAAAAACTTACTATTTCAACTCTAGAGAGTGCAACAGTAAGGAAAGTGTTGAATAGCGTAGGGGTAAAAATTTATTTTCCCACTCCAGAGAGTGCAACAGTAGGGGAAATGTTGGATAGCGTAGGGGTAAAAATTACTATTCCCACTCCGGAGACTGCTACAGGAGGGAAAGTGTTGGCTAGTGAAAGGATTGAAATTACTATTCCCACTCCAGTGAGTGCAACAGTAGGGAGAGTGTTGGCTAGCGTAAGGGTAAAAATTACCATTCCCACTCCTGTGAGTGCAACAGTAGGGAAAGTGTTGGATAGCGTAGGGGTAAAAATTACTATTCCCACTTCAGAGAGTGCAACAGTAGGGAAATTGTGGGATAGCGAAAGGGGTTAAAAATAACATTCTCATCAATTAAATACGCTTTTTTTAATTAAAGAATGATTTATTAATAAATTAACAATAAATTCATTAAAAATACCAATAAATGAAATGTAATAACTACTTTAATACAATAAATTACTTTCCACCCAATTCCCCAATGAACACAAATCCCACTCCACATCAAATCTAACACAATTAACATAATTATCAATTAACCAATCAATAAAAATTAATTAAAAATTATTAAATCATTAACAATTAAATAATTATCATTACCAATAATTAATACTTAATATACATTCATTTCCCAGTAATAATTAATTAACAATACATTAATTATCAATACTAATACATATTAATACATTATTACCTAATTATAATACATTACTTCCCACCCTATTCCCCTATAAACACACAACCTGCTCCTAAACTGAATTAACACAATGAATATATTTATCAACTAATTAATTAATACTAAATAATTACCAACTAATAATTGATGAACAATAAATTAAGTATCAATACTAAAAAATAAAAATTAATAATTACTTTATTATAATTAATTTACTTCCCACCCTATTCCCCTATAAACCCACAACCCGCTCAAATAAACATGTATATAATTAATATAATTGTCAAACGATCAATTAATAACAATTAATTACCAATTAATAATTAATTAACAATAAATTAAATATCAATCCCAATAAATATGAATTAATTATCAATCAATCAATCAATCAGTAAATTTGTAGAGCGCGCTACTCACCAGCGAGGGTCTCAAGGCGCTGAAGTTCAAGTTCAAGTTCGAGAATTTATATAGCGCACTACTCACCCAGAGGGTCTCAAGGCGCTTGGGGAGGGGGTTCATTATTTGTCGAATAGCCAGGTTTTAAATTCTTTTCTGAAGGAGATGTGGTTTTGTGTAAGGCGGAGCTGAATGGGGAGTGAGTTCCAGGTCTTGGCCGCCAAATAGGAGAAGGATCTACCTCCCATGGTGGATCTTTGGATATGCGGAACTGTGGCGAGGCCTTGATTGGAGGATCTCAGTTGGCGGGTGGGTGTGTAGAAGGATAGTCGAGTGTTGAGGCATTCGGGACCTAGCTTGTAGAGGGCCTTGTGTGCGTGGGTGAGGAGGCGGAATGTTATTCTCTTGTTGACGGGAAGCCAGTGGAGGTCTTTCAGGTGGCCGGTACTGTGATCTTGGCGATGGATGTCCAAAATGAGTCTCGCTGATGCGTTTTGGATGCGTTGGAGTTTTTTCTGTAATTTGGCTGTAATTCCGGCGTAGAGGGTGTTTCCGTAGTCTAGTCGACTCGTAACCAGTGCGTGGGTGACAGTCTTTCTTGTCTCGGCGGGGATCCAGTGGAAGATTTTTTGAGCATACGAAGTATGTTGAAGCAGGAGGATGAGACAGCGTTGACTTGATTGGTCATCGAGAGTGAAGAGTCTAGGATGAAGCCAAGGTTATGTGCGTGGTCCGTGGGTATGGGTGCTGAGCCCAGATCCGAAGGCCACCATGAGTCGTCCCAGGCAGAGGGGGTTGATCCTAGGATGAGCACTTCCGTTTTGTCTGAGTTAAGTTTAAGGCGGCTGTTTTTCATCCATACGGCTACATCTTTCATGCCTTTGTGAAGATTGGTTTTGGCGGAGTTGGGGTCTTTGGTGAAGGAGAGGATCAGCTGGGTGTCGTCTGCGTTGGAGATGATGTTGAGGTTGAAGGGAGAGGGAGGGGCCGCTACTGCTCGAATAGCCAGGTCTTGAGGTGTTTCCTGAAGGTGAGTTGGTCCTGTGTCAGTCGTAGGTGAGCAGGGAGTGAGTTCCATGTCTTGGCGGCCAGGTAGGAGAACGATTGTCCTCCGGTGGTGACTCTGCGGATTTGTGGGACGGTTGTGAGGGCGAGGCTGGCGGAGCGGAGCTGGCGGGTAGGAGAGTAGAATGAGAGGTGGTTGTTGAGGTATTCGGGGCCCATGTCGTGAAGTGCTTTGTGTGCATGGGTGAGGAGCCTGAACGTGATCCTTTTGCTGACGGGGAGCCAGTGCCGTTTTTTCAAGTAGGCCAATATGTGGCTGTGGCGAGGGATGTCAAGGATGAGTCGTGTGGAGGCGTTCTGTATGCGCTCCAGTCGTTTCTGAAGTTTGGCTGTGGTTCCTGCGTAAAGGGTGTTTCCTTAGTCCAGACGGCTGGTGACGAGGGCCTGCGTGACCATCCTTCCGGTTTCTGTGGGAATCCACCAGAAGATCTTTTGGAGCAGGCGCAGGGTGTTGAAGCAGGAGGATGAGATGGCGTTGACTTGTTTGGTCATCATGAGTGAGGACTCCAGGATGAATCCTAGGTTGCGTGCGTGGTCCGTGGGTGACGGTGCGGTGCCCAGTGCAGTGGGCCACCAGGAGTCGTCCCAGGGGGACGGGGATTGTCTGAGGATGAGGACCTCCATTTTGTCTGAGTTCAGTTTCAGTCGACTGAGCTTCATCTATTCCGCAACGTCCTTCATTCCTTCCTGGAGGTTGGTTTTGGCGGTGGTCGGGTCTTTGGTGAGGGAGAGTATCAGCTGGGTGTCGTCAGCGTAGGAGATTATGTTGAGGTGGTGTTTGCGTGAGATGGTGGCGAGGGGGCTCACGTAGATATTGAAGAGGGTTGGGCTGAGCGAGGAGCCTTGGGGTACGCTGCAGATGATCTAGGTGGCCACGGAGCAGAACGGCGGGAGGCAGACTCTCTAGGTTCTGTTGGAGAGGAACGAGGTGATCCAGTCCAGCGCTTTTCCTCAGATCCCAGTGTTGTGGAGGCGGGTTGTTAGGGTGCGGTGGCAGACGGTATCAAAGGCGGCTGAGAGGTCTAGGAGGATGAGGGCGGTTGTCTCCCCGTTGTCCATCATGGTCCTGATGTCATTGGTGGCTGCGATGAGGGCTGTCTCTGTGCTGTGGTTGGCTCGAAATCCAGACTGGGATGGGTTGAGCGAGTTGCTTGCCTCGAGGAATGCAGTCAGCTGTTTATTGACGGTCTTCTCGATGACTTTAGCCAGGAAGGGAAGAAAAGAGATGGGGCGGAAGTTCTTGAGGTCTTTAGGGTCAGCTGTGGCTTTTTTCAGAAGGGCGTTGATCTCTGCATGCTTCCAGCTCTCTGGGAAGGTGGCTGATGCGAAGGAGTTGTTTATGACGTACCGGAGGTGGGGTGCGATGATGGCGTATGCTTTGTTGTAGATGTGGTGGGGGCAGTGGTCGGAGGGAGAGCCGGAGTGGATGTTGTTCATGACGTGGGTGGTGACTGTGTGCTGATGGGGGTCCAGTCGCTTAGGGTGGTGTTGGAGGTTGTTGGTTTGGAGTCCGGAGGCAGAGCCTGGGCGTCAAAGCTGTTGTGTATGTCTGCAATCTTGCGGTAGAAGAACGTGGCAAGGGAGTTGCAGAGGTCTTGTGATGGTGTGATGTCGTTGTTGCTGGCGTTGGGGTTGAAGAGCTCTTTTACAATGCTGAAGAGTTCCTTGCTGTTGTGGGTGTTGTTGTCCAGCCACTCTTTGAATGATGTCCTTTTGGTGGTGCGGATCAGCTGGTGGTGTTTGCGAGTGGCGTTCTTGAGGGATGTCATGTTTTCTGTCGTCCGTTCGTGGAGCCAGGTTTTTCGAGCGTGCGGCATAATTTCTTTGAGTCTTTGAGGGCTTCGGTGAACCATGTAGTTTTCCTGTTGCTGGTCTTGCCTGGGGGGTTCTTAGGTGGAGCGAGGTTGTCGGCGCAGTTGGTGATCCAATGTGCGACCGTTACAATTACATTACTTCACACCCTATTCCCATATAAACCCACAACCCGCTACAGAACAAAAATGCAAAACTTAATTACAAATAATTAATCATTCCTAAAAATGATTAATTCACTTACTATAATTAAATTACGATCCACCCTATTCCCCTATAAAACCACAACCGGCTACGGTACTAAAACACAAAATTCACTTTAAGAAAATTAATAACTTCTACACAATAATACATATATTTAAAAAAATAATACAAAACATAACAAAACATGTGGAACACATACATATAAAATACATACTAAAATACATAACACTAACTCAAACATCGATATTTTTAACATTGATTTCATTACTATCAATATTAATAACTTTGATATTAACAAAAATAATATTTCTTACCTTCAGGTCGATATTCTGGTCACTGATATTCTTGATGTCGATATTCTGCCCCTACGATATTTAAAAATCGATATTAATGTAGTTTGTTATTAAAAACTCAATATGTTGTCTGTGCACCTGATTTTGTATTACTAATTTGTGATTACCAATTAGGTAACCGTAAATTAGGTAATGCAAAACCCTTTGCACCTGTGCGCATTTAGACCCCTATGAACGAATGGAGTAGCATTTCCTAATCTAAATTCACTAACTGTGATTGTGCCCCTGTAGGAATTGATATTAGGGAATAGCTATTTTCTTACGTACCATTTCGCATTCCCTAAATAGCATTTACCTAAAATTCGCTATTTAGGGAATGCAAAATGGAACTTTGATACATGTGTCCTGAAGTGTCTCCAGGGAAATTGCAGTACTGTCAAAAGGAAGTTCAGTATTTGGAACACATCATTGTGAAGGGAGCTAGAAAGGTGTCTCCAAAAGTAGCAGAAGCGATCACGCAGATGAACCCACTACGAACTCAGAAGGAAGTCAAGAGGTTTTAGGTAATGGTTTGCTACTGTAAACAGCTGATACCAAACATTCCTTTAATGAGGAAACGTCTACTGTGGTTGACAGGCAGAGATGTGTTTAATTCGATTACATGAGACAACAAATGTGCAAAAGCGTTGCTAAAGTTGAAAAAAAAATGTTGTTGTGGATCAGCACTAGGAATGCATGATTATTCAAAGGAATTCACACAGTGAGAGATGGGAACGCTCTCTCATTGTTGACCCAGATGCATGGAGATGCCGGAAAAACAATTGCCTACATTTGTACTGCATTTAACCTATAGCTGCAGGTCTTCTTGGTTGCCTTAAAGTGGTTGATGCGATAAGCATTAGTCCAGAAAAGAGTGAGAATATAGTGGTGGGATACCCTTTAACTGTAATGGTCTCACACTCTGTCGAGTTGTTGTTAACAAGAAAAAATTACCCACAACAGACTGACTCGCTAGGAATAAGCCATTCTCTCATCCGAAAATACTGAGATATGCAAAGATATATAGGGATGCACGATCCTTAACCCTTCAACACTGTTGCCTGTAAATAATACTGATTGTGATGAAATTGAACAGGATTGCATAGATGTCACAGATTTATGCACTAATCTCTGACCTGATATTAAGAATGAACCCCTGATTGAGCCTGACCATGTATTGTTTTTGGATGGCTCATGTTTAAGAGGTAACAATGGCACACTAGGAGTAGCATATGCTATGTGTAAAAGATGTTGTCAAAGCTTCATAGCTTCAGAAAGCCACCTCAAATGATGGTTACCATTTTTACAGACAGCCAGTACGGGTTTGGTGATGTCCATGATTTTGGGAAACTATTATCCCAACGGGCATTTCTGGCCTCCTCCGGTGTTCCTATCAGAAATTGTGCTGCCTACATTAGCGAGTTGTTGGAGGCTTTACAGTTTCCAGGAGAGTGGTAATAGATATGTTGCCATGGGCAACAGATAAATAGATTCAGTTTCTAGATACTGTGCTTTCTAAGACTGCACATGCAAAGAAAAGTTCACCTTTGAGTACGAAGAGTAGAGTTCCTTTTCCATGTTGATGAAAGTCACTGACACATAGGAAGACTTGAAAAGGGTGCAGGAAAATGTGTCAGAAGCAGACCAAAACAGTTGGGTAAAAGCGGTTTGTGAGAAAAAGGCAAACTACATTTGGATGTTGGCTTATTGGAGACCAGTATTACCAGACAGTCAGTTTCAGTTTCAGTAAAGCTTTATTCGATTTTTGTAAAATATAAAATCATAAAAGCTACATATATATATACACATCATTATTTCATAAAAAATACATAGCCATCATCCATTAAAACCATTAAAAAATACATTAAATTAGTGCATTTGTCAGAATAAAGCTTTACAAAATCAGAATTAATTAATTAAACAGTTTCCAATAATCTCCGCTTCCTCAGGATATGCTTTTTAAAAAACACATCATGACCATAATACATTTATCGTTTCCTAGTTGTAATAGACTTAAATACGCTGGTCTACATTGTCGCCAGTAACCCTGTCTCAGATATTGTTTAATCCACCTCCTACGTTCGTAATCATAATATTTACAGACTAAAATCAGATGGAAGGTTGATTGTATAGACTGGTTATCACATGGTTATGGTACCAGAGTTCTTGACCAGTCATTTCTTTCTGGAAAAGTTACTAAGTGGAAAAATAGTTCAAATCTGAACCTGGTCAATATAAAGCGGTCAAAACCCACAGCACAGATTTATATATAAGGTTGATTTGTCTGGCTAATCAATGTCATTTGATGCTGGATTACTGTGCTTTTTGTAAATTCACCTGTTACTCTCAACGTATCAAAGTGGGTCATACATAATCTTTTTAGGCCCTTCCTTGAAATTCCGCTATTTGATTCAGGGTTACTATACAATTCGGGTCTTTACAGGTCAATGTATTCTTGACATAAGCTAACCACAGGATACTTTCAGCTTTGTCCAGGGCCATCAAGTCCTTTATGATATCCCTGTTGAGACCCAGGGCTTCCACAGTCCATACCCTGTGCCCTAAAGTAGAATTGGCTGTAATTTTATTCGGTCGGAAATATGTTCCATCCCTAATTCTGCATTACAGTTAAATACAGACGCACCCTGGGGAAGCGATAACAAATATCTTAAAAACCCGTTTTCGGCTATTTGAATGGAGGATGCGTCCCGGATTCCCCAGATTCCGGCCCCATATAGGGTTATGCTCCTACATTTGGCCATATATATTTTAGCAGGATTTCAGGTGGTCTTTTTCCTAATTGTTTTGCAAAGTTCATTAGGGCCGCTAGAGATCTTTTGAATAATAAAGTCCTAGATTTCATGGCTCCCACCCATGAACCTGAACCATCGAGTAACACCCCCAGGTAGGAGAAGGTTTTGGCACACTCAATTGAAAGGCCATCCGTCTGGATTGTCCTACATTTGGAACGATCTTTCCCGCATTTCATCATGAAAGACTTTTTGGCATTAACTTTTAACCCTCTTTTTCCCATAAATTGATTGTGTATTGCTAATGCCCTCCTTGCACCTATCAGCGTGCGGGCCATAAGCACTACGTCATCCGCATAAAGGAGTGAGACGACCTGCTTCTTACCATATCTGGGAGAATCAATTGTGCTGGCCTCCAACTCCCCCTCCAAAGCGTTCGTATAGATGGAGAATAGGAAAGGGGCCAGCACGCAGCCCTGTCTCACCCCCTTCTCAATGTGAAAGGGCCCTGTGCATTCTCCATTTTTTCAGTGTCTTACCCTAGCCATAGCCCCGGAATACAGCTGGCGTAGGAATTGTATTATGGCCGGTTCCACTCCTATTTCTTCCAGGGTTTGCCATAGCTTCAGGGGTCCACACAGTCAAACGCGGCTGTGAGATCAACGAAGATGGCATATTAAGATTCTTTCTTAGCTCGAGTATATTTCCCCTGAATGATTACAAAATTTAGAACCTGCTCCACCATGCCCATCCCCTCTTTAAAATCATATTGGACAGGACTAAAGATATTGTCACTTGTCCATATTTGAAGTTTCTCTAAGATCACCTTCCCTGCAATCTTCATAAGGGAGTCTAGTAGGGAGATTGGTCTATAGTTTACTGGGCTCTCTCTGTCTCCCTTTTTGTAGATCGGTATTATTACCGATTCAGACCAGGTTTTGATGAAACCCATTGCACAACAAGCCTGCAGGACACGCGTACAAATCGGAGCCCACAGATCGATAGTCAATTTAAATATATCATTTGGTATTCCGTCTGGGCCCGGGGCCTTACTTCCTTTGCTCTTATTTATTGCCATCACGACTTCAGTATGTTGAATTTCTATATCTATCGGTGCGTGTTCCATTATAGGTACATCCACCTCAGGTATCACTTTAGCGGGGCCATCATTTCCCCCGTCCTTTTTAAATACACTAGAAAAGAAGTCAATCCAGGTGGATTCATTAATGGCAATCTCTATTCGTGCGATGTCTTCCTTTTTAAAGTATGGGGCTTTCACTGCTTGCGAAAACAGTTTCGGATTTTTACTTTCCGACGCTTTTACTAGATTATGCCATGCCAATTCTTTAACCTCCTTTTTTCTATGGGACCTCGCTTGATTGTATGCCCTTCGGCAGTCTCTTATTAATTCGTTATCTCTGGGTTTAATGCTAAGAGCAGTTTTAAGCTTGTTATAAGCCTTTGTGCAGTGGGTATCAAACCATCCAGTAGACTTATCACGGATATTATTATTAGTTTTAGTGAGAGAATCCTGTATTACCGTGGTAATATTTCCGTAGGCATCCAGAATTTCTTTGTGTGTGGAATCTTCATCTAGGCAGACCTGGATATATGGCAATGCCTTAGAAATGATTCCCTCATTTGTTTTTACAGGATCTAATGTGCTCCACTTCAATGCAAACCCATTATTGCATGCCAATGATATACTTTGCGTCCATGCCAACGACTCGATAGTCGTAGATTTACTCCATTCCGATAAGAATAAATATAGGCTAATTGGCAAATGGTCACTAAGGCCATTCATATGCGTCTCATACTTCTCTACCCTATTGGCATGTTTATTAGGAACTAGTATAAAATCAATCACCGACTGGAAACCCCTTGATAAAAAAGTTGGACTAAACTCCACCATTGGGGAGCACATCAAATTTGCAAACCCAAAGCCAGGGTAGCCATAATGTCATTCCTTTTCACTCCTTTCTCCGTGTGAATAAAGTGATTTGTACCACTGCTTTCTTCCCATTCATTTTCTCGGGAGCTACACACTAATGACTTACATATACTAATGTTAAAATCCCCTCCCCATACCACAATTACATCTCTGCTATTGACAAAGTTTGCATGGATTACGTCTTCCGTAAGATTACTCATTACCTCCATAAAGTTACCTTTACTGGTGTTATTATAGAGGTTTACCACCACCATGTCCAGGCCCGCCAATAGCTGGATAGAGACTATTTGATAATAGGATGTATATTTCATCATTTTTATCCCCGCACATTCATCAAGTTGGAAACATAGAAACAGATACCACCTTTATGTCTACCATGTGTAGAGGGCACTGCTGGGATGTTGAAGGTCTTATATCCGTCTATATGTGTTTCCCCAATTAACCATGTTTCCTGTATACAGAGGATATCAAAGTCATGTATAAACTCTGACCACTCAGTGCTAGAGATCTTGTTCTCCAGACCATTTATGTTCTAGAACATTACCCTTACCAGCCCTCGTGGATTTGCTACCTTTATTGACGGGAATTTAACACTATCGTTTGGTGGCGTCGGTGCTTCCAATGTGGCTATTGTCACTACACCCCCTTTATTCCTCATAGGGTTATCGTCAGTTGTACTAGTATTGCCTGAACACTATTCATGTAAGTCAGGTCATTGGTCAGACATTTTTTATATCTAGTCGCTCCTGTTATCTCGGTCACCCCTACTAGATCTAATGCGTTCACTATTCCCGTTGGTATGTTCCCTATCTCTTCCATTCTAGGGGGTATTACTTTTTGTCCTGCACCATGCTTTGGGATACACCGTGCATTTTCCCTATACTTCCTATCAACCTTACTCATCCCACACAGTCAGTCACAGTCATTTAGTCCGGACAGTACTGCTAATCTGTTTTGCCCTGATGGCGTGGTATTCCCCTGCCATCCCCCAAATCTGTTTTCCTCTGCTCCCTTCCCAATGTCTAGCCTGATTATGGGGTGCATTCCTTGCTTTCTGCCATGTATTCCAGTTATCCGTTCTTACTTGATTCGTGGGGCTATAAAAGAAGGCTAGTGGTAGGATCTCAATGCCTAGTCCCCTGGGACCCCCCCTGATCCCCACTTCCCTCATAATCCTATCAACTGGCACTTTACTGTTAAAATGAATCACAATGCAGTCCTCCTTGTTTGGCTTCCTTGATCTACCTACCCAGAAAACCCGTCGGGCCATTATGATATGTTGCCCTGCCAACCTCCCTTCTAAGGTGTTACTAGACAGCCAGTGCATGACTTTATTTTTTAGCTGGCTGTAGTCCTCTGTCACTCCCTCCTTAAGAGGTGGTACATTTCCTAGAACTAGGACCAGGAATGCTGATTGTGGCGGTAAATTGAGTGTCCGTAGTTTAATCCAGGAGCTGTCAGGTCTCATCAGCAGGATTTACCTCCTCCACCTGTACATTTAAGGGATTTATCCTAGGATTACTATGTTCTTTGGTATTATTACTCTGTTCTATACCCTCTTTTTTAGCTGGCTCACACTTTGTTTTATTCGGTCTTGGTTCCTTCACTATACAAGTTGATATCAGACATGAGGGAGGTTTACTGGTTGTCCCCTGCTTACTTAGGTGTATAGCCATACCCCCTCTTTGATTTTTGGAAGCTACATTCACTGCCCCAGATTTGTTATCAGCGACTACCTTGACAAGATTATCTACCAGTCTGTTGTTTCCAATGACACAGTATTACCATGGATATAAACACTAAGGCAGGGATTCAATGGTGGGACTTTTCAGAAAAAGTTGGTATAACCCCAGATTCTGGATGTTAGCAGAGGAGATCTGCCTTTGGTGTAATATGTCAACAATTGAGTGCAGGAAAGACAAAATGCAACACTGTGACACAAATAGGGAGATCAAGCGGTCTTTTCAATAGGATGCATGTAGATCTGATCAAAATGCCTGTGCAAAACGGACTGAGATGTATCCTGATGTTCGTGTGCAACTTTTCAAGATGGGTGGAAGCCTACCCTCCAGAGGACATGACAGTCTCACTGTAGCAAAACTGTTATTTTAAGAATTAATCATCCTCCTCTTGAAGGTTCTAGGATTGGTCAGTTTCCCCTTCCCCTCCAGTCTCTGGAGCTGAATGTGCCCAGGCCTTAGGGGACCTAATCAGTTCTGCCTTCATAATCTTATTAGCATTAGGTAGCGCCCTGGACCTGCACTGTACCCTGAGCTCAGCTACTGTGACTTTGGACAGGCTAGCCAGAAAAATCTCCATTGTATCCCTAGTTTTGGGTCACAAAACAACTTTGCAAATCAGAGATAGAACAATTTAGAAAAATTCAATATAAATTTAAAACACTTTAGTTCAAATTCAAAATTCTATTTCTTTTCTGAGTGAATATATGGATTTTTAAAGACGTTTATCTAATTACTGTATGGTGTAGTTTAAACACAGGTACTGTTCACACTGCTGAACATCAAATGTTGGAAGGTGATTTATTAGGAGGTGTGGTAGCAATAAGGCCACAATCATAATATAAGGCAGAGTCTCAATTAATTATTCTGTTTCTCAACCTTTGGCAGCTGGCAACGAGCAGGCAGGCTTAACTAAGGAGACAGGTGTGTAAAGCATTTAAAACACTAATACAATAAATAAATAAAAACAACACGCAATAATATAGAAATAGGAAATATTATAATGACTAAAATGACAAAAATAGAATGTGGGTAAACGGAGATATGAATTTTAAAAAATGAAATGCTTTCTAGTGCCTAAACATGAAAAGCGCCAACTAGGGACATCTGGCCATGCTTGACAGGGACAAAGTAAAGGTTTGAGGGCCACTGTGATGGAGTGCGGGTCGGATGCACTGAGTATGAGGCCTTTGTTCAACTGTTTACCATCCCATTTTATCTGGAGCTTTTTCTTTCGACGTCGAGCGAGGCACCTCCTGAGATCAGTATACGAGTCAACAACAGTGGCGTGGTTCAGTGTGAGGCCTTGGTGAAAACCTGGAAGTCTTGTCAATGACAGGAGCTTTGGAGCTTTCAGCAGGACAAACCTGAAATGCAGGTTGGATCGCAGTTTGGCGTCAGAGGATTGACTCTCGACGACATGCCGTTCTACTTATGAATCTATTTCCAAAAAGTTCTCCAAACTTCTGGTACTTCTTCCAGAAAGTTTATTTGTGGGTTCAGGGTGTCCAAAACACCAATCCAAGGGTCTAGAAGCTCTGAGATTGTCCTTAGGATGTTGGGACTATGTTTTCCACAATGCACCTGGACAAATTCTTCAAAGTGGAGTGGTGTGGCTCACTGGTGTGGAGTGGTGTGGCTCACTGGTGTGGAGTGGTGTGGCTCACTGGTTAGAGGCGGCAGACCCGAGAACAGAGGACGGCCTGGGACCAGGGTTCAATTCCTGACGCGGCAGGGTCGTGGACCAGGGTCAGCGGACTTGATAATTGTTACCTCGGTGCCTACTCTAACCAGGGATCCCACTCGGCAACTCTGGGCATTAGCTTGCCTCATCTCCACAACGGCCCCCCACATACGCCGGTGATGCCTGGTTTCACCTTGGAGATACCCAGTAGGGATTATCTCACAGGGAAAGCCAGGAGGGGTTCCCCAGCGGTCTACTGCTCAGAGATACTCCTTCGGGAGTCGATTCGAGCGCATTACAAACCCACAATTAATTATATTATTTAATTAAAGTCCACTAGAGGCTGTCCAGCTGGGTTCTTTCGGTGGAGATGATGCAGGTAGCTCTTTTAACCTGCTACTTTCAGGGAGCCAACTCCTTCACTTTTAGAAGCAAGGAAAATTCCTAAGAACTGAAGTTCCAATGTGTGCAGCAGGTGCAGTCATCCAGAGTACAATCCATTAAAGTGAAGGCCAGGGTTGCAACAGGGCAGTTCTTCTTCTTCGTCTTGTTTCAGGCAGGGATCTGAGTTGCTGGGCAGCTCTCCCCATTTGGATTGAGTGTTATTGGGTGAAAAGTAGGGGGTCATATTGTTGACCCAGAAAGCACTATTTTTTCACAGTCCAAAATGGAGAAACTCCCACCCACTAGCCTGGCTAAGTTTCCCTAAAATGTTCCTTCCACCCGACTGGTAAACTAATTACTGGGGCTCCTGTCTGGCTGGGGTGGGAAGCTGTGGGGATGAGCCAGTGACCTGTCATTCCCTGCTTGAAGACCAGTTTGGCTATTCCACACCCATAAGCCTTATATTCTGCAGCTGCAGTTCTCCTACCACTAGAGGCTTCTTTTGTCTCAGCCCAGGACACCGCACTCCTCATTAAGGTTTGTTGTCTCCGCCTGGCAGAGACTGGCCAGTCAGAAAAAACCTGCTGGAAGGCTGGATTTTGGCTCATCAGAAAAGCAATTTATATCACTTATTTTTTGTGATAGTTATAACAGATCTAACCCTGACAAGTTCTTGGATGTATTCTAATGATCATTTTGAAACTATGAAGTATGTTTTGAGCTCCCTCCTATCAATAGTTACATTTTCTTAAAGTATTTACATTTTATCCTATGGCGCCAATGTGATAAAAAAGGGGGAAAAGAAGATGGCAGTCTTTCCCTCACCACTTTTATAATGTCTTTGCTTATAGTTACAAAGCGCCCCACCCCTGGGGCACCTAGGGAGGCCTTGGGGGTAATATATTTGTAAAAATAAGGTCATTCAAGACTTTAGAAGTACCTTCAATTCCAAAGTCGAATTTGCGTATAATGTAATTTTATAAGCAGCCTGCAAAGCAGGGCTGTTTTTAAAATGGCATTAGGCAACACAGGTGTGCCCACTTAAGGTCATCAAAGTCATTGGGCCTCTAAACCTGCATGTCCTGCCTATACTTACAGGTAGGTTGTAATTTCAAACTGTAATTATATGTAATTACCATGTACCTTTTCCACAGAGAACTTGCCATGGGTCTGGTTAGCAGAGCCCAGGGCACAATCAGTGTCAGAACACCAGCACCTTGGATTCAAAATGTGGGCAAAAGGGGGGGGGCACTGTTAAAATGGTCTTGATTTCTCACAGCAGTGTAGTAATTCTTTGGTAACTGATTCAAAGTGAGTCCATAAAGAAACTTAACCAGTTTTCTTTTGTTTCAGACTTTCAGTCAATATATGAACTGTAGCCAACATGTGTTTCGTCTATGGGTGCTAATCCCAATTACATTGTCTGGGGTAGAAAGGACACACCCAAACAGTTTTGAACTATATCGCCAGATGTTATATTTTGACTTTTTGTAGAGCACACATCTCACTCTGGAGGGTATACAGGCATTAGATGAGAGGGGACTGGGCTGGCCGAGTCTGAGGTCTAGGTAAAGAGCCATGCCTTCAGTGTCTTGTGGAATCTAGGGAGTGGAGAGATGGCCCTGATGCGCAGAGAGAACCTGAGGGGGAGGTTGTTCCAGGCGATTGTTTGGGTGTGAGGTACGAGGTGTAGTCACCGGCTCTGACTCTGTGGATGCAGAGTATGTCAGTGAGCTGAAGGCAAGCCAGAACATAGGTTTCTGGTAGGGGATTGGAAGTTGATGCTGTTGTTAAGGTAAGAGAGACCTCGATTATGCAAGACTTTATAACTGTTTGTGAAGAGTGTGAAAATGGTGTGTATGGGGACAAGGAGATAGTGAGGCACTTTGAGATGATGTGGGTGCAGGGTGGAAGTGTGAGTGTGAGTCTGGCTTCTGCATTTTGTATGCATTCCATGTGTGACAACTATATTATAACCTTCACCAGTGCAAGAGCCATATCAAACGCAATATTGTATCATAGTATCCCAGATTAATTAAACTGTGATACTTATAACTCACAATTTTCTTTGTTAATCCATAAACTGTAGGCTGCATAGCAGGAGCCAATCACTGCACATTTATTCTGACTTGTAGTTTGTATCATGAATGTGCTAGTTGTGAGGTATGAGTGCAGCCCGAGTTTGCATGAGAGATAACATTTCCATATTAAACTGATTGCTCCTGGAGGAGTGCAGCATGACTGATTCTCTGATTTACAAAGACCATTAAAGCACATTGCATATGTTGCAGCTGACATTCAGACATAGAGAGACATAGGAAAGTCATTTATTCAACAGTTTTGTGTACCATGGACCTTGCACCAGGAAAAACTCTGTTATATGGATAGTTGTTAGTTCTCACTGCACTGGTGTTTACCAGGTGACATTGATGTAAGCCTCTATATGTCAACAAAGGTGGATGTTTAAAATGCCAGCTTTGTTTTGTTGTGTTTTGATTCCTTCCCTGATGCCTGCCTGGGCTGCTTACCCAGATCTTGCTGAATTGTAATGCTCCTGACTATTCCCGTTGTTGTTTTGAAGTCCTGACACTAGTGGAGTATCAAAGTTGAAACAGGCCTAAAGCAAGCAAGGATAATCAAGATAACATTATCTAAAAATGATCTTTTGACGCTTACCTCGTTTTGCAGCCGCTGTATTCTTTACTGAAGGAAGATGTATTGACTCTGACCTGTTAAATGTGTTTGCTGGAGGTATATGAATGTCTCAGACTCCTCCCCTTGACTCATCCCCTTGGTTCAAAGTTGACATTTCCATAGAAGTGTCTCAATAGTAGTGGAAATCATAGTCTGAAGGTTAATTGACTGCATTCATGGTTTCTATTCCTGAGAAACTGAAAGTGTGCACCATTTGACATCAAGGGCCCTTATCTGCCTATGGACAAAGTCCAGCGCCTGTTGTTATGTGCCTGCGTTGGGTACAGTGAATTAATCTCCGAGCAATAATGGCTGTAAATAGAGCAAAAAAACACACAAGATGATGGACGGAATGTTGCACAATGCGAAAACATTCACCCCCAGTCACAGATATGGGTTTATTCCATCGTTATTTTGCTCACCAAGCCACCCCAGTGGCAGAGTGGGCTAAAGAACGGTGATGGATTAAACCCAGATCAGTTGACTGGGGGTGAGTGCTTGTATTGTCAACGCTCCGTCCATCATTTCCTTTGGTTTTTCTTTGTAAATAGAGCAATACATTTAAAAAAAAAATGATTATATGAATTCACTTTACACACAGCAAGCGCAAACAGGTGCCTGGTTCTGCCTATCATGATAGAGCCACAGACATTTGCCTGCATTTTCAGTTGGTCATGGCTATTACCCATCAGCCATTGCCAAATAGTAGAAATGCTTTACTATTTGGCCCGCAGCCCTGGAAATAGCAGAAAAACATCACAATTAACCCAACTGCTGGCTAAATATTAGGGGCCTTATTTATGAAGGCCTTGCGCCGCCGCTGCGTCACTTTTAACATAGGAAAAAGTGACGCACCAGTGGCGCAAGGCTTTCATAAATGAGGCCCTAGACATTCTGCAATGTTTTTGCGGTGTTTGGCTGGCAGCTGCGCAAATTACAAGGAAACTTCACTGTTCACCATGTCACAGGCTAAACAGCAGAGGTTTTGTATTATTTGGCCCAAAACTTCCCTCATTGCTCAGCTGCTGGTAGACATGTACAATTAGGCCATGCAAATAGCAAATAAACATAAGTATGTGGCTGTTGGTTAAAAAACAGAAATTATTTATTATTTGAACAGTAGACTGGCAAGTATCAAAGAAGTTTCAATATTGACCTGGCAGCTGGCTAAATGGTACAAATATCGTACTGTATTGCAGGTGACCTTGCAAATAACTTGAAAATAACCTTCGTTATTCTCCTTGTAGCTGGCTAAGTAGTAGAGAGTATGCACATCTTGGGCAATGGCAATGCAAATAGAAGAAGAACTTCACTACTTATCTGGTTGTTATCTAAACAGCTTAATGCATTTATTAATATGCTTTATGCAGATTTCAACAGGTACTTACAGCAAACAAGGAGTGGACACAATGGCCATCCATCTCATAAAATTTCTGATGTAATACTATTGAATTAAAAAAGTGGTCGCAAATTTCGCACATACGGTTTGCAAATGGAATAGTATTTTGCAAACAAAACCATCTACTCAGCCGAGATTGCAGAATAATAATTATTAATTAGCCAGTTGCAATTTGCAACTTTCTGTGATTTGCTTTAATCACAGGGATGGTGGCCTCTAAAGGACAGCAAACCACTATCTCTATAACTGCATTCCTAAATGTAAAAAGTTCTTTTTTTCCCCAAAAGCAGCTTGTGTTCCTTAAAGTACTGATTTAACTTTTTACAGTTTTGGAAAACGTCTCCCCCCTGAAGTTGCTAAAATGATTGCGAAAGTAAAAGGGGATCCTAAGTAGACCACATCTTCTATGCACATGAGTTACCATCCCATCTCGAGGGTCATTAGATCGTCAGTGGTTTGCAACACCATTGCAATCACAAACTATAAAAAAAAATGCTTTTTGAGTTGGAAAGGGGAGGGAGACAACCCCTTTCACGAACCCTCCTATTTACAATTCAGATACAATTGCAAATGTTCTTTTACTAGTCAAAAGAATTTTCCAAATCATAAAAAGGGTGTTTTACATAATGATAATTACTTTTGTTTTCCGAAACCTTGTGATTTTTTGACATGAGGCACTTAGTGCGAAAACTGACTTAGATGCAAGCACTTTGTTATAGGTTTAAAAGTCCTAAATGTTTGAATGTTTTAACGTTATTTTGACAGACATGACACAAAATGCAACTCCAGTACACCATTGGCGAAGACATAGCGAGTTGGAAGGCTCTTTATGGAGTTGTCTCGTGCACCACAAATGCTCCTATTCCTTAACGTTTACCTGTAGTAGTGGCTAATGTTAAAGATGATTAGAACCTTTGCAACATTAGTTAGTGCTGTGTACTCTTCTAAAGCTATGTCCTTGGTCTTACTCACAAAGCCATGGAAATTTACTAGGGTCAAAAGTAGGATTACCAGAAGGCTCCATGTTATCAGAACACCTCTTTGTCTGTAGCAAATTAGTGCATTCTGGAATTAATAATTCTGGTTCAATTCAATTAAAGAAATCAAACTAAAGAACCTAAAAATAATGATTTGTAAGAGAAGAAACAAGAAATGGAAATGTTGAATTCCAATGACATGGAATATTTAGAGCGATTTTTTCAAAATAGAAACAATTGCACAGGGCCCCTTATTAAGTGACCAACACAATGTAAATGAGATGCTTTATTTCAATCTCATGATAGAGGAAATAAGACTATGGTCCTGATTTAGAGTTTCGAGATGGAGGTAACTCCATAAGAATGCCAGAGAGCAATACCTCGGCCATCCTAACGGACCTCCATCCCAACAAATTTAGAGTTGTCCGCTAGCCCTGTGTACAAATCTCTACATTGATAGGAACTCTTGTTATTGTGCTTCCTGTGTATGGATGAAACGTTTGAAGGATATTACTGTCAGACATGGTAGCTGGACAGCAGACCTTTAAAATATGTTTTGTTTTAAAGAACAAACTTTTATACAACAAAATGAATAGTCCCACACACTGGGAGTTCTTTCCTAGGGTGACAGGGTCATTATTATTTTCCTGTCCTCACATCCAAGTGTTACTTTAAATAGGGTAGATGGTATAACGTCCTTCTTTAGATGGTCCCTACTCTGTTGGGCCATCACAGGAAGTATTCTGTCTAAGAGCTACATTCAAATATTAATTGAACTGAATATAATTGGAATATGAATGCATTCTCCCAGTAAATTTGAGAAAGACACAAGAAATGAAACTCATAGAGATTTTAATTCATTGTCTTTATGACAACTATTGTAAGAAAAAAACACTAAATATACAGGGGCATTTTGTTACCTCCATTCTCGTGACCTACGGATCAATCATTTCATAGTTCCACTTTAATACTGATTTTCCAGACCGGATGTTGAGCCGCTATTGAGGTTTCAGAACTGATATAGGGTGATTCTCTTTAAAAATATGTAGCTCAGACACTGCATTTGTGTTGGGTGATGGCTCTAACAGCAGTAGCAATAGTGCTGGCTCCAAGCAAGACTATCGAACACAAGGGCGCAATGAGGCCATATGATCTGAGCACCTGACTGGCTTCAATCAATCCGTAAAGCGTGGCTAATCAACCGTCTGGTGGAGGTGTTGAGGTGCAGGGGGAGACCATTTCGATCCTTGACAGTGAGGTAGGAGCAGGAGTATCTTCCACTGGTGCTTCGGCAGATGTGGGGTGTAGGTGAGGAAGAAGGAGGTGGAGTGCAGGTGTCTGGCGGGTAGGTGGAAGTTGAGGCGACGGTTGAAAGACACTGGTCCTTGATTGTGTAGGGCTTTGTAGGCTTGATAAGCATCTTAAATTGGCATCTCTTCTGGATGGGGAGCCAGTGGAGGTTCTTTATATGGGGGGGTGGACTATTTAGGGAGATAGAGGATAAGGCTGGCTGCGGTTTCTTGAATAGTCTGTAGTCTCTTTAGGAGGTGCTAGGTGATTCCAAAGTAGAGTGCGTTGCTGCAGTTCAACCGGATGGTGATTTGGGCTTGGGTGACGGTACAACTGGTCCTGATGCTGAGCCATTTGAAGAGTTTTCACGGCTTGCAAAGAGTGAGGAAGCAGGTTGACAAGACTGGGTTGATCTGGCTTTTCTTGGTGAGTTTGCTGTCAAGGATGATGCCAAGGTTGCGGGCATGGTCAGTCGATGTGGGTGATGGTCCTAGATCAGAGGCCCACCAAGAGTTAGTCAAGGGGGAGGTGTTGCTCTCGAAGATCAGCACCTCAGTCTTGTCAGTGTTGAGTTTCAAGCAGTTGTTCCTCATCCAATCAGTGACTCCCATCATGCACCTGTGGAAGTTGGCTCTGGTGGTGGAGGGCTCTTCAGATAGCAAGAGGATGAGCTGTGTGTCTTCTGCAAAGGATATGATGTTCAGTCCATGGGTTCAGACCAGAGGTGGGCGGAAGTCGAGTATGGGACTTTCGTTGAGAGGCACGGAGAGCGCATGCGCGGGAGCCTGCGCATGCGCATTCCTGGCATGAAATGTGCATTTGCAGGCTCCCGCGCATGCGCAGTTCCCAGATGAAGCCACGATGGGCAAGAATGCGCCCGCAATAAGGTAAGTTTTATTTAAATTTAATTTTAGGCTTTTAATTATCATTTAATACGGTGGACAGGAGGCGGGCGGGAGGCGAGCTGCCAACTTCCTTCCGCCCCCGAATGTTCTTCTTCCTTCTCTTCCAGGTCCTTCTGTGCCTTAAAACATTTGGCCTCCACCCAGTCCTTTTCCTAATCCCTCTTTTTTTCTAGATTGTTTTGGTCCTACTGATCCACATGGTCCAATTAAGCTCTGGTCTCCCTTGTACAGGTAAGTTCCTGAATCTGATGCTCCAGGGTATATTCCTGTCTGATCTTGGTCTACCTTGCCCTGCTCCTGGCTAATCCTACTGTTAGCACTTCCTGGCCTTCCTGATCCTGGTACTACTGGTCCTCACCCTGATTCTGCTTGAACCTTATCTACCTAGCCCAGTTGTCCTGGTTTTCTGAGAGCTGACGTTCCTAGTCTTCCTGGTTCGGTCCTCCTAATTCTACTTGCCCTGGTCCTTGTGATACACATGATACTATATCCACTGGTCATGGTCTTCTTTATTATGTTCTTTTGGGCTGGCCTGGTCATTTTGGTCCTATTGGTTACTTGTGGCTCTGATTGTTCTGGTTCCCCCGATTCCCACAAACATGACCCTAATACCCCATTTTATAGTTCCTTCTCCACTTGTCATTTCTGGTGTCTTTGGTTCTCACCTCGCTGGACCTCCTAGCCCTGTTCCACGTCCTGCTTATTTTTATACTTGTAGCCCATCTCACCCTCTCCATTTGGTACCGGGCCTTAATGGCTCTAGTCCACTTACTCCTTACCTGCCTACCTTTCCATGCCTTCCTCCAATGTATCATGGTACTTTTGGCCCTGGTCCCCTTGCACATTTTATTCCTGTATTAACGTGCCCACTTTATCCTGCTCCTCCTTGTACAAGCCATCCTGTTGTAGTCACCTGGCTTGGTCATCCTGGCTTTCCTTGTCCTGGTCCTCCTTGTCCCTTTCCTGCCAATCCTGCTATGCCAGGTCCTGAAATCCTTGGCCTCTGTGCCGTGAGCTTCCTTTATCCGTGGTTGTGGTCCCACTGGTCCTCCTTGTCCTTGTGCAATTGTCCTGCTTGCTCTGCCTGACCATCTCCTCTTGATTCCTCAGGTCCTGTTCTCCTAGTCTTCGGCCGGTTTGCTTAGCAATGGTCTTCTATTATTAGTCCTCACAGTCACAAGTTTCCTTTTTATGTGCACACTAGACATGATCCTTTTGTTTCAGATCCTCCTTGTTTGTGCCTTTGTATGCCTAATCCATCTGACCCTGATCCTCCTTGTCATCCTAGGGCTTTCAGCTACCCTTCTTCTAGCTCTTCCTTTTTTTTTGATCCTCTTGACCTTTGTCCATTGGGCCCAAGCCGACGGATTGCAGCCGGATTACAAAAGCTTTGCATGGTGTCCGAATATACTACAGTTCACAGCTTACGGGAAAGGACGGAACTCTACTCCTGAAACAGACTTCATAATTTTTTCTAACGCCCTGAGAAGCCCCAGGCCAGATCCCCGATCTAAGGGGGGTGAAACACCTGTTGGCTGTAAATGTTCTTCATATTTTATGAAGCACCATAAAAATAAACTAGAATTGATTCCAAGGAAGAAGTTATTTTCCTTACTCGTTCAGACATATCGATCACCTCTTAGATATTGCCCTTCATCCTGCAACAATTGGCCCTGTGCTTTGTCCTCATGTCCTTCTGGCACTACATCCAATGGTCTGGTCTCTTTTGGTCTTTGTTCTCTTTGTGTGGGTTCTTCTGAGCCTCATCATCTTGGTCCTGATCATCAGGTTCAGTCCCATTAGTTTGCCTGGCTCTGACTGTTCTGGTCTTCCTAATTCTCCTCACCTAAGCACTGCTACACCGAGGTCCTAGTGTTGTGTGTCGATTTAGATACCGTATATAGATTTTCCCGATTCATGCCCTTATATAGGTACAATTCACATTGACCTTATTTAAGCATAGGAATCCAGCCCTTATTTAGGCATTGCTCATGCTAACCAAATACAGGCATGGTCAACTACATCCGTTCCTCTTCGTCACAACGAGTTCTTGGAAAACCAGACTCTAAAGCCTTTAGGACATTCCTTTGCCTGGATATTGATTTCTCCAGGAACTCATTTATTATGCATGAACATCTATTCCTTAGGGGTTCATTCACGACATTCATATGCTCAACTTGTACGTCAAAACTTGTATTCCTAAACACCTTCAAGGTATAAATATACCTTCGCTTGCTGAGGCAAGGCACGATGCGGTTCGTCTACCTACTTGCACGATGTGGCTTGCCACAGCAAGTCGCGAAGGAAGTCAAGCCCCCAACTGACGCACTGACCAGACGCTGTCATCCTCCTCGCCGAGAATCCAGCTCCAGTATTTCTGACTACCCTTGCAGGATGTTAGTGATCGAGTCCTGGGAAAGAGATACCAACCACTCTCATTCTAAGGTATGGATCTGATTAGAACCAGGAGAAACATTTGGCAACTCTTAGGTTAGGTACACTGGGGTAAGATTATTTTAGAAGCACCAGTTCAGTATTTTAGCCTATGTTATTATATATGTATTTTTATTTATGTCATAGCTACAAACCATGCTATTGCAGTATTATTTTATAGTACTGCTAATGCTGTACGTATTAGATTGTAGCAGTTCATATCTCTTGTATGAGAAATAAGACTGTTCAATAAACCCTTTTATTGAAATGCCTGTCTCTCTATTTCTTTCCAACTCTGTAGAAATGAAGCATACACGATTGACCGAGTGAAACTGTAATCTATTGTTTCCACGACTCTGAAGATATATAAGGGAAACAAAGTTGTCATGTTTATACGGTTGTCAGAAACTAATCCCTTATTGTTCATTTGAAAAGTTTCCAGGGACCTCTGAGTTAGCTGGCACACACAAGTAATTAAGTTTAATGTACTCGATAGAGACATACTGACCACAGTCCAAAGTCAAATCAATACTGTATATTATTACAATGCGCAGAGCCTATCAGGGATATAGGAACTACACTGCACTCGTTTTTCTGCTCTACTCTGTGCTTTGGACCCTGATCCTATGTTCATGGTCCCCTTGGCACTTCTGGGCCTGTGCCTGGTCTTCTTCATGCTGAACCTTCTAATCCTTACTGCTTTGGTCCTAATACTTCTGGCTCTGGTCCTCCTATTATTCCTGGTACTGACCCCCTAATTTTCCATGCCTAATCTGATCCCCTTGTCATTTTGGCTTGGATCTGAATTCCTGAATTGGGTCCTGATCCTCCTGGCTGTGGTCTTCCTGATCCTTGTACTCATGCTGCTCCTCGTCCTCATGTTTCAACACAAACTCATCATAGTCCTCCTTTAGCTGGTCCTCCTGGGCCTGGCCATACTGTTGCTCATCTTCCTGGCAACCCTGTTTCTCTCGCAGCTTGTTGTGGTCCTATAGCTTCACAGGAGGTAAGCTAAGTGACCCTTGGAGTTCACTTCTTTGTTCTGGCTATTGGGCAGAGGAGGTCCAGTCCTTAAGGGTGCCTCTCAGATCACATACTGCAGGTCCACTCCACTTTTCTTCATACACAAGTTCAGAAAGAGTTCCGAAGGGGTTTCCTGGGATCCCATGTATGCCTGGCACTAGCTAGTGGGTGTGGTGGACTTATGGCCCCTCCCTAACTAATGGGGTAAAGGGTCTCATGGGTAACCCAACTGACATTTTGCAGGTGCTCCTATCGTCCCTACTTTAAAAATTTACACAGTGACCTTCCCTCTCAAAATCCAAGATGAGGAAACCCTTCTCCCTTTATTCGAGCCTGTGGCCTCACCCAGAGTTGTGTCCAGGGTAATGAGCAGTTCCCTCCTCTGTTGTAACTAAAATCCAGTTCATCAAACCCAGCGGGGGGAGAGGGAAGCACTGGGTTTGGAATCGTCCTGACAGGGAGGACAAGGGCTTGGACTCTACAGAATTCACCTAATATTTGAAGTAAATTATGCTTCTGGGCTCACTCCAACAAAACTCCCTGCCAGAGTAAGAAATACACCTCCCCACACCCAAGCCTTTGTCAGTGCTCTGGGAGCTGTTTTCACACCTTATCAGAACTATCATTCATTGGGTTACTGCTGGAGAGCTCATTTAATTTACCCTCCAAGAGCAATGGGCAGGGAAAGCATATACATCTAAAAAGTTACTTTTCTTTCACATTTATTAAAAATCTGAGTTCACCATTGTAGGAAAGTAGGATCTTCTTTCATCGTTACCTCCACTTTTTTTCCTGGTGCTAAGCTGTTTCTGACTGGTCTGACTGGGATCCTGCTAATCAGGACCCCAGTCTCTGTGCTTTCGCCTCTAAAGTGGTTATGGTAAGTACTTAGGTACAAGGACAAGAACGCAAGTCTGGGATCCAAGAGACTCTTTCATCCTTCTTCAACCAGCGGTCTCGTCCTGAAGTCCTTGATTGTGCTCGACAGTACCTGTAGGTATCCTGATTCTGAGGGTATCCTCGGGTGGGGTAGCTCTCCAACCTTCTGTCTTCCATGGGGAGTCCTCAGGGTCCACTGGGAATGATCCTTCTTCTCTGAGTGCAACTGCAATTTGCCCATTGACTTGTATTGAGCCCGGGGTCGTGTTCCCACTCTGCACACAGTCTCCGTGGGGTTCCTGGTTACTTACCTCTTGTGGTTCCTGGCACTTCTATGTCTTCTGGGTATAGTCTTGATTTGAGTCGTGGTTCGAATACCACTATTTTAGGATATGGTTTGGCCTCCCCCTGGTGACCACTGTGCATCTGTGCTACTTACCTGTTTTTATTGCAAATATTGTGTGCATTGTGTATAACTCTGGTTAGGAGATATCTGTATGTGTTAGTGAGTGTCTTATAATAGATACATATTTTATAGATACACTGTGACTATACCAATAATATTATGTTCTGGTAAAACAATCTACTTTACACTCCTCTGGACTAAGTCTGAAGGCTGCTCTTCTCAGCTACCACTTAGAGAACTTTCTAAGGTTGTCTAAGACAACTAAAATAACTGGTGCCTGCCTCACGGAGCAGGAATGTTTTAAAAGTATGCAGCTCGCATCACAAGCCGCAATAGAAAATGTATACTTTTCAACCGTCGTGAAGGTGGTCGCATTGTAATAATGGCAGCGGGACTGACTCCTTGTCGGCGGTCCCATTTCGGCAACAACGTAGGTCGGACTGACATCATAATGAACCCCTAAATATTTTACCAACTCCTGCCATACTGAAACCCTTTAGGAAGAAATAAGATTCTCATCAGCTTCAGTTTATTTCAGATAAAAAATCCATAAAACCACAGTAAAACAATCAATATATTTCCAAGATATGTTGGCACAACAATGAAAGAAACACGAACAAGAGAAGAAGTAACAATGTTTAGAATGCCTATGCTAAAATGCACTTCATTTTCTATAAGCCCCCCAGTGGGCCAGGTCCTGGGGGCAATGCATAATTAATTAGCGTGGGCCCATGGAGACCCCCACAGCCCCGAGGACCGCCACCTCCTCGGGGCTTAGGTAATTGTATGTAGGGGGCACGCTTCCCCAGCATTGCCCCGGGATCTGCCACATCCACAGGACTTTATTATAATTGAAATGGGGGGCCCAAGCCTCAGGGACCACCTCCTCCCAGGGCTTCCTTAATTAATGAGGGGTGCCTCGTGGGTCCCCCCAGGCCCCGGGGACCACCCCATCCCTGGGGCCAGTTTCATTAATGGGAGGGTGCCTTGCAGGTCCCCCAAACCCCAGGGACCACCACCTCCCGGGGGCTTCTGTTATTAATGAGCGGGGCCTCGTGGGTCCCCCAAGCCCCGGGGACCACAACCTCCCTAGGGCTTTGCACTCGAAGGGAGGAGGCCCGCACGGCCCACCTCCTGGATCCCTAGATGGCCCTGGGGCCTGCCACCCCCCCAGGGCCGGCTCCTACAATGTCCCAGGGTGCCTACCCCGGGACATTGCTGTTTGCTGTGAGCCATGCGGCTCCCGCCCTGTCATTGCAAACAATGCTTTGCTTCTTGGAAACAAAGCAGTATTGCTTTTGGGCAAGGGAAGCAGCATGTTACCAGCTCTGACGCTCTCTTGGATGGGGATTAAACTCCCCTTTGCTACTGGGCATCCTTAGGGGCCAACTAGCCTACCTCTTACCTCCAGTAAGCCCAACACAGCTGTATTGCTGAGAGTGGTCAGAGACCATGCCACCTTTTTACACCACTCTGTAAATGCGCCTCCTAACATACTGCTGCCCGGTGGATGAAGTCCACTTTAGTCCTGAGGTCCTCAGGACACAAGAGGACCTCTTCGCCTCACCAGCAATGCGCCAGGAGGCGCATTTGCAGAGTGGTGGAGAAAGAGGGCCTGTCCTGTGCCACCTCTCAGTAATCCCACTGTGAGGGGCTTACTGGAGGTAAGAGGTAGGCTAGTTGGCCCCTAATGACCCCCAGACGCAAAGGGGACTTTAAAGAGCGCACCAGGGAGCACGTTTGCAGAGTGGTGGGCAAATGGGACATGGCCTGCAATGATAACTTAGCAATCCCTCTGTGTGGGACTTATTGGAGGTAAAAGGAGGAGTAGTTGGCCCCCAAGGATGTCTTTGGGAGCCAACTACCCCTTTTGTTACCTCCAGTAAGTCTCACACAGTGGGATTGCTAAGACGTCTTTGAAGGCCACGCCCCCATACTCCACCACTCTGCAAACACGTCTACTGGAAGGGTGATAAAGTTCACTTTACTCCTGAGGGACTTTGGGGGCCAAGAAGCCCTCCTGGTTCCTCCTGTAATTCCTACGCAGTGGAATTCCTGAGCACTGGTCGGAGGCCAAGCCCCCTTTCTCCGCCACTCTGGAAACGCGACTACTAGTTAAAGAAGCATTTGCAATGTAATTGTCATGAGAGCACATGCAGCTGTTAATTAGGATACATTCTTGTACATCTGTAAAACATCAGGCAATCAAATGTATATTTCTTAATATTAGGCGATTTGTGTTTAGCAATGCTTGTTTGTAGTTGGCCATTGATCTTGGCAATGCTTGTTTATTTCCTGTGCTAGCTACATCCTGCCTAACGTTCTGGACTAGTCTGCCTCACATTGTAAAACTTTGCAAAACGTCCTTTTCCAAACACGTGTAGATACAGCCAACACGCAGAACCAAAAGCTATTTAAACGCTGCCTGCACTTTAGGAGACGCTTCGCTTGGTGTCATTTGGCGTCTCCACAAGCTTTCCTGTGCAGCAGAACCTGACCCGCCCAGACAACCCTCTCCTCCTTTCCTCATAGCAGATTCTGACTCGCCCAGTCTCCCCTCCTTCCTCCCTCCTCCTCTCTCCCGTTTCCCGACTTCTTGTTCCCGTTTCCCGAGGACATTTTCACTTACCTGATGAAGCTTCTTCCGTGACGTCTAGGGAGGTTTCCTGATTTCGGCGGTCGCTTGGGAACAGCATCGTTCCTCGCCTGGCTTCCGGTTCTCGCCCACTGCTGAACATCCGCTTCCTGAAAAGATAGTAAGGAGAGCATACCGGGTAATCCTGAAGGGCAACAACCATTCGTAGAACCAATTCCGTTTTTTAAAAACATTGGCAAATGATCTCTTTTTTTGTGGAATGACTCTGGAGTAAGACTTGTGATATTTTTGGCAATTCAAGCAACAAGAGCATAGACAATTATAACTTAGGAACGCTATTTAAGAAGGCTAGGCAGTGACAGAAAACTGCTAAATAAAAATCCTCGGGCATTACAGAAGCGTATAATTGCAAAAGGATTCTGTAACCTTCCTTTCAATTAATGTTCTGGTCTTTATTGAAGAACAGTTAATAATCACATGTGCACATGTACCTGGTATTATTGTAGAAATTTGAATGTATTCAGGAGAAAATACATTTGTGTTTATTTAGAGCTCCTAGATTTAGGAGTTAGTATGCTCTTTTCTTTTTTTTTTTCTTCTTATTCTAAAACAGAACCCCATTTAAAAGAATTCAGCTAGCATTGAGCTAGTGGGATGTGTTGAGTTTTCTAACCAATTACTAATAATTAACCCACGTTCATGCAAACTTGATATTTCTCCATACTGATGACATCTTGTATTTGTTTTAAAGGTTAAGCAGCTTTTAAAACCTCTTGTCAATTTTATGAAGTGTCTGAAAGGGCTATCTCGAGAATGGTATGTGTAAGATAATCATTTGTATTAGATGTATTTCATATAGGAAGTGAGGTACATATTGGTAATGTGATTATATGTAATTCAGTGACACAGTAAGAAGTCAAGAAAAAGCCCTGAACACTTCAAGAGAGAGAACTTCGCTGACATCTCTAGAAGAGATCCAGTGTGTGCATTGTTTTCTCTGTCCACTTTCCCTTTCCCTTGGGGATTAATTGGTTGGTTAAGAGTTCCTAATCTTGCTAACTGGTTGATCCACGAGGAAGTTGGGAGCTTGTGTCGCCAAGAAGGAAACAACAGGAACCTCGTGAGCATTGCCTTGACTGTTATAGGTTTCGCATTTGCGAGAGTTAGAACTATTGGCGTTGCAAATGTAAAAGTTTTTAAATAATGTTTTTTGGAGTGGAGTGGATGTACGCTGTGTGTAGTGGAAATATGTGGTATGTTGTGCAGTGAAATTATGTGGATAGAAAGTTTGTGGTGTTTAGTGTATAGGAATTATGTAGAGTGGGATCAAGTGTTATGGAGAGTAATTATGTGGTATGGTAGTCTTTGTTGTGGAGTGGTAACCTAAGGTTTAGTCTTCCTTGTTTCCATAGAAGCTCAACTGTGAACTCAGTGAGACGAAAAAAAGAAGGAAAAGCTGAGGAACACTTGTGGACCTAGTCAGAGGTATGAGAGTGCCACTGGAATTATGCGACTGTTTGGCTGCACCAACTTTCACACAATTATTCATTTTCCGCATTAGCCACATAATCCATCATCTGCTCCCTAATCTGCAGATTTGAACAAAAAAACCTTGTTTCTAGCTCAAACGGCTCAAACATTACCAAAAATACAGCGTCAAGTGTTACAGCGTGGTGGTAGGCACTTTGCAAACCTAGAATGGTCACCTGTTACTTATTGCTAAATGTTGGTGTTATATTGGCACAAATGGTGTGTAAGCCACTCTTGCTGTTTACTGCGTCTCTCTTGCCTCTTTGTGTATTTCTGTTGCTTCTTTCTGCACATTTCTTTCTTTTTTGCACTTCTCTTGCCTCTTTCTGCACATATCTTCTACTTTCTGCACCTCTTGCCTCTTTCTGCACCTCACTTGCTTCTTTCTCACCTCTTTCTGCTTCCCTTTTGCCTCTTTCTGCACTTCTTTTCCAACTTTCTGAACTTCTTTTGTTTCTTTCTGCACCCCTCTTGCTTCTTTCTGCACCCCTCTTGCCTCTTTCTCCATCCTCCTCCACCTTTCTGCATGTCTGTTGCCTCTTTCTTCACTTGTCTTGCCTCTTTTTCTACCCCTTGTCCCTCTTTCTGCACTTCTGCTGCTTCTTTATGCGCTCATCTTGCTTCTTTCTGCACCTCTCTTGTATCTTTTTGCCCACCTTTTGCCTCTTTATGCACTCATCTTCTCTCTTTCTGCATTCCTCTTGCCTCTTTCTGCACCTCTATTCCTTCTTACTGCACTTCTTTTGTTTCTTTCTTGACCTCCTAAGCTTCTTTCTGCTTCCCGCTTGCCTCTTTTTCCACCCCTATTTCCCCTTTCTGCATCTCTGTTGTTTGTTCATGCACTTCTTTTTCCTGTTTCTGTACCCCTCTAGCCTCCTTCTTTACCTCTGTTGTTTTTTACTGCACTGCTCTTGCTTCTTTCTGCACCGCTCTTGCAAATGTATACACCCCTCTTGCTTCTTTCTGCACCTTTCTTGCCTCTTGCACCTTTTTTGGTTCTATCTGCACCGCTCTTGCTTCTTTCTGCACCTCGTTAGGCTGTTCTGCAACTCTCTTGCCTCTTTCTGCACTTCTCTTGCCTCCATCGGCACCTATGTTGCTTCTTTTTTACACTTTTCTTGCTTCTTTCTGTATCCTCTTTTCTCTTTCTGCACCTCTCTTGCCTCTTTCTGAATCCCTATTCCCTCTTTGTGCACCTTTCATGCCTGTTTCTGCTCCTATGTTGCCTCTTTCTGTACTTCAATTGCCTCTTCCTGCACTTCTCTTGCCTCTTTTTCTACCCCTTGTCCCTCTTTCTGCCCTTCTGCTGCTTCTTTTTGCGCTCATCTTGCTTCTTTCTGCACCTCTCTTGCTTCTTTTTGCACACGTTGTTCCTCTTTCTGCACCCATCTTCTCTCTTTCTGCATTCCTCCTGCCTCTTTCTGCACCTCTGTTCCTTCTTACTGTACTTCCTTTGTTTCTTTCTTCACCTCCTTAGCTTCTTTCTGCTTCCCGCTAGGCCTCTTTTTCCACCCCTATTTCCCCTTTCTGCATCTCTGTTGCTTGTTCATGCACTTGTTTTTCCTGTTTCTGTATCCCTCTTGCCTCCTTCTTTACCTCTGTTGTTTTTTTTACTGCACTGCCCTTGCTTCTTTCTGCACCGCTCTTGCAAATGTATACACCCCTCTTGCTTCTTTCTGCACCCCTCTAACCTCTTGCACCTTTTTTTGGTTCTATCTGCACCGCTCTTGCTTCTTTCTGCACCTCTTTTGGCTGTTTCTGCAACTCTCTTGCCTCTTTCTGCACTTCTCCTGCCTCCATCTGCACCTATGTTGCTTCTTTTTTGCACTTTTCTTGCCTCTTTCTGTATCCCCTTTTCTCTTTCTGCACCTCACTTGCCTCTTTCTGAATCCCTATTCCCTCTTTGTGCACCTTTCATGCCTGTTTCTGCTCCTATGTTGCCTCTTTCTGTACTTCCATTGCCTCTTTCTGCACCTCTCTTGCTTCTTTCTGCACCTCACTTGCCTCTTTCAGCACCTCTGTTGTTTTTTTCTGCAGATCTCTTGCCCCTTCCGGGACCTCACTTTCCTCTTTCAGCACCTCTGTTGCTTTTTCTGCAGATCTTTTGCTTCTTTCTACATCCCTCTTTTCTCTTTTTCCACCTTTCTTGCCTATTTCTGCACCCCTGTTCCCTCTTTCTGTACCTTTACTGCCGGTTTCAGCATGTCTCTTGCCTCTTCCTGTACCTCTTTTTGCACTTCACTTGCTCTTTCTGCATCCTTTTCGCCTCTTTCAGCATGTCTGTTACTTCTTTCTGCACTTTTCTTCTTTCTTTTTGCACCCCTCCTGGGTCTTTGTCTTTGTGTACCTCTCTTGCCTCTTTGTGCACCCCTCCTACTTTTTTCTGCACCCCTCTTGTCTCTTTTTGCGCCACTGTTGGTTCTTTCTGCACTGCTCTTGTTTCTTTATGCACCTCACTTGCCTCTTTCTGTACTTCTCTTCCTTCTTTTCTACACCTGTTTCAGCAATTCTCTTGCCTCTTACTGTACTTCTATTCTTTCTTTCTGCACCCCTCCTGCCTCTTTTTGTACCTCTCTTACCGCTTTGTGGACCTCTCCTACCTGTTTCTGCATCCCTCTTGCCTCTTTTTGCACCTCAGTTGGTTCTTTCTGTACTGCTCTTGCTTCTTTCTGCACCTCACTTGCCTCTTTCTGTATTTCTCTTGCTTCTTTTTTGCTTCTTTCTACCCCTCTGTTGCTTCTTTCAGCAATGCTCTTGCCCATTCCTGCACTTCTCTTGCTAGTTTCTGCACCTCTCTTGTGTCTTTCTGCCCCTATGTTGCCTCTTTCAGTATTTTAATTGCTTCTTTCTGCACCTCTTTTGCCTCTTTCAGCACTTCTGTTGCTTTTTTCTGCACTTCTCTTTCATCTTTTTGCACCTCTCACTCAGAGGTAGTTTTAATCCCCGTGCCCTATTATGTACTAGGGCCTTACAGGGGAGGTCATGCCAATCACAGGGGAACCCCAATCCATAGTGTACCCTAGTGTAAGTAGGTATTTTTACTGTGTCATGCTGCATAGCACTGGCTCTGGGCCTGGTTAGTCAGAGTGAGTCAGTTACCACCAGTACCAGTCAGCACAGGATAACTTTGCAACAAGGCCTCTTTCTGTACCTCTGTTGGTTCTGTCTGCATATCTCTTGCTTCTTTCTGCACCTTTCTTCGTCTTGCTGGACCTCTGTTGCCTCTTTCTGCATTTCTCTTTCTTCTTTCTGCACTTCTCTTCCTCTTTCTGCACATGTCCTCCATCTGTAGGAATAGTTCGAAATTAGCATTTAAAAAACCTTTGAAATTCACTGAAAGAACCATAGGTTTCACGGACGTTATAGTTAGAAATTAGCATTTAAAAAACCTATGAAATTCACTGAAAAAACCTTAGGTTTCAGGGACGTTATGGTTAGAAATTAGCAGTTAAAAAACCTTAGAAATTCACTGAAAAAAACACAGGTTTCAGGGACGTTATAGTTAGTTGGACATTTCGCTCGTACAAAACCAGAGAAATTCACCCGTTATAGTTAGTTGAGCTAACTATAACTCACGCCCCCGCAATGCCCTGCTGATGACGTCACATATTATATCATTCATGGAATGGTCAGTGACATCACTGATGACATCTCAAATGACATCCCTGATGACATACAGAACAATGGCAACCCCCAAATAGGCCACTTCAAAGGTGGGAGGAGGCAGTGGGAAGCCCTATTGCTATGGAGGACTTGGATTACAGCTGTGCGTTGCTGAAGCTGCTTACCCCAAACTGCAATTCGTGCATAATTCATTTTAAATTCTTACACCAAATATATTACACACCGACAAAGCTATTCACATGCGGACCGTGAACAGAGGACAAGTGCTACAGATGTGGCACTTGGAGAACAGGCTTTTTGCACATGGCTTTCTTTCCAGGGAGCTCCCAGTCAAACTCCGAAAGTTGGACCTCTGGAACTGTTCGGTTAGGCGAACTAGCAGGGCAGACCAGCTTGCAGTTAAAGGTCACCATCTTGGCTCTCGCAGTTGAATCAGTCCGTTATAGAGCTTTTTTCCACAGTTGTTCCAAAGATCTTGAACTTCTTCCTGTATTTCCTCTTGGAGATCCAAAGCGTCCGAAACACAATGCAAGAGTCTGGAATATCCAAGATGGTCCTTGAAATTTGGTACTTCCGTTCCCACAATCCACTTGGACAAAACCCTTACAAATCCAATGGACGGACTCCTGTGAGCTTCCTTATCCTGTAGCTTGCAGGAAGTCCACTCTTTATTCTTTTAATTTTTATTTATTGTGTCCTCATTCTGCCAACTCTCTTGCTGGTGTTACTCTCATCCCTCAAATGCAATAAGCATTTCTACACAAGAATACTGCTGTTTCCACTTCCATCTCCTCATAGAGACCGGTGCAGAGGAGAGCTGGGACCGACAGCATATATGGCTTAATCATTGGACCTGCTGGACAACTGTCTCTAATCTACCAACAATGCCCAGACCTTCTCCAAACTTCTATCGTCACAGGCCACATCAGACTTACTTGTACAGTTAATACTTTTGAGGCACTCAGCAAAACATGGGGGACTTTCAGATTTCCAGACCCTACATGACTGTGTTTCTTCGTACACAACCTTCTTGATAGAGCCCAAAAAATACAAGTTGAGGGCTTACCTTGATCTGTTCGCCAGTTACTTCCCCAAGGAAATTACACACTGATGTCCAGTCGGGAGCGATCTTCGGACACTGCATAAACAAATGCAGGTCATCTGCTGATGAAAGCATACACCGTTGACAGGCATAGCGTTCCCTGTAATTCTTGAAATCTTGTCTGGAGACCACTATACTCTACGGGTAGTAAATAGATGGTTTTGCTTAAGCAAAGCTGGTTTAACCTCTGCTTGTAAAATGGAAAAAGAAACATACTAAGCTTGCTTCAGATCTCCTTCCCCAAGCTCTTCAACCCACAGATTAGAAATATCTGAGACAATCTTATCATCTGCCTCCCCAAAGGGCCGATACCAAAATTAGACTTTCTTTTTCAATGGGTCAGTTCTCATCACATGGTCTAACCAAGAGTTATCTTCCTCTTCTACCCACTATTGTGTGGCCAGCCAATAATGCCATTGGTAGTATTTAAATCTCGTTCGTTATCCCCTAGTTCAATTACTTTACACTTCCGAACTCACTAAACTTGATCCTGTTTTAAGATCTGCCCAATAGCATAAACCCCCGGATCTTAAGGGCTGACTAATTTGATCAAGCAATCAGTCGGGGGTACACAGGGATTCCCAAATTGGAACCCATGATGAATAATAGGGAACTTTTCCTTTTCCGAAGTACATCCATGTTCTTAAAGCGGACTTTAGAATCTTCAACCTCGCCTTTTTAAAGTATTTTGGGTCTCCATATTTAAAAAAGAAGTGACACTGGCCTTGACACTCATCACCTAACATTGCGAAAGTTCTTAAATGGAAATGCTTGACAGTATGCAAGAAGATCCGGTAAAGCCAAACCCCCCGCCCCCAACCTCTACCTCAGCTTTTTACAAGCTACCCTGGGTCCATTTGAGGCCCATATGAGGCTGCCTATTTTCCCCTGGAGATTGGCTGTATCCTCCCTCCAAAATGTTAAAGGTATGGAGTTAAAAAGAAAAGTACATTTGGGGAGGAAAACCATCTTAATGAGATTCACATGACCATATATATTTAAAGGTAAATTGGCCCATCTTACCAACAAAGTCCCTATCTCCTGGCTGACTCTGGGAACATCCTCAAGTTTGTGTGTAAATAACATACCCAGATAACTCATTTGAAATTTAGACCCCCAACAAAAAGTGACACAACTGTGGTGAAAAAGTGACACAAAAGCCAATAAATCAGGCCCCCTGCATTTATTAAATTACGTATTGAATTTTTGGCCTTATCAGTTTTAGCCTTCCAAGCCAAAAGCGAACTACACCTTTCCCCATATGAGAAATGCTGGAGCTTACTCCCTTTCCATTTATCCAATAACCTTTTCTCCAACTGTGCTTGATATTCTACCTGTAGCCCCTCCAATTCCCTTCTAAGCACAGGAACTCTGACTGAACCCTCTATTGATGCCTTCTGAAGATCACATTGTCTGACTTTGATCTCTATAATTTTCTCATTGTCTTCCTGCCTCACAGCACGCCTCTTACCTACCAAAATGGAGCTTATTATTGCCCTTAAATATGCTTTAAAAGCATCCTAGATTATTTCTAGTTTTGCGAAGCCCTTACTGGAAAGAAAAAAGTCAACTGTCTTATCTGCTAAGTTGAGTACCACCCTCTCGTCTAATATTCCTGATCTACCAGAAAATTTCTGATCTACCAGAAAAGAATTGATGCGGGAATGATTTGCTGTAAAAAGTAAAATCCCTAGTTCCCTCCATCTTACTGCGCCAAATATCTATCAGATTGAGTTGAGCCACCATATTTTTCTATCTAGCCGATGTTTTAGGGGGGCTAACATATTTAACTTTTAACGTTCTATCTAGTGTTTTTTAGAACTATATTAAAATCCCCTACAAGTATAATCAGGCCGTAGTCTCCAAAAGGCAAGATTCCAACTTCATTAGGGCTTCTGTAGTGTCATTTATTGGACCATAATACGTTGCACATGATACTGGCATAATCTGAATCACAAAATTAGCCACTAACCATCTACCAGAAAGATATGATTCAAATTTAACAAGCCTTATTCAGTGTATAGTTAAATCTGGTTCAAACTGATGTTGCTAAAGTTGTTCTCTTTACAGAAAGGTCAAGCAAAAGGTGTAGCAGAAAAGATGGGAAGCGAGTAAGATCTCGAATTTCGAATTTGAGGAAGCTGCAGGGAAGATCCTGGCCTGGAAAATAAAATCAGACCAGGCTAAGAAGCATATCAGAGAAATCAAATTAGAAAGAGATATGTCTTCTAGAACCTCGAACAAGGAGATAGGGGAGGCTTTCCACAAATTTTTTCAAAATGTCTATAAGGAGGAAATCAGGAACGATCCAGAGGCCAGGGAGGAGTGGCTAGATAAGGTTCCCTTACCAACTTTATCAATAGCACAGAGGGGATATTTTGAGAAAGTAATATCAGAAGAGGAGGTGGGGGAGGCCATTGGTCATATAAAGCAAGGTAAATCGGCAGGCCCTGATGGCCTACCCGGAGAATTGTATTGGGTGTTAAGTTTAGTCATAGTCCCACCAATGACGGCCCTCTTTAGCAGCATCTTATTGAGAGGTGAGTTTCCCCCCGAATCATGGAGTGATGCAACGATTGTTCTGATTCCCAAGCCTGGTAAAGATCCGATGGAATGTGGCTCTTATCGCCCGATTTCGCTCCTAAATAACGACTATAAGATCTCTACGTCTATTATTGCATCTAGATTGGGTGGCGAAATCGGTTCGATAATTCACCGGGATCAGAAAGGGTTCATAAAAGGACGCCAGCTGGCAGATCACACCCATGACTTGGTGGGAGCAATAGATATTGCCACCACCTTCGAGCTCCCACTGGCTACTCTCACCCTGGACGCCACCAAGGCCTTTGATAGGGTCAATTGGCCCTATCTGGCCGCGGTAATGAAGAAATTTGAGTTGGGAGAGATCTTTTGTCGGGTTGTTGATCTTCTTTATAGGAACCCACGGGCCAGATTGTTGGTAAATGGGACCTTAACTGACCCCTTTACAATCACTAGAGGTACCAGGCAGGGCTGCCCGCTCTCCCCCCTCTTGTTTAATTTGTATATAGAAGTGTTTGCACAAATTCTTAGAGAAGATCAAGATATTCCTTCATTTGTTTTTAGGGGGTGGGATAAACGGGTGGCCCTTTTTGCAGACGACATCCTTATCTATACGTCTGCCCTGGATAGATCATTCCCTATAGTAATTAAGAGGGCAGAGGAATTTGGGTTGATTTCGGGTTACGAAATCAATGCCACTAAAACGGAAATCATGATGTGGAACATGCCTAATTCTCACCTACCCACGACCTCTTCTATGAGATACTTGGGAATACGGATTACCCAAGACATCCGGAATATTGTTCAGACTAATTTAGATCGAGTCTCCAAGGATTGTCTGAAGCTTTTAAAATCTTGGGCCTTTCTTCCACTGTCTTTACTTGGAAGAACTAATCTGGTCAAGATGTCTATTTTGCCAAAGTTTACATTTATTTTTAGTACCATCCCCTTGACATTTGACCCCAAAAAGCTGGATAAATTCCAGCGATAGATTAATTCTTTTGTCTGGAATTACAAGGGATCTAGGCTGGCCGGGAAGAAGTTGAGGAGAAGGAGGGAAAAGGGAGGGCTTGCGTTGCCAGATTTGCTGTATTATGCATGGGCATTTCAGCTGACATACTCCAGGATGCTATTGAAAACACCTTCGGGATCATCTATGGGAGTAATGTACAAGGCCATGTTAGTAGGGGCAGAACTCCCCCTTGATGGATTTCTATTTAAATATGGGGACCAGAAATTCTTTAAAAAAGTTAGATTAAAGACTTTACAGTCGGCTGCAATTTCTTGGTTGCAGATAAGGAAGAAGATAGGGCTCTCCTATTTTTCGAACTTCGCCCCATTGTGGGACTCCCCGGGGCAGCCACTATGTTTGCAGGATAGTCTTGCAACTCCCTTAAAAGAGGCTGGGATCACTAGATGGGGGGAGATATTGGTTGAAGGGAAGTTACTAGAGTGGGAAGGGTTACGGGACAGGGTGGGCCGAACCTTATCTAGATTTAAATATATTCAGCTAGATAGTTGGGGCCGAGCAATGGCTAGGAGGGGAGTCCAGTTGGCGATACCCAGTAATCTAGAACAACAGTTGGTAGAAAGGTTAGAAGGTGGCAAAGAGGTGACCACTTGGTACTGGAATATAGTTGAGGAGGTAGATGGCGAATTTACTCTGCCAGATGAGCTTTGGGGAGAGGAAATAGATACGCAATGTGAGGACTTATGGATAAGATCCTTTAGTCTATTGTATAAGTCAGTCAAACCAGCTTGGCTGAGACGCAACCATTTGTTCACAGTTCATCGTGCCTACCTCTCCCCTCTTAGGCTTTCAAAATTCCAGCCAGGAAAGAAGTGCAACAAATGCAACCTTTTGGAAGCATCGGACATACATATGCTTAAGGATTGTCCCGCTATTTCACTCTTTTGGGAGGAAGTTAAAACCTCGTTGGAATCTATGCTGAATATAACATTGACCATTTCCCTCCAACTAATAATTTTTGGGCTAGAGGAAAGGGTAATTGGCCAAGCCAAAACTTTCCTCTTTTATGCAGTCTTGCTGGCAAGATGTCAAATATGCAAATTTTGGGCAGATGCTACTGCCCCTAGACACGCAGGTTGGCTAACTTCACTATATGAAATTTCTAAGGTTGACTTGGCTAGAATGTGTAGTAAAAGAAATCTTACTTTTTGGGACCTATTGGTCAAATGGAGATCGGAGTTCCGGGGTTTTTTGGTTTTTTCCCCGGGTCCTATGATTATGCCTACTATACTCCATGGACCTTGGGTCGGTGGCTTCTTCGGTAACGAATTTTCTGGTCCCTCAGGTGAAAACACCTTGTTGGAGTAATAATGGGTTCACTCCTTCTCCTCCCCTTTCGTCTCCTTCTGCTAAGATAATCGTGTCTGGGTTAGTGAGGACATAAGAGTACGGTTTACCTCACAGGGTATGACACGCATGGTGGTTGCCACCTAGTTATGGATGGAGGATTTGGCAAATGAGGGGAAAAAAAGAAGAAAAAAAAAGGTGTAGCAGACCAGTCCAGCTGAAGGATAGTGTGGCGTTTTCTCTTTTCTTCCCACTTCCCCTTTTCCTCCTCTTTGCTGCTTGGAAGCTATATGCGCTGAGTAGTGGAGTTTGGGACTTGAGGAATGAACATCGGCTCCTGCGGAAGTACAGAGTTCTGGACCAGGTACTTGACAGATTGAAGTGCCCTTTCCAAACTTCTTCCGCCTGAGCAGGATGGCTGAGGGGATTGATCTTAAGGCCTTGGTGATGGGATTAGATGGGTTACAGACACAATTAAGTGCTGCTATGTCAGAGAATAAATCAGAGAGGAGATTAGGAAGTCTAGTCAAGAAACCCAGTTTTTGCGACAAAGGTTAGATGAGTTATCAGTTAGTTCAGTTTCTGGATCTCAAGAAAACTAGTCCCAGTCATTTGCTCCTGCCCCTTCGGCTGCGGAGTTGACCACTCAGGTCATTCACGCAATATCTCCCACCATTCCACTAGCAGCTCCAGAAAGATTTAGTGGGTATTCTCATAAGGTCCACATTTTTCTTACCCAGTGCTCCTTACATTTTTTTGTAGGCCAATAATTTTTAAGGAGGATCAATCCAAGGTGGCTTTCATGTTGTCCTACCTGAGTGGAGATGGGGCAGCCTGGTCAATGCTGTTAGTAAATAACAACGATTCAATTTTGTATGATTTTGGAGAGTTTAAAAAAGAACTGATAATGAACTGTTGGACTTAAAGCAGGGGAATAGAGATCTGGTCGCACATCTGGCTCAATACAATAAATTAATTGTAGAAACTAACCGTCCGGAAGCAAAAAAAGCCTCCATTTTTTATCGTGGGCTCAAGGACGAGTTAAAAGATGGTTTGGCACAGATTCCTAAGCAACCGACTGAGGTATCGGAATTAATAGATTTAGTTCTGCAAATCGATCAGCGTCAAAGTGAGAGAAGGAGTAAACGCAAGAAGGATGTGAAATATTTTCCTCCTCGTTTTGATCGAATCAGATCTGACAACGCTAAGTTAAAAGAAACATCTGCCGAAGAGGAACCAATGCAAATAGGTTCAGTACGTGGGCCTCTGACCAAAGAGGAGGGAGAGAAGAGGCGAAGTGGCAATTTATGCATGTATTGCGGAGATTCTGGGCACTTTGTGAAAGAATGCCCCAGGAAGCCCAAAATCAATGCTTGGTTAAAAGATCGTCTCCACCAGTAAGAGGAGTTGCTCTGGTGGAAGCTAAGGACAAATCAACTCCAGTTTCACAGCAAGTAGCAAACACATTGAAATCCTCTGTTCATGACTTAATTGTTTCCAGTTCCATTAAGTTTAGTGGAATTCAGTTGGATGATATATCGGTGATGATTGAATCAGGAGCTACGGGTAATTTTTGTGACATTGGATTTGCTAAATCTTTGGGTATCCAATTTGTCAAGAAGGAGAAGCCGGGGCGTGGCTAGCCAGCCATGATGGCGGTCGGCTGCCGTTAGAGCTCCGGATCCATCCGGGGGTCTAATCCTGGTACGGGGTGCCTACGGGGGCCCAGACTCGACCCAGAGAGTGGGGAGTAGTGCTGCAGCCCTGGCACGAACCCGAAACCCACTAGCAGGACCAGCACGGACGGAGAGAGACAGCGGAAACGGGTTGAGCCTGAGGCGGCGTCCCGCCCGAGGAGCCGGGAGCTAGAGTGTGGGTGGCATCTGGAGTGGCTGGGGCCTGCCACGCCGGAAGCAGTCGGGTGGCCCTTCGGAGAGCAACTGCACCGACGCTCCCCCTGATCGGAGTCTTGAAGGGGCAACATTTCGCCTGCACAACTCCTGAACTGCGGAGTGGAAGGACGAGTTGCGCAGCAGAGGAGGATTGCGTCGTTGTGGGTCTGGTTGGCGCGTCCGGATCCAGCTACAATGGCGGCGCCCTGCCCGTTTGCATCCGGGCCCTGAGGGTGGCTGAAGGCTCTGTTGCGGATCGTTGTCTAGGAGCGCGGTGCGGGTGCACCCGGTGCGAGGTGAGCGTGAGGTGTGTCACCCTGTGCCCCCCTGCTTGTGACAGACGCTGACCTTTACCTGCGGGCTGAAGAGGTGTGAGAAGTGGATGGCGGTGGGTGCTCCCCTGACATGATTGCTGCCTAGGCCCCGGCGCTGAGAGAGAGGAGGTGCGAGGTGGAGATGTCGGATCAAGGGTTGGCGACAGATCGGGGCGACACCGTGGGGGACTCCCAGCTCCTTCTTTGGATTGCTGCGAACTTCCTATGATGTGGCATGCTGCAGGGGCTTAACACAGCAGGCCTGAATACGGCGACACTGAGTGGAGGAGGACACCTGCAGTGGCGCCAGCTCAGTAACGTGTGGTGCAGGCCTGACGTTGGCCTGTGGGCCTTGGCGGTGACCCCCCTTCTTCTCCCCCATTGCTCTCTCCTGGTGTGGACGGACATTCTGCTGCTCAGCCCCTGAGGTCTAAAGCCTGGAAGGGGTTTGAACGGGGAGTGTCGAACCGGACGCCATTGTTGCTGCTCCAGGAGTTTGCGGAGTCCCTAGCCGGGGGAACCCTGGCAGGGCTTTCTCCTTCAGCCCTGCTGATTTTTGGCTCTTACATCGCCATCTGCTTTACTTTGTGGATCACCGCCCTGACACTGGAGCAGTGCCCTCAGTGGTGCCAGACGGCGGATGCCTTGGCGAAGAGCTCTCCCTGAGGCAGTAGTCTATTTGAATAGTCGCTTATCGTCAGAGGCTAGACAGAGTTGGCCCCCTTAGCATCATGGTACGGAAAGGGGCAAGAGGGACTGAGGGCCAGGGAGACCCCGAGGCAACGCACGCTACGGTGGACGCTGGAGATGGACAGTCCCTACTGGGAGCTGCAGAGGCTGTTCCTATCGGGGAGCAACCGACAGACAAGCTGGATTTAATCCTGAAGGAAATAAGAGAGTCCAGATCGGCGATGGAACAACAGCTGGGGCCCCTTACTACTAATCTGTCCCTACTGAAAGCAGATCATGATAAGCTGGCGGATAAAGTGAAGGATAAGGGTCTTGCTCTTACAGACCTCGCGCCGACGGTGGTGGACCACTCAACTTCTATACAACAATTGCAGCAGCAGGTCACCTCATTGATGGACCGGGTGGAGGACGCGGAAGGAAGAAACCGCCGCAATAATATACGCGTCATAGGCCTGCCGGAGCGCTGTGAAGGATCACGTGCCGCAGACTTCATGGAACAATGGTTCCGAGACCACGTTGCTACCGAAGGATTATCGTCCTACTTCTGTGTGGAGCGGGCGCATAGGATCCCAACAGGCCGACCTGGACCGGGCCGACTGCCCCGTCCGCTGATAGTGAAGATACTCTATTATCGAGATAGAGACGTTCTGCTGCAGAAGGCTCGCGAGAAGTCCCTCATACAGTGTGAAAACCATCGGGTGTCCCTATATCCGGATTACACGACAATGGTCCAGAAACAGCGCTCTTCATATCTGGCGGTGAAGAAAAAGCTCCAGAAGGCCAAGATGAAATTCGCACTTCTTTTACCTGCCCGGTTGAAGATCATACTTGAGAGAAAGGCACACTTTTTTGCAAGTCCCTCGGATGTTGAGGAGTGGCTGGAGGTGCAGGAGGGCGGGCCGCCCTGGCCCGTCACGGGAGCAGCAGAAGAAAGACCAACTTGGAGCGCTGGCGATGGTCGGCACGATCCATTCCGACTCTGACCACAGCGCAGTCCTGTTCCCCACCATCACACCCCGAGCTGCGAACGGCATGCTAGATAATTGAGAGCGATGGACCGATCAACTCGGTGCGGATCTACCATGTCGTGACTCATGATATAATTTAAGATGTGATAACTGACTATTGTTTTACATATCCTTTTCTGATTTTGTGTGTTCACTGTGCTGGGGAACTGCAGTTTAGGGCTGGGATGACGAATGGGACACTTCTAGGTTCCTTCCCCATTGGGTCTTGGCATTGAGAGTGACCCTTGTCTATGCTAGCCCTCAACGAACTGCCCGCTTTCTCCGAAATCATATCCCCACTCATTGATTGTCAGTATATCCTTATTGATGCCCCCGGGATGGAATGCCGTTGAGCCAGCGGTGCCCGGTGTGGACGATGAGATGACTGTACTAGTGCTTAGCCACCCCCCCATTAGCGTATGCTGTTTCCAGAGTTGGTTTTGGGTTACGAGGTCTCCTGGTCGCTTTTTGCAGGGGGTAATATGAGGGGACTATTGCTACTCCTATGCTTGATAGATAGTGATCATGGCTGTGACTGCAGGGTCATACCGATTTCTTACCTGGAATGTGCGTGGACTTGGGGCAATACAGAAACACCATCGGATACACTTGTTTCTCCTTAGACATCACACACAGGTTGCATTCCTTCAAGAGTCCCACCTCACTTAAGAAGAAGCTCAGAAATTGAGGAAGAAGTGGAGGGGTACTATTTATTCCATGACATACTCAGCCTTCTACAAGGGGGCGACTATTTAGATCCGACATGGGATGCCATTTGTGGAAATTGAGAAGAGGTTAGACGATCAGGGCCGATATATTGTAGTGAAGTGTACTTTGGATGGGACATTGGTAGTGTTAGGTAGTATATATGCCCCGAATTATGATCAGGACAGGTTTCTACAAAAGGTGGGTTCGGCACTATCGGACTGGGTCGGAATTCCCTGGATACTAGGCGGGGACTGGAATTCGGTATTGGACTTGGACCTAGATAGGTCACACCCCCCTCTCCAAGCAGCTGGAGCGTCTAAGCTGACTGACCTGTTCACAGCCTGGGCGGAGGGCTGGAGGTTGGAAGATACATGGCGTGGATTGTATCCTACACATAAGGAGTATTCTTATTATTCCCCCATACACAACTTACACACTAGAATTGACCGGTTCTTGTGCTCGAGATCAATAGTTACGAAAGTGGGTAAATCAGAATACCTGGCTAAACATTCTCCGATCATAGACCTTTGACGCTTACTTTTCTCAGGGGTAGGATGCCGGCCCCGGTACCTACTTGGAGAGTTAACCCACTACTTCTGGAAGATAGCCCCTTCCGGACGTCATTGTCTGCTACTCTCACTGATTATTTCAGGGAAAACTGGGATTCTGCCTCCTCAAATCTGGTAGTGTGGGATGCCATGAAGGTAGTGATTAGGGGAGCTGCAATAGGGCAATTAGTAGGGGCCAGGAAGGAAATTCACGAAAAACTTTGCGAGGTGGAGGACTGTCTGAAGGTGCTAGAATGGGAGGCAGGTACGGACCCTGGAAAAAAGGTTGATTTACAGGTAGGACACATTGAACACGCAGAGGTGTTGGAAACACTGCGAACCATGGACTACAAGGAATACCTGCACTGTCAGCACACCGATGCTGACAGGTCGGACACAGTACTGGCCTGACTGATAGGACCAACCGGACCCGCCGATCATAACTCAGATATACATCCCGTTGGGTACCCTGGTCCGTACGCAATTCGAGAATAATGTGGCTTTTTTTGACCATTTGAAAGCTCTAAACGCACCCTTTGGCTTGGAGGACCCGGTACAGGTAACCGAGTTTCTGAGCGACCTTCCCTTTCCGGTTCTGATGGCTGACACACAGAAGGCACTTGATGGCCCTATCACGCATCATGAGATACGTGCTGCAATCAAGAACCTTAATCGTAACAAAACGCCCGGTATGGATGGGCTACCGGTAGAGTTTTACTCGACCTACTCGGATTCCTTAGTGCCGGTTCTTGATATGGTGTACAAAGTGGCGTTTGAGGAAGGTCATTTACCGTTATCGACGATGCAGGCTCTGGTTACATCGATACCCAAGCGCGGCAGGGATACACTGGAGATGGCAAATTATAGACCTCTATCCATGCTCTCCACGTAATATAAGATTCTTAGCAAGGTCATAGCCTTACGTATACAGTCCCACCTTGCCACCCTTATACACCAGGACCAATGCGGTTTCCTCCCAGGGCGTAGTACGTCACTGAATACGCGTATGGTGGCCACGCCACGGGACTTTCCTCCTGCGGGCTGTATAGCGCTGGATTTGAAACAAGCATTTGATTCCCTGTTATGGACATTCATGTTTGAATCCTTGAAACGCTTTGGCTTCCCAGATTCCTTGCTGAGATGGATACTGTTACTATACACTAATCCTACGGCTAGGGCGCGCAGGGGCCGACATATTTCAGATTGTTACACAGTGCACAGAGGCACTCGACAGGGTTGCCCCCTGTCCCTGATTTTATTTGTTCTAGCCCTGGAGCCACTGGCCTTAGCCCTTTGCACTCACATGGACCGGGTGGGCATCCCGGTTGGTGGGACACACCACTTGATATCTGTCTAAGCAGACAATATCTTACTGTACCTACGCGACTAGGAGGCAGATTATTCTGCACTCTATGACATCTTTCGTCGGTTTGAATTAGTGTCCGACTTGGCTTTTAACTGAGAAAAATTAAATAGTTTCTATTTTAGAGAGAAACCGCACCCTTCTCTAGTACGTTTTGGGGGGCAAAGTCAGTTATTTCCATCGAGCACTCAAAAGTCCAAAAAGAAAGCTTTTTCAAGTAATGCAATAGTAGTTTTAATCTTGAAATATTTCAATTCTTTTCTTCATTGAAATGCAATCTTCAATATAATCTTCAAACTGTGCAGCCAACACGTGTTTCGTCTAGTCTGATTCGACTAATGACTTCCTCAGGGCTGCAACCCAAAACAAAGTATAATCGCTATTATAATACTGTATCAATATTCGATATAACAAAGTAGTCTATAAATAAACCTAGGTCAACAGGGAAACATCCCAAAGCCAAACAAGTGCTAAAAAAGGTTTGTAACATAATATAGTGCTCACCACCAAGTAAAAGTTTGGAATCACCAAGTGTTCATAAAGTTATCAGAGTGTGGATCAATGAAAAAGTATAGTATCTCCTCATCTGTATAATTATCAAAAGAGAGGATATAGACTAATTGGGGATTAGTATCAAAGAGAGAAAGCGACCATGTTAAAAAAGTCATACCTATATGCCTCCTCGTTGTGCCAATCCAACATGGGTAATAACTACGATAGTAAGGTAAGAGAGTTGACTGTGTCTCTGACTAATATTAGATCGACATCATGACGGATAGGTTATTACTTATTAGATAACTGTTGACCTTATAATATTTTGTAGGTTGAATTATTATGACATATGGACAACAGTGGATAGGATTGGCACAACGAGGAGGCATATAGGTATGACGTTGGTGATTCCAAGCTTTTACTTGGTGATGAGCACTATATTATGTTACAAACCTTTTTGCAGCCCTGAGGAAGTCATTAGTCGAATCAGACTAGACGAAACACGTGTTGGCTGCACAGTTTGAAGATTATATTGAAGATTGCATTTCAACGAAGAAAAGAATTGAAATATTTCAAGATTAAAACTACTATTGCATTACTTGAAAAAGCTTTCTTTTTGGACTTTTGAGTGCTCGATGGAAATAACTGACTTTGTCTGAGCTATTTTATAGCACTTTATCTTGTCGTGGTAACCGACTTGCTTTCATTTTGAGCACCATTTCTGATATATTGATTTGTAAAAATCCTTTACCTGCTGAGCGCTCTTATTCTAACAGTTACCGCTTTTCTTGTGTTCACGTTTTGGGGGGCACTCAATCCTGGTGGCCCAGACAACATTTAAATGATTGTATGACGGTCCATCGGTCACAATGCAATCGCGAAAGTTCTCATCGCGGCAATTACATCGCTGCATCAATCACACCGACCATTTTCTCATTGCACGTTGTTGTGACGCAAATGCGGCCATGTAATTGGATCGCGTGTCACATCGGCGACTTTACATCGCGCGACATGACAACGCGATGAAAGAATCACTGTCGAAGCTTCCTCTTTGCCTTTGAAGGCTCAGGTCATCGAGCTTACGGGAGCTTACGGGAGATTGTGTCGTCAGCATTGCCAGAAATGGAAATACCTGGGAACTTGTAATTCAGTGCAGGTGACAACAAGAGGGACTGTCTACATTTATCAGCAGACCGGCTGCTTTTCCCCATGCGCACACTTCTCCTCGACTCTCTTGACCGTGCTGACTGGAACGCGGAATCAGAAGAGTCAGATGCATGAACGTCTTCTCCTAAACTACATGTTTTAGAGCAATAAATCCGTCCTTGTTTTGGGAGGAAGGGGCACCCCAAAAGGGATGATTTGCACTGTGCACTAGCAAAGCAATTCTCTGTGGCATGCCAATGCTGCCCGTCATAGGTCATCTGAGCATGATCCACACCAATATGTTCACCGCAGGACTCGCAGTACTCGGCATAGAGTGACTCGAAGCATCCACAGCAGAAGGGCCGTCCGTCCTTCATGATATATCTCTGCCCACTGAGGACAGTCTCACACTCGAAGCAACAGAAATGCTTCATGTGCCAGTGGCGGCCTTCAGCCTCTGTGCACTCGTCTGCAAAACACTTTAATAATCTTTTCAGCCAATGGGTTGGTGGGGGGTATATATCGTATTGCCCACCGAGTCTGCAGCCATTTGTGCCTGTGTTGAGACCCTGTGGACATACTTTGCAATCCGTAAGTGTCCACTGTTTCCCTCGTTTTTTGTGGCCTTCTGCCCTCTGTTGCCCTCGTTTTTCGTGCTCTTGTGCCCTCTGTTGCCCTCGTATTTCGTGGCCTTCTGCCCTCTGTTGCCCTCGTTTTTCGTGCTCTTGTGCCCTCTGTTGCCCTCGTATTTCGTGGCCTTCTGCCCTCTGTTGCCCTCGTAGTTCGTGGCCTTCTGCCCTCTGTTTCCCTCGTTTGTGCATGCTTGTTGTCTTCGTTCTGAGCAGCAAACTCGAAATATTAGAGGTGTTTTACTGCACAAAATCTGCTATGTTTTACCCGGTCATACACCCATCCATCCATCAGCACCCACCCATGCATCCATCCATCCACCCGCCAGCACCCTCCCATGCAGCCATACACCCATTCACCCATACACCCATACACCCATCCATCCATGCATCCATGCATACATCCACCCATACACCCATACACCCATCCATCAGCACCCACCCATGCATCCATCCATCCGCCAGTATCCACCCATGCATCCATCCATCCATGCATCCATCCACCCATACACCCATATACCCATCCATCCATCAGCACCCACCCATGCATCCATCCATCCACCCGCCAGCACCCACCCATGCATCCATCCACCCATACACCCATACACCCATCCATCCGCCAGCACCCACCCATGCATCCATCCATCCATGCATCCATCCACCCATACACCCATACACCCATCCATCCATCAGCACCCACCCATTCATCCATCCATCCATCCACCCACCAGTTCCCACCCATGCATCCATCCACCCATACACCTATACACCCATACACCTATACACCCATACACCCATCCATCCATGCATCCATCCACCCATACACCCATAGACCCATCCGTCCATCCACCATTAATATTGCCCTTTTAACATAGCATTTTAATGTAATTCAATACATTTCTGTTGGAAAAGCACGTTTCTGCATGTTTAAAAGACTGCATTTTTTTAGCCCATTTAAAAGCCAACTGTTTCCATGTTTGCATTTGTTTGCGTGACACTGTTTATGAACAAAAGCCTGTTTCGTTTAAAAGACAACTGTTTGCATGTTTAAAAGACTGCATTTTATTAGCCTGTTTAAAAGCCAACTGTTTGCATGTTTGCATTTGTTTTGCATGACACTGTTTATGAATAAAAAAGACAACTGTTTGCATGTTTAAAAGACTGCATTTTTTAGCCCGTTTAAAAGCCAACTGTTTGCATGTTTGCATTTGTTTTGCATGACTCTGTTTATGAATAAAAACAAGTTTAAAAGATAAATAAATAAATCCTTGCCCGCAGCCCGTTTCTGTAGCCACCTTAACATTGCATGCATTGTAATTGCATGCGATGTTAATGGCCGTGCGCGGTCGTAGCATGCGTAGTAATAGCATGCGATGTGAACGACCATGCGATGTCAAAGTCGCGGTGCGATAGCACTGCGATGTTTTGACCCCGATGTGTTGGGTGTTTCCCCATTTAAATACCTGGGGATACAGGTGTATAGGTCACCGGAGGACCAAATAGATGGTAATATCAGACGAGCTATTACACGGCTCCGCAGTAGTGTACGATTCTGGACTTCATTACCCCTGTCTGTCATGGGCAGAATTGCGATCTCCAAAATGGCTATGCTTCCCCGCCTGTTGTATTATTTTGTGAAGTTGCCAGTGAATCTCCCTCAACATATTTTTAACACATTAACACTCTCTGGATTAGTCTTATTTGGGGTACCGGCCGAAGGCGCATTAGTCTCCGTAAACTTCAATTAGGGACTAGGTCGGGTGACTTGGTGTCCCGGACTTTCGGGGATATTATTATGCCTGTCAACTTCAATGGCTTTCATATTGGATCGCGGGCAGAAACCTACATGAGATTGACTTTACGTTGGACCGTCTGGACCGCGGGGAAATTTCACTCCTTGTTATTACCAAGGAGTCGACTTTCCCCAGACTGTCACCCTCTTTTGCGCACGTCCCTATTGTGCTGGAGAAGGGCCTTGTCATAGACTTCTTCAGTGACACCGTACGCAGCGAATATTCCCTTGTTGGGCATTCTGACGCCGCAGGGTAGGCTTACACGACATACACTGTGTCACTGGACGGAGAACAGGATAGAAGAGGTAGGTGCCTTTTTTGGGGATGAGACCCTTTTAGATCACGAATCCTTTTTGCAGGTCACGGGTGCTCCTCCTCGATTATACCTATTGCATGCTACAGTGACATATTACATTCGGAATACTTGGGCACAACAACGGCTCAAACCTCTGCAACACGAATTGGTTCATTTATGTATTACATGGGAGCAGGAGGACACCTGGTACGATGGCTCTACATATGAGTTAGAGAACACGCAGCAATCTCACTCACTACCCTTAGGGCGACCTGGGCTCAGGATACAGACTTAGAATTAACAGATAAGGCATGGCAGACTATACTAGAGCATCCCAAATGGGTGTCACATAATGTCAAATTTAAATTCATACAGGCAATGGTGCTCCATAGGGCATACCTAACTCCCAAGAGGTTACATCGCATGTTTCCGGATTCCCCGCATTGTTGTCCGCGCTGTAAGGGAGATGATGCGGGTTTCATCCACATGCTGTGGTCCTGCCCACGACTACGGGGCTATTGGGTTGAGATATGCCAAATTCCTGGACCTGGCTTTTCTTCTGGCAGTTAGGGTACTGACGATGAGATGGAAATCCCCCAGGCCCCCTAGGTTAACCACATGGCAAATGGATCTAGTGCAGTGGGGTCGGGTAGACGGTGTAGCTCTAAGGAGGGAAGAGGAGAGGGGTCAGCGAAAGCATCCCATAGCGATGGAATGAGAGGCCATGTTGCTGGAGTTAGAGGGGCTAGACTTGATACCCTCACAGGAAGCGGGGTCGCAATAATTAGCCTGTGCAGTAGGGCTTCAACTGCGATGGACCCCGGTGTACAAAGAGGAGCGCATGTTATTTGAAATCCCTGCACAGCAGAGTAACAGATCAGGAGGAAGTCCCTTGGAGGATACTAAAGCGACCTGGAGAGGGGAGGGATCGGAGTGGGGAACTTTTGGGTGGCGAGTTTTATGTTTTCATGACGACACTGGTGTACATAGTGACGGCCTTTTTTGCATAGATGGTGTATGTAACAGGCCACAGTGGACTGGAACAACTGTTTTTGCTTTTCACTATCTGATGATTGAGGATGACCAGCTACAGAGTCAGAAGTTGTCATATGTATTATACGGGAGGAAAAGTGAAAATACTGACTGTAATGTATATGTGGCCTTGTGATACGGTTGTGTTTCTTTTTTCATTCAAGAATAAAGAGTTTAAAAAAAAAAAAGAAGGAGAAGCCAGAATTTGTTCGCTCTGTAGATGGTACCAATCTGTCTTCAGGACCCATAGTACATGATACTGAGGAGATTTGGTTGACAGGTCCTGGTACTCATGTGAGCATTTTGAGCTTTAGTCTCCTTGACGCACCTCAGTTTCAGCTAATTTTGGGTCTGCCATAGCTCACCGAGCACAACCCCAAGATTGATTGGGCCAAGAGAACAATTGAAATGGATTCTCAGTATTGTAAGGAAAACTGTCACAATGGAAGTTAAAAAAATTCTCCGGCTTCAATACCCAAACCTTTGACTAGTCAAGCCAAATTGATTTGTTTCATGGAAACACAAGAAATACCAAGGGAATATTTGGGTTTGGCGGCAGTGTTCGATGAGAGAGAGGCCAATAAATGACCCCCGCATTGTGATTATGATTGTAAGATCAAATTTGAACCTGGAGCTTCCTTACCCTGCAGTCGTATTTATGCTCTTTCCGAAAAGGAAAACCAACGTATCTCGACCAGTACCTAGCTAATGGTTTTATTCGTCCTTCTCAGTCCCCGGGTTCTTTGCCACTTTTCTTCATTCCAAAGAAGGATGGAAGTCTTAGAGCATGCATTGACCACCAGTTCTACGCCAAATTTGATTTAAGAGGGGCTTACCATCTAGTTCGTATGGCCGAGGGCGATGAGTGGAAGACCGCATTCCGAACAAGATTGGGATTATTTGAATATCAGGTCATGCCCTTTGGATTGTGTAATGCTCCTGCTGCTTTTCAGCATTTTGTAAACGATGTCCTGAGAAAATTCTTGGATCGCTTTGCAGTGGTCTACATTGATGACATACTTATATTTTCTGAAAACATGGAGGAGCATATTCAGCATGTACGAGCAATTCTAAAGAAATGATGGGAACATCAACTCTTTGTGAAGCAAGAGAAGTGTGTGTTTAATTCCAATCAAGTGGAATTTTTGGGCTTTGTTCTGTCGCCATACGGAGTTTCAATGGATGAAGCGAAAGTGAAACAGGTGCAGAGTTTCATAGGTTTCACTAATTTTTACAGGCATGTCATTGAAAATTTCTCGGAGAAAGTGTCACCGTTAACTCGTCTGCTGAAAAAAGGAGCCAAGTTTGAGTGGACAACGGAGGCTGAGGAAGCATTTAAGAGCCTTTCTTTGTAGAAGCGGATGCATCTAATTTGGCAATAGGAGGTATTTTTCCCAGAGAGACAAACAGACAGGCCAACTTCACCCTGTTGCTTATCGATCCCGTAAATTGACTCCGGCAGAGTTGAATTATTCCATTGCCGATAAGGAATTATTGGCAGTCAAGGATGCCTTTCAGGAGTAGAGGCATTATTTGTTGGGTGCTCTCATTGATTTTACGGTCTACACAGATCATCAGAATTTAAAGTTTTTGAAATCTGCTCGAACTTTGACTCCTAGGCAATAGCGATGGTCGTTATTTTTTACAGACTACAATTTTGTTTTGCCTTACAAGCCTGGTTCTATCAATGGTAAAGCTGATGCCTTGTCACATTTGGAGGTTGGAGAGGAACCCGCACAGAAACCATGTCAGCTAATTCTAGATCTTCCCACAGCTATAATAGTAAAGTTAAAGACGATTATTCCTCCTAAAAAGATAGACTGGACTGTATTAGCATCTTGCAAACAAAAAACAGACAAATCGGTCTCTGAGCCGCACCTTTGTATGTTCCCCCTAGAGGTACAGAAACTAGTAATGATAAAGATTCTAATGATGCAAAGGGTTATTTTGTTTATAATTGGGTTTACACTCCTTGGAATAGAGAGGCCCTTAAAACTGCATTACCTGATCCACGAAAGAATCCAGAAGCCTTTTATGAGGAAATTGAGGGTGCTATTAGCTCTTGTACTATGACTTTGCCTGATATTGACCTGTTTTTCGGATTGATATTACCCCCTGATATGTGGAGAACTGTTCGTAAGGTTAATGATCGTACAGCCTTTGGTGCGGTATGGAAAGATTTACAACGAATGGATGAAAAAAGAGAACCTGCACAGAAACCATGGCAGTTTATTTTAGATCTCCCCGCAGCCTTTATAGTAAAGTTCAAAACGATTATTCCGCCTAAAAAGATAGACTGGACAGTATTAGCATCTTGTAAGCAAAAGGTAGACGAGTCGGTTTCTGATTTCTTCACACACTTTGAGGAAGTATTCCACGATTTTAGTGGCCAGTCATTCACAGATGACATGGCTGGCATCTGTTTGTCGATAAATATGTTGCAAACCTGTTGCCAGGAATAGCTAGTCGCCTAAAGACCAGTGTGAGCTCATGGACTACCTCTTCTCTGGTTTCTCTTTTGACTATGGCTCAGTATTACGAACGACAGGAATTGGAAGCGAAAAGCAGCGAGGATAAGAAGACTAAAAAGTTAAAAACGAAGGTTATGTTGGCGCAAGCTTATGGTCCGCCTTCTAGAAGCAATGATAGAGGTGGACCTGGATTTCATGGTTCGTCCTTCCCCTCTTATACTCGTTCGAATTTTTCTGTTGACCAGTGTGCATACTGCAGGAAACTTGGACACTGGGCTACCGATTGTCTGGCACTACGTGCTCAGCAGTATCCACATGGATGGAGACAAACGCAAAATCGCTCAGGATTTCCAGGGCCTAGAGGGAGCACGGATGATCGTGCTAGGTTTGATTTTAATATGCGTCGGCAGGATGGGTTTAACACTTTTGATAGTCAAAATCAATATCAAATGTCTGATTGTGTGCCATCCAATTTCAAAGACTCAGTTTATGCATGGGATTGCCTAGGATGGGGTAAGGAATCAGTTGAAGTTCCAGTAGATCATAAGGGTCACTATATTACAGCACATGTTTTGGGTTCTACTGATCAGTTTCTGGTTGATACAGGAGCTACTCTTAGCGCCTTATCTAAACAATTGGTTCCAAGGGCTCCCCTGTCTGGCTTAACCATTACATCGATAGGTTTCGATGGAACACCTTCCCTTAGCCCACTGTCACAACCACTTGCATTTCATGTTGACATATTTACTGCTCCATGTCCATTTTTGCTCTCTCCAAACACACCAGACAATACTGTGGGACTTGATATGCTCAAATATTTCAGGGCTACAATACAATGCTCTCCGGAAAGAGTACGTGTCATATTAAATGACAACTACCCTGTGATTTAGAGATCATGTATTGTTATAGAGGACATTGCATTAGCTTCACTCCCTAGTACTTTGTGGGCTACTTCAGATACCGATGTAGGGCAAATGGTTATTCCGCCAACACATATTAGTGTCAAGGATGGTGCTTCATTGCTACGCTTGCCTCTATACAGAATTTCTCAAGAAGGCGAAGAAGCACTTGTACGCATTGTCCATGATTTAATTGAAGTGGGGGTTGTGGAAGAAGTTCCCTATAACATTGGGAATAGTCCTATTCTTCCCATTTTGAAAAAAGACACTGACACTAGGATTTACAGATTCATCATTAATCTACGAGAAGTTAACAAGAATGTAGTACCGTAATACCCTGTGGTTTCTGACATAACGACACTGCTTACCTTAGTTCCTCCAACAGCAACTACATTTTCTGTGATTGATCTGAAGAATGCTTTCTTCTCAGTTCCTATTCATCCTGATAGCCGATATTTGTTCGGTTTTACTTTGAATAATAAATCGTACAGATTGTGTAGCATTCCTCAAGGGTATACTGAGAGTCTGAGCATTTACAGTCAAGCATTGAAAAGACAACTTGATTCTTTCACTTTGCCTAAAAGAGTGGCTCTCATACAATATGTCGATGACATCTTGTTGGCAGCCGATACGCCTGAACAGTGTGATAAATGTACTTTGTCTTTACTTTCTTTTCTTGCTCCACACATCCATAAAGTGTCACAGAAGAAATTGCAATATTGTATACCAAAGGTTACCTACTTAGTTCACCTTCTGTCTAAGGAGGGATGTGCACTTGACCAGATCGCATACAAGCAATTTTAGACACACCAGTACCTTCTACTCAGAAAGATGTCCGTGCATTCATTGGTCTCACTTCTTTTTGTAGGCAATGGATATTAGGTTTTTCACACATTGTTAAACCCATGTTAGCACTTTTGACTACAGAAACTCCAATGCCCCTTCCATGGACAGATGAATGCCAGGATGCTTTTCATCAGTTACGGCAAGCTCTTTGTTCTGCACAAGTGTTAGGCACTCCAGATTACACAAATGTTTTTACACTCTATGTACACGAGAAAGATGGGTGTGCATTGTCACTTTTAGTGCAAACGTATGGTGACAAGCAGCGTCCCTGTGCATATTTTTCTGCGGTTCTTGATCCTGTTGCTCGTGCATTACCTGGGTGCTTCCGTTCAGTTGCAGCAGCAGCTGTGTTCATACGTCAGAGTGAAGGAATAGTTTTGTCACATAAATTGTTGGTGCTAGTAATCCATGCGGTTGATGCCCTTTTGAATCAGACTAAAACGCAACACTTAACTAGTGCTCGTTTGACAGGATATGAATTGACACTGTAACCCCTCATATTACTTTGAAGAGGTGTGCGACTCTGAACCCAGCTACTTTGTTGCCATATCCAGCGACTCAGAATCAGTCACAGGAGTCTCATGATTGTATATTCCTTACTGAGGAACAGACAAAGGGTCGCGTTGATTTGCAAGATACACACTTTCAGATGTAGATGGGGAATTGTGGGTTGATGGGTCTTGTTTGAAGTTACCAGATGGCACGACTTCAGCTGCATATGCAATTACGACACTTCCGACAGTTGTGGAGACAGGTCGTATACCACAGAAGTCGGCCCAAGCATCTGATCTAATAGCTTTGACACAAGCGTGTGAACTTAGCACTGACTTGCGTGTGGACATCTATACAGACAGCCGCTATGCTTTTGGAGTGTCCCGTGATTTTGGCCTACTTTGGAAGGAAAGAGGCTTTCTTACATCCCACAGGATGCAGATAATGCACGGAGAACTAGTGCATAATCTTCTGACTGCACTGACATATCCAAAGAAAATAGCTATTGTGAAGTGTAGCGCACACAAAAAAGTGACAAGACAAGGCAATGCCATTGCAGATCGCGTAGCTCGTGAGACTGCAATGCAACGAAGCAGTACATCTATGTACGTAGTGAAGTCACAAGCTGAACGTTGGCATGATGCTAGACAAGAAGTGCTAGACATACAGAGATCTGCCTCTGTGGAAGAACTTGAGCAATGGTTTAAAGAAGGAATGTTAGACAATGAGGGCTGTTGGCGCACCAAAGAGATGAATAAGTGGAAATTGCCTGCTGCTTATTTACAGCCTATGGTTCAAATGCCACATGTGCCGGCACATGTTGGAGCTCTAGCGATAACGACATTTCTTACGCAAGTTTGGGAGCATCCAGAAATTGCCAGCACAGCTAAGAGAATAGTACAGTCCTGTTTGATCTGTTGGCAGTACAATCCTGGAAAAGGGACACGGACTCCTACAGGAGGGTTTGCTACACCAACTGCACCATTTCAAGTTTTGCAACTGGATTATATCCAACTTGAAAGTTGCAATAACTTGAAGTATGTTCTAGTGGTGGTATGTGCCTTCAGTAAATGGATAGAGGCATACCCTACAAAGGATAATATGGCTCTCACCACAGCAAAGGTGCTTTAAAAGGAATTCTTCCCCAGATTTGGTGTTTGTAAACTTCTGTGGAGTGACAACGGACCTCATTTTATTGGGCAAGTTGTTGAGCATGTCCTGAAAGGATTAGGGATCAAACAGAAATTCCATGCAGTTTTCCACCCACAATCAGCAGGATTGGTGGAGGGGTATAACGCTATGTTGAAATTGAAGTTAGCGAAAATACTTGCCTCCACGTCCTTGAAATGGCCAGATGCATTAACCTTGGCATTGTTGTCCGTAAGATCAGTGCCACATTCACGATCTGGGCTTACTCCATATGAAGTAGTATTTGGGAAACCGATGAACATTTGGGGAGTTCCTAAGCCACGCCCCATACATGATGTACCATGTGTTCTGATGAATTATTACTTATCACAGTTGACTGATAGTTTGATCTCTATTCATGAACTTCCTGACAGATCTACAGGTGAGGCCGGTGAACTCCGGCCCGGAGATCATGTGATGGTAAAGGTCTTCGAGAGGTCGAACAGCTTGGAACCGAGGTGGCGAGGACCAGAGCAAGTGCTCCTAGCAACGAGGACAGCGGTTCGAGTGACGGACAGGAAGAACTGGGTCCATAGCACTCATTGCAAGCGAGTGTCGCCTACCTTGGTGGAACCTGCTGTGCTGACTGACCATCGAGAGATTCTGGAAATGGAGAAGGGCCACGCTATCTCACCTGACGAATCTGAGGGAGTCTTCCCGGAACACACGATCTCTGGAGTATCCCGGTACCAGCCAAGACCGAGGAAAGAATCTGCAGTGTTGAAAAAGACTGGTTGAGCAACCGTCCTGGGTTGGTGAAACGGAGTGCCGATGTGGCAAGGGTGGGGATCAGTCCTGCGTATTGACACCTGTCTTGACCCCTGGTGAAGAAATCAACGGCTGCCCAGGGCAAAGAGCTCCAACGATTGTTTCAACAACGAAGTGATCATGTCTGCAGAGAGATCAACTGTTGCTAAGATCTGTAATAAGAAGACCTTTTGTGCTGTAGGATTTGTTGTTGCTATGGTGGCTATAGCAGTGACAACCTGGTTTGTTGAGGAAGCGGCTCCTGTTCGACAGCTTTTGATGGCCACTACTCCAGTACCAGTTGAGCATCATTACTTTACGCTTCCTTACCATGAGCAAAAGCATCGACAATCCTACCTAAATAATACGTTTATTCAGATGTTGCATCATGCTCAGAATGCCACAAATACTACCAACTGTTGGGTGTGTGGGATGATACCTGTTCACCAGAAGAAAGGAGGAACACCTTTTATTCCTCTTCCTTTCTCTCATAATGGTTCCTGCCAAGCTTGGTTTGCGCTTTTAATTGTTTCTGGAAAGTCTGCAGTTGGAAGGATTAATTATCATCTCAATAAAGTGTGTTATCCAGATGAAGATTTTAATCCACGAGCTGAAGGAACTAAATGGGAAAGGGAGGAGTATCAACCTGAGGATATTTATACTCCATATGTTTTCCCAAATATAAGAACTATTAAGAACAATGGACCTTTTGTGATTTCTGTGACCAGAGATAAAGCAGACTTATGTATAGGAAGTGTTGGGAGACTTCCAGCGGGGAGAAGTGAGTGTACTGTGGTTTTGAGTATTGAAGGTGCCAATCACAGCGGCTTTATATCCTCATATAATACATACTTTGTCTCTGGTAACAAGGGATATTTCCAACTACCTGTTGGATGGTCAGGAGTATGCTGTGTGTCCTTTTTGTTGCCTCCTGTGTTTCTGGCACCTGCATTGTATCACAGAGACTTTAAGCTATATAATGATATCTCTAAGAACAGATACAAAAAAGGACAATAAGTACAGATGAGGTTGACCAGACTGACACCACTTTGCAACAATTGTTGACTTTAATTTGGGCTTGTTTTTCTTTGTGGGTGCTGCATTGAACAGTAGAAAGATAAGGCGATTGACTTGTGTTGTGGAAGCTGTTACTAATCAGACAGCCATAGCACTTGGGAACATTACAGAAGAGCTGCAAATTGCAAGGATTGTAGCACTCCATAATCATATTGTTCTTGACGTGGTTCTAGCTGATCGAGGTGGTGCATGTCGCATCATCGGCAGCAGTTGTTGTGTTTACATTCTGGATCACTCACCTTCATTATATGATGCAATATCAAAACTGCATAAAATTGCTGCAGAAATTCACCCAAAGACTGGTAACTGGACTTTTACTAGCTGGATTTGGACACTTTTTACCACTTGGGGCTGGAAGCTACGACCATCCTATGTGTAATACTCATGATACCATTTACATGCTGTATTTGTATACAATGTGGTCCAATGCTCTGCTCCGTCTGTATTTCTGCCTGTACACCTGCCAAGTGAAATGTTGCAGAAATTAGAGTCCAACGTATGCTAAATAAAGAAGTCACTGAAATGATGAACATCAATGTACAGGATATGAACCTAGATTACCCCAAATGAACGAATGTCTGCAGCTAATGCTAAAAGGGTCTTCTGTTGTAATTTGGCAGCAATCGGGGTTAGCATTTAGCTGAAGCCATGTTGTATTCGGCAGCCATCTTGTTTGCCATGTGCTCACTATGTGCTCTGTCCTACCTTGCTGTTGTTTACTCTTGCACTCTGCTTATAGACAGACTATATTTAGGCTCTGCCACTCTGCACATGCACAGAGGAGACTGTGACTGTCCATGCACCTGTCCTTATTGTGTAACTGTCAGGGTGTGTTTACTAGAATTAGCAATTGCTAGCTCCTCCCACTTGTTGACTGTGCATTTCTGTATGACCTTTTATGTATGTAACCCTTCTCTTCTGTACTTGTACCGCCTTCTTTTGAGCCCCTGTGTGGGTATAAAAGGATCATGCTCCTTCTGTTCAGTGTGCTACTTAATACAATACCAAAGGGTGTTGTTTTAATGTAGTTCCACCTCATGAGGTTAATAAATACTTTGTTTTATATTCCAGTTTCTGTGCCAACTTCTTTCCTATTGGTCTGAGGACTTTGTGCAGAGAAGTGTGAATCCCTAGCACTGCTATGCCTGGCTGAGGCCCACCCCGACAACAGGATATAAGAGAGGAATGTTGAGAGAATGAAGGAGGGGATCAAGACATTCTTGGACACTCTGGAAGGAATCCAGGGATGTTTCCCTCTAAGTAATTAACTAGTTTAAATTGTAAAATCACCTATTCTTGGCTTCATAGAATAGATGAGTCTCTAGCTGACATAGCAATAAAAGCAGCAATGGTTAAGCTGAGTTTATAAAACTGTAAGAATCCATGAATAAATTAGGACTTTTCTGTGATGGATGCTCCCACCATGACCTACATGGGCCATGTTAGCCGCTTAATATGTTCTTCTGGACATTTGCAAGGTCCAAGGATCCCTGGGACCTACTTCCACTCCAGATTTGGCAGCATGGATTTCATCATGTGGCTTCATCTCACTGTTCACTGCATGTCGCTGCATAGTGGACAGCAAGTGTACAGCTGAAATCTCAGTCCAAAGCCTTAGCCCCTCTCTGATTCCATCCCTCTTTATGAGCGGGACAGAATTTGATTTCTGTAAGCTCAGGTAAAAGATTGTGGCAACAAAGATCAGTCTCCATATATATATATATATATATGGCTCCAGAATAAATGTTCTTGTCCTACCATAAAACATTACACCTAGCACTCCTGTTTTAAATTTCACATTGTTATTATCTAAAAACCTTGTCTTGAAGAGCTCCACCCCCTAATATAGAAGGGGCCATATCATGAACATGCTTAGTCTCAATGCACCATGAAAAGAGGCCCAGTTGCTGAGTTTGGTGAAACTGAACTGCTTTTAGCGCACATTTTAGCTCAGCCACTTTCCCAGATATTAGGAGACGTGCATTAGAATTTATTATAATTATGACTGAGTTGTGTTATTTCACAATCCCTCAATAATCCAGGTAGGAAGAGGGGAAAAGGGTGTCGACATTTTTTGGGGAGAACATTTCCCATGGATGTGGGTTTTACAAATGGTTTTGATGTAATGTGTATGTCTCACAGAAAGTCTTCAAAGTCTGATTTGTGTACTATTATGCCGCATAATTTTGTAAAAGAAATAATGTGCCACTCTGCCAGCCTGTGTCGTAATGCATAATAAATTTAGCAATGTTTTTGCAGCCAACTTACTTTAAACTATAAACTATTGTGTTCAATTAGTGAAAAATATTAGTATGTGATTCATCATCATATGTGCACACTAATGTATATATAGTTTTATTTCTGTGAAAAATTGGCATTGTGCTCTCAGTTAAGAAGTCTCTAATAAATGGATTGACTAATATTCACTTTGTAAGAATAATTTTAAAAAGTATCACAATAATTGCCAAGTATGTACTTAGATGTTTTTTCTTGACCTTACCCAAAAGCTGAGAATTTCTGCAGCAGGATATTGGGTGGACCAAGAAGCCAAGTTGGAGGAGACTCATGCTGAACCATTATATCATTACTGATTTGACAATTTGTATATAGAAGAGTAAATACAAATATAGGCAGCCACATTTTAAAAGCGTATTCATTACAGCGGCATGCAAACATTCTGCTCTGATATAGTATAGCAGCAAAATGAGGTAACCCTAGACCCTCACAAGATAACAAAGACATTACTAAATTTATTTTCACAATATAAAAATTGACACCGCTAAGTATAATTATTTCATTAAATAAATATATAAATTGCATTAATATTAAAAACAGCGAATTGCTAATTAATCTTCTTTTAGAAAATATTTATTATATAAAGATCACTTAAATATTATTGTTCTACTTTTTATCTAAAACTGTTGGCTATTCTTACACAAAATAATATTTTAATGAGCAAATGTGCATTGGTTTTTATGAACATTCTTTACTTTTTAATGAATATATTTTTTTAATACAAATGATATTGATTATATTGAATGAAAAAAAAATAGTGTTTAAAATAACATCAAAAACAGATTTTATTATGTTTTATAATATCATCATTAATAGTTTGTTTTATAACAATTTAATCTATGGATAGATACTTACTTTGTTTAAAAACAGTAATACCATAGTTAATCCATGTAAGATTCTAGTCAATTTGTGACTAATATATTTATGAATGATGTAGCCCAGCAAAAGACATTTGCATCACTTTGACTTATATTTGCCTAGAAATGCACCGCCGCCATTAGCCTGCTTACGAGGCCGCGCCCACTAGCCTGAGGCCACCTCCACCGGTAGCATATAAGTCGCACTTTTCTCAAAGCTCGCATTCTGCCTACCTAATAGCTCCTGAGGCGGAAGCCGGGAGGATCGCTTCGCGCATTTTTAAAATCCTGTATAATTGTGTTTCAATCGTTTTTACCTGTTTGCTGCACTTCGCTCTGGGCACTCCCCCTCCCTTGAAGCGCCAGTAACCACCCCGCGCAGCCGACGTGAAGGCTGCCGCGGACACTTCCTCATTCCCGCCGCCATTAGCCTGCTAACGAGGCCAAGCCCACTAGCCTGAGGCCACGCCCACTGGTAGCATATAAGTCGCACTTTTCTCAAAGCTTGCATTCTGTCTACCTAATAGCTCCTGAGGCGGAAGCCGGGAGGATCGCTTAGCGCATTTTTTAAATCCTTTATAATTGTGTTTCAATCATTTTTACCTGTTTGCTGCACTTCGCTCTGGGCACTCCCACTCCCTTTAAGCGCCAGTAACCACCCCGCGCAGCCGACGTGAACGCTGCCGTGGACACTTCCTCATTCCCGCCGCCATTAGCCTGCTAACGAGGCCACGCCCACTAGCCTGAGGCCACGCCCACCGGTAGCATATAAGTCGCACTTTTCTCAAAGCTCGCATGCGGTCTACCTAATAGCTCCTGAGGCGGAAGCCGGGAGGATCGCTTAGCGCATTATTAAAATCCAGTATAATTGTGTTTCAATCGTTTTTACCTGTTTGCTGCACTTCGCTCTGGGCACTCCCCCTCCCTTGAAGTGCCAGTAACCACCCCGCGCAGCCGACGTGAACGCTGCCGCGGACACTTCCTCATTCCCGCCGCCATTAGCCTGCTAACGAGGCCACGCCCACTAGCCTGAGGCCACGCCCACCGGTAGCATATAAGTCGCACTTTTCTCAAAGCTCGCATTCTGTCTACCTAATAGCTCCGGAGGCGGAAGCCGGGAGGATCGCATAGCGCATTTTTAAAATCCTGTATAATTGTGTTTCAATCGTTTTTACCTGTTTGCTGCATTTCGCTCTGGGCACTCCCCCTCCCCTGAAGCGCCAGTAACCACCCCGCGCAGCCGACGTGAACGCTGCCGCAGACACTTCCTCATTCCCGCCGCCATTAGCCTGCTAACGAGGCCACGCCCACTAGCCTGAGGCCACGCCCACCGGTAGCATATAAGTCGCACTTTTCTCAAAGCTCGCATTCTGTCTACCTAATAGCTCCTGAGGCGGAAGCCGGGAGGATCGCTTAGCGCATTTTTTAAATCCTGTATAATTGTGTTTCAATCGTTTTTACCTGTTTGCTGCACTTCGCTCTGGGCACTCCCCCTCCCCTGAAGCGCCAGTAACCACCCCACGCAGCCGACGTGAACGCTGCCGCGGACACTTCCTCATTCCCGCCGCCATTAGCCTGCTAACGAGGCCACGCCCACTAGCCTGAGGCCACGCCCACCGGTAGCATATAAGTCGCACTTTTCTCAAAGCTCGCATTCTGTCTACCTAATAGCTCCTGAGGCGGAAGCCGGGAGGATCGCTTAGCGCATTTTTTAAATCCTGTATAATTGTGTTTCAATCATTTTTACCTGTTTGCTGCACTTCGCTCTGGGCACTCCCCCTCCCTTGAAGCGCCAGTAACCACCCCGCGCAGCCGACTTGAATGCTGCCGCCGACACTTCCTCATTCCCGCCGCCATTAGCCTACTAACGAGGCCACGCCCACTAGCCTGAGGCCACGCCCTCCCTCTCGGCCTTTCCGCCACTTAAGGATGTGCCTCAGTTGGACGCGTAGCGGACGCGCACTGCGGGCGTGCGGCCAGGTAAGCCCGTCTGCGCCTGTCCGCGACAGACCGAGCCCTGAGCCCAGAACCCCTGCATCGCTTACACCACCCCCACGGAGGTACACCCAAGATACCCTCCTCAAACTCAGGGACTCTTCTTCCTCTCCCTGCTGCAGCACTATATCCTTAGAAGAAGGACAATCCTGCTGCCCAAGCTGTCCATACAGGCTCACACTGCGACTCCCTCTGAAACCACTCTGGATCAAGATGGTTCTACTCAATTGCAGATCCCTCCCGAAACACCAATCAGAAATCAATATGCTTCTGCAAGATTCTGAGATTGAGATCCTCTTTCTCACTGAAACATGGATCAACTCCAATTCAGACCCTGACATAGTCCAATCACTCCCCCCCGGGTACCTAATCAAGCACCAGGACAGACCCTCCGGGATAGGGGGCGGAATCGCGATCATCTACCGAAACAACCTGTCCTGCCACTTCAAGGACAGCCCAATTGAAGACTGTGAAAATGTCCAGTTCTCTATTCACTTATCCCCATCCACAACCCTTTCGGGGATTCTCGTCTATCGCCCCCCAGGACAGCCAGGTCCTTTCTGCAAATCCTTAGTGTAAACCATCTCCTCTCTTGCTTGTCTGTCTCCCAACTTTACGGTCCTAGGAGATTTAAACCTCCACTTCAACGATCCAACAAACAAAACAGCAGATGATCTTAAGGAAGACCTAGCTTCCCTTAACATCCATTTGAAATGCAATCAGCCCACCCATTCTAAGGGCCACTGTTGGACCCCATATTCACCAACCTCCCGAGCCTAGTAGTGAATAACCCCCTCCCTATCCCTTGATCAGACCACTATTTAATCCCCTTTCAGCTTCAACTCTAGTGCGAAGTGCCGGAGAGATCTCTTCCCCAAGCACCATCTCGTCCGTGGCAAAAATTGGACACGGCTTCATGGACCCAAACACTGGCCTCCACTACACCTGTGCTTGACCCAGACCCCTCCAGAGCAGACGTCCAACTCCGCTCCTGGATTGAACAATCCCTCGACGTCATCCTTCCCGTCAAACCCCTCCCCAGTAAAAAGGGAACTTTTAAATCCCCATGGTTCACCCAGGAACTACGCGAACTCAGGAAAAAGTGCAAAAAGCTTGAACGCCTCTGGAGAAAGGACTGGGCCAACGAAAGAAAAAACGAATATTTGTCTGCCCTGAAGCACTACAAATCTTGTATAAAAAACACCCAGGCAACCTTCTTCGAGGGGAAAATACTAGCTGCTGCTAACTCTGCCAAAGAAACCTATCGCATCGTTCGTCTCCTTATAAAAATCCCAGAACCACCGCCCAGACCGGACCCTTCGGGCACGAAATGCAACCAGCTAGCTGAGTTCTTCTCAACAAAAATTAACAACATCCTTAAATCCCTCCCCACCCCCTCCACCTCCCACCTCCCCTCGACCCCTCCCTCTGGCTCAGAAGCCCCATGCCTCGAAGCATTTTCTCAGGTGACCACAGAACTGTTTCTGACCACCCTACAGTCAGTGAAGAGTGGGGCCCCCTCAGATCCAGCTCCTATGAGCAAACTAAAATTGGTCGTCTCCACTGTGGCCCCCCCCTTCACCAACCTCATTAATGCATCCTTTTCACTTGGCACCGTGCCAATCAACTGGAAAAAAGCCACAGTCCGGGCACTTCTCAAAAAACCCCACCTCGATCCCACCGACTTGTCTAATTTTAGACCAATTTCTCTCCTCCCGGCCATCAGCAAAGTGGCAGAGAAATCGTCAACCACCAATTATCCCTCTTCTTGGAATCCAACAACCTCTTGCGCCACTCCCAGACAGGGTTTAGACCAGGACAGGGAACAGACACTGCACTCCTAGCCGTGGTCGAAGAGGCAAGAAACATCATCGACGCGGGAGGATCAGTGGCAGTGATCCTCCTACATCTGAGTGCCGCCTTCGACACAGTAGACCATGCCATCCTTATCCACCGTCTCAGCATGGCAGGAATCTCCGGCACCACCCTGTCCTGGATCAAATCCTTCCTAGAAGGCAGAACCTTCCAGGTGGCTGACGGCACAGTTAATTCGAGTGCTCTTCCTCTTCAGTGTGGGGTCCCCCAGGGCTCCTCCCTGAGCCCCACACTTTTTAACGTATACACGTCTCCCCTTGAAGACATTGTAACTCCATTCAGCATAAAAACAGTTATGTACGCCGACGATACCCAGCTGGTAGTCTCCATAAACCAGTCGACCAAAAGCCTGGACAACTTGTCAGCATGCCTCCAGAACATCTTTCAATGGATGTGCGAATCACGCCTGAAACTAAACGGAGAGAAATCCGAGATCCTTCTTCTAGGAAACCCACGCAGACTCCCCCCATCCCTCTCCTGGCCACCCTGCATGGGATCAACCCCCACCCCCAAGTCCGAAGTCAAAAGCCTAGGTATCTGGTTGGACCAAGACCTCAATTTTAAAATCCAGGCCAAAAAAAACACCGGCACGTGCTTCGGCCATATTAAGACAGCGCGAAAAATCCTTCACTTAATCCCCTTTCAATCCAGGAAACTGCTTATTCCTCTTGTCTAACTGCACTGTCACGGACGCCATTCTTCACCTTGTCTCTGCTTGCTGTGTGCCGCCCCTCCTCGCCGGACCCACTTCGCGGGTCCCGCTTCGCGGAAGCACAGCAGCAGTAGCGGACCAATTGGAAGGAGTGCTACTATACCGGCAGGGCTGCGAGGGTAGAGCGGAGGACTCCATTGACCAGGAGTCTCCGCGCGCCCGTTTCCAGCTGGGCTCCTCTCCCTGCCGGCCCCGCCTCCATCAATACCGGGAGTGTTAAAAGTCTGCTGAACGAGTAAGGAGGTGGATTCCTCTTGTCTAACTGCACTGTCACGGACGCCATTCTTCACCTTGTCTCTGCTTGCTGTGTGCCGCCCCTCCTCGCCGGACCCGCTTCGCGGGTCCCGCTTCGCGGAAGCACAGCAGCAGTAGCGGACCAATTGGAAGGAGTGCTACTATACCGGCGGGGCTGCGAGGGTAGAGCGGAGGACTCCATTGACCAGGAGTCTCCGCGCGCCCGTTTCCAGCTGGGCTCCTCTCCCTGCCGGCCCCGCCTCCATCAATACCGGGAGTGTTAAAAGTCTGCTGAACGAGTAAGGAGGTGGATTCCTCTTGTCTAACTGCACTGTCACGGACGCCATTCTTCACCTTGTCTCTGCTTGCTGTGTGCCGCCCCTCCTTGCCGGACCCGCTTCGCGGTTCCCGCTTCGCGGAAGCACAGCAGCAGTAGCGGACCAATTGGAAGGAGTGCTACTATACCGGCAGGGCTGCGAGGGTAGAGCGGAGGACTCCATTGACCAGGAGTCTCCGCGCGCCCGTTTCCAGCTGGGCTCCTCTCCCTGCCGGCCCCGCCTCCATCAATACCGGGAGTGTTAAAAGTCTGCTGAACGAGTAAGGAGGTGGATTCCTCTTGTCTAACTGCACTGTCACGGACGCCATTCTTCACCTTGTCTCTGCTTGCTGTGTGCCGCCCCTCCTTGCCGGACCCGCTTCGCGGTTCCCGCTTCGCGGAAGCACAGCAGCAGTAGCGGACCAATTGGAAGGAGTGCTACTATACCGGCAGGGCTGCGAGGGTAGAGCGGAGGACTCCATTGACCAGGAGTCTCCGCGCGCCCGTTTCCAGCTGGGCTCCTCTCCCTGCCGGCCCCGCCTCCATCAATACCGGGAGTGTTAAAAGTCTGCTGAACGAGTAAGGAGGTGGATTCCTCTTGTCTAACTGCACTGTCACGGACGCCATTCTTCACCTTGTCTCTGCTTGCTGTGTGCCGCCCCTCCTCGCCGGACCCGCTTCGCGGGTCCCGCTTCGCGGAAGCACAGCAGCAGTAGCGGACCAATTGGAAGGAGTGCTACTATACCGGCAGGGCTGCGAGGGTAGAGCGGAGGACTCCATTGACCAGGAGTCTCCGCGCGCCCGTTTCCAGCTGGGCTCCTCTCCCTGCCGGCCCCGCCTCCATTAATACCGGGAGTGTTAAAAGTCTGCTGAACGAGTAAGGAGGTGGATTCCTCTTGTCTAACTGCACTGTCACGGACGCCATTCTTCACCTTGTCTCTGCTTGCTGTGTGCCGCCCCTCCTCGCCGGACCCGCTTCGCGGGTCCCGCTTCGCGGAAGCACAGCAGCAGTAGCGGACCAATTGGAAGGAGTGCTACTATACCGGCAGGGCTGCGAGGGTAGAGCGGAGGACTCCATTGACCAGGAGTCTCCGCGCGCCCGTTTCCAGCTGGGCTCCTCTCCCTGCCGGCCCCGCCTCCATCAATACCGGGAGTGTTAAAAGTCTGCTGAACGAGTAAGGAGGTGGATTCCTCTTGTCTAACTGCACTGTCACGGACGCCATTCTTCACCTTGTCTCTGCTTGCTGTGTGCCGCCCCTCCTCGCCGGACCCGCTTCGCGGGTCCCGCTTCGCGGAAGCACAGCAGCAGTAGCGGACCAATTGGAAGGAGTGCTACTATACCGGCAGGGCTGCGAGGGTAGAGCGGAGGACTCCATTGACCAGGAGTCTCCGCGCGCCCGTTTCCAGCTGGGCTCCTCTCCCTGCCGGCCCCGCCCCCTTGGGGTCCTAAGATCTCCCATAAAGCAAAGGCAACAATCGCGCTGCGCGGGAGCGCGCGGGAGGGCGCCGGGAGAAGCCCGGGACAAGGGCGGGACCGTCTGTGGCCGTCCGGGGCCGGACGAGGTTGGGTTGGGCTCAGAGCCCTGGTTCATCTCACATCTTACATCCTGGCATTTTGTGTAAACTTTGTACAGCTAACCTCTTGAGGGCGAAATATTAGCTCTGAAACATGGCCCTAAGATCTGGTAAGCAGCGTCTTGTGCACATCCAAACATCAAAAGGTGTGGTATCTGGCCCCCTTGATGCGTTTATCACTAGAGCCACAGGCATATTGGAAAAAGAAATTGAACTTGTTGAACATAGATTGTCCCTGGACTTAGTCACTGGGAAACGTTCATCAATAGGTGCTCTGGCCAGTGCTAAAAGCCCCCTAACCAACGCAGCTTTTAACTGTATCTCCACATCAGAAGCAGAGGTGATAGTCCACGCTGATGGAGATAGAGACACTTCATTAGTGGTTAATAGTATTATAGAACAGAACTCTGATAACAACCTCTCTAGCCCAGAAACCGATAGCCACAACTTAGAGGACGATGATCGTAGTATGCCTGGAACCCCCCAACTAAATGTTCCTACCCTACCCAGTACAGCGTGTTTGCAACCAGTAACTCCCAATCATGCCTCACGCAAAAGAAAACATGTCTCAAGCCCGGACGGTGATAAGGCACTAAAACTACTTAAAATAGATCATGCCAATAGTTCATCTCACTCCCAGGTCATTCCAGAACACCCAATAACGTATTGTCCCTCTATGGTCCATTCTGGGTCCTCTAACCCCTGTCCAACATGTTTTAGCAGTGATGATGTCCTGTTGGTAAAGATGGAAGCGCTGTTTAAAACACTATTGCTTCCGGCCCTAGAAAACATAAGGATAATGTCTGCCAAAATTGATGTTTTGGAAGCAGCAGTTAACATCAATATGGACCTCTTGCAAAATTTAACTGCTACTAGCATTAAGTCAAGGGGCCCTAATCCTATAGGGGGTACTAACCAAAAAGGGGGGAGGACGACAACGTCATCTATCCCTGTAGGGACATCAACTACTAACAATAACAAGAAACCATCATCAGGGGTAAAAACAGCCGCCACATCTACCTCTGCAAGTAGAGCACCAACTAAAGAAACACCTAAGGCCAAATGCCCAATGGTAGCTAACAACACCCAGGGGAAAAAACAGCTGGCGAATGGTGGACCTAATCGACTAAATAATTCCACTGCCCGGATTGCTACTACGGGCAAGGAAAGAAAAACCCCGCACTTAGATAGGACCCAGAGGCCAGTCAATAGAAATACACGTCAACCCCCCAGAGTCAACCTGCCCCCGGAAGCGTCTCAATACACCATCGTCCTAACAGGAGTGGCACCCTTAAAAGAAGGTATTAAAGAATCACAGGGGGACCTACGGAATAAGGTCACTTTCTGGTTAAATAAACATCGCCCACTTCCCCCGTCCTCTCCCACTGAAATTCGGTATGTAAGGAGAGTAGATTGGGTAGGAAAGGGGGAAAAATATCTCGAATGGGACTGTATTTTAATTTCATTTAGAGACCCCTGGGTGGTGGACAGAATTCAAAGGAAAGCTAGATTCGCCCGTCTGGGAGATGTACAGACCTTACACCTTGGTTACTTTTACCCCCACACGATCCACAATAACCCAATGGGCCCCAGTCATCAATGGAAATTTAAAGGGGGAAGGCCTAGAGAGCCTATAACACACTACCCACCATACTACCCCCCCCTGTTTAACCACTTTGAGGCATTGTCAGACCTAGAATGGGTTGACTGACTATGTTCACAGACTCAGTCACCAAATCCAACCATAGTGAAGGGGGAAGGAGTGCACATTCCTTTTACTGATACTTATGATCTAGCAAAGGGGGGGCTGGTTGGGAATGACGCTGCTTGTCATATTATCGAAGAAACGGGATCTCCAAACTTCTACCCAGGGAGCCCCCTTCTCCCTCCTATTGTCAATAACAACTCTGCAGAAAAAGACTTAGTAACCTCACACATGGTGTCTTGGAACGTTGCTGGAGCCAAGACCCGCCTGGTCTCTGAGGATTGGCTGGAGTTCATAGGCAATTATGAGGTTGTGCTTCTGCAGGAAACATGGGCCACAGCTCCGTTTTATATGGTTGGATATACAAACTTTTTTAAACCAGCGATAAAAGGTGCTAAAGGGCGGGCCTCAGGGGGATTGACCATATGGGTGAAACAGACCTGGTGTTTTTCAGTTTCTGAACTCTATGTGGATAACCCTGATATACTGGCTGTAAGGTTGAGCAAAGCTGGGGGACAGGATCTGCTTTTTATTAATATATACTCTAGAGGCCTCCCTGGTGGTCGATGTCCCAAATTGATAGGAGCATTAGACACTCTATTACTGGGTTGGAACAAAGGCTCTTTCATTATAATAGCAGGTGACATTAATTGCACAATCGAGCCACTGTACCTGCCGGAGGACAATTGGGGGTTTGAAGAAGATGTGTTATGGAAAATCCCAGAGCTTTCCAATAAAATACCAGTCAAAACAACGGAGGCTGCTTTGAATTGGACCGCTTTCTGTCTCACCTGGGGTTTAAGGGCCGTGAATGGCCGCACTATATCAGATACTGGTGCCAATTATACTTTTGACAATGGTGTGAGGAGGAGCCGTATTGACTACATCTTTTTAAAAATGGAACATTGGAGCCTCATTGCGGACATGGAAATTGTAATGCGCCCGGAAAGCGACCATAACCCGTTGTCACTGAAATTTAAAATGTATGATCTGACTAGACCAGCGGAACCAGATCCTAGGGGACAAGGGGTGGTAACAATATCAAATGACCGGAGGAGATTAAAATGGTCTATCGCATCGAATGATGTAACTATACAGGCCAACATTGAGAATGTGGTGACGAATGCTCTAAGCAACATGAGGTTGGTTGTTGATGAGAGGGGCCAGGGTGATTTAGACAAAATGATGAGTATACATGATAAATGTTTCTTAGAATTAAAAAATATCCTGTCAAAACCATGTAAATCTAACACCGGGCGCCCGAACGCCACAAGAGCAAAATGGTACAACAGAGAGTGTAGAGAGGCCCATAGACATCTAATTGAGACAGTTAAATCTAGAGTTTCAAGTGCAGTAAAGGAAGCCAGGCTAAGGTACAAAAGAGTTCAATGGGAGGCAAAGAAGGGATGGGAAGATGATTTTTGGGCAGACCTTTTGGACGCTTGTAAATCCAATAACCAGACAAAATTCTGGGATATTGTTAAATGTGGAAAGGATGGTGAGTTCCGTACCCCGTCTAATTATGTATCCCCGGAAGCCTGGATCAACCATTACTCATCCCAATTCTGCTCAGCTGCTGTTGAACTTTTGCCCATACCGACCTTGTTACCCGCGATAAGCAATGGCAATGCAATTATGTCTTTCACTGAAGCGGAAACGGAGCTCGCCTTGGGCCTAACAAAGAGGGGGAAAGCTCCTGGGTTGGATCAAATCCCTGCTGACCTATTTAAAGCAAACACAGGTCTTTGGGTGCCTTATCTAACAAATATAGCCAACACCATAGCTAGAGGCGCCCGTATTCCCAAGACTTGGAAGGGGGCAGAGATCCTCCCCATACATAAAAAAGGAGATAGATCTAACCCTGGGAACTATCGCCCGATCAGTTTAATTGACTGTTTTCAGAAAGTCTTTGCACGTATGATCCTGGCGAGAGTTCATGGGTGGATGGAACTTGAAGGAATACTGTCCCCATTACAGGCGGGCTTCAGATCCGGGACAAGTACCATTGACCAGGTCCTGAGGTTATGCATGATCTTTTGGAAGGTCGTCCTACTTGGCGGTGGTACTCTTTTCGCTGCTTTCATAGATCTGAAATCAGCTTTTGATTTGGTGCCGAGGGGCAAACTATGGCAGGTATTGCGGGATCTAGGAATGCCGGGGGAATTGGTTGAAATGATCATTAGATTACATGAAGACAATTTTGCCCGGGTAAGATGGGGGGCACAAGGCCAATTCACGGACTCATTTATGGTGTCACGAGGAGTCCGCCAGGGGTGTGTACTCGCCCCCACCCTTTTCCTGCTTTTTATAGACCAGGTAGTGAAATTCTTCGGGTCTATTAATACCGATGCACCATCCCTGGCGGGGACCAAATTCCCAATGCTGATCTTTGCAGACGACACCCTCCTCCTTTCAAAGACCAGGGGAGGTTTACAGCTGGCTTTAAACCGTTTTGAAGAATATTGTAACAAGAATGACCTCCAGATAAACGTGGGAAAAACTAAGTTTATGGTTTTTTCTAGGAAAAAACCAATACGTAGTAGTGTACAACTAAATAAGACCAATCTGGAACAAGTTGACACTATGACGTATCTGGGGGTCACTCTAGATTGCCGACTGTCCTGGAAACAACAAATTGAGGCCCAACAGTTAAAATTAGCCCAATTGACTGGCTGCCTCTTGCGCGAGCAAAAGAAGTCAATCACTAAAAGGGTAGTCCCTGCCCTACAAATATATGATGTCAAAATTAATGCTGCGACTCTTTATGGGGCAGAGCTATGGGGCTTCATGGACCTCTCAAGTCTGTATAGAATACAGTGTACATTTCTTCGTAATCTGGTGGGGTTGCCTCAATCAACCCCACTGATCCCACTTTGCCATGATATGGGTTGCCTTCCAATAACGGACATGGCAAGGTATAGAGTCGTGTCCACTTGGAGGCGATTATGGACATCGGAGGATCTGGCCCTCTTTGCAAAGGAGCTATCCGAGGTGAAGGCTATGGGGGGCGCGGAGAGAATCCCGTGGCTTCGCTCAGTGAAAAAGAGTCTGTTTGACATGGGCCTGAGTCATCTGTGGGCCACACCAGGCAGAAATAACTTCCCCTCAAAAAAGGAATTCAAGGGTTTATTTTGGGCCTCGACTCGTTTGTCCCTGGCATATGCCTCTAGTTCTGAAAATCTGACAGGACGATTTTTAAGGTTTAAGCTGGATCCAGCCCGTGAGATATATTGGGACCTTATCTCCAGGCCTGTGGACAAAAAATTGTACCACCAATTTCGGGTGGGCTCACTACCCCTTAAATCTTTTAGTTCATCCTGGGGCAACGAATCGACAAATCTTTGTAGCCACTGCCCCGGTTGTAAGGAAACAGTGGACCATTTTTTGTTTGCCTGTCCTCAATACAGAGAACCCCGCTCAAAATGGCTAAAACCAATTTTTAAACGCTTGATATGCAAAAATTCCTCGGATGCAATATGGGCGTTAAAAACTAACACTACTGATTTCACTGTGATATGCTTGGCCAAGTACTTAGGTTGGGCATGGGCAATCAGAGCTAGAAAAAATCGAATTGCCTAATGATCACACAGTGCAATGTACAATGTGACTCTTGTTTTTTGTACATGTTGAATCCTTTCCTTTACCTTTTATGACCAGTTATATTAATGTCTTTTTTCTTAGAATAATGGTTTAATAACTTTTTAAATGTGGATTTTAGAGCTTCTGAATTTTTGTCGATAAATGCATACATTTCATTCTTTTAATGAGTTTTTGTAAAATGTGGAGATTGTAATTGTTTTTGAATGTTTATAAAAACTTGTCTTTTATGATTTATCATCGAAATAAAGACATTAAAACCTGCTTATTCAGGGGCTAGTTAATTCCAGACTGGACTACGGAAATGCCCTTTATCTAGGGGCACCCGCATCGGTCATCAACAGACTGCAATGCGCCCAAAACGTCGCCGCCAGACTCCTGACCGGGACCAAATCTAGATTCTCTGCCAAACCAGCCCTCAGATCCCTACACTGGCTCCCGATCAGGGAAAGGATCACCTTTAAGACCCTCTGCATCTCACACAAAATACTACAAGGCAGAGGACCGCCTATTCTGAGATCTCTCGTCAAACCTCATCACTCGAACAGACAACTCAGATCTGACTCCCTCTCCCTGGCCAGCGTCCCCAGAATAAGAAAGGCCCGCTCTGGGGGGGGACTGTTTTCATACAATGCTCCAAAGCTGTGGAACTCCCTCCCACTCTCCATCCGAAGAGAACACAACTTACTAGCCTTTCGCAGGCAACTAAAAACGTGGCTCTCCCCTTAACTCCTCTCTATTACTTCCCCCGTCTGAAAGCTACAGGTTGATTGTCAGCGCTGGGACGCCCCAGGGTAGCTATGCGCTTTACAAATCTGCATTCAAATTCAAATTCAAATTCAAATTCAAATTCAAAAATTCAAACATTTTCCCTGCAACACAATGCATCAATATTTACCCAAAAGGTCAAAAGACATCATAAATAGTCTTCAAATTTTAGTTCACATATTAAATGTGTGAATATATGTATTAATAGCCTCATGTTGCATTACATTGTTTACATCTACGATGCATACAGGGTTTATGATTTATTGCATGTGAAAAGTTTCACAGTGCAACATAAGGTGAATACAACATACAATGGTCGAGGCTGCCATTTTCTTTTGTGTGTTGTGTAGGACCTTAGACAGGTGTCTTAGTGTCATAGAGGAATTGGTCTGTGTTTTTGGAGGAGTTTTAGGAGTGTTTGGTGTGTGTTGTACTTGTTTTATTGTAGTCAGTGTTTACATCTGTGCATTCTCTTAATGTGTATAGGCCTTGTTTTGTGAACTTTGTACTAATGTGTGCTGTTTGTTTTTGTCTTTCTGTCTAAGTGGCCTTGTTGGGATGTCACCATACCAACTATAGTAAATGGATAATGGAAGCACTGTGTTATCTGTTTCTACGTTACGTGCCTGGAGTCAAGCTAGCCGGGCTGATGAGAGGTGTTACCTCGAACCGGTCCGGTCCTCGGATGCTTGATTCCGTTCTGGGAAGGACATGGCTTTTGTAGTTCGGACTGGACTGTTCCCATGGGGCACAGGGTCAGAGCTGATTTGCATATCGCCATTGTCTAACCCAGGGTGGTGTGGAGTGCAAAAAAATGATGGATTTGGGCCCAGATCTTTGGACTGGGGTGAATGTGTGACATTGATCCACATTCGGTCCATCACCTGTTTTGTTTGCAAATTCGCCATAAGTGCGCTGGGGATGCTCAGACGTGGGTCCCAGGCACTCCACACCACTGGAGTCAAGCTAGCCGGGCTGATGAGAGGTGTTACCTCGAAACCGGTCCGGTCCTCGGATGCTTGATTTCGTTCTGGGAAGGACATGGCTTTTGTAGTTTGGACTGGACTGTTCCCATGGGGCACAGGGTCAGAGCTGATTTTCATATCGCCATTGTCTAACCCAGGGTGGTGTGGAGTGCAAAAAAACGATGGATTTGGGCCCAGATCTTTGGACTGGGGTGAATGTGTGACATTGATCCACATTCGGTCCATCACCTGTTTTGTTTGTAAATTCGCCATAAGTGCGCTGGGGATGCTCAGAGTGGGTCCCAGGCACTCCACACCACTGGAGTCAAGCTAGCCGGGCTGATGAGAGGTGTTACCTCGAAACCGGTCCGGTCCTCGGATGCTTGATTCCGTTCTGGGAAGGACATGTCTTTTGTAGTTCGGACTGGACTGTTCCCATGGGGCACAGGGTCAGAGCTGATTTACATATCGCCATTGTCTAACCCAGGGTGGTGTGGAGTGCAAATAAACGATGGATTTGGGCCCAGATCTTTGGACTGGGGTGAATGTGTGACATTGATCCACATTCGGTCCATCACCTGTTTTGTTTGCAAATTCGCCATAAGTGCGCTGGGGATGCTCAGACGTGGGTCCCAGGCACTCCACACCACTGGAGTCAAGCTAGCCGGGCTGATGAGAGGTGTTACCTCGAAACCGGTCCGGTCCTCGGATGCTTGATTCCGTTCTGGGAAGGACATGGCTTTTGTAGTTCGGACTGGACTGTTCCTTTGGGGCACAGGGTCAGAGCTGATTTGCATATCGCCATTGTCTAACCCAGGGCGGTGTGGAGTGCAAAAAACCGATGGATTTGGGCCCAGATCTTTGGACTGGGGTGAATGTGTGAAATTGATCCACATTCGGTCCATCACCTGTTTTGTTTGCAAATTCGCCATAAGTGCGCTGGGGATGCTCAGACGTGGGTCCCAGGCACTCCACACCACTGGAGTCAAGCTAGCCGGGCTGATGAGAGGTGTTACCTCGAAACCGGTCCGGTCCTCGGATGCTTGATTCCGTTCTGGGAAGGACATGGCTTTTGTAGTTCGGACTGGACTGTTCCCATGGGGCACAGGGTCAGAGCGGATTTGCATATCGCCATTGTCTAACCCAGGGTGGTGTGGAGTGCAAAAAAACGATGGATTTGGGCCCAGATCTTTGGACTGGGGTGAATGTGTGACATTGATCCACATTCGGTCCATCACCTGAATTGTTTGCAAATTCGCCATAAGTGCGCTGGGGATGCTCAGACGTGGGTCCCAGGCACTCCACACTACTGGAGTCAAGCTAGCCGGGATGATGAGGTGTTACCTCGAAACCAGTCCGGTCCTCGGATGCTTGATTCCGTTCTGGGAAGGACATGGCTTTTGTAGTTCGGACTGGACTGTTCCCATGGGGCACAGGGTCAGAGCTGATTTGCATATCGCCATTCTCTAACCCAGGGTGGTGTGGAGTGCAAAAAAACGATGGATTTGGGCCTAGATCTTTGGACTGGGGTGAATGTGTGACATTGATCCACATTCGGTCCATCACCTGTTTTGTTTGCAAATTCGCCATAAGTGCGCTGGGGATGCTCAGACGTGGGTCCCAGGCACTCCACACCACTGGAGTCAAGCTAGCCGGGCTGATGAGAGGTGTTACCTCGAAACCGGTCCGGTCCTCGGATGCTTGATTCCGTTCTGGGAAGGACATGGCTTTTGTAGTTCGGACTGGACTGTTCCCATGGGGCACAGGGTCAGAGCTGATTTGCATATCGCCATTGTCTAACCCAGGGTGGTGTGGAGTGCAAAAAAACGATGGATTTGGGCCCAGATCTTTGGACTGGGGTGAATGTGTGACATTGATCCACATTCGGTCCATCACCTGTTTTGTTTGCAAATTCGCCATAAGTGCGCTGGGGATGCTCAGACGTGGGTCCCAGGCACTCCACACCACTGGAGTCAAACTAGCCGGGCTGATGAGAGGTGTTACCTCGAAACCGGTCCGGTCCTCGGATGCTTGATTCCGTTCTGGGAAGGACATGGCTTTTGTAGTTCGGACTGGACTGTTCCCATGGGGCACAGGATCAGAGCTGATTTGCATATCGCCATTGTTTAACCCAGGGTGGTGTGGAGTGCAAAAAAACAATGGATTTGAGCCCAGATCTTTGGACTGGGGTGAATGTGTGACATTGATCCACATTCGGTCTATCACCTGTTTTGTTTGCAAATTCGCCATAAGTGCGCTGGGGATGCTCAGACGTGGGTCCCAGGCACTCCACACCACTGGAGTCAAGCTAGCCGGGCTGATGAGAGGTGTTACCTCGAAACCGGTCCGGTCCTCGGGTGCTTGATTCCGTTCTGGGAAGGACATGGCTTTTGTAGTTCGGACTGGACTGTTCCCTTGGGGCACAGGGTAAGAGCTGATTTGCATATCGCCATTGTCTAACCCAGGGTGGTGTGGAGTGCAAAAAAACGATGGATTTGGGCCCAGATCTTTGGACTGGGGTGAATGTGTGACATTGATCCACATTCGGTCCATCACCTGTTTTGTTTGCAAATTCGCCATAAGTGCGCTGGGGATGCTCAGACGTGGGTCCCAGGCACTCCACACCACTGGAGTCAAGCTAGCCGGGCTGATGAGAGGTGTTACCTCGAAACCGGTCCGGTCCTCGGATGCTTGATTCCGTTCTGGGAAGGACATGGCTTTTGTAGTTCGGACTGGACTGTTCCCATGGGGCACAGGGTCAGAGCTGATTTGCATATCGCCATTGTCTAACCCAGGGTGGTGTGGAGTGCAAAAAAACGATGGATTTGGGCCCAGATCTTTGGACTGGGGTGAATGTGTGACATTGATCCACATTCGGTCCATCACCTGTTTTGTTTGAATATTAGGGGCAGCGTGTTGGGTAGACCAGGAATGTATTCTTCATGAGCATAGGCCGAGGTGGGAAAAGGTTACACTCCTTGCATGCCACATGATCAGCGTCAACAGGGCAATCCAGCGGTGCAGCATTGATGAGCCGATAATGTGGGCAGAGTGGCTTACCTTCTTGGGCTTCTGGAATAAAGTTGACTTTTTAAATGTTGACTCCATCAAGTGTAATGCAATGTAGGTTCCATTTATATAGTAATGCTAATGCATTGACGATCTTCTAGGTACTATAACCTCAACCAGAGAAAGCAAGAAGGTTCAAATAGAAGTAGAATTGGCAACAGAACAGGAAATGGAGAACTGGACATGCAAGGTCTCAGTTTGTTTAAAGAACCATGCTTAGAGATCTTTCAAGAAACGGGGACTGTCAGGTGTTACCCGGAGTTTTTTGCGTTAGCTTTTTCCAAAGTTTTGCTCCTAGAACTGCTGAAGACCTACCTGTCATCCTAGTTTGACAGAATTTGGACGGAAGGATGTAGGAGGAGTTTGTAGACCTCAGATGTCTGGGAGGGACATAAATCTTGAACAGTTTCTGAAGACTAGAGTTACCAGGACGATGTATTGAGATGCACCAGAGTTTAAAATTGGATCCTCTTGACTTTCTTAAGGAAGTGCACATTTTTTAGTTTCTCCTACTTTGCATTACCGGACATGTAGTCCACATTGAGTGCTCATTATCATTGGTGTGGAGCAGTGTGGATATATCACAGACACATCACAGACACATGGGGGCAGATTTACAAGCCCTGTATGCCACATTTGCGCAACAGTTGCGTCATTTTTGTGACGCAGCGGCAGCGCAAAGCCACCACCATGCTGTGGGGTATTTTCAATGTGACGCATCTGGGAGATATGTCATGTTGTAAAACCCTGCGCCACAGTTGGGTGTTCAGGTGCAGGCGTTCCGGCACATGACCGCCTCCGAAAGTGGCTGAGTGAAATTAACAAGATTTCACTCAGTCACTTTTATGGCCATGCCGCGTCAAAACCCTGCGCCTACTTCAAGCACCGTAAGGATTGACGCACCATGTTAGGCATAGGGTCACCGCAAGCCTTAGTGGAGCTCGGTTGCGCTTGCGACGCAACTCCAGCAGTGCTTCACCTTTATGGCAGCAGATACGTCACACATCTGTCTATTCTTGCCCCATGGTGCGCCGCATTGTAATGCCAGAAACCGGTCCTAGGAAGCTTGTTTCCGGTCCAGCGAAGGCATGGCTTGGCAGTTCGGGCTGGCCTGTTCCCATGAGGCATAGGGTCATACTGATTTGCATATGGCCATGTCTGAACTGGGGTGGCAGAGTGGGCTAAAGAACGGTGATGGATTAAACCCAGATCTTTAGACTGGGTGTTAATGTTTGATTGGTTCAGATGCTCCGTCCATCACCACCCCCTTTTGTACCGCATTGTAAATGCGGCGCATCCATGATGGCGCAAGGGGTGTCTGCCGTGATGCACAATAACTGGGGCATCCCTGCTGATAGGCAGGGATGCACCAGTTATTGTAAATCTGCCCCATGGTGCCTGATTCACCAATGACATCATCACTCACATTCTGGGCCCATCATTTGTGGGGGAGTCAAATCTGTTGAGGTCACAGGCCTGAGTATGCAAGGGTCATGGCCTTTTGTGATTTGGTGACCCATCCTCATGAGGTCCAGGTATGTCTCTCAGGACATTCATTTTTTGTATTCAGCATGAATAGTTATTTTTAGGGACGTCCACTACACTGATCGCTGACATGGGCATATTACCTGAGGCACACTCCACCTTTTGACTACTGTCAGCAGCTGTGATTTACATGCATGTAGTGTGGCTTGCAAAGTCGTCTCAGGGTGGGATTTATTGACACAGTCGTGTCTATCCAAGTTTCATCATTGACAGCAAACCACATTTTTGTCCATGACACTACAGGTGGCTCATTTGAAAAACGTGGCAACAAGCTGATCACGGACTTGCATGCCCTGACGTCGGTCATGTGCAATGGCCCAGTTTCACAGCTTCAGAGCTAGCCGAGGTTCCAGAGGCATGTGTAAGTCATGCGTTAAAGCAATGTTGTTCAAAACACAACAGACTAATATGATCTTGCACATGACTTCTGGGGAGTACACAGCACACCCCCTGTACGGTCGATACATCTGAATCGTGACTTCAACAGACCAAAAGTGCGCTCTATGATGGCTCGAGTCCGTATGTGTGCCCTATTGTACCTACGCTGAGGTACAGTGTTTGCACGCCTGTAAGGGGTGAGGAGATGTGGGAAGAGTTCATACCCAACGTCGTCTGAGGAGGGAAGAAAGGCCAGTTGTTAACATTTCTCTCTTTGACTTGCACAGAACATGATCTATACGTTATTACATGCAGTGTCTGATGGACCATAATTCTTATTGTTCAATGGTTAATATTGGGGGGCATTCAAACATTTCAATGACACATATCACTCATTTTTAGTGCTTGGTACTTACCCAGAAGCCACATGTTGCCAAATTCTACAGGAGCCATACGCCGGGCAAGAGGTGACTTGAGGAATATGAAGCTGTCATGGGTACTGGATATTTGGTCGGATGAGTGGTGGCTGGCCTCACTGGGAACCTGTCCATCTCCCTCCCAGTCGGCAAGAAATCTTGGGGTAATCTTTGACACCTCCTTATCCATGACTCTGCAGGTCAACCGTACGGTGGCCACCTGCTGGGGAGTGTTAAAGATTCTCAGGAGGATTCTTCACTATCTCTCTCCCTCAGCACGTAAACAGGTGGCAGTAGCATTGATAGGTTCAAGGTTGGACTACTGTAATGCGCTTTATGTAGACTCCAACAAGGGGCTCATTCAGCGATTACAGGTAGTTCAAAATGCGGCTGCTCGTTTTGTCTTAGCACTTCCCAAAGCTTCATCTGCTACGATGGCCAGAAAGAGCCTTCATTGGCTGCCCATTCATTTCAGGATCTCGTTTAAGATCCTCTGTCTTGTCTATCGAGCTTTGGCAGAGGGTTCTTCTGACCCCCTTGGTGCCCTGCTGACCCGCTACCAGTCTGGTAGATCTTTAAGATCTTCTGAGATGAATTTGTTGGTTGTCCCACGTGCCAAAAGGGTTCGTTGGGGAAACAGAGCTTTTTCCATTGCTGCTCCCAAACTATGGAACTTGTTACCTCTTTAGATTAAGATGCAACCCTCTCTGTCTTCCTTTAAAAAGGCGCTCAAGACCTGGTGTTTTGTCAGGGCATATCCGTAATTAGGATTAGTCTCTGTTATCTGGTATTATTTGGTCAGGCGCCTTGACGCCCACCTGGGCTTAGTTGCGCGTTAAAAATCGTTTTTCATTTCATTTCATTTACTGCCTGAGAACACTGCATGCACATTGATGAACCTCCCACTGGCATCACAGACAGCTTGCACATTGATGGAATACCATCTGTGTCTGTTGCAGAAGATGTGTGCAATGTGGCGGGGTGTCTGAAGGGCCACATGCACCCAGCACACGTGGGAATTGTGCAAGGAGATACAAATCTCTTGCTACCCTTTGTCTTATGGCCAGTGTATGAGGCATATGTTATGTGGTTGGGGGCTCTAGCAGTGATGCATCTCAGATACTTTGAACTCCTGAGGCTGTAAGCCGGGAGCCGACAATCAGTTGCTAATTTTAATATTTGAGTGTCACAGTACTTTTGTTGTCTTTTTACCTGCACTTTGCTCTGTGGCTCTCCTCTGTTACTCCTTCCAGACACCCACGTAGCGGAGATTAGCGCTGCAGCGGGACGTAAAAGTCCTTTGCCGCCATTGCTTGCTGGCGAGCCCGAAGGCCACGCCCCCTTTTCGAGGCCACGCCCCCTGACTGCCGTATTTAAGGCGCTGACCTACGAGCGTCACTAGATACTTTGAACTCCTGAGGCGGAAAGCCGGGAGCCGACAATCAGTTGCTAATTTTAATATTTGAGTGTCACAGTACTTTTGTTGTGTTTTTACCTGCACTTTGCTCTGTGGCTCTCCTCTGTTACTCCTTCCAGACACCCACGCAGCGAAGATTAGCGCTGCAGCGGCACGTAAAAGTCCTTTGCCGCCATTGCTTGCTGGCGAGCCCGGAGGCCACGCCCCCTTTTCGAGGCCACGCCCCCTGACTGCCGTATTTAAGGCGCTGACCTACGAGCGTCACTAGATACTTTGAACTCCTGAGGCGGAAAGCCGGGAGTCGCGCCACACCCCTCTTTCGAGGCCACGCCCTTTCAGGCCCTCTCCCTTTGGAGATAAAATGTGTATTTACCGGAAGTGCAGCGGGAGCGCCTAAGGCAAGCCCGTCTGCGCCCGTCTGCTTCCGGCCGGTCCCAGGGCCCTTAGTTTCTGGAGGACCAACCATCTACACATCCGATTTCTTACGGTCCCTTCGTCCACCTGCGAAACCGAACTGCGATTTACTATCTAACCACCGCGAATCGAGCACCGCATGTCGTGCTTGTAACTTCCATCTCGACACCCCGCAACTATGTGGCCAGCGGCCCAGACCCAAAGAACATAAAACAACTCGCTCTTGGCTATTTGGCAGTCTTAACTGCAGATCACTCTGCAAACATAAAAGAGACCTCTTTGACCTCTTATCCGATAATTCTCTTGATGCCCTGTTTCTTACCGAGACGTGGCTACATGCCAGTTCTAGCCCTGATATAGCCGAAGCCTTACCGTGCAATTATTCCATCATGCACCAAGACCGAAGTTCCGGTATTGGAGGCGGGATAGCAATCATTTTTAGAAAAAAGCTGCAATGCACTCTGGAGCCCGTTTCTCTCCCCAACAGCGAGGTTGCATTTTTTAAACTCCAACTTCACCCGACTTTCACTTTTATTTACCGCCCACCCGGCCCCATGCTGCCCTGGGCTATTCAACTAGTGGACTGGATTGCTACAGTAAGAGTGAATCATAACCATCTATCCATTTTAGGAGACCTAAATATCCATTTTGATGATCCTACTAATAAACCAGGCACTAATTTAATTCATGACCTTGCTGCCATGAATCTTACTTTATGGAATTCAGGTCCCACCCACAACAAAGGACACCTTCTGGACCCTATTTTCTCCAGTCTCCCCCAGCTACAGTGCCAGCAGGCCCTGCCCCTAGATTGGTCAGACCATTTTTTAATCAAATTCCAGCTGGGAGACCACTCAGCTGTTAGCTCTCCCAGTAAGACCTCCTGGGGCCCGATGTAGGTAAATCTTTTTTACCACTTCATAAATACCGATTCATACCGAATTGGTATTTAAGAAGTGGTAAAAAAGAGAAGGGCAGATGTAGGTAATATTATTTTAAAAATTACCGAATCGGAAGGAATCGGTATTTACCGATTCGGTAAATACCGAATCGGTAATGCCCATTGATTCCTATGGGCATTGAAGCCCATAGGAATCAATGGGCATTACCGAATCGGTATTTACCGATTCGGTAATTACCGATTTCTGCAAGGGTGCAGGGGGTGTCACTTTGACACCCTCTAGCACCCCCAATACTGGCTTGTGTGCCATGTGGCACACAGACATGCCCTAAGGGCATGTCTGTCTGTCACATGGCATAGGTGTGCATGCACACATGTGCATGCACACCTGGATTCGGTATTTTAACACCCAATTCGATTGGGTGTTAAAATACCGAATCTGAAGGGCCTGTGGGACTGAAAGTAGTCCCACCTACATCACGAATTTTAAAAATCAGTAAACTTACCGATTTGGTATTTTTCCGATTCGGTAATTTTACCGAATTGGTAAAATACCGATTCGGACAAAAAAAGGTCCCCTACATCTCAGTAGGCCAAATACCGGTCGGAAACGGCCGAAATCGGCCGTTTCCGACCGGTATTTGGTACCTACATCAGGCCCTAAGTCTTTAAAAAGAAAAATCTGGACATTGACCGCCTCACGTCCACTCTAAGCCTGACTATTCCAGTGGAAGCGTTAAACATCGGTGACATCGAAATGGCAGCCACCACCATTAATAAATGGCTATTGGATGCTTTAGACGTCTGCCTGCCCCTAGCTCACAAAAAAACTACCTCCCACAATCCACCTGCTCCATGGTACAACGAGCACCTTAAGGCCTTCAAATCCAAATGTAAGCGTTTTGAACGCTTGTGGAGGATGGATTACTCTCCGGCTGCTAGATCGTGCTATAAAAGCAAGCTTAAACTCTATCATAAAGCCTGCAATAAGGCAAGATCCAACTATGTCACCAAATCTATAGACGAAGCTGCAAACAAACCGAAAATTCTCTTCAATTTGGTAAAGGAACTTGCAGGCGCAAACACTTCTTCTAAACCTCCCCCCCTTAACAGTCTAGAGTGTGAGGAACTGGCTATATATTTCACTTCTAAAATTGAGAACATTCATCAAGACATAGCTACACAAAAGGAAGCTCAATCTACATATGCGCACAACCTTGGACCTCATACTGATGTCAGCATGGCCCAACCCTATCTGTCCCACGCGTTACTCACTTCCTGGCCCGAGATAGACGTCCAAGGTTTACAGAACATTCTAAAGAAAGTTAAATCCGGGTCGCCAGTTGACCCTCTCCCGATTTCTATACTTAGACTCTTGGACAACTCTTCCCTAGCCGTGCTATGTCACACTCTAAACCTATCTCTTTCCACAGCCACGGTTCCGTCACCTTGGAAACATGCCATGGTCTCCCCCCTCCTTAAGAAACCAACGGCTGACCCTAAGATCTTAGCAAATTTTCGTCCGATATCCCTCCTGCCTGCACTTTCCAAAGTTTTGGAAAAACACGTTCATGAACATCTCACTAAGTTTACGGAGGCAAACAACGTTCTACACGCCACCCAATCCGGCTTCCGGGCAGGTTTTTCGACAGAAACCACATTACTTGGAGTTGTGGAAAATCTTCGACATTTGGTCCACAAGGGTCACTCTGCCGCGCTGATTCTTCTTGATCTCAGCACGGCGTTTGACACCATTTCCCACCACACCCTGCTTGCTTCCCTCTCCAATATGGGCATAAGAGGAAAGGCTTTAGACTGGATAGCATCCTTCCTGACGCTCAGGACATTCCAAATCTCCTCCAGCAATGCGGCATCCAAGACTCATTTTTCTCCGCATGGAGTCCCACAGGGTTCAGTACTAGGCCCCCTGCTTTTTAACCTTTATGCAGCGCCGTTGGCTCAGATTGCTGAATCTGCTGGCCTTACCATGTACACATACGCTGATGACTTCCAAATCATATTCTCCCTATCCGATGTGAACCAAGATACCCCTTCACGCCTCCAGACCGGCCTTAGGAACATTTCATCCTGGATGAACAATAATATACTCAAACTCAATGGCAGTAAAACCGAGGTTCTGATAGTAGGCCCCGACCAGAACCTCTGGAACTCCAGACACTGGCCACTTGAAATGGGCCCCTGCCAACTCCATCGTACCAGGTCCGCAATTTGGGCTTTATCATTGACAGAGACCTAACCATGGAGCCCCAGGTGAGTGTTCTCTCAGCCACCTGTTTTACTATCTTGAGATGGCTCAAGAAAATCATATGGATTCTCCCTGAAGACACCCAAAAGACAGTTGTAAATGCATTAATTACCTCCCACCTAGACTACGGGAATGTACTCTACTTGGGGGCATCCCAGGCAGTTATAAGGCGTCTCCAACTGGTACAGAATGCGACAGCTAGACTGCTCTGTAAATGTAACAGGAGAGACCGCATGTCTAGTCATTTAAAGGCACTTCACTGGCTAAGAATTGACAACAGGGTTAAATTTAAGACTCTCAGCCTCATGCACAGGATAAAGTGGGGCAATGCTCCCAAATACCTTATGACTCTTGTGCATACTTACATGCCTGCCCGAGAATTGAGATCCGCCTCCCAAGGTCTTTTCTGCGTCCCTAAAATACGTCGGGCCAGGCTAGGAGGCAGATCTTTTTCCTTCTTAGGCCCAAAGCTCTGGAATTCCCTTCCCCAACCACTCCGTCTTGAAAATAGGTACCTATACTTTCGTAAGGCCATCAAAACCTGTCTTTTTAACCAGTGAACGCTTTTCGGTTTCCCATTTATAACCCTTCTGTCCCTCTAGTTCAAATTTCTGTTTAGCGCCGGGAAGCCCTTTTGGGTATCTGTCGCGCTCTATAAACTAACTAAATAAATAAATAATAAATAAATAAATACCTGATCTAGGCACCGCGACTGGCTCGCCTGGGAAATGCCCACATGGTCACTGGAGACCCTTTGGAAAGACCCAGTGGCAAAGAAGTGGAGAGCAGAAAGGATCTTAAGATATGCTGGTAATGCATGTGAGCAGCAGGTCACAGTGTCAAGTTCCTGCTCCCACTCACATACCATATCCAAGATGACCTCTGGAGGGAAACGGTACCTGGGCCTTACATCTTGGCTGGACATTCCAAATAAGTTGATCCTCTGTCTGAAGATCCTCTCTGCTCTCCTCCTTCTCCTCAAGTAGTGTTGCCACATGGGAAGGGGCATTGCTACAAACACATTCAGTGACATCTTGAAAGGGTTTGTTTGTGTCTGCACTGCATTTATACATGCTGCGGGGCTAGGATTGGCTGCAGTGTGTCAGCGGATCCATGGTGGGGGATGGTAGGCACTTGAACAGGTGTTTACCCTTGGCTAACATGACCAACTGCCAAAATTCGTATCTTCCGGCCTGGAATCTGAAATTACGGCCCGGAATCGAAAATTCCAACACAATGCCGGAAATAGCGGGCCGGATTCGTAAATCCCACAGCAGAGCCGGAAATTACGGCCCGGTGGCGGAAATTACGGCCCGGGTGCGGACGTAAAGTTAATAGTCGTAAGTCTATTCTGTGAATACCGAAAGTAGTAAGTTCATTCTGTGAATACCGAAAGTAGTAAGTTCATTCTGTGAATGCCAAAAGTAGTAAATGCATTCTGTGAATACCAAATAGTAGTACGTTTAGGATTTAGTCTTAAGTTCATTCTGTGAATCGGGCCAAAGGTTTTTGAAGGTTGACCATAGCAAGATTTTACTGGAAGGAGTGGGTGTGAGAGATGAAGCAGGCTTGTTATCATCTATGTCATGCTGGAGCTTCTGTATTTTTTCACTGCAGAATAGGTTGATGGCATTGAACTTTTTTGAGGAGTGAGGATTAGGTGGATCAGGCAGGGGGTCCATGTAGTGCTTGATTATATTGAACAGTGTTCTACGTTTGTTAGTGGCTTCATTAATGGTGAAGGTGTAGTACTTTGCTTTGGCTGTCTGCATGTTGTGCAGAGGGCTTCAATATCAAGAAGTCCTCTGGAGTTCTGCTCTCCTTCCATTTTCTTTCCTGTCTGTGAATGGATCATTTATAGTCAGAAAAATATTTAGAATACCAGTGGGCTGAGGCCAATAATGTTGTGTCCTTCGTGATTACCTATGACAATCCCCAAAATATAAAATTGTAAAAGTCAGTTTTATTACATGCATTTGTTATTTTATCTAACTGTACCCTAATAGCCCCTTAGTCCCTCCTAAAGGTTCCTTTCCATGAAATCTAAATGCTCTAACTACCCTTTAATGTTACCCTTCCTTGATCACTAAAAGGTGCTTACCACTCTTTATGCACTCTTCCTTAAACCCAAAAATCATTGTACTACCAATTAATGCTACCTTTTCCTGAAACCTTAAAAAACCCTTGCTACCCATTAATACTGTCCTTTCCAGAATTCTAAAACTCTCATACTAACCCTACCAATCCATTAAACCCAAAATCATTCTGCTGGCCCAAATACTATGCATCCTTGATACCTAAAACGCCTTAGTGCCCTACAACGCTGCTGTGAGAAATTTGTATTTTCTGCATGGCTACCCTTTATTTTTTGCCTTATCTGGACCCTCGTTTTGCTGGACGTAGACTTATTTTCAGGTGGGAAAACCTTATTTTAAATATTAAATGTCACTCCTATGTATCCTTGTTGCCCACAAGCTAATGACCCTGATATTTAAAAGTGGAACATGGTCAAAATTAAAGTTGACATACTCCTCAAGTAACTAGACACCAAAATCTATGTTCACTTGTAGGGCTGTAGCAGGATCCCAGAGAAAGTAACATTTCAGAATACAAACGTTGTTCTTTATCTATTGACAAGAACTGGCTAAAATCAACTTTCAAAGACTAATTTTCATATTTATTAAATGTCCAATTGATTCGTGAGGTCATATTCGTAATAAATACTTAGAATAAGTAACTGTTAGAAAGTTAACTTTTGCATGCCCGAAGCACCTAGGGCCTCATTTATGAGGCCGTGCGTCAGTTTTGCGCTGCGGATGCGTCACTTTTTGTGACGCATCTGCGGCGTAAAACATGCGCCTTGTTGCGCCATATTTAAAAAGTGACGCATCTAGGAAGATGCGTCACTTTTTAAACCCCTGCGCCACATTATACCTGCATCAGGTATAATGTATGCAGAGGGGGCGTTCCCCCGCAAAAAGCCTCGTAATAGTGACGCAGTGAAATCTATGAGATTTCACTGCGTCACTTTTATGATGCTGTTGCGTCAAAATCTTGCGCCTGCCTCACAGCAGGCGTAAGACTGACGCAAGCCCTTTCACATGGGGCTTTCCCCATGTGAAAGGACGCATTGCTGGAGATGCGTCACTTTTGTGACACACTCCAGCAATGCGTCACTTTTGCGCTTACAGATGCGTCAGAAATACTGACGTATCTGTAAGTCCTTGCGACATGATGCGTCATACATTAAATATGACGCATCATTGGTGTCGCAAGGAGTGCGCAGTGAAAAGTGACGCATCGCTGTTTTCACGCAGCGATGCGTCACTTTTCATAAATGAGGCCCCTAGATCCTAATTTTCATAGGCACTCCAGCTGCTGCCCTGCAAGTGCTTGACCTCATGAGGTGTGATAATGGTTCAAATAGGACTAAAATTACTTAGTCCTGGTGATGCAACAAACTAGATGTGGGGTATTTGATCACTTTAAATTTTTTTTGTTTTTTTTATTTGGAGATAGTTCATAGATTATAAATACACCAGACATTAAAAGAAGGAAATACGTGTATAGTACAAGCAACACACCTTCATGGTAAATCAATGTTTACAACCATACCCAGTAAAAATCACAATGATAGTACAGCGCAATGATTCACATATTTAGAATCTAATTTCGTAATATCCACTTTGTGTCTAACAGAATAAATAGACTCATAGGCCCCCTGCTGCTTCGTGTATGCAAATGTTGGGGGGTACCACAGGTAACCCCCGTGTGCACCCCCACACACAGGGGGCCCCCATAGTGAAGACCCCATGCCTTTCCGTGGCATCTGATTTGGCCCATCGTAATATGGCTGGCGGTGTCTAATAGACACCACCACCATATTAATCCTTTTCCGCCCGGCCGCAAGGCGACTGGGGCGGAAAAGCGGTGGACGGTCTTTCCGTCCTCCGCGGTTCCCCCCGCCATATTAATATGGCGGGGGGAATTCAATTGCGAATATCGGGCGGATTGCCCCCGCCAGGCCGGTGGTGGCTACCTCCAGCCTGGCGGGGGAATCCGCCCGACATCCTTATGGGCCCCATAATATCTAACAAACTTGCTTTGTATTAAGTTTTGGTCTGTAATGCGACTCTTAGTGAGCCTATTGCTTAGTGCAAGAATTTTATTCTTGTTTATCTTTTGTTTGCCAGGCTACAAACCTGCCTGTAAACTCACTCTCTTCATACACCTTCTGCAAATAGGCAGAGTTAGCAGTATAAACTTTAGAATAATAATCTTGCATCTGCTGACAAACCTCTCCCAATGGCAATCTATTCCTGTTATTTTTATCCCTCAAGTATAACTCAGTTGTATAGTTAACATTGGCCTCGAGGTGGTTTCTCTCTCAATATTATGTACCTTTCTCATGGCGATCTGCTTAGATGATATAACCCCAAAAAATGATTGCTGTAAAAGCCTCCCAGACATTCTCCAGCAAGGCTGTATCCCTATTGATCTGGAAAAATACCTGTATCTCCCTTTGGATGTTCTTGCACCAGTCTTCGTCCTCCAAAAGAATTCTATTAAAAGTCCACTTTAAAATATTTGAATTGCTGCCAATATCAACTAATTCTAATTTTACCAATGCATGGTCTGACAAACTGTTTTGTATGCATACACAATTAGTCTGTGTTAGATCCCTTGATATAAAGAAATAATCCAATCTAGGAGCCGAGTTATAGTCTGCTGAATGAAATGGATACTCTTTTTTTCTCTGGATGTCTTGACCACCAAGAATCTATCAAATTTAAATTTGTCATACATTCCTTTAATGCTTCTCCTACCCGTAATTATTTTTGCTTTCTCACCCCTGACAAAGAATCTAAACCTGTATTCTGTAGATAATTAAAATCCCCACCCAGAATAATCTGGCTGGGTATTAGCAGCAATGCTCGATAAAGATCCGTCAGGGGAGCGGGATTATCCTCTATTTGGGTGTGAATCATCGCTATAGTCATCTTGGTGTTGTTAACTATGCCATTAACTAGTCCCCACCTACTGGCCTAATCAATCTGTGGATATATGACCTGAAAGTGGATGAATTTGCAGAAACAAATTGCTACCTCTCTTTATATGATGCCTGTCGAGGAAAGATAGCAACTGCCTGCCCACTGCTGAAACATATTGAATGAAAGTTTTCTATTGACTACATGGTGGGTCTCCAGCAAGAGGACAATATTTGGGGAGTAGCCTTTTAGCCATTCTTCCACAGCATGCACTTTAGTTTTATTATTCAGGCCACTAGTAAGCATGGGCGAATTTTGCGAATCTGGCGTTCGCGAATTTGCGTATTTGCGAACTCGCAATCCGCAAAATCTGCGAATTCTCGCGAATTTGCAGATTTTTTTTTGTGTTCGCAAGGGTTTCTGCCAGTTCGCGAGGGTTTTGGACCAGTTCGCAATTGCGAACTTACTTGTCGGCTCGCAACGGTCGCGACTATGTTGTTTCTACGTCTGGTTCATCATCACAGGTTCACAGCACCCTCTGTTTCACCACTGCCACCCTCTGTTTCACCCATGCCACCCTCTGGTACATCAATGCCACCCTCTGGTTCATCATCACTGTAGATTATGTGGGAGAAAAGCAAGCACGCCTGCCCTGCTTCAACTGACATGAATTAATTTGGGGTTGATTTATTAATGTGTCACTGTTTTAAAATTCCAGTCCGGCACCTGCTTCCTTATCTGTAATTTGCTTTCTGTTGCAGTGCAATTTTTTTTCCCAGGACCTTTGTGGCCTACTTGTAGCTATTCTATGAGCCTGCTGTGAGGGTCAGAGCAGGGTCATAGAATAGTTGCAAGTAGGCAACTGAACTCTGGAGGAGCCCCTCAGGAAGCACTACAGGGAATGGTTACTAATGATGAGTTTGAACTTTTGCACCTGCTGAGTGCTTTCAGTTTTGCAAAACTCGTTTTTCTGCAATTTTGCGGGATTCGCGGGGCGCGAACTTGTGCGAGATCGAATTCGGAAGGCGCGAATTCGTGCGAATATGCGTTTTGTTTTTTTGCGGCGTGTTAGTTCGCAAGGTTTTGTGCGTTTTCGCGAGCCGCTTATAATGCAACGGCACGAAGTTACCCTCACGGTCGTTCACGGGCGCGGCCATCTTGTTTGCATGACGTATTTCCGTTTCTGGGCGCGATGTGTAATCTCGTAAAGTGTGCGGTTCGCTAGTACAATTTCGCGTGTGCTCGCGAGGAAAATCTCGCGCAAACTTACCCACGCGGTCGTGAACGGGTGCAGCCATCTTGTTTCTCATTCATTGCTATGGTTCTGGGCATGCTTTCCTCTCTGAATCTCTGCCATCCTTTGCTTGTTTGAAGTTTTTTTTAATCTATTTTACTTATTATCTATCCCTCTATTTTTCTAGCTCTATATTTTTGTGTTTTGTGCTACTTTTGGTTAATTTTAAACTACTTTTTTAAACTCTTTTCTTTTCTTCTTTCCTATTCTATTTATTCTTTTTTATTGAGCTTCCTTTCTGCCCAGACCATGGTAAAGGGAGCCGGGAAGCATCCTGAGAAGGGGAAGGGTCCCGCACCCCGTGCCCGGCTCCCATGCGGGCGTTTGAGGGGGGAGCGGGTCGCAGCCCGGGAGATCTTCAGCGCGGAGGAGGTGGCCGCACTAGTTTTTTATGTTCAGCGCCACCTCCCCAGGACCATCATGGCAGGCGGCAAGATCGCTCGCGGGTACGGGATCCAGGAGCACCGGATGCGGTGGGAGAAGGTGTGCCGGGCCATGTAGCAACACTCTCGGGTCCGGCGCACCTACAACCAGGCCACCCACCGTTGGACGGATCTCCTGGACAGGGAACGCGATCTGCTCGGCCTTGAGATCCCCGGGCTTGGTGAGTACTAGTAGCTATTTCTTTACTTCTCTGTTTCTCCTGCTCTGTGTGTTATTATATTGCAAATTTTTGTTTTTTACCAAGAGCAATAATGCTGCTGATTACATTGTAGGTAAATTATATTGCAAAATCTCCTGTGCATTTCAGGTGTACTGCTCTCCTTCTCAGTAGCGTTGCTACTATGCTTATTTGTTTTCGATTTTGTGTTCATTTAATTGGCCTGTAAAATTATGTATGAGTGTAGTTTAAAGAACTGCGTAATGCTAGACACTTAGGGTCAGATTTCTAATTACCGGTGCATCCCTGCAAAGTAGCAGGGATGCACCAGTAATTGTGCGCCACGCCACCACCACCCATGGTGCGCCGTATTTACAATGCAGCGCACCATGGGCCCACAACGTCACCAAAGTGTTACGCATCTGTGCCGTGAAGGCGGCGCATTGCTGGAGTTGCGTCGCAACGATGGCGCAGCTCCAGCAATCCTCTGGGGTGCCCTATCTCCCCAATGCTGCGTCAAGCCATACGTCTGCTTCAAGCAGGCGCAGGGTTTGAGTCACGCATCATTGTCCTCAAAGTGACTGATTGAAATCTTGTGAATTTCCCTCAGCCACTTTTAGGATGCGTTCCTGCGCAGGAACGCCCTCCCTTGCGCCGGAACGCCCCCTGATGGCGCAGGGCTTTACAACGTGATGCATCTCCCATATGCGTCACGTTGTTAATATACGCCGCACCATGGCGCCTCTTTTGTTCTGCTGCTGCGTCACAAAAGTCACGCAACAATGGAGCAAAAGAGCCGCAAGGGGCTTCTAAATCAGCCCCTACAGACTCAAGTCCAGTCCTTCCTTTGTACACCTGGCAATAAGAGGAAATAGTGGTGGTGGATTGATAGTTTGAGTATTTTAATGACTGGTTAATGTAGTAAGAAACTTTTTAGTGTTGTCGCTGATCTGCAATCACGATGGACTTTGTCTGTCACTTTGCGTGCTGCGGACTGCTGCCTGCCAGTCCTAGGCAAACCTTTTTAGTAGTTTGTTTAGTGAGTTACATAAGAACTTTCCAAGTCAACGGTCCGCAAATCAAGCAATACTAATAACGTAGTAGACCACATGAGATAGGTCAATATATCCCGTGGAATAGTTGTCTATTTGCTATTTCGCCAAAATATTTTGTTATTGTTCTTTTGAAATGTTTGATTTGGTTGACAAATATCATCCATGTTTTCTGGTCTTTCTTTCTTTCATGTTGTACATCAGCTCCCCCCCGGGGCAAGAGGGCATTGGAGGAGGCTGCTGCTGCTGCTGAACAGGATCGGTCAGGTGAGGGCTCCTTTGCTGGCCCCGGTAAGTTTTAGTTTTAATATAGAGTACCTATTTTTTCCTAGCGTGCCTCATTCGATTTTTTCTAAATCGTCTTTGATCTTCTTGTAGACTGTATCTAAATTCTTATCCTGCCTCGACTCTGACTCCCTGTGGTATTACTAGATTATTCTTATTAGTCTGTCTGTGTAGCTAAGTAAGCTTGCACATTTGGCAATTCAATTGGACTCCCATTCTAGTCAGCAATAGCTCTATGCACTGAGTGCAGTCCTCTGGGATTGTCCATAATGTCTTTTCAAGTCTTCTAAATGTTTATGCTTTGACAATTGCCAACAATAAAAATGTGAATGACCACCAAGAAAGAATAAGATACAACTTTACTTTTGGTTTGGATAGGAGGACAATCCATTCTACTACTGTTGCAGGGACAAATCTGCACAAACAGAACTATGGACACTAAATAGTGCATTGTTTATCAATTATAATAGGCGCAGTTAGACTTTCCACATACCTCAGTGATATCAGACTTTGAAGAACCCTCAATCTCCTTACTGACTAGATAGTGTGGCAGAGTCATTTAGCTCCCGAATTCATCGATGATAGATCCCCAATGATGATTATCCAACGCAGGACAAGAGTACGGAGTCAGAGTCCAGAAGTGTCAGAGGCACGGACTCATGCTTGCAAATTGCAAAACCTTTTGCTCATTCACTCATGATCAAAAAACACAGAGTCTATTTAAGTTTTAAAGCTTTATTAAAAGTTAAAATATTTATTAAAATCAAGCTTGTCGTAAAACATAAACGGTTGATTAAAAATGGGAAAGTGCTTATACTCATTTCTAATTTCACAATTTTACTGTGGGCGAGCCGAGCCCTCACCTGGTTTGAACTTTCATTTTTCTTTTTGGTGCGGAATCATTGGTCCCTTCGTCTTAATGATTTCTTCTTAGAAGTGAAGCTTCTGTCTGTTATGAGGAAAATGGTGCGTGTTAAAAACCAAGCATTCATCAGTTGTGCCAAATAATGCTGCAAGACAACACCCTTCCCTGGAAAAAGAGACATTTTTACTTTAGAGTAGACAGTCACAAATTAGTAGATTGGTTTCTGTATTCACATTTCTTCATTCCTAGACAAAATACTAGTGAGTGGTGTATGTCTATGACATCTAACATTCTTAAATGTACTTTGTAGGTGGAACATCTGGTGCTGGGCCCAGCGCGGAGGTGGAGGGAAGCTCTGGGGAAGAGGCGGTGCAAGTGCCGGACCAAACTGCTGTGCGGGTTGCGACGGTAGTGGCGGGCAGTGGTAAACTGAAGCTCTTATATTCCTTACTTATTGAGATTGCAGACTGCATAGTGTGCTGCTCCCCGTGAGAAAACGTAAGGTTTGTTCAGATGAGAGACATGAAGAAGAATGATTGACATTTAGGGGCCTATTATGATGGCGGACGGACCTGAGTCCGTCCGCCACCATAGAGCAGGAGGGACCGTCCGCAGGGGCAGTGGCGGTCCCTCCGTGGTAATTAGGATGTGACCACCACCCTGGCGGTCACATCCTGTATTTTTATCATTGCGGCGGGTGCTGCTTGAAGCAGCACCCGCCGCAATGATAAAAATGTAAGTTGTGCATTTGCATGCACAAAGCGGGCCTGCCGCTTTGTGCAGGCAAATGCAGAGGGGTACCATAGGTACTCCCCATGAGCACCCCCCACCCCCCCTTCACCTCTGGGGGCCCGCAATGGGCCCCCAAACAAAAATCCGTATGCCTTTGCACGTCGGAAATGCCGCCGTGTAAAGGCATGTGTAGTCCAGACATCCTAATATGGCTGGCGGTGTCTGATAGACACCACCAGCAATGTTAGTGCTTTTCCGCCGCGGACGGGAGGCGACCGCGGCTGCGGACTGCAAAACGATCCCCCAGCCATCCTAATCTGGCGGGGGTCTTTTTCAGTCCGATGCAGATTTCCCGCATCCTCCGGGCCGGCGGTGGATTCCGCCGGCCCGGAGGATGAGGGAAATCCACAATCCTAATCTAGCTTGAATAGATGGATGCCTGGATCATGGTACTATCTGACTCTTAGATAGCATATGTGTATCTAGAGAGAGTAGACGGTCACTGGATGAACTAAGTGTTACTTTGAAGAGCATGTAACACCGCACCCGCACGTCCATCCCAGTTTAGGAAAGGAATGGAAAAGAAGTTGTAATTTTGTCTGAATACTACCATGAATAGTAGCAGTAGTTTGTATTGCAAGCACAGCATATATCCGGCTTTTACGATGGCCACTCACTACCTCTGTTAATAAGTTTAGTGGAACTCGGTCATTCATGTTTGGATGTATCACTGTTCAATAAAAGCAAAGCACCTAAAGTCATCCCATATGTAAGCAAATACATACCATGTGCAGTGATAGATAATCAGATTATTTATCTTCTTCATTTTCCTTTTCTAGTATTCATTGGCACTGTATGGTGAAAGTTAAATTAATTAATCAGAAGCCCTTGTAACAGAGTATTCTCAGTGCCACCCGTAATAGAAAAGTAAGAGCATCACCACCTGCATGTACTGGACTGGTACAGTAACGCAAGTCTGTCTCACTAATCGTGGCGGGCGTCTGTTTTTCTCGGGTGCAAGTTGACTGCGCTGGCATTATGACGGCTTGCAGAAGTTAACGTACCAATTTTGCTAAACAAGAGAGAAGAAGAAGAATAAGACTGGTGTACTGTCATAGTCGACTCTAATGGAGTGAGTCCATAGTGCTCGTAGAATTGATTCCTTAAACTCCCACTAATGTTAGAGCAAGGATGAAGAAGTGGGAGGTTAGATAGATACTGGCCACAATAGTTATGCACTTGCAAGTTGCTAGTTCTACTGTGACACAACTTTCTGCTGAATCATGTTGTGTTAATCTTAAAGAGCATTGGTTACAGACTATGTCTTTCTTTCTTCATATAGATGCTCCTTCCAAACCAACTCGGAAGGAGCTGGCTAGACGGGCCCGGCAACGGAGGCTGGAGGCCACTGTCGCTGAATATCGGCGGCTGATGGCCCAGGAGGAGGGGGACACGCAGTCTACCACAACATCTACCGGGACAGCTGCATCCTCCTCCGCGCTCCCTGGGTCATCCAGACGGCGCAGGTCTCCAGTGGTACGGAGCCGGGGTACCGCAGCCACCCGCCACCGCCGAGCAAAGAAATCAGCTGCCCCCCACAGCAGTTGTAAGAAACGCATGCACCGCCTTTCCCTGAGGGTTTCCTACCTCGAGCAGGAGCTGCCCAACACGAAAACCCTGCTCAAGACCCTCCACAAGGAGCATTCCGACCTGGCCCGGAAATTCAACAGCAGCAGCCAGCAGTAGGAGGAGACTGTCCCTTGCCCCTTTTTTAAAGACATCTGGGGGGTGGGAATTGGGAGTTGGGTTTTTTCACTTTTTTGGACTTCTCACGGACATTCGTTGGGGTTAGGGAGTGGGGGTGGGTTGGGTCTTGTGGGAGATTATTTTTGTCAGGGATATAAATATACTTTAAACTTTATCTTAGCTTACGTGTTTTTTTTACTGCTTTTGAGGCTGGTGGGTGGGGGTTTAACAGTAACTTTGTTTTGGTGACACTTAAGTGGCATCTTGATTCAAGTTGTGTAATTAATTGCCCAAATATTTTAAAAACTAAGTGCCTCTCACAGAGTAGGTGAATTCAATAGTCCTAGGACTTTTATTAGTACTAGCGTCAGTCTCTCGTCTCTCCTAATACTCCATTATACTTCCTCCCCCCCAAACGCTTATCTTACCTGTAATTTGTGTTTGGAAATAGGGCTAGGCACAGGGCTGGCTGCACGTCAAATGGCGATATGGCAATCCTGGGCGGATGAAATGTCATCATTGCGTTGGTACTAGTGGTGTTACACAGTGGCAGTTGCAGCATCTGAAAAAAAAGAAAATTAAACCTTGTTTGTCCTTACCGTAGCATTAGAACGGTACGATAGAGAATATAGCAGGTGACAGTACACTAGAAGAGTGCCACAATGTAGCCTAACAAATGGTAAAGTACTGAAAGTATAATTAGTACTTGTGTTGAATTTATTTGACATTGGCTACTACTACAAGAAATAGTACCGAAGGTGAAGGACACAGCAGCGTAATAATTTGCCACGTCTAGGAGGAGGATGTTCTAATCTTGATGACCTATCAAGTTGATGGCGCACATGAAAATCTGCTTTCATTTGCCAATAGTGACTGAGTGTCAAGCTGAGTAAGAATAGAATATATATACCTCAGATTACTTCACCAGCCTGTTGCTATGACCTTATCCTCCCCAGCAAGTGTGTGGAATTATTCCTGTCATTTAGTCACACATCAATCAAAACCACACAGCCCGGGGGAAGAGGGTTAGGGTTTGGAAAATGGATGGGAATGGGGTTATTTTTTTGGGTAAGTTTTGTTGAGAGAAGAAAAAAAAGCACAGCATGGACAAACAATAATTGAAGATAAAGAAATCTTTGGGTACAAAGCTAACCATAAATCTTTTAAGTGACATAAAGGAAGTGCATGCACTACTGCATGCATTGTTACTGAAAAGTAAGTAGTACTTTCGACAACCGTGAATGACAGAATGCGACAGTACAGGGCTGCAGCGTTTTCACTTGCCTATCTCTGCACTCAGAGAAACACTTCTTACATTAAAGTAGGTTTAAAAATAGCCGAAGTAAAACTTATAGAATGGCTGTAGGGATCAATTTAGAAGCAGAGAGAGATCCAAGAAATGCAGAGTCACACTCATAGAAGTTCACAGCAATAACATTACTTAAAAAATAATTTGAAAAGAATGGATACTGTATCTGTATGTTGTTGTAGTTGTCCTGTTGAATTTGGTAAGTAAGTTGCACGCATCAAACCATTCCTCTTATTAGCGGCACTCATCCATTCCAGCTGACGCTTCGTCCATCAATGTTGGTGACCAGAAGACACCCTGTCCACTGCCTGCCTGGCGGATGCTGAATTGCGGCTCGCTAATGTGAAGCCTGACTTCATCCTTTTTTTCCCATTGCAGAGACTGAAACCCGGCCTGTAATTATTGATGGAAAAACAGGAAGTGATATTAGAACACCACTGATAAATAAATATAAGGTATGTATACTGTGTAGTGCAAAAAGTCACACTTTGAGTTTCCTAATAGACAGTACAATATTTTTGAAAGTGCGTACTCTGTCTGAGTCTCCTTTTGAAGGATAAATAAGTATGGACAAATTAATTTAGCATCTCTCCCCTCAAGCTAGGTGTACTGTAAACTGTGTTTTAGAACAAAATTAGACCTTCCCAGCAGTGCTCCCACCCAGACCCTTACTAAAGCCAGTCGCAAAAATGTAGAAGACCCCCAATAAGATCTAAAAAAATGAGGCCTAGTAGAAAACTGGTGACAAAACGTACTTTGAAAGTAAAAGTAGGCCCAAATCCCCCCTTACCCACCGTGGATTGTATTGAAACCACTTGCAAGCAAGCAAAAGTATCCATACCCAGCATCGTTTCAAGACTTGCAAACCCCCCCACAAACAGCCCCCCACCCAAACACATGAAATACAAATACTCCTAACCCTAACGAGCCCTAAGTTAAGAATAGTGGCAAACGCTTTCTTTAACTATGCCAAATCCCCCCTTTCCCACCATGGATTTTCTTCAAATCACTTGCAACCAAAATTACACATTCCCACGAGTGCTCTAAGACCCCAGAACTCAGTTGCAAAAATCTAGAACACCCCGAAACACATGCAATCCTGCTGCTAGGGCTAACCCTAACGAACCCTAAGTTACAAAAAGTGTCAAAAGGCTTTTCCGCATGGATTTTCTCCAAACCAATTTTATCCAGCAATGCCCCAAGACCCGCCAACCCACCCGCAAAAAAGCACAACACCCCCAAACAGCCAAAAAGGAAAATCTCATACTTACAATATTTATCGGCCTTCGGTCCAAACGCACTGTGCAGCTAGGTCATAACTCCCGTTTTCCACCACGGATTTCCTGAAAAGCAAATGCAATCAAAATTAGACTGTCCCAGCAGTGCTCCCAGACCCCGAAACCCACCCACAAACACCCGGAACCCCCCAAAGAGCACCTCAAAGACAAGCAAGTCAGCAAAAACGCAAAAAAAAAGTCGCCTACGATTTGGTCCAAACCACTTTTATCCGGTATTAGAGCTTCCCAGCAATGGCCCCAGAGCCGTCAACTCAGGCGAAAACTAGTAGAAGACCTTCAAACAGCCAAAAAGCAAAAGTACAAAAATGGGGACTTAGTCATTTTCATGGCAATTTCCAAAATCACTCCGCGCGCGCTCTGCAGCTAGGCCCTAATTCCCCTCTGCCACCATGGATTTGCTTCAAACCTCTTGCAATCAAATGTATCCATACCCAGCAGTGCTCCCAGACCCCGAAACCCACCCACAAACACCAGGAAGCCCCCCAAAGAGGCCCCCGAAAACATGAGCAAAAGTCAAAAACGTTTTTTAAGTCTGATTTGGTCAAAACCAGTTTTATCCGGTATTAGGCCTTCCCAGCAATGCCCCAAGACCCGCCAACTCACCCGCAAAGAAGTAGAACACCCCCAAAGTGCAGAGTCTTTCTTCATTGGGCGTAATCCAGCCCTCTGCTTTGAGGGAAATAGGAGTCTGGAGGAGGAGATAGAGGAGCATGTTCTTGTGAACTTGTGAACCTGAGGAATGCAGACTGCGGCACCTTCAAATCAATAAGCAAATAAGTGAAGACAGTTCTGCTGATGGGCTTGTTTTTGTGATTAGGTGATTAAAGTTTTAATTATATTAACTGTGCAAAACAAAGAAAGACAGACACACAGGAATACAAGTGAATAAGGACGAAAAAGAAAGTTATTGATTCATTGGCTCATTTTCAGGGCTCGGTGTCAGGGAATAAGAATAAGAGTGTGTCCTCATACTCTGCGAATTCAGGCAGTAGTAGGTCAGTGTCACCTAACAGAGAAGAAATTCCCTCATCTAAGTTGCTGTCCTCCTCGTCTTCGTCCGGCGTGTGTTCTCGTACTTTGTAATCTGGTGGTATGAGGTACTGATTCATCTTGATCATTGTTAACATCTCCACATTTTTGGGCGAGAGGCGTGTCCGTTTGCAAGTTACAATGCCACCAGCAGCACTGAAAACACGTTCAAAAGACACGCTTGCGAGTGGGCAAGACAAGTAGTTTATAGCCAGGTTGGTGATCTGTGCCCACAATTCTTTTTTCCCATGCCAATACGCCAATGGGTCAGCATTAACATAGACCTCTGTTGAGTCATTCAGATAGTCCTGCACCATCGACTCAAGGTTCTCCAAGGGTCCTCCACTTTGCTTACTTTTTGCTGGGACCTTTTGAGAACCAAACCCAAGCCAAGTTAGCCAATCCTCTTCAGCATCCAATGTTACTGTTGTGTCTGGTGCAGATGATCCGGTTGCCGGTGTCTTTAACGGCTGAGAGCTCACTTCTGCCACAGCCACAGGTGCAGAAGTGGATTCTTTTGACTGGGGATGGCCTGCTGATGCTGATGTACTGCCTTTTCCTTCAATTTTCTGCCGTTCTCTTTCAAACCTCATGGCTGACACAGCTAGCCAACGTTTGTACTTTGTAACATCTTCATCATCAAAAGGAAAGAATGCTCTGCCTGCCAGCGCCTTTTTGCAGCGTGGATCCAGAATAGTAGCACAAATGTAATGCTGTTCTGAGTGGATCATTTTAAGACGTTCATCGCCAAGTAGGCGCTCTAATAATTTCTCTGCCAAAACAAAAGCGTCTTTCTTTTCTTTATCTTTTTGAAACATAGAAGACACCGCCTTCAGTTGGTGCTCCAGCATGCGCAACAATGGGATAGCTTTTCCCAAATTACAGTCCTCCCTGCTGACTGCACGCGTGAAGACCTCAAAAGGACGAAGCATGTCTGTCAGGCTTTTAACTAGCTTCCATTGCGCCGCATCTAGCCTCAGGTCCTTCTGAGCTGTACCCAGTGTTAAGAAATAGTGATCGAGTACCGTATACTGCTCATACAGACGCTCAAGCATGTAGAAGGTTGAGTTCCAACGTGTTGGCACCTCCTGGATGAGTGCTTTCACTGGCATTCGATGTTCATGTAGCAGGCTCCTCAGATGCTTCCGGGCCTTAAAAGAATGGCTGAAATGGTTGCACATTCTTCGGCAGGTGGCCACTAACTCGCACGCTGGACTGTCTTCACTCAAGAATTTTTTAACAACCAGGTTTATACAGTGCGCCAAACACGGCACTCTGAAATAGTGACCCAGATCCATGGCCTTAACTACATTGGCGCCATTATCCGTGGAAACATAACCAATCTGGCATTTTTTGGGGGACAGCCAGTGAAAGACCTTTGTGTTAAACTCATTCAAAATGTTTTCTGCTGTATGACGTTTCTCCAAGCCAAACATGGCTAGTGTTGCATGTTTTCGAGCAGCTTTAAAAACTTGGTCCGGGTCAACACCTGCGTTTAGCTTTGCTTTAACCCCTGAAAAAGAGACCCAGTGTGCAGTGATGCACATGTAATCAGTGCCTGCGCCACTGGTCCACATGTCTGTTGTCAGATGTATAGTGTGAACTGCACTCTTCTGCAAAGCTGCCCCAATCACCTCCAGCACATCTTCATGTAGTGCTGGAACCGCAACTCTGGCAAAATAGAACCGGCTAGGAATTTTCCATTTAGGGCTGAGTGCTGCCACTAATTCTAGAAAACCAACCCCTTCTACAAAAGAAAAAGGGAGAAGGTCCAGAGCTAGCATTTTAGCCAGCTTAGTGTTATACAGACGCGTCAGTGGGTGGTTGCGATCATATGGCGCTTCTGAAAGCAACATGTTTCTCATGTTGGCCTGGACCATGATTTTACGGGATGATGATGATGATGACTTCTTCGACCCAGTTACGCTCGCTGATGAACTTTTTGGCATTGGTGTCTCACTGTCTCCCACACTCTTCTTAGTGTGGCTCACAGGGGGTGTGCTGCTGACAGGGGTACTGGGTGTAAGTGAAGTGTTTGACACTTCTTCCTCCTCGTCATCATCAGATGAAACATCAACGTTTTCTTGACTTGCAATTCGGGCTTCCTTGATCTCCTTTAGGTGCGCAAACCATTGGCCAGCGTGCTGTCTCTTAAGATGACCTCTCTGGCCTCCGGTACCATAGTTGCTACCAAACTTACCACAACTAACTGCAAGCTTACAAATGCTACAAATGGCGAAGTTTTCCTTTTTTGGGCAAACACTAAAGAAGTCACAAACTGCGGACTTGAAATGTCTGTGGGGGCCGGAGGAGGCGATACTGGTGGTAGTCATGCTGCTAATGCCAGATGAAGTGGAGGATGTGTATTGCCGAACTTTACTACGTTGTGCACTTTCACCACCACTAATTGAGGTTGAGGTGGATGGAGGTCCCTTCTGGCGAGGAAGAAATATGGAAGCGGTAGGTGTACTAGTTAACTCCAATGATTGTGGTGTTTCCATTGCCTCCTCGTCGACAACATCATCACGCTCAGCAGCTTTTTGGGCTAGGGTCAAAATGTCTGTTTGCTGCATGCCCGCTGGGGCTGCAGTGACCTTTATGATGACTGCATCGTCGTCGTGAGAGTCTTCATCAGCAGGAGTATCCGCCACTTCTTGTTGAGCGTCATCACACTCCATAACTATGAGAGTTTCGACGACCTTCCTTTTACGCTTAACTACCTTTGTCAGATCATGGCGTGCCTCACTCTCAGACGGCAGTGATGGTTCCCAATTTAGATCCGTATCATCAGAAGGAGGTGGGCTTGAAGAAGATGTAGACACCACCCTTGATCTTTTCCTTGCTAGGGATGTGGAAGACAATGAATGATCATCAGGAGGAGTGGCTTCCTCAAATGATACATCTGCTTGATTGTCGATTACCTGATGTGCCCCTACTTCGGGAGGAACAACTATTGTGGGCACTTGTGCCCCTCCATGCACCTCTGCTTGCGCATCTCCTTGCGCTGCCTCTCCTTCCACATGTACTTGGGCTTGTACTTGCACATGTGGTTGTTGTTGCGGCTGTGGTTGTTCAACACTCGTCAGATGAGTTACAACAACCTGTGTTGATTGAGGGACATTGCTGCTACTTTCTTGCGATGAGCCAACATCACTGGTCGATGGTGATTGAACAACTAGACTAAGTGCCTCTGCAGCACTCAAGGGCTTGGACTTAAGTTGGCGTGGTGGTGGTGGCACTGAGCCCAATGGAGCTGGGGTGCTGCTCCCAGCTTGGTCCCCAGCAGATCCCGCTGCTGCTGCAGGCGTACTTTTTTTTTTACTCCCAAAAAATGTGGCGGGCGGCACAACAGTCTCCTTGGTAACTTGCTTCTTCTGCTCCTTACTGGCAACTTTCTTGCTAGAGGAGCTATGGGGAACTTTTTTTGGGGCCATCTTCTTCAGAGGTCAGAACAGCAGGCCGCAGTTGCACGAGTTGCAGAGTTGTCTGTGGCCAGATGTGACGTCGCGTGACGTTATGCTGCACACACACGACTTCTTCCTGGCACTGGTGGTTCTCTTGAGTCTTGTGCACCTAAAAGCAATGGAAGACAGAGGAACATCAGTTCAGTTATACACCCCAAAAACTCGAAAACCACATAAAAATCAGCACAATCCCATGCCATCCAAGCCCTCCATGATGTTTAAATTCAAGACACCGCACACAAAGACTAGGCCCATGCACCACTCACTACCCCTGGTCAAAAGGCCCCAACAACAGCCCAAAAAATCAAAAAACACAGAAAAATCAGCACAATCCCATGCCATCCATGCCCTCCATGATGTTTAAATTCAAGAAACCCCACAGAAAGACTAGACCCATGCACCACTCACTACCCCTGGTCAAAAGGCCCCAACAACAGCCCAAAAATCGAAAATTCCAAAATTGTAGTTGCAGCAACTGTAATGCCCCAAACAAACTTACTTGTGAAATTTCTAATCCAAAAATGATCCAAAGAAAGTCAAAAAGGCCTCAAATCCAAATATCCAGCAGCATCCACAAAAAGTAATCCTTCCAGGTCAAGATCCGAATGAAAGTGACCAGCACATGAAGAAAGCACTGGGAGGAGCCTGCTGGACAGGAACAGGAAGTTGGAGACTGTGGGGCACTTCCTTCCTCCCACCCCCCCCCCAAAATGGACTCCTTGCAAAAAAAAGTGCAAGCAAATGTCAACCTGAGGAGTTATTCTGCTAAAAATCATCATTTTCAGAAGGTTTATGCTGCTTGCTGGTGGATTTCTTGTGCAGAATTGCAAATTCTGTAATTTCGCGAGTGCGAGATTGTTGCTGCCCGCCGCATCTACGTGTTCACAATTGCGAACTCTCGCGATGCGTGCTGTGCAAGGTGGCAAGCCGCGATTACGTAATCGTGGTCGCCAAACTCCCGCGGGATCCCGCAGCAAGATCCAAAATGGCGCAGCACTCGCAAAATATCGAGAAAAACTACTCGGCAAACGCTGAATGATGGTAAGTGAACGCCGTGCGCCGCAATATTGTATCACCAAGCAAAAAAACCCGCTGCGTGCGAATTTGCGGATTTTCGGCAAATTCGCAAGAGTTCGCGGATTGCGAATTTACCGAAAATCCGGAAAAATCCGCGAGCGAAACGGATTTTACGCCCATGCGTAGCCACTAGCGTTAAAGGAGAGGATTCTTACCCTGTCTCTTGCCACCTGCTGATTAGGTGCCATTGCTGGTGCTGTGCCAAAGTCGGCCCATTTTTAGAGTCAATCCTCTTTGGTTTTGGATAAGTATAAAATGACATTCTAAGTAAAGTGGTTAATGATATTAGAGTACTTATGAATGCTATCCAGGGTGGGAATCCCCCCATCTCAAAGGCACAACACTGTGTTCATCCAGTAGCGATGGAGCTGACACAATGCTTCTAGTGCCAATGACAAAATAGAACTTTACCCTGTTGACCTCAGTTTAACCTTGTTAGTTTTGTGCTGCATTTATCATGACTGTGGCTGTCTGGGCTTGCTTCTAAATCTTATAGGAATTTATTCTATTGTGTATTGTATTGGCACTTGTATAGCGCATGGCTACCCGGAGGCATCCCAGCGTGTCGTGGTGGGCCTCAGCAAGGCCTACCAGTGCCAGGGGTTCGCCCTTCTCTGCACAAAGTCCTTAGACCAATAGGAAGAAGTTGACACGGAAACTGCAATACAAAACAGAGCTCTTTATTAACCTCAAGAGGTAGAACTACATTCACACAACACCCTTCGGTAGTGTACGAAGAAGCACCCTGAGCAAAAGGAACATGCTCCTTTTATACCCACACAGGGGCTCAAAAGAAGGCGGTACAATTATAGAAAGAAGGTTTTATGTACATATAAGGTCATACAGAAAATGCACAGTCAACAAGAGGGAGGAGCTAGCAGTTGCTAATTCTAGCAAACACATCCTGACAGTTACAGACTAAGAACAGCTTCATGGACAGCTGCAAGCTCAACTGAGCATGTGCAGAGTAGAAGAGGCGAAATATAGCCTGTCTCTAGGCAGAGTACAGGAGCAGACAACAGAAAGGTAGGACAGAGCACATGGTGAGCACATGATTGGCTGCCGAATCCAAGATGTCTTCTGCTAGATGCTAACCCCGATCGCTGCCAAATTACAACAGTTGACCCTTTTAACATTAGCTGAAGACATTTGTTAATTTGGGGTAATCTAAATATGCATCCTGTACATTAATTTGCAGAATTTCAGCAATTTCTTAATTCAACATTTGTTGGGCTTTTTTTTCTGCAACATTTCGCTTAGCAGGTGTACAAGCAGTAATGCAAACAGAGTAAAGCATTGGACCACATTGTATACATACACAGCATGTAAATACCATCACCAGAATTATACAAAAGATGGTCAGTAGCTTCCAGCCCCAAGTAATAAAGAGTGTCCAGAACCAGCTTGAAAATGTCCAGGTACCAGTTTCTGGGTGAATTCCTGCAGCAATCTTATGCAGTTTAGAGATTACATCAAACACGGAGAGATGAGTGGTCCGGAATGTAAACACAACAGCTGCTACCGATGATGCGACATGCACCTCCTCGATCAGCTAGAACCACATCAAGAACCATATGATTCTGGAGTGATGCAATCCTTGCAACTTGCAGCTCTTCTGTTACGTTCCCAAGTGTCATAGCTGTCTGATTGGTAACAGCTTCCACAACACGAGTCAATCGTCTTATCTTTCTGCTGTTAAATGCTGTACCCACAAAGAAAAATAAGCCCAAATTGAAATCAACATATGGTTGCAGAGTGATATCAGTCTGGTCAACCTCATCAGTACTTATTGTCCTTTTATATCTTTTCTTAGAGATATCGTTGTGCAACTTAAAGTCTTGGTAATACGATGCAGGTGCCAGAAACACAAGGGGCAACAAAAAGGACACATAACATATTCCAGAACATCCAACTGGGAGTTGGTAATATCCCTTTTTACCACACAAAAAATAAGTATTACTTGAGGATATGAAACTGCTGTTATTGGCACCTTCAATAGTCAGAACCACAGTACACTCGCTTCTCCCCACTGGAATTCTCCCAACACTTCCTATACATAAGTCTGCTTTAGCTCTCACAGACATTACAAATGGTCCAGTGTTCTTAATAGTTCTCATATTTGGGAAAACATATGGCATAGAAATGTTTACAGGTCGGTATTCTTCCCATTCCCATTTAGTTCCTTCAGCTTTTGGATTACCATCCTCATCTGGATAACACACTTTTTTAAGATGGTAATTAATCCTTCCAACTACCGCTTTTCCTAAAGCAATCAGAAGCGCAAACCAAGCTTGACAAGAACCATTATGCGAGAAAGGAAGAGGAATACAAGGTGTTCCCCCTTTCTTCTGGTGGGCAGGTATCATCCCACACACCCAACAGTCAGTAGTATTTGTGGCATTATGAGTGGGATGCAGCATCTGAATGAGCGTGTTGTTCAGGTAGGATTGTCGATGCTTTTGCTCATGGTAGGGATGCGTAAAATAATGACGCTCAACTGGTACTGGAGTAGTGGCAATTAGCAATTGTCGAGTAGGAGCCACTTTCTCAACAAACCAGGTTATTACTGCTATAGCCACCATAGCAACAACAGACCCTACAGCACAAATTATCTTTTTATTATTGATTTTAGCAACAGAAACAGTTGATCTCTCTGCAAACATGATCAGTTCGTTGTTGAAAACAATCGGAGCTCTAAAGTCCTGGGCAGCCGTTGATTTCTTCACCAAGGGTCAAGACGGGTGTTACTATGTAGGACTGACCCCCTCCCCCCCTTGCCACATCAGTGCTCCGTTTCACCAACCCGGGATGATTGCGCAACCAGTCTTTTTCAACAAAGCAGACTCTTTCCTCGGTCTCAGTTGGTATCGGGATACTCCAGGTATCGTGTGGTCCAGGAAGACTCCCTCATATTCGTCAGGTAAAATAGCGTGGCCTTTCTCCGTTTCCAGAATCTCTCGATGGTCGGTCAACACAGCAGGTTCCACCAAGACAGGCGACACTCGCTTGCAGTTCTTTCTGTTCATCACTCGATCCGCTATCCTCGTCGCTAGGAGCACCTACTCCGGTCCTCGCCACCTCGGTTCCAAACTGTTCGACCTCTCAAAGACCTTATTCATAACTTGGTTACCAGGTCGGAGTTCATGGGCCTCACATGTAGATTTGTCAGGAAGAGCTTCTCGAACCTGTTGATGAATAGAGATCAAACTGACAGTCAACTGTGCTAAGTAATCATTCATCAGAACACATGGTACCTCATGAATGGGGTGTGGCTTAGGAAACCCCCCAAATGTTCATCAGTCTCCCAAATACTACTTCATATGGTGTAAGCCCAGATCGTGAATGTGGCACTGATCTTATGGACAACAATGCCAAGGGTAGTGCATCAGGCCATTTCAAAGACAAGGACGCCAGTATTTTCGCTAATTTCAATTTCAAAGCAGCTTTGTACCTCTCCACTAATCCTGCTGATTGTGGGTCGAAGACTGCATGTAACTTCTGTTTGATCCCTAATCCAACAACTTGCCCAATAAAATGAGGTCAGTTGTCACTCTATAAAAGTTTACAAACACCATATCTAGGGGAAAACTCCTTTAAAAGCACCTTTGCTGTAGTAAGAGCTGTATTATCCTTTGTAGGGTATGCCTCTATCCATTTACTGAAGGCACATACCACCACTAGAACATACTTCAAGTTATTACAACGTTCAAGTTGGATGTAATCCATTTGCAAAACTTCAAAAGGTACAGTTGGTGTAGCAAACCCTCCTGTAGGAGTTTGTGTCCCTTTTCCAGGATTGTAGTGCCAACAGATCAAACAGGATTGTAATATCCTTTTAGCTGTACCTGCAATCTCTGGATCCTCCCGAACTTTCATAAGCAATTTTGTTATTGCTAGAGCTCCAACATGTGCCGGCCCATATGCTATTTGAACCATAGGTTGTAAATAAGCAGCAGGCAATTTCCACGTATTCATCTCTTTATTGCGCCAACAGCGCTCATCATCCAACATTCCCTCTTTAGAGCATTGCTCAAGTTCTTCCACAGAGACAGATCTCTGTATATCTAGTACCTTCTTGTCTAGCATCATGCCAATGCTCAGCTTGTGACTTCACTACGTACATGGACTTAGTACTTTGTTGCATCGCAGCCTCACGAGCTACGCGATCTGCAAAGGTGTTGCCTTGTCCTGTCTTATCAATTACTTTCTTATGCGCGCTGCACTTAACAATAGCTATTTTCTTGGGATATGTCAGTGCAGTCAAAAGATTATGCACTAATTCTCCGTGCACTATCTGCATCCCGTGGGATGTAAGAAAGCCTCTTTCCTGCCAAAGTAGGCCAAAATCATAAGCCACTCAGAAAGCATAGGGGCTATCTGTATAGATGTTCACACACAAACCAGTGCTAAGTTCTATTAGCTCAGCTGCTTGAGCTGACTTCTGTGGTATACGAATTGTCTCCACTATTGTCTCAAGTGTCGTAATTGCATATGCAGCTGAAATCGTGCCATCTGGTAACTTCAAACAGGACCCACAGTTCCCCATCTACATCTGAAAGGGGCGTATCTTGCAAATCAACATGACCCTTTCTCTGTTCCTCTGTAAGTAATTGTGAGACTCCTGTGACTGAGGCTGAGTTGCTGGATATGGCAACAAAGTAGCTGGGTTTAGAGTCGCACATCTCTTCAGTGTAATGTGAGGGGCCAAAAGTGTCAAAATGTATCCTGTCAAGCGAGCACTAGTTAAATGTTGAATCTTGGTCTGATTCAAAAGAGCATCAACCGCATGGGGTACTAGCACCAACAGTTTATGTGACAAAACTATCCCTGCACTCTGACGTATGGACACAGCAGTTGCTGCAGCTGAACGGAAACACCCAGGCAATGCACGAGCAACATGATCAAGAACCAACCAAAAATATGCACAGGGACGCTGCTTGTCACCGCGTGTCTGTACTAAAACTTACAATGCACACCCATCTTTCTCGTGTACATAGAGTGTAAAAGCCTTTGTGTAATCAGTAGTGCCTAACACTGGTGCAGAACAAAGACCTTGTTGTAACTGACAAAAAGCATCCTGGACAAGCTAATTGTGTTTCAGCCAAACACCGAGTCGCTTCGCCCAGATATAACAAAAGCAACATGGTACTCCTTTGAGATAGCAAATAAAATCTTGGAAGAAGAAGCAACGTTCCAACAATGGGGGATTTTTTTCCTCTCATCAGGCCTTCGGTACAAAAAAGCACTAACTCAGTATTAAAGGGAGCTAGGAGTAACTCCCCAAGGATGTACTCCCGAGACACAAAAAGACCCCCATCTGGACAAAATCAAAGCCACAGTAGCTATCTTTCATTAAATACCGTCCATAATTGGAAATCAATCCAGCGTAGAAATTGACACAACGACTGTCGCAAATTGACAAAAAGGAAATTAACTTGTTAACCCCTCAGTCAAGTCCAGGGAAATCAGAATTTGCTCCTGGAACATCAACGGTTTAGCCAGTAAAAGTAATGATCCCGATTTCCTACAATACCTAAATACATTCGACCTTCTATTGCTCCAAGAAACTTGGGAAGAAAAGGCATTTGAGCTGCAAGGGTTCACTTCTTGCTGTATCTAGGCAAATAAAAACTCCACCTTCGGACGAAGATCAGGAGGTCTGATGTTCTTTGCTTCAATACCAACAATAGGTGAAATTAAGGCAATAGATTCTTAAATACCTCCCCCAAGTGCTATACAGGTGGTAAAGATCTCACTTTGGTTAAAGAAGCAGCCCCAAGAAGTAATTATAATCAATACATACATTCATCCTAAACAGAAACAAAAAGCAGCCGAAGATTTGGCGAAAGCCCTGGAAAAAATAATGGAAGAAAGGGAGTCCGACTTATTCATCTTGGCCGGGGATTTTAATATGTTCCTCATCAGTAAAGACCTAGACAACGACCTCATTCAAGAATTGAATGTGGCGTGGGGCGTGCCAACACAAGGCTTGACAAAAAATAATAAATCAAAAAAGCACTCAAAAAACATACTTCGATATCTGGAACAACGGATGTATGACATTACAACGCATGCTTTTACAACGCATGCCTTTACAATGCGGTTTTTACAACGAAAACCTTTACAATGCATAGCGCTTTGGGGTGCTGGATAGTGAAAAGTTTAATTTACTATTCCAACTCCAGTCCCCGTGGACACTAGGGAAGGTGTTGGATAGTAAATTAAACTTATTCCCTATCCTAGAGCGCCCCCCAGCGCAATGCGTTGTAATGAAAAACAGCTATGCCCCTGCTCATAGACATTTGAATGATGAAAGGTAGTGATTGTAATAGAAGTATTTCACAATTAACAGACAATGTTTTTAAACAAATCCAAACATGTAGTTCATCTCCGAGAAAACATTCGTAATCCTGAGTATGGGTAACATTAGTAGAAACACAGTTCGTTCTTAGTGTGGGTACTTCAGTTTATTGTTCCAATTCAAAAGCCAACACGTGTTTCATCGCAGAGAACAAGCTGCGAATCTTCAGGGCTGAATGAGGAAACACTTCGGAGACTAGAAAGAATCCGTACAGATCTCTAGTCATCTGTTTTTTAATGATAGTTTTGAAGGTACACGGCTCTGTTCTATGTCCTCGTAGAAAATATTTACGGGATAATGAATCAAAAGGAAACGCCCCGTCTGGGCGTTGCTCGAAACCTCAGGTCAAGGTCCAACTCGTTAAATGGTATCTTGTGCTGCACCGTGAGTTGAGTATACCGGGAGGAGAAAAGCGTTGAAAAGGAGGCGCCATCACGTCAACGTCGGCAAAAGTTTTTGTCGAAGTTAGTCTCCCTCTTTCAAGGTTCCCGGTTACCGTGTTCCAGGTAATGGTTTGCGTTGTAAAAGTAGCGTCGTAAAGGCACTGCGTGGTAAAAGTTGCGTTGTAAAGGATGTTTCCCCTGGAACAACTTAACGTAAGGGCCCTAAATGGTCGCTATGTCAAAGACGATCCACCAGTTGCTACCTTCCATTCCAATAAGCAATCCTCCCATCTTGATTACAAGTTCATATCCTTAAACATGTTTTGCTGGATAACAACTTTTAGAATAGGGATGAGCGACTTCAGCGACCACCTGCCTCAAGAGGCCGCAATAAGAGCCAACTTGCAACTGGAAACCGAACCACATACAGGCCTTGATACAGAAGTCGTCAAATCTAAAGCGGCTACGGTGCAACGCCGACAATATCGATTCCATAAGCTCTATAGCGAAAACTCTTTTCACCCAAATTGCCAGCACCTCAACTAAGCTGTCGGATGTCTGGCAAAACTTCATTCAAACCATTAGAGAGAAACTGGAAAAAATTTCGCCAAATAACTTCCGTCAAGGGAAGGGAATTTCAAGTGAAAATCAACTAACCCCAGAAATGAAAACACAAAAATGGTTAATAAACCAAACATTGAGACAGATGCGAAAGGACCAAACAAACCACAGTCTGCAAATTGTTCTACGGAAAGCAAAAAAACAGCTAAAACTGATTAAATGGGAAAAACAGAAGCTAGGAAATGAAGATCTATGGGCAAAACTTCTTTATGAAGGGAAGCAGAAAAACAGCTCTAAGTTTTGGCAAATGGTCAAAAGAATAAAGAATCCTGAACATCTAGGTCAAAACTCCCACATATCAGAGGAGGTATGGACAAAATACCTAGTGAAGCATTTTAATAATGAGGATACTACAGAGGACGCAGCAACAAATAAACCCTGCACAGAAGCCACAAATCAACCAAAGGGTTTCTGCAGAGGCCAAGGGACCACAACCAACGTCATGGCACTTTCCTTGCTGATGGGAGCAGCAAAAGAGATTAAGTCATCTTTATATCTCTCGTTTATCGACTACCCTGCTGCATTTGATCATGTGGACCACAACAAACTCTGGCAGAAACTGGACAACTGGGGAATACCGAAACACCTCCTAGACGTGCTAATACTACTCCATTCAAACACCTGGATTAAAATCAAATTTGGGGCAGGCACACACCTCTCGAAGCCCATTAGGACAACAAAAGGGTTAAAACAGGGGTGTATATTAGCACCTATCTTATTCAACCTCTTCCTAGCTGATCTACCTGGGGAACTTGACAAATGCCCTAATCATGCACCTAAACTAGAGACAATCACCCTCTCCAACCTGCTATACGCGGACGACTTGGTGCTGATAAGTCGGACGCCAACGGGCCTTCAGCACCTCTTGAATGTAGCTCATACCTCCTCAGTAAAAAATGCCCTCCAAATAAACTTCAATAAGTCAAAGGACATGGCTGTGAATTATAGGAAAAAAAGGAGACTTTGCTGGCACCTGAACGGAGAAAAGCTGGATCTGGTAACCACTTACAAGTACCTGGGAGTAATCTTGGATTAAAAAAATACGTCTAAGGCACAACTTGACTCCTTACTAGGGAAGGTGACTATGACCTACTTGGCTATAAAATCATTAAAGGTAAAACTTCCCGATCTCACACTTAAACCTCTCCTTCAAATCTTGCGAGCAAAACTACAGCCGACCCTTACATACGGGAGGGAATTGCTTCATGAGAAGGATGCCACATTACTGGACATAGTCATAGCCAATTCATATAGGGCCATTTTTAACCTCCCAAAATATGTCTCTCCTGCTCAGAACCGACTAGAATTCGGCATCCTCAAACAAATAATAGAAAGGCGGTGTGCATATGTAGCCAGCTGGCACAAGATTCGCACTGCAGAGACTGGCTCTTTAAGCTCTAACGTATGAGAAGAGCTACTTCGGCACCATAAATCTTTGCCCAGAGATTACTTACTTGAATCACTTCAAGTTCTAGGCTTGACCGACATCTGGGAAACCTCAATAGATCTCTTGTCCTTCAAAAAAATTGCAAAAAAATCAGCACGTATCATTTCAGTAATTGAAGACAAGAAGGATCTAGCAAACAGAACGCATGGCTGGATAACGCTGGCTGATTATGGAAGAATACAATCACAAGCATACCTCAATATTGGTATGAAAATAAAAATAAAAGAAAAGTTTCTAAAATTACACCTCAGAGCAATCCCTATACTCCCACACCTGCCACCCTGGGAGAGAAATAGCTCTTCACAGTAGTGTTGCCTGTGCAAAATCGGCAAAGAGGACATCATCCATGCGATCTGCATTTGTCCTAAACTAAAGGACCTCAGGTCTAACTTATTACGATCATCCTTCAAACTACATGCCGTTCGGACTTGCAGGCAGGCTGTTAAACTGTGCTTCAACCCCAACAACTCCAAATTGAATTGCCAGGTTGCGAAGTTCTTTGATTTAACAGGTAAAAGACTTAATAGCGTTTGATGAACACTATAATGTTCTGAGGATAACCACAAACTGATCTTAACCAATTTTTTTATTTGACAAGCTTAAGTACAAATGGATTTTTTTAATGTATTTACTGATGTTTTTATCATTTTGTAAAGATTTTAATGAATCATGTACAAATAAACGATTACTTACTTAGTCAAAAGTGCTAAGAAGGGTTTAACAACGTGTGAAAAACATAATATCCATTGCCTGCAAAACGAGGTCAAACTAATGAATGCACGGACATCTTTTTGAGTAGAAGGCACTGGTGTGTCTAAAATTGCTTGAATGCGATCTGGTGTAAGTGCACAACCCTCCTTAGACAGAAGGTGACCTAAGTAGGTATTCTTCGGTCTACAATATTGCAATTTCTTCCGTGACACTTTATGGCGGTGTGTAGCAAGAAAGGAAAGCAAAGACAAAGTACATTTTTTACACTGTTCAGGTGTATCGGCTGCCAACAAGATGTCATCAACATATTGTATGAGAGTCATTCCTTCATGCAAAGTGAAATAATTAAGTGGCTGTAAATGCTAGGGGCCCGATTCACTGAATGAACTTAAGACTCAATCCTAAACTTACTACTTCTGGTATTCACAGAAGTTAGGATTTTGTCTTAAGTCTGTCTTAAGTCTGTCTTAAGTTTGTCTTAAGACAAACTTAAGACAAAATCCTAACAAAGCAAAAAATGGACATGCAAATGGTTGTGACAGTGGGCTAAGGGAAGGTGTTCCATTGAATACTATCAATGTAATGGTTAAGCCGGACAGGGGAGCCCTTGAAACCAAGTGTTTGGATAAGGCGCTCTGAGTAGCTCCTCTATTAACAAGAAACTGATCAGTAGAAGCCAAAACATGTGCTATAACATAGGGACCCTTCTGATCTACTGGAACTTCAACTGATTCCTTACCCCATACTAGGCAATCCTATGCATAAGCAGAATCTGTCAAATCAGACGGCACATAATCGGACATTTAATACTGATTTTGTCTGTCAAACATGTTAAACCCATCCTGTCCACGCATATTAGAATCAAACCTAGCACGATCATCCGTGCTCCCTCTAGGCCCTGGATATCCTGAGCAATTTCTCGTTTGTCCCCGTCCACGTGGATACTGCTGAGCACGTAGTGCCGGACAATCGGAAGCCCAATGTCCATATTTCCTGCAGTATGCACACTGATCAACAGACAAATTCGAACGAGTATAAGAAGGAAAAGACGAACCATAAGATCCACCTCCACCTCTATCATTACCTCTAGAAGGCGGACCATAAGCCTGAGCCAACATAACCTTCGTTTTTAACTCTTTAGTCTTTTTATCCTCATTGCCCTTCGCATCTAACTCCTGAGCCTTAGTCAAAAGAGAAACTGGAGAAGAGGTAGTCCATGAACTCTCACTGGCCTTTAGGTGACTAGCTATTCCTGGCAACTGGTTGGCGACATATTTATCGACAAACAGATGCCTGCCTGTGTCATCCGTCAATGACTGGCCACTAACATAGTGGAATGCCTCCTCAAAGCATGTAAAGAAGTCAGAGACCGATTTGTCTGCTTTTTGTTTGCAAGATGCTAATACAGTCCAGTCTATCTTTTTAGGAGAAATAATTGTCTTTAACTTTACAATTATAGCTGCAGGAAGATCTAGAATTAGCTGACATGGTTTCTGTGCGGGTTCCCGCATAGGTTTCGCATGAACTATCATAGTCTTATCTGTTCCGGGAGTAGAAGCTTGTGCCATGCTGATCTGGAATGTTTGTGCAGCCGCCTGTGCTCCTTTTTCTCCTCTCGCAAATGCACTGCTTCAGCACGTAGTTCAACCAAACGTCTGATTGTATCAGCCACCACAGAGAAGACAAAAGACCATCACGCATTTGCTTACAGTCATTTGCTACATCATCGTGCTCCAATTCCTCAGCATGTCTCCTAAACCGCTCAATACCTTCTGCAGCAAATGTCTCTGTAAAATGTATTTGCTCCCTTTCCTGCCAATCTTTCATGTCATCTAAAAGTTCAGAAGCAGGGGCAACACTACGAATGGCTTTACGAGCAGCAGATCTAAGCTCAGACGCATGCTCAGCGGACAACATAGAACGAGTCTCTTGTGCTTTCTCCTGCTCTGTAGAAGAGTCTTCATCTGACTCATGAGGAGGAGAAGGAAGAGTATACGGAGGTGGAGAACGATCTAACAAAAGAGAATCATCTTGGGGTTTATTAAGAATCGGATAGAGAGTTCGTCGAACAGCATATTGGCCATTTACCTGTAAATGACGCTCCCTATCTTCTCTCTCTTTAATTTCTTTATTTTTCATTTCTAATGCTTTTGCATGAATGCTCTTGCGCTGTTCCTTTTCAATCAAGGCTTGCTCACGCGTCATCCATTCACGCACTCCCTATCTTCGTGAGAAGAGGTCGCTCCCCCACGCTCCCTGGCCGGACATCGTATCGCTTGCTCTGGCTCCCTGGGTATCGTAGTGTGACTGCTTGGCAATTTAAATTTTGCAGAATAATTATTGTGCGCTCGCATTGCTGGACTGTAATTTAAATACATTACTGCCTGATTGCATCGTAGCTCGGACTGCTTGCCTGGTTGGTTGTTTGTTTATTTAGCACTGCCATTTTGTTTGTTGTGCCTCGTAGCGAGGCTCCCCAGCACGCACCCGCCTCCCAGCTGCTCCTCCCTCCCACGGACTGCCTTCAGCTTGCTCCGGTGATCGTAGCTCTGTGACCTCCCTATCTTCGTGAGAAGAGGTCGCTCCCCCACGCTCCCTGGCCGGACATCGTAGCGCTTGCTCTGGCTGCCTGGGTATCGTAGTGTGACTGCTTGGCAATTTAAATGTTGCAGAATAATTATTGTGCGCTCGCATTGCTGGACTGTAATTTAAATACATTACTGCCTGATTGCATCGTAGCTCGGACTGCTTGCCTGGTTGGTTGTTTGTTTATTTAGCACTGCCATTTTGTTTGTTGTGCCTCGTAGCGATGCTCCCCAGCACGCACCCGCCTCCCAGCTGCTCCTCCCTTGCCCCCGCCCCCTCCACTATCCACTTATGACAGATGGTGTTTCGTGCAGCGTTCACGCGCAGCTATCGCGCCCCATGCGCGCCGAAGGTGCGCCAAAGGTAAGCCCGTCTACGCCCGTCCGTGCCTGGACTGCGCCCACCGCCAGACCCCCTGGTCCTCCCCATACCCACCCCACTCGTTTTACGTATGACGCCGCCACTCTCCTCGCCCTTAACCCCGGACTCACACCACAGTGCTACGAAGCTGCCCCGGGACGTACCCACGGTACCTTCGCCTGCCACTCCTGCAAATTTACCAGCGTTACGACCCATACCACACCCACTAACCCCAAACACAGCTCCGACTCTAACCACCTGAAGTGCATCCTGCTGAACACCCGCTCGGTCCACAGACACGCCACTGAACTCTGGGATCTACTCGACACTACGTCACCGGACGTTGCCTTCCTTACTGAAACATGGATGAACGCATCATCAACACCCGACATCGCCATTGCCATCCCGGACAATTACAAGATCATCCGAAAAGACCGCACCGTCCAAACAGGAGGAGGCATCGCCATCGTCCATAAGAACACCATCAAAATCACGACCAGCTCCGACGATTACCTTACAACCGCCGAACACCTCCACTTCCAGATCCACACCGACCCTAGGACCACACTCAGAGGCACCCTCATCTACAGGCCTCCAGGAACCCGTAAACAATTCAGCGAAGACATCACTGACTTCATCAGTCCACATGCCCTCGCCTCCGAGAACTACATTCTACTAGGAGACCTCAACTTCCACCTGGAAAAGAAAAACGACAGCAACACCACCACCCTTCTTGACAACCTGTCCAATCTTGGCCTCACACAACTTGTTGACACCCCCACCCATGTAGCCGGACATACGCTCGACCCAATGTTCACCTCCAGCAAGCACATCTCCTTCGATCACACCACAGCTCTCCATTGGACGGAGCACTGTTGTGTTCACTTCAGCTACAAAACCGCCCCGACCCACAACCCCCCACAACCTATCCCCCGAAGAAAATGGAACAAAATCACCACCGACCAACTCCTCACATCACTCAACCAAAACCCACCCGCCCTCTCATCGGACCCAAACCAAGCTGCCATCAAATTCAAACAATGGATCACTCACAGCGCTGACGAATTAGCACCCTTGAAAAACCATCACACCAAATAAGACAACAAAAAGGCCCCCTGGTTCAACGATGACCTTAAAAAATCCAAGAAGCTATGCCGTACTCTCGAGAAAACATGGAGAAAAAACCCAACCACCGACAACATGACCACCTTCAAGTCAGCCCCCCGCAAACACCACCAGCTGATTCGATCCACCAAGAAATCAGCATTCAAGAATCGACTCGACAACAACGCCCATAACAGCAAGGAACTATTCAACATCGTCAAAGAATTCACCAACCCCACTGCAGCCTCAAACGACATCACTCCCTCCCAAGACCTCTGCGACTCGTTATCCTCCTTCTTCTACAACAAAATTGCCGACATACATAACAGCTTCGAAAACAGCTCCAACGAACAATCCTCTCCACCCCCCTCAGAACCTAAACCGTCCTCCAACAACCTCAGCGCCTGGAACCCAATCACCACTGAAGACTCCACCCGCCTAATGAATTCCATCCACTCTGGCTCGCCAACCGACCCATGTCCCCCCCACATCTACAACAAAGCAGACTCCATCATCGCACCCCATCTCCGTGATGTCATCAACTGCTCCTTCAACTCTGCTACCTTCCCAGAAAGTTGGAAACATGCCGAAGTCAGCGCCCTCCTGAAGAAACCCACAGCAGACCCCTCTGAACTAAAAAACTACCGCCCCATATCCCTCCTCCCATTCCCGGCCAAAGTCATTGAGAAAGCCGTCAATAGCCAACTCGCCGCCTTCCTCGAATCCAACAACTCCCTCAATCCCTCACAGTCCGGCTTTCGAACCAAACACAGCACCGAAACCGCCCTCATCGCATCAACAGACGACATCCGAACACTACTGGACAACGGAGAAACAGTGGCCCTCATTCTACTCGACCTCTCCGCCGCCTTCAACACTGTCTGTCACAGCACCCTCATACAACGACTCAGCAACATCGGCATAAAAGGAAAAGCCTTGGACTGGATCATCTCGTTCTTTGCTGGGAGAACTCAGAGAGTCCAACTTCCCCCATTCAAATCAGAGGCCACCGAAGTCATCTGCGGTGTACCACAAGGATCATCACTCAGTCCCACCCTCTTCAACGTTTGCATGAGTCCACTTGCTTCCATCGCGCGCCAACACAACCTTAACATCATCTCCTACGCTGACGACACCCAGCTGATCCATTCCCTCACCAAGGACCCCAACACCGCCAAAACCAATCTTCACGAAAGCATGAAAGAAGTAGCCATATGGATGAAAAACAGCCGCCTAAAACTTAACTCAGACAAAACGGAAGTGCTCATCCTAGGTTCATCCCCCTCTGCCTGGGACAACTCATGGTGGCCTTCGGATCTGGGCTCAGCACCCACACCCACAGACCATGCGCGTAACCTAGGCTTCATCCTAGACTCCTCCCTCTCGATGACCAGACAAGTCAACGCCGTCTCATCCTTCTGCTTCAACGTACTCCGTATGCTCAAAGAAATCTTCCATTGGATCCCCACCGAGACAAGAAAGACTGTCACCCACGCACTGGTTACGAGTCGACTAGACTACGGAAACACCCTCTACACCAGAATTACAGCCAAATTACAGAAAAAACTCCAACGCATCCAAAACGCATCGGCGAGACTCATTTTGGACATCCCTCGCCAAGATCACATTACCGGCCACCTGAAAGACCTCCACTGGCTTCCCATCAACAAGAGAATAACATTCCGTCTCCTCACCCACGCACACAAGGCCCTCTACAAACTAGGACCCGATTGCCTCAACACTCGACTATCCTTCTACACACCCACCCGCCAACTAAGATCCTCCAATCAAGGCCTCGCCGCAGTATCGCGTATCCAAAGATCCACCATGGGAGGTAGATCCTTCTCCTACTTAGCGGCAAAGACCTGGAACTCACTCCCCACTCACCTCCGCCTTACTCAGAACCACATCTCTTTCAGAAAAGAACTTAAAACCTGGCTATTCGATAAATAATGAACCCCCTCCCCAAGCGCCTTGAGACCCTCTGGGTGAGTAGTGCGCTATATAAATTCTTGAACTTGAACTTGAACTTGAACTCCACATTCGTACACAGTCAAACATGTCTTGCCTCGCCTTTTGCTTAAACATACGTTGTTCTACATACTGAATCTTTCGCAAATCAAATCACCCATGCATAGGCCAACGCAACTCAGGATCCTTAATAGTATAATTATTCCATAACCTGCTGTACATTATAGAAGAAATACCATAATTAATATACATCTCCCTATTAGGCGTCCCCTCCAGGGGAACCAGTTTTGCTTCATCAAGTCTCAAACTGGTACCACTATAAAAGCAACACATTCTACGAAGTGTGCTAGAAACAGGCATGCCAAAAATAGTGCAAGATATGCAGTGCTATACCAAAAGTAGCACTTAAAGTACTCTTGTACTCTGTGCCGTTCAAATCAATTCAAAACAGAGAAAATTCTCCTCATTACCTGCCTATATAAATTGCAATTCATATATCAACTACTCACAAATCCCGAATTGGCCAATACCAATTCCAAAAGCCACAGCAAGTATCGCAAAACGACCTTACCAATCCCAGGTGTCCAGATTCCAACTGCCAAGTTCTTAAATCGACCACATTGTCACTGCACGGCGAATCAACAGAAGAGATTTCAGTCGAGGACCACCTGAATGGTCAGTTCAGGAAGAGAGAAAAAACACTGTGGTTTGCCAAGACGCCGGTCTCCTTGGGCAATGATCATCCGTAGCGAGATTCCAATCCTTCGTTTCGACCACTTCTTTGGATATCTGAGTCGCCGATGAGCTCCACTGGTTGGGTGCCAATTTTTCGTGGTGGGCCTCAGCCAGGCCTACCAGTGCCAGGGGTTCACCCTTCTCTGCACTAAGTCCTTAGACCAATAGGAAGAAGTTGGCACGGAAACTGCAATACAAAACAGAGCTCTTTATTAACCTCAAGAGGTGGAACTACATTCACACAACACCCTTCGGTAGTGTATGAAGTAGCACCCTGAACAGAAGGAACATGCTCCTTTTATACCCACACAGGGCCTGAAAAGAAGGTGGTATAAGTACAGAAAGAAGGTTTTATGTACATATAAGGTTATACAGAAAATACACAGTCAACAAGAGGGAGGAGCTAGCAGTTGCTAATTCTAACAAACATATCCTGACAGTTACAGACTAAGAACCGCTGCATGGACAGCTGCAAGGTCAACTGAGCATGTGCAGCGTAGAAGAGGCTAAATATAACCTGTCTCTTGGCAGAGTACAAGAGCACACAACAGAAAGGTAGGACAAAGCACATGGTGAGCAGGGCCGGACTGGGAACTGAAAGCAGCCCTGGCAAATTTTGTCAGACCAGCCCCCATCCGGCACGTAGCGAACCAGCCCCCGTCCGGCGCGTAGCGAGCGAGCGCAGCGTGAACAGCGAGAAGTGGTTGGCGCTTCCTGTTTCTGAGTTGTGCTGTCTGCATCTCATGCACTAACTGGAAGTTGCTGAGTTAGTATAAGTAACCACCCATCTGGTATATAGATTGAAGTAAAATATCTCATCAATAATTTCAAAGCTCAATAAGTCGCAATTAAGCCCAGCGATTCAATACATCACAAATTTCAAAGCCAGGTTTGAGGCAAAAATGTATACATCATATTTATTCACAATATTCAACGATTCTTATGGTACATACACCTAGACTTAGGTATATACAATATCTATTCAAATGCCAACACCACAGTAGCAATATTCATAACAATGTATGTACACCCTGGAGAGACCCAGGCTCAACCCCCCAAATACCACAGTCAAACTATCAATCGCACTACATACATTCCATTCAAATCACACATATCAGTCACATATAAATATATAACGCAAATTCAATAGAATCAAGTAGAATTGTTATAAAAGAAACAAGGGCCAAAATAAGAATCCTTATATGTACGTGGGCCAACTTATTTCAAATACATGTTGTACATAGACCCTAGATCCTGTATTATATGTTGGATCACTCGGTTCATGAATGATAGGATTAATCGTGTATTCTGGTCCCTGTGTTCCAAACCAATGTAAGTTCTCTTACCCTGCTTGCCAAGTTAGTGTCTGAACCCTTGGCCGGCCAATTTTGTTCAAAACTGACTCATGAACCCTTCCTGTGCACAGTGCACCGGCTCAGAATAGGATCCTGAATGCTTCTTTCAGTCTCGGCCCGGGGCAGAAAAACGGACTCACTCACCTCACTCAGGCGGCAGGCCTGCTGATGCGGACTGTAAGGTGTGCTACCGGAGCCAAGGGGTATGACGGGCAAACTTCGCTCAGATTATATTATGACGGGCAAACTGCGCTCGGATTATATTATGACGGGCAAACTGCGCTCAGATTATATAGCATTTTCCCCACCAAAGTAAGGAATGGAAAGACCCACATTCCTTGCTTGTTTTACCTCTTTGAAATGGAAGTAATGTCCGGATTAGAAAGGTATTTTCCATTTCTTAACGGCCAGATCCTCTATAGTGTAAAAACGGAATTTATAACACAGCCCAACTTTATTATAAAGCATTAACACTATAAACAGAATTATGGCGAAGGAAAGAATTTACTATCGCCGTCATGGAATTGTCAAGAAGTTCAGTAAGATTTGGGGAATTCTTTTAACAATTGAACTTTGGATATACGATACAAAATTGGAAAAATATGTTGTTTTTTTCCACAGAGTTTATATACCGCGAACTTGACCCGAATCGGGTATCGAGCGCTTTACATAGCACCAGTTGAATTACACGAGAAAAACATTCATTTTTGTTAGGCACGGGGAGATTAAGTGATTTGCCTAGAATCACAGGATGTTCAGTGTCATTGCCGAGACTCGAACCCAGGCAGTTCCCCACATTCGAGGGCGACAGCCCTAGCTGTTAGGCCAACTCCTAGTAGAAAAGAAACTAAGGCTATGTGGTCGCTTGATTTAAATTAATATGTGCTATATTACCTTCTATGTTGAGGCCAATTAAAATAAAAAGAAAAACGAGTTTGCTGGAAATCCCGATTGATACAGGAATGGGATTTTATTCCCCTTAGAGATTATTCGTTTAGTGGGAATGCCCGCACATTCCATCCCCACCACCTGTGAAAGGTAAGTAACTGAAATGTAGTAGGGGAAAATGCTCGAAATAATGTCAAAATCAGCTCGCAGACCAATTTACGTGATTATTCCTCGTACTCAGCACTGGCGCGTTATTGGAGAGAATTCCTGCATCCTGTTATTAACGCTCCATGCAGTATTGGTGATAATTAGGTGGAGGATTTCTAACTTGGCCTGTCTATCGATGGTGTGAGGAACACTTAATTATGAAAGCCTTTTAACGTCCAACCAGAGGCTTAGGGGGCATTTACCTTGCTGGTTTTTGGGCCTCTGGTCTTGGAGCGTTAGGTTTTATACCGGGTTTGCCGTCTTGAAGCCTGCTGTTGGTGGGGTCACGGGACGGGTGACACTGGCACTATGGCAGACACAGGGGGATCGGGGGGCTAGGCGGCGGCGCTAGCCAGCCACTGCCAGTAGCCACTGTAGGAATAAAATTATGCAGGGGCCGGCCGCTCAACTACAGTCCGTCCGTGCGTACCTCTGCTCCTCTCGTCAGTCACGTGCAGTTAATTGCCGAATGCGCATGCGGGAAATGGAATTACAGCCGCACCCTAGTAGAGGCGCTCCACGCGCAGACGCGGCAGAGGAGGAGACAGGGCATATTTCTGCGCGCTGCGCACAGGCACCTCCTCCTCCTCGCTCCGTTTGTTTACGTTAGGTTGCACATACTTGCTGCAGTGCTACAGTGCACACACCAGTCAATCAGGCTTGCTGGCGGCGCCGCGTAGCTAGAGCTTGTGGCGCCCGGGGCTATCCCTCAGGTGGCCGCCCCTGGGAGGGGTGGTGGGGGGCATGGGGGTGCAGGGGAAAAAGGACGGCGAGCACTTGAAAGAGGTCCGAGAGACACGTAGTATCGCTGCTAATAGTTAGCTCGATCAATCATGCAAAGGAGAACACACAGCCTGCATGATCTATTTGGGGACGCAGAAAAACTGCATGTGACATCCATCAGAGAACTGCATGAATGATTACCTGGTAATCCCCTTAGCACAATGCAAACATGCACATACATGACACCGTTCGAGGATCCATCATCTACAGCTGACATTAAAATGACCAAACATCATGGTCCCCCCCCATTAAAGCAGTGGGGACGTGCACAAACGTGATGTGCTCTGACTTGAGGTACAATAATGCAAGTGAACTCAGAACAGCATGAACTACTGAGGGGAGGTGGGGGCAGGGTGGTACACATATAGCCTGGCCTTAGTCACACCAGTCTCAACAGTCAGACCCACACCATTGCAACCAGAGAGTTTCTGCCAAACTCCTAGTGCCTACTGCTTGGTGACGATCTAAGTTGGAGTGTGTGTAACAGCTAAGTTCAATTCAAGTCAAGGGAGATTTCTAAGATCGGACTATCTTGTCACCAACCTAGCACCAGTGTGCATTAATTGAGAGGCGCACTGGTGGCCCACCACAGCAGCAAGCCACTATAGCAACAAAAAAGTACGACCCTGCAGGGTTACAGCATCACCATTCACCAAAGCATCCAGGCCTATCAACAGTGCCAGCTTCTTAACTGATGTGTTCTCATTCCTTGAGAATCCCAGGCCCGCCAACTTGCCTTACCAGCACCGCCTCATTGCTACAGGACCTCAGCAGTATGGCATTACCACAAAAGGGCCTTATCAGTGTTGAGGTACGCATGATCTTCCTCCACTAATGCCTTATCAGTGCTTTCAGATTCCAGGTAGTATTAGCTTTCCCGAACAATGCATTATCAATGCCACAATAAATGCTTTGCTACTACAATCTCCACACTGTTGCTTCCCCAAAATTTTCAGATTTTACACTCATTACAGTGACATGTCTTATTAATAAAAGGATGTTTGTGAGATTACCGATCCATATCATGGTAAATCTCGAAAATGCCTTAATGGTAAAGATAATCGATGAGACTACAAGTAACAAGATACAAGTATGCAGACGTTAACATGGTACAGTAACAAACCACCCTTAAAGTCCTTATACCATTAACACATGCTTTGCACACTATGTACATTAGGCATTATTGCTATGCAATAACGTTTTGTAACAAACAGATCAAACCTATGGAATCTTGCTAAACAATTTTTCCATGAACCAATAAGACCTATAAACGTTATCATTAGTTTGTCATCGACAGATGGCTTGACATCGTACACAAACAAGACCTTCTGAAGTGCACATTAACTGCCAAACATTATTCATCCAGTTATAAAATTATAAACATGGACAAAAGTGCACAGTTGGCAAAACAATATACAATCTTTTTAGATCTTTGTTAAAGAACCTGACAAGCGTTATAGAGTGAACATCCTCTATCCCCAGGATTTGTCAGATTGACTGACGAACCCCAAAGCTCTGGCCTCGCCCAGTAATCTGTGAGATTTTATGTAAAATACCTGTTTACAGCTTGTAATAGTGTGACACCAATCTGCCATTAAAGGTCTATTAGCTTTAACAACTGCTTTTCACAACAAATACCTATTATAGCTTTTCATAATAAACAGATCCGCATCCTACAGAACTCTTTCCACTAAACCAATCCGGCCTATAGCCATTACTAACTCAGGCATTCTCTATTAAGCATAAACTGTTCCACAAGGCAACCATCACACATGTGTACAGAATAACACTAGGAAAGCAAACTATTGTCTCTATAAATGTAAATGTAAATTGATTCTTGTATAGCGCACTACTCACCCGCAAGGGTCTCAAGGCGCTTGTACGAATACCGCTGTGGAACCCATCCTGGCTTTCCCTGTGAGGCGTCCACTCCTGGGCACCCCCAAGGTGGAGGCCAGGCATCCTTAGCGTTGTGGGGGCCGTTGTGGAGATTAAGCAAGCTATTGCCCAGAGTTGCAGAGTGGGACTCCATGATTGGAATAGGCACTGAGGCGAGAATTATCAGGTCCATGGAATTTTGAGCCCAAGACCCGCCGAGGCGGGGAATTGAACCCTGGTCCCGGGTTAGACCTCTGCATCAGGGTCTGCCGCTCTAACCATTGAGCCACACTTCTCCTATCAAGAGGGCCTAACAAGAATTATTACTGTGCAAATCTTTTATCTCCACGATTTGTCAGTAGGAGTATTTACCACCAATACCCTTGCGTACTACAGTAATCTGTGTGATTCCAAATATCAAACGCCGCACTGCAGGCTTGAATAAAGAGTACTTACAATCCACCCTTAAATTCCTGACTTTTACATATGCAGTTCACAATAAGTACCTCAGGCCTACTGTCTTTATCGTAACTTTTCATAAAAAGCAGTTGAAGCCAAAAGCCAAAAGCCCTGATCATTGACTCGCCACCATAACAATCTCAGTCCTGTAGTACTGATCAGAAGCTTCCCCACTCGGGAAAAAAAAGTGCAATAAAGTAGTCTTTTTCAGAGGAAGCACACATTTTTCCCCCCCTGACCCCTGCCCCCGGGCTGTGTTCCTAAACTACTCCACTCCACCCTATCCCCAGTAACTTTTTCGCCCGCCCTTCTCTCATATCCCTGAAACTACACCTAAGCCCTTAAAACTACCCTGCCCCCTTAAGTCCTAAGAAGTATTACGATCCCTGTCCTGCCCTGATCCCTAAGATGGCACCCAAGCCCTGAAAACGACCCCAACCCCCCCGCACTTTAAACTACCCCTAACCCCCTCAGCCCTTTAAACTGCCCAAACTCGATCCCCCCCTCCAGCCCTGGAAAGTTCCTCGACCTCTCCCCAACCCAGAAAATTACTCCTGACCCACCCCCAGCCCACAAAACTACTCCTGACCCACCTTCAGCCCACAAAACAACCCCGACCCACCCCCCCAGCCCCACTAAAATAACCCAACCCACAAAACACACCTGTGCACGACACATTGTTTAATGGGCACTTTGAAGAGCATTTATTTCAAGGGAACACTGACAGGTCAGTGAGTATCTGCATAGAAATGCACTAATAAATAAATCAATTGTGAACGATAAGTATACAATCTGAAAACACAACTGCACAGTTCAAGAACAAACACTAATAATGCACCTTCCCCTTTACTATGTACAGAAAAGGCTTTGAGACAGTCAATTTTCAGGAGAAGTCATTGATAAAAGCAGTTTACAACTCGGCACATTGATTTTGTTAATGCGTTTCCACTCAGTCTGAAGGGCCTTCATCAAAGGAAAAGAGAAGCTTTACAGTTCCACACACGGCTCTTTAATTTTTACGCTTCCTCAAGAAACTGCCAAATAGGGACAACTGTGCTGGTTAGTTCACTGATGTGGCATAAAATATAGAAAATCAATAGTTCAATCTGTCGATGGTATCATTTTAGTGCCTGTATTAAGTTCAGAGAAAGCGAGGAAAGGCCTCGGAAACTTTCTGCTTGAAAACAGAAGCCAGAAATTGATTCTTTGCAGTTGTTTGCTCTATACATTTTGCACGAGTATGCATTGGGGAGAAGCCTCTCTTACAACTAACCAAGCGATAAGCAAAACAAGACAGTAATCTATTTTCTTTTTTTCTAGGGATGTGCGTACCCACAGCTGCAAGCAGCACGCGCCAAATGTGCTTGATTTTGTTCACTGCATATCTTAAAAAATAGAGGTGGGGAAGCTGTGCGAACGTCGTGAAATTCAATTCTTAAATCTCACAAACATCATGCCGAGAATTTCTTTAAGGAGAAACATAACCGGGGGCGCAGTGAGTAGAGAGAGGTCACAGAACAGTCGCTCAGACTGAGTTAGCTCTGTACAGGGAACACACTGACAGGAATATGCCCTGTGCCTTCTCAGTGCTTGGTGGTGGTGGGGGGGGAGCTCCGCTCGCGTGAGCTCTCACCTGCCTGTCTTGGTGACGATCATCTCGTCGAAGAAAGCCTCGCACAGCTCCTTGTCCTGGAGGCACTCTCTCTGATCTGGTACACTGCGAGGCGACGGCCTAGCACCCTTTAAGGTCGGATGGCGGCCCCGCGGGAGTAAAAAGAAGGGCGTCTGGTGTTGCGCGCACGTTCTCGCGCGCGCAACGCCAGGACGCACTTCTATTTACTCCCGCAGCCGCCTTCCAATAGACCAATACAGTAGGGGCACCAATGTTGCGCGCACTGAAAATCGGCCCCCAGCCACAAAACCGGCCCCCTTTTTGAAAACCGGCCCCCACACCCTCCAGCCGACCGGGGGATTGCCCGGTGCCCGGCATTGCCAGTCCAGGCCTGATGGTGAGCAAATGGTAGCACATGGCAGACAAAATGGCTGCTGAGTCCAAGATGTCTTCAGCTAGATGCTAACCCCGATCGCTGCCAAATTACAAGCGCTGTGAAACGTTGCTATGGGCACCGATCTTTTAGGAGAAAAGCCAGGTCTTAAATGTAGCGGGAGGTCATTCCAGAGTTTGACGGGATTTAGCGAGAAAAACCTTCCACCACTTCTTGCCTTCTTAATCCTAGGAACCATCTCAAGGTGGTGTTCATTAGAGCGAAGTTTCCTATTAGCCATATAGTGGCAGATCATGGAATTTGTAATTATAGGCTTTCCTTCATTCAGTGCCTTATGGGCTATACAGAGAGCCTTAAAGTGTATTCTCTCCTGTACTGGGAGCCAGTGGAGAGCGTGCAGTGAAGGTCTAGCTGAACATCGGTTAGGGGCAGTAAGCATCCTCACCCGGGTGTCAGTAAGCATCCTCACAGCACAATTCTGCACTACCTGCAGTTTTAAGATCACTTCCTCTTGGGGCAGCTAAATATAGAGCATTTCCGTAATCAAGTCTGGACAAAATCAGAGCCTGAATCACTAATCTTTTTGAAGTCGGAATAAGATGAGGTTACATAAAACAAGAAGGCATGCAGATGACTGACAAAAATACCCACCGCAATAGGAAGAAGGGCTAACACTCAAGACACCAAGATGCACCTCTTGTAAGGACTGAATGAGACGTGTCAACCTTGCAGTTACCAAAGGTGTAACACCTTGGACAAGAAACGTGCAGCTACAGTCCCCTGCGCCCGCACACTTATACCAATCTAGAATATAATCAGGATGATTAGCTAACATTTAATCTCCACATAATCCTGCATAATTAAAATGTCGTCCATCAAGCAGTGTATTTGAGTTTCCCATCTGATTTACAGCCCAGGTGACCTCAGCCTAGCCGACATGAGCACATCATCAGTAATATATGTCATTGGCCACTAGACACCTGATTCACTAGAAACTTAATCCAGCACCCATTCAACACCATGAGGGTAGACCATTCAGAACCTCCCACCTTTGCTGAGCACAAGACCATGAGACCCAAAGACAAGGCCTGCATAAATACTATTACCAAAGCCTTTATTCTTACTGCAGAAGGCTAACAAATTTGAGCTGTGCTGGCCCCACCATTCTCAAGTGGATTCCACTGATTAGTACCCTCAGTAATGGTGGCAGGACCTCCAGCCAGACCGAGAACAAAAGAGTACATTTCAGAGTCAGATAATAATCAGGGTTCCTAATAAACTGGTGAAGCACAAAGAACACTTAGCACCTAAAATGAAGCATCTCTCTCGAGCCCCTGGACTGAAATGTATTACTAATGCATGGATGGAAAACATATAAGGATGTTTGAAAGTAGAGCACAACAAGGAAGGAGACGTGTTCATTGTGCTCTTAACTTCCAATGTTTTTTTTTTATCACTGAAGGCAACCTGGACCCAAACTCTACCCTGCCAGGATGCCGTCAACTGGTAAAAGTAGCATGAAGAAGACTGATGTGAAAGAGGAGAGCTCGTCCGGCATCCTATCTCTAAATGCTCTGCGTACTCCCTTAACAAGCATATTGCCCGCCATACCTTCCAGCACCAGCTCACCAATACTTCAGCCAGAGTTACCTTACAGACAGACAATGCAGACAAATTGCAGACTGCAAGGCCACACTCTAACCAAATGCATCTAAAGCGGAAATGACTTGTCTCTGATGATAGTGGAAAAGGAACAATGGGGCTCATTCTGAACTGAGGCATCCCCCTTCCTACAATCAGACTTTGCTGCTGCTTGCCCGGAATGTCCTTGACTACAAACCATCTGTCGGGCATAACTGCTTCTCTCTGAGACTCAATCCATTCAATTGCATCTACCTCCGGTAAATCTGCAATGCCATAGGGAACCTGTAGGCTGTACACCTACTATCTTTACACTGAAACTTCCATCCCTCCATTGGCTACAAACAGTACCTTCAAGAACCTTCAGTCATAGCACCCCCACAGTAGGAAGGGAAGGGTGGGACACACTGTCTACACCATTGGGAGCCCCAGCTAAGCAAATGCTCTATGTGACCCTGGTAAAGATAGCAACAGGAATATACTCTTGGGATTGTCTGGCTCCAACACGTTCCTCACCAGATCTCCAATGACCTCCAATCTTCTGTGCCACTGGGGAGAAATATGCTCTTGGTTCTTCTCTCCACTTTAATCTTCTGCACGTCCTTCATGGTGGGAACAGGGAGCCTGTGCGCCTCTTGAATTTCACCATCCCGTAGCACCTCTCCACCCAATTTGGCAGGGGAAGGAAAGGAGCCCTGTGCTATCATGGATGTTCAAGACCAGTAAGGGTCTTAGTCGCAGTGCAGATGAGACAGGAAGTAGCCCCTGTAGATCCCACTGTCCACTGAACCTTAAATACCCACCCTGAAAATTGCCCTGAAGAGTGCCACAAATATTATTTATCTTTGTAGACGGTTTGCTACCTCCCCTACCCCTCTTTCCTCCTCCTGGACTGCACCAGGTATCCTAGAAAAGACTTCTGCAAGCCCAACTTCTGAGTGCACTTCCATGCAAGGCTTAAATGCCTATTTCTTTAAGGTATATTTTAGAGTCGCGTGTGTTGTCATGGGTGCTTGATGTATTACTAATGTTATTTTCTTTAGATTCACTAGCTATATGGCTAGACGCCTGTATGGCTTATGTTCCAGTGTCAAACTGACAAAAGAGAATTAAATATAGTCAACCTTTTATGTACTACAATAATGACTCATGTTAGAAAGAGCTGGATTGTGAGCTGAAGGCAGACCTGGAATTCTTTTAACACCATGCTAGATATAACTGAGTGAGCAGAGCAGGTGTCGACAAGTCCAATTGAATGTGTCTATAAGTAAAGTGGCTTCCGCGTCTGCTTCATAGCTGCTTTCAAGAAGAACTGGGAGGGGCTAATGGTGTAGCACCCTGTCCCAGTTAGCTGAGGATCCCTTCTACGTCCATTCAGATCTGAAAGTGTCTCACTTTCCTGCATCCCAGGGTGGTGTTTCTGTGTGTCCTCCTGGCCAGTCGAGCCACCGTCATTGCCATGCATTTGTTTCTGTGCACTATCAGAGCCTCCAGGTGCATCCTTTGTAATCAGGGACATCTTAAGGATTTTAGGCGCCCTGGGCCAAGCCTAATTTGTGGGCCCCTGATCAGACCAGGTTTGAATTTATGATTCAATTTCACCTCTTTCATGCCCTCTTTAACCAGGTCAGTGGCAGTGCACAGTCCAAATTCTAATGTGCTTACATCTCATGTTCAGAGATAGTGATGTGTGTTTTCAATATTGTAACACAGCAGCAGTTCATTAATATTACTGCAAATAATCTCTGTGATACCCTCTTCTTTTTCATGTGTGATGGCTGTTGCATGAAAAATAAACAAGGTCATCAGGACAAGACTCTTTTTTGGGGGTAGCCAAACGAACTTCGGTGGCCCCTCTTCAGAACGGCTTTTAATTTAATATCCAATTTCAGCTCTTTAATTCCTTTTGCCAGGTCACTGACAGTGCACAGACACACTCATCCGAATTCTAAATGTGTTTACATCTAATATTCTGGGATAGTGATGTGTGTTCTCAATATTGTGACACAGCAACAGCTCACCAACATTACTGCAAATAATCTTGTTGGCCCTTTCCCTTTTCTAACATGTGATGTCCTGTTTCGATCTAAAAGAAACTTTTTTATGGATGTTGCTTGAACAATAATCACACGTTTCTATGCAAAATGTTCTTAATACTCTCACACATAACCCACATTAAAATAAATGAAAGAAAAACAGTATCTAAAACATCTGTTGTCGAATTATTAAAGGTCATTAAGGCAAGATTATTTGCAGAATTTAGCTGGCTCTATCAGGGGGGCCCTTGACAGACTACGGCCCTGGGCCAGAGCCCTCTTTGCCCATGCCTTAAAACGCCTCTGTTTGTAATTGACATTTCTTTCACATTGAGGTTCAAAGTTTCTCAATGTTCACTTCACTTTGCAAGACTCGTTCTACCTATCAGAGATTTCTAACCAATGCACGCAGAATATTCTGCAAATCCCCTATCATTTGAGAGATTCTCCTCCATATTGCCTACATTTCTCCTCAAACGTGCCAAGGAACCGAGCACAATTCTCTGATGACTTCAACACATACATCATCTCCACAGTTTCTTGTGCTTTCATTCATGTCCTGTTTACTAGAGTACAACATTTTCCACTTCTTTTCATTCAATCTTGCGCCTCGTTTTCTTGCTTGCTGCTCATGCTTTCCCCTATCCCTCCTTCGTTATGTGTAAGGGAACTTAGAAACACCTTCAACAGGTACACACTCCCTTTTTTCCCCTTTGCTACACAAATTGGTATGAGGAAGTAGAAAGAAGAAATTGAATATAATGCGTATCAACACCCACTGTCTAACCTGTTTCTATTCTATACTAATGAAGTATTTTCAAAATAAAAAAGTGCCAGATATTGTTGTGATGATGTTTTTGGTGGCTCCTCCCACTGCCAGCTCTCTCCTATGTCATCTCTGCAGCTGCCACAATGGTGAAATCTCTCTTTCCCCGCCCCAATGTGAAGGTCAGTTCTTCTGCACTAAACCATCAATCAATCAATCAGTACATTTATTGAGAGCGCTTCTCACCCGCAAGGGTCTCAAGGTACTGGAGGGAGGGGGGTGTCACTACTGCTCGAATAGCCAGGTCTTGAGCTGTCTCCTTAAGGTGAGATGGTCCTGCGTCAGTCGTAGGTGTGCAGGGACGGAGTTCCATGTTTTGGCTGCCAGGTAAGAGAATGATCCTCCTCCGGTGGTGGTTCTGCGGATCGGTGGGATGGTGGCGAGGGCGAGGCTGGCAGAGCGGACCTGGCGGGTGGGGTGTAGAATGAGAGGCGACTGTTGAGGTATTCGGGGGTCCTTGTCGTGGAGTGCTTTGTGTGCGTGGGTGAGGAGCCTGAATGTGACCCTCTTGCTGACGGGGATCCAGTGTAGGTTTCTCAGGTGGGCGGATATGTGGCTGTGGCGGGGAATGTCAAGGATGAGTCGTGCAGAGGCGTTCTGTATGCGCTGAAGTCGTTTCTGAAGTTTGGCTGTGGTTCCCGAGTACAGGGCATTTCCGTAGTCCAGTCGGCTGGTGACGAGGGCCTGGGTGACGGTTTTTCTGGTTTCAGTGGGTATCCACCGGAAGATTTTGTGGAGCATGCGCAGGGTGTTAAAGCAAGAAGATGAGACAGCGTTGACTTGTTTGGCCATCGTGAGGGAGGAGTCCAGGATGAATCCTAGGTTTCGTGCGTGGTCCATTGGTGTAGGTGCAGAGCCCAGTTCCGTGGGCCACCAGAAGTTGTCCAAGGCCGATGGGAGTTGTCCGAGGATGAGGACCTCCATCTTGTCTGAGTTCAACTTCATGTGACTGAGCTACATCCATTCTGCGACTTCTTTCATTCCTTCCTGGAGGTTTGTTTTGGCTGTGGCTGGGTCTTTGGTGAGGGAGAGTATTAGTTGAGTGTCGTCGGCGTAGGAGATGATGCTGATGTTGTATTTGCGTGCGATCCTTGGGATATGCCGCAGATGATCTCGGTGGCAGCTGAGCGGAAGGGTGGGAGGCGGACTCTCTGGGTTCTGTCGGAGAGAGGAACGAGGTCATCCAGTCCAGAGCCTTTCCTTGGATCCTGGCGTGGAAGAGGCCGGTTATCAGGGTGCGATGGCAAACAGTATTAAAGGCTGCAGAGAGGTCTAGGAGGATGAGAGCGGTTGTTTCTCCGTTGTCCATCAGGGTCCTGATGCCGTCGGTGGCTGTGATGAGGGCGGTCTCGGTGCTGTGGTTGGCTCAAAATCCGGACTGAGATGGGTCGAGCGAGTTGTTTGCCTCGAGGAAAGCGATCAGCTGTTTATTGACGGTCTTCTCGATGACTTTAGCTGGAAAGGGAAGAAGAGAGATCGGGCGGAAGTTCTTGAGGTCTTTGGGGTCCGCTGTGGGTTTCTTTAGAAGGGCGTTGATTTCTGCGTGCTTCCAGCTCCCAGGGAAGGGGGCTGACGTGAAGGAGTTGTTTATGACGTTCCGGAGATGGGGTGCGATGATGGTATCAGCTTTTTTTTGGGGGGTGGGGGGAACCTTTATTATTCAGTTCTGTAAAACATAGTTTCAAGCCTACAACCCAGGGGCCGGCAGACATAATCACAACCGCATCAAAGCAACACAGCCCTACAGCCGACAACCCTGGGGTCCGGCGGCGTAGCAGATTAAAGTGCATACAGAACTATCAGTTCCTACAAGGATGTACTAACAACCAGTTTTTTTGCTTTTTAAACTGAAACAAGGAAAGCAGAGTCATAAATCAGTCGCAAGCACTGCATTGCACATCGAGTCACACACAAACCAAATAAAGTTACTTGTTTACAGTACAGGTCCACCCATAGAGCCATCTGGGGACATGGCCAATACCGTCGTAGGAGAGTCACATAGTTCCCCCGATAAGCATTCCAGTGCCCCCATTTCATGTCCCAAATTTTGGGGCATCTTCGAAACTTGTACACTGTCTTTTCAGTGATCATTCATCGATCCATTTCAGCCACCCAGCTCACCACCAATATTCTGTCCGGCGAACCCCACTTCATCGCTATAGAGCGCTTGATCAACAGGAAGCCTAGCGCCGCCCATTGCAGCTCAGGGTCAGTCAGGTCATTGGCCCCCAGATGTTAAGGATACATTCCTTGGGTGTCGGCAAGAGCGGTTTACCCAGAGAATTACTCATTTTTCGGATCGCTCCATTCCAAAACTGTTGCACCACTGGGCAATCCCACAAAACGTGGTAAAAGGTACCAGGGAGGCCACACCCCCGCAGACATAGAGTGTCAGGGCACCGCCCAATTCTGGCCAAGGTAAGGGCAGACATATACGCTCTGTGTAACACCTTCAATTGGATCAGCCTAAACCTATGGCAGATAGCTGATTCCCTTGGGGACATTAAGGCCGAGCGCCAATCCTCGTCGTCTAAGAGGCCCAAGTCAACCTCCCATTTGGACCGCAGAGACTGAAAGGGATCAGGGAGATTGTTGCACAGCTTACGGTAGGGGAAATGGCCTTCTCAGGGAGAGGTTCCGATAGCAACCTGCCCTCTAGGGGAGAAGTCATGGGAAGGTTGGCAAGATCCGGGACAGCCGCAAGAATAGCATGTTTAATTTGCAGATATCGGAAAAATTCGGTGGGCGCAAGGGCATATTTAGTCTGAAGGTCGTTAAAGATCAACAATTTACCCTTATGGACAAGGTCTCCTAGCTCCGAGATCCCAAGCATGTCCCACCTATCGAAACCCCGACAGAAGCAGAGGGAGCCCAGACCCTGCGCAGACCACAGAGGTGTTGCTTTAGTGAACCTGTTTGCCCACCCCAAACACTTAGTAGCCTTGTGCCAAATAGCCACTGTGTGTGCCATCGGTCTGACATACCTAGCTCTAGAGGGCTTACCATAGAGAGCCCCAATGTATCCCTCACAACCAGTTTAACATCTGTCAGGGGCGAGCCGTGTATCCATTGATTCACAGCCACTAGCTGCGAAGCCCAGTAATAAAGGCGGAGGTTAGGGAGGGCGATACCCCCGTCATAACAACCCTGAAAGAGTTTACAGAGGGCAATCCTAGCGGCCCCCCATCCCATAGCAAAAGTCGAAGCTCGCTCTCAACTGTACGAAAATAGGAATCTGGAACCAAGAAAGGGCAGTTCTGCAGAACGTATAGGAAACGCGGGGGTGCCAACATCTTAAACAGTGCAGCTCTACCCGGAAGTGATAGTGGGACGATAGTGGGAGGGAGCGCCAGTGGGCAACGTCACTGCGGAGCCTGCGCAGGGGGGCCAATACATTGCGATCATAGAATACCCCGTAATCTGGCGTAACAAAGATGCCAAGATACATGAAGCCCTCCGTGGCCCCCATGATGGCAAACCCTCTGGGCAGTCGGGGCGGGGGGCCATGTAACATATAGAGCACAGATTTAGTCCAATTTATGGAATATCCTGAATACTTCCCAAAATTGGTGAGCACATGAAACAGGCTGTTAATAGAGGATCGAGAGGATGACACGTATATCAATATGTCGTCCGCATATAGGGAAATTTTATCCGTGACGTCCCCAGTCCATTGCAGGCCTCTACTAGAGGCGTCTGTGGGGATCCAATGAGCCAGGTGTTCCAGGGTGAGGGCAAACAGTAGTGGGGAGAGGGGGCAGCCCTGTCTGGTGCACCGATGAAGCGGAAACCTCCTGGATGTGTGTATATTAACTCGGACTTGACCCCAAAGGTCCGTATAAAGAGGTCGCACCCAGCTAATGAAATGGGGCCCAAATCCAAAGCGGCGGAGGACCTCGAACAGATATGGCCATTCGATCTAATCAAATGCCATTGTGGCATCGAGGGACAAAATGGCCGCATCTTTCTGCAAAGTGGGTCTACGACTCATTACATTGCACACCCTGCAAAGATTTAATGCTGTATTGCTACCCGGAAGAAAACCGGATTGATCATCATGAATCAGGGAGGGGAGCACTAGGAGAAGGCGAGTCGCCAATAGCTTAGCCAGAACCTTTGCCTCCGCACTGATCAAGGAGATAGGTCTGTAGGAGGCTGTCATTGGGTGGTTTAGTGGGTTTGAGAATGACCATTACAGAGGCCAGCCTTTGAGGGAGCGGAAGGATCCCGATCTCCCGACTTTTTATAAACATATTCCGAAGATGAGGGATAGCGCCCGGGACCATGCCCTTCAGAAATTCGATAGGGACCCCATCTGGGCCCATAGCCCTGCCGGAATTAACAGCAAACAGTGCTGCGGTTAGTTCCTCCGCTGTGATGTCTGCGTCTAGGGCCAGCCTATCCTCATCTGACACAGTTGGGAGACGCATCTCGTCCAGGAGTTGCCTAGACTCCTCAGACGTGTAGCCATCACCAGCTGTATAGACCCGCTCTAGATGGTCAGCAAAGGCCTCCGCGATGTCCTGAGGGTCCGTCACTGTGGAGCCATCTGACTTAACTATGGACGATACCCATCTGGACCCCTGATCCTGATGCTCCAGCCAAGCAAACATCTTACCCGCGCTTTCCCCAAACTCGTAAACCCGGTGGCGCGTGTGGAGCAGTCGCGCCTGCGCCTTTTCATGGGACAGGGCCTTATAGGCCAGTTGTTGGGTACGGAGCCTAGCAGCAGTAGCATCTGACGGGGCGACGCTGTAGGACGTCTCGAGGTTGATGAGTTCCGATTCAGCCTGAAGGACTTGTTCGTTATGCTTCCGCATTTAACCCTTCTTTAGGGCCAGTGCCTCTCCCTTCATCACCACCAAGTATGCCTCCCAGAGTGTGACCGTCAAATTTACAGACCCAACATTTTCAGCGAAGTAGAGTTCAGTGCGTTTCTGCAATGTCAGGGATTTGCATTAGCCAGGTGTTAATGACAATGGGGCCCGTGTAAATTGGCAATTATAAGTGAGGTCTACACTAAGCAGTGAGTGGTGGGAGATGCTGCGGGGGAGGCCTCTCGGGCGGACGAAGCAACTGACGTCTGCGGTGGTGCAAAATAAATATTCGATCCTAGACATACTATTATTTGCATTGGAATAATGAGTGAAGTACGGCGTGTCTGGATGGTGGATACGCCAAATGTCTGCCAGCCCCATAGCGTGCGCAAAGTCTGCCAAGTCCAAGTTATGTCGATGGGAACTTCGTTTGCGTTCACGATCAATGTCGTCACACATCGTCACATTAAAATCACCGCCGATCAGGAGAGTACCCGGGGAAAGGCCTAGCAATGGAGCGCCTAGCTCCTTAAGGGAGTCTCGGATCAACGTCGGCGGAAGATACGCTGAGATAATATTTAGGGGGCGCCCCTCCCAGGCGGCCTCAGCTAGGGCAAAACGGCCAGTGGGTCCGCCCAAGTCCGAGTGTGAGTAAGTGCAAGAGTCTAGCGGACCAGAATCCCGAAGTGAACCCTACGTGGACTAATAGTTTGTATCCCCCTCGTTGGAATGCCTGAAGGTGTTACCTACTAAGTGTGTTTCCTGGAGCAAGACGATGTCTGGGGAGTGGCGCCGAAGAAATTGGAGGACTACACTCCTTTTTATTTTGTGACCCAGCCCATTGACATTCCAGGACAGGATAGTAAGGGTTCTAGAGAGAGTCTGTGTCATAGCAGCAGGAGTGATGGAACTGATATGAGTGAGGCCTGGAGGGGAACCGCTCATAGCGGCGAAACCCCGGAACCCATCGGAGCATAGGATCAGAAGGATCTCCGGCCCCAGGGGGGCCGGAGGCCAACCGAGGTGGCCAATCTGTCAGGAAGGAACCATGTGTAAGCAGAAAATCACGACCAAAGAGGACTCCGCTGAAAACATAAAAAAGCATCAAAATGATAACAAAACCACCCCATATCCCTTCACCCCACCCCCATTCCCCCCTCCCTGCTTCCCTGCCTGTGGACTTAGAACTATCCACACCACAACTAGGCAGAGTGCCTGTCGCCCTCCCCACCAGAATCGGGGTACTTGGTTGGCCGTTAGAGCCACTCGCCCTATTCTAAAATCGATGCAAGTAATATACATGTGTAAGACTACAAATAGACCCCGTTCAACATTCACAAATTAGAAAAGTTACTTGTTAGTCAGCCGGTGCAGCCCGATCGGGACCGAATAGGGCATTGCTCAAGAGCAGATATCTAACGAAATATAGAGGTCTGCCGCCCCCGACAATAATAAGAAACAAAAGGGAGTCTGCAGAAGACCAGTCAACAGCTATCCAAGTGGCTCCCACTGGACCGGGAATCATCCCTGTCCATTGTCTGTAGTTCCGGTAAATAAGTCTTGGCTCTCTGGCAGATGGTCCTCTCTTGGAGGGTCCTCCAAACCCCCAGTGGCTCGCGGAGACCTTCCCGCTCGGCGCCAGCCATCTAGCCAGTCCCACACTTCCTCCGGCGATAGGAAGAACCAAGCTTTGCCATCCATCTCTAGGCGGAGCTTAGCAGGAAAAAGCATGGAGTATTTAATGCCTTGAGTTCGCAGGGCCTTCTTGACCTCAAGAAAGCTGCGTCGTCTTGCCTGCACCGTCATAGTGAAGTCTGGGAATATCGAGATGCGAGCGTTTTCAAGGAGAAGAGGCGGTCCAGATTGGGCGGTTTGGAGGATAGCGTCTCGGTCCCTAAAATTGAAGACCCTCGCGATGGTGGGGCGAGGTGGGGCCCCCGGTCTCGGTCTGCCCCCCCCGGGACCCTGTGATCCTGTTCGATGGAAAAATAACTCGAGAGTTGTTTAGGTCGGAGATGTTTCGTGACCATTTCCTCAACGAACAGGTCCGCTGACGGCTCCTCCAGTTTCTCCGGAACTCCCAAGATTCGGACATTGTTTCGTCGCGCCCTCCCTTCATAGTCATCCAGCAGGTCAGACATCTGTTTCTGTTGTTTCTGGAGCTGGACAACTTGCTGTTGGAGCGTAGAGGTGTCGTCAATGAGGGCCGCAGTTTTGACCTCCACATCTTTGACCTTAGTGCCCATTTTTTCGCAGGTCAGCTTGCAAGAGGGTCACCTCTATATTAACAGAGTCAATTTGGGTTTCCAGGGAGGATCGGACTCCAGCAATTGCCTCCATGACGTCTTCCAGTGTAAGCAACGTCCCTCCCTGAGATGGGTACGCAGTTTTTGAGTCAGCGGGGGGGGGGGCGCGTCCTTGTACTCTGCTCTGGAGCCCCAGGAATTTTTAGTTACTTGCCTCTGGGTCGAGGACCTGCCGCCCTTGCTAAACGACATCACCGTCCACAGAGCGGGCCACCAGAGCGGCCAGAACCAATCAGTGGCATAAATAATATTGGGCCTGATTCACAGAATGAACTTGAGACTCAATCCTAAACTTACTACTATTTTGGTGTTCACAGAATGCACTTACTACTTTTGGCATTCACAGAATGAACTTACTACTTTTGGTATTCACAGAAGTTAGGATTTTGGCTTAAGTTTGTCTTAAGACAGACTTAAGACAGACTTAAGACAGACTTAAGACAAAATACTAACTTCTGTGAATACCAAAAGTAGTAAGTTCATTCTGTGAATGTCAAAAGTAGTAAGTGCATTCTGTGAATACCAAAATAGTAGTACGTTTAGGATTGAGTCTTAAGTTCATTCTGTGAATCGGTCCCGTAGGGTTCAAACCTCCTCCACTCTCTTGGGTGACCCATGTGTGGTCCAATTCGGAAGGGTTCAAGATACAAGACACGGTGTGGATTGCGACTCAGGGAGAGGGTCCTCGGCAAGTCACTCACCGCTACCATGACAGGCCCACTGCGCTGCAGGCAAAGGAGTCACTTCTGGGCCCCCGCTAGGTCTACGCTTTGAATGCGGCAATACGCAGTTGGATCGGCGCTGGGAAGTCCGGTGTCTAGTGCTCCAGCTAGGCAAATAGGCAGGTGTTAGCCCTCAAATAAGTAGCCTGGCAGAGGTCGCAAGCGGAAAGATCCCAGCTCTTCGTGGGCCAAGGACCTCCCTCACGGATCTCCAGCGGTGGTAGGCCCCAAAGCCTGGGCGCCACGTAAATTACGCCTCGGCAGGTCGATGGTGTCCTCTCGATCAGCCCCCGAGCCTCCCACAGGCTCTAATACATCGGGTGGGGGGGGAGTCTCAGCAAACATATAAGGTCGGAGCTCAGGCTCGGCATAGGGCAGCAAGGCAATACAGGCTCCGGAAGGCCCAGGTCAGCGCCGCAGCCCAGCAAAGAAGAAGGATTTGGGCCCCAGGGTGCCAGTGTCCCATGGGCAGCAGGCGGCAGGTCTGCCGTGATCCGCGGGCCAACAAACAACCCCTCACCGGAGCTCCGGCGACGGTAGGCCTCAAAGCCGGGGCATTGCGTGATTGCCGCCCCAGCAGACCGGCGATCCGCAGGTCACCCACAGGCTCCAAGTCAGCCGAGGGGAAGCCCCGGCAGCTGCAGAAGGCCAAGACACAGGCGCGATGGAAAGTGGCAGGGCAGTTAGGGCTCCAGCAGGTTCCATCTCACACTCAGTAGCTGAGGGAGTATTGAACTGCCAAGTCAAGCGCACACAACTAATATATTGATTTGAGTGATCAAGGTAAAGTGTTTCAAGGATAAGATCACATACAAATTTTCTTTCTATTTCTTTTAATTGTTATGTGATTGGTTCTCCTATTCAAGGGGATCCATAAAAAAAGAAACCAGCCGACACGTGTTTCCTCAGTAAGGGCGTTAACCCAATGACTCTTCAGGGCTGCAAAATAATAGGATATCGTGGTATCGGGGGACCGGTGATAATTCCAACCCGGTCCAAATCGGGTTTTAGATCCTCAATGTGCAAGGGTTCGCACATGATATTAAATAGTTATCGGAACAGTAAAGCATAAATGGACGTAGGCGGGTAATGCCTAATGTCAAAGCAACAACGGCGTGGTGCCGTATTGTAACGAGGAGGGTCTTGCGAGCTCCGGGGGGACCTCTGTAGAAGCAGCTCTATCCCGGCACAGTTTTTCCGATCGGCCCAGCACCGCGACCAGTCGTGCTACGGTGGTCAAGGACGGGGGGGGCCTCCCAGTTACGGGGGAGTCCCCAGCCTAAAAACGGATCTTTTTTGCGGATATTCGGGCGAGGGCCGGGAGTCGCGTTAACAAGTGACCATTCCCTCCACTGCTAGCCACGCCCCCCTGGTATCGGATTTTTTGAAGATGTGATGGGGGCATGGGTCAGAGGGGGAGCCGGAGTGGATGGAGTTCATGACATTGGTGGTGTCTTCAGTGCTGACGGGGGTCCAGGTGCTGAGGGTGGTGCTGCGATATTTTGGTGGAAGAACGTGGCGAGGGAGTTGCAGAGGTCTTGTGACAGTGTGATGTTGTTGTTGCTGGCGCTGGGGTTGGAGAGCTCTTTGACGATGTTGAAGAGTTCCTTGCTGTTGTGGGTGCTTTGTCTAGCCGCTCTTTGAATGATGTCCTTTTGGTGGTGCGGATCAGCTGGTGGTGTTTGTGAGTGGCGTTCTTGAGGGCTGTCATGTTTTCTGTTATCCGTTCTTGGCGCCATGTTTTTTCGAGGGTGCGGCAGGATTTCTTTGAGGGCGTCTGTGAACCACAGGGTTTTCCTGTTGCCGGTCTTGCCTGAGTGGATCTTCAGTGAAGCGAGGTCATTGGCGCAGTTGGTGAGCCACTGTGCGAGGTTATGGGCTGCGTCGTTGGTGCCAGCGGTGTTGGTTGGCGGGTTCTGGCTCAGTGATGAGAGGAGCTGGTCTGTGGTGGTTTTGCTCCAGCATCTGCGGGGGATTTGTTGCGTGCGATGGTGGGATGTAGTCTTTTTGAAGGTGAAGTGGATGCATCTGTGGTCAGTCCAGTGTAGTCCGGTGGAGTGGCTGAAGGCGACATGGTTGCTGGTGGAGAAGACGGGGTCGAGCGTGTGGCCAGTGAGGTGGGTGGGAGTGTCCACCAGTTGTTTGAGTCCGAGATTGGCAAGGTTGTCGAACAGGGTGGTGCTGTTGCTGTTGTTGTTTTTTCCAGGTGGAAGTTCAGGTCACCTAGGAGGATGTATTCTGGTGAGCCTAGGGCGTGCGGGCTGACGAAGTCGGCGATTGTTTCGCTGAATTGTGTGCGCGGGCTCGGGGGTCTGTAGATGAGTGTTCCTCTGAGGGTGGTCTTAGGGTCGGTGTGAATCTGGAAGTGTAGGTGTTCGGCGGAGGAGAGTGTGTCCTCAGCGTTGGTCGGGATGTTGATGGTGTTCTTGGAGATGATGGCGATTCCTCCTCTGATTTGGTTGATGCGGTCCTTCCGGGTGATCTTGTAGCCATCTGGGATGGCTATGGCAATGTCGGGGGCCGAGGAGGCGTTCATCCAGGTTTCCGTGAGGAAGGCGATGTCTGGTGCTGTTGTGTCGAGGAGGTCCCAGAGTTTGACGACGTGCTTGTGGACAGAGCTTGTGTTGAGGAGGATGCACTTGAGGTGGTTGTTGTTGCTTGGCTTGGCGGGCGGGGGGCAGGTTCGGAGGCAGGTGAATTTTAAGGCTAGGCAGGTGAAGGGTCCGTGGGTGCACTTTGGGGTGGCTCGGTAGCAGGTAGTTGGTGGTCGGTGTTGAGTGCGTTGAGGGCGGCGGTGTCGTATCTTAGTCGGGTAGCCTGGCTCCAGCGGGGGCCAGGCGTTCTGGCGCTGGGCGCGGTCCGGGCGCGGACGGGCGCAGACGGGCTTGCCTTTGGCTTGCCTTTCGCGCCTGCTGCGCGGCCTCCATATAAGGGGCTGTGGGAGGGATTAGCAGCTGGGAGGCTGGAGCGAGGCGGCGTATGGGAACAGCGGGGGCGGGGCCGCAGGGTCACAGCGGCGGCAAAAGTGGCACAGAACGAAAACGGGAAAAGGACACAGAAGGCAAATCAGGGGAGAGGGGCACAAAGGGCACACACCAGTTGAAAATAGGTGGTACAAAAGGCAACAAGGCAACAGGGCAACAAAATACAAAAGGCAGCAAGGCAACAGGGCAACAAAATACAAAAGGCAGCAAGGCAACAAAAGGGGCGAGGGACAAAGACCTGAGTAGGTAAAGGGGACGGCCGGGGACTCACGTTACAACAGGCAGCAGCAGGAGCAGGCACCAGCTAATTGCGGGGGCAGCATCACAGGAGGACCGTCTGGCGGCTGAGGGGGCGACCTACATGAGGGCAGGGTCAAAGGTTGCTCTCTTGCTAGGTTTGTACGGTGCTTTAATCATACTAATAGATTCATTGCATGTTGGTGTTTGTTTCCAAGATGTGACATCCAGCCCTCCCCCTCCACTTCCCCTCCCCGTCTCCAAGATGGGCTGATTCCAAGTTCTTACATGTCTTCCAGTGGCGATTTTTGGATTTTGGTGTTTGTAGTCCAGGAATTATAATGCAAACCAAAAATGACGGACCAGAATCCAAAGCTAATCGGTCTTGCCTATGTAAGAGCTGTTGGCTTTGCCAGTGTCTCTTAGCCATGTTATCAAGTAGCGCGGCTGCTGTGCAACATGGCTGAAAGTTAGGCAAAAAGTGCTATGTTGTTGTCAGCACTGATCACGAGGGGCAGTGATCAATTTCTTAGTACTAATTAATTTTTGCCTTCACAACAAAAATAAATCTGGAGCAAATGATAATAACACTTTGTGAGCAAATGTAAACTAACAAAAAATAAATAAAATATGCATTTATTCATCAATCTTTATATTAATGGGTAGGGAATGTGAGCCAAAGGCTGAGAGTGCTATGCAAAACACAAATTAAGTAACAGCAACAAAAGCAAATGGTAACTGCCATCCATAAACTGGTGAATTGGCTGCAATCTACTTGAAGCTGTCTGAAGTTGTCAAAAGTGAAAAGGATCATAGCATGACTGCGATGTCTGAATCTCGCAAATACATAAAAGGTAGTTCAGGAAAAGATCTCACCTTTTTAATCATCTCACCTCAAAGCTGAAGTTTGCTATATTGGCCCGCATGAAGACAGCAACAAAAGGCCATACAGAGCAGACTTCAGTGCCATCTACATTTTTGTAGCATCTTTGTTAGACCTGACAGTTTTTTGGTGCCCCCCCCCCCTCTCACACTGCCCCCCCACACACTTTTCGCCTACCTCCTCAGTTTTTCTAACCTTGTTTAGTTAGTGCATGCTAACACTGCAAACCATTGCTAAAGTGATTGTGCTCTCTCTCCTAAACATGGTAATATTGTCTCATCCCCAACTGGAATGTTTAATGTGTTCACAAACAACTAGTAAAGTGCACTACATGTGCCCAGAGCCTGTAAATTAAATGCTACTAGTGATCCTGTAGAACTTCTGGAGCCACCCACTTAAGTAGCCCCACTAACCATGTCTCGGGCCTGCCATTGCAGAGCCTGTGTGCAATTTACACTGCCATTTTGCCAGGATCAATCCTTCCCTCTTTATACCCCTATGGTAGGCCCTGGATAATCCAGAGGCCAGGGTGCAATGTATTTTAAAGGCAGGGCATGTACTTTTCTGTTTTGCTGAGCACTTTATGACCAGGTGTGTGTCACGTTTGCACCATGCAAAATCGTTCATGCGTGGTGTAAACCTTAAATGCGATTTCTGAAGCCAGGCGAAGCCATTGGGACTGAGAAGCTTCAAAAATCTGATGTAAAATAACGAAAAGCAAATCACAGAATTGCCTTATTCTGGGAAAGCATTCCATGGACGTTACATGGGTGTTCCCATGCATCTCCCATGGTTTTTGACACTTACCCAGATTTACCAGAATTGGTAAATAAGCAAATGCGACAAAAAACATATGTTATCCCTGGGAAGATGTAAAAAGGAGAAATATCTTTATTTGTCCCTGTCACCTATTCTTTCTAAGTGTGCTGCATTCTGCAGGAATTTGCCTATCAGGATTGGTGGCCTTCCTGCACAGAAACAATATTGCATGCTACATAGACACCCTTGAACCATGGTGCAAGGGTGCCTGCGCTGGCATTAGACAGCTAAAAGGGTGCCAGATCAGGGGAAATGGGCAAGAATATGCCCAGTTGTCTGAAATGCAGCTCATTCCTATCCTTTCCTTGTCCCTCAGTGCAGTACAGTAAGGTTACTTCCTGCAATACACTGCGTGAAAATCTCGTAAATATGCCCCCTACATGTCCTGGTAGTGAAAAACTCAGGAATTCGTTTTTCACCAGTACAAGGCCTATCTCTCCCATGGGATAACATTGGGATTACCTTGTTCCCTTTTTTAAGTGTGATCACAATTTTATGGCTAGGCACGGCGGCCAATATTATGCATATTTCTTTAATTGCCAACCCACAAGCAGCAACAGCAAACAATGTAAAAGAACTTAGAATAGTAGTCTTAAACATTCCAATGACCATATAATCCAGAGTGAGGCAGCCATCTTCCTTCTTTGTTGCTGCTCACAGCTGAGGTACGTTCGCCCTTTCTTGTACTTACTTTTCTGATTGACTGATGTTATAATTAAACTAAATCGTAGTTTGTCAAAAAATAACCTAACATACAAGTGAAAATGTATCATTCATATATCAAAGTCAAATAATGGCAATTCCAGCAGAAGTTGTATCTCCAAATCCTTTAATAATTATTTCTTTTTTCTTTTTTTCAACAAGTTAAAAAAAGACCATAGGCAACGCTTTTCATCCTCGCGGACTTCTTCAGAGCTACAAACAGGATAGAACACTCTGTCTAAATATCTTCACCATATATTTTCACTTTTATAACTTTTCTTTTAGCTCTAGAGAAGGGTCATTATCTAATATGTGAGATCTGGAGTATAATCAAAATCTGTCCTCCTTAATTCGGAGCCAGCACAGTTGAAAGTCAACCAGTTTCAAGGGAAGTAAATATCTTATATTTCAGATATAAAATGAGCATACAGCTGTCCTCCTAAGGCGAGGTACACATAATTGTTGAGCGACTGGGTTGGAGACAAGGGTATCCTCTGCGTTATTTATTATGTAATTCAATTAGTCGTTTGGTCGGCAGGGTAGCGTGGCGTCTATGTTCGTGCCCAGAACATAAACAAACATAGACAAATTTAGCTCATCAGTGATGTGGAAATATAGAAGTCTGTGAAATACAGGAACAAGTATAGTAGATACTCCAGTCAGTAACTCTGGTGTCCTACGGAGAATACCCCATGGCCATTTAGAGACTGTTCTTCACATAGACTTTGCACAGACCTCTCTAGGTACACATCACTGATGAGCTTGATTGGATGACATTAATTAGAGAGCTTGACCTGGGCTTCAAATGGACCCGTGTCTGACTTGGAATATTGAGCTGTGGTCAGGCCCTTATACAGTCCAGTATTCTTGTCTCTGTGCATCACGCTTGCCAAGTCATTTGATTCCCTCTTCGTAAGGGTTATTGCCTTTAGAAGCCCTGACAAAGTTCTCCCTAGAGAGCCAAATGCGTTGGCTGAACCTTCAGTTTTGAACTTTCATATAAATCAATCGATAAAGAACTTTGAAAATCCTACTTTCGATAGCTGGACTTTTGTCATCCTAAGCATGCCTTTCACTAAGCGCTTCACTTCTGCTTCAGTAGATGCTGGGAGTGTGGGCAAGTGATAGGGAGGCAGAGAAAAATGTGTTCTTGTTTTATCTTTCAGATAAGTTCTACATGCCACATACATATACATACCGACATACATACATACATGTTGAGGAGAATTGAGCAATAGGACATGTTGGCTTAAGAAGATTGACTATGGTTTGATCGGAACCATTTTTTATTTTTTTTATTTGGCAAGGCGTACAGCACTTAATAAAGTTACTTTGAGCTAATAAGCTTTATCAATTTTTAACAGTGAGAAATATTTGCCTATATTCTCAAGGGGGTCCAATGGGCACTTGCTATGATAGTATGCACAGATAGTTTATTCACATTCAGGTTTCTCTATCTTTCTTTCTGATTTCATGGGTTTGAGATTTCTTTACGATAGAACACACACTTGTTTTCTCTGGAGAGAAAGTAACCTATGATGATAAGCGGGCTTGCTGGTGAGTACCAGCCAGCGGCCTTCTCAGTGTTACGACTGTGAGGTGCTTTCTCTCTTTTCCCACACTTTTTTTTTCAGCTTATGGATGGGTTATGATGATAGGTTGATTAAATTAAGACACACCACAACACTTAGACTAAAGATGTATGAGAGGGAGTCAAAAAAAGGTTTAAGAAACCCCTCCAGTGTTGGAACCTTAGAATTCGGTTTTGTCCCGTTTGGTCAGGCCTTGTTGTCGTTAGTACAGCTGGGCTAAAGATCAAGCGTCATGGCCAGACTACGTTGGGTTTCTAAACCACAAACTTCATAAAGCCCCCGGGAACAAAGAAGTCTTAAAGTGGTATTGGCATTTGGTGGAAAAGATGGAAGCCGAAAACGACACCCCAGAGATTAATTGGAAGAAGTTCTTTCCAGCTCAAGACCTGCAACAAGCATGGGAAGTATCCTGCACTTTTTTATGGCACATTATAATTTCTACACCTCTTAGGAAAAATCATTTGTTTACTTTACACATATCTTATTGTACCCCCGAAAGGCTATCCAAAATGAATACCCAGGTGATTAAGAATTGTCCAAAATGTGGAGAGAGGGAGGCCGATGATATCCATATGTTTCATTCATGTCATCAATTAGACATATTCTGGAGTCAAATTGGTAAGATTATTAATGAAAGTTTAAAAACGTCCATTAAGGTAAGAACCTTTAATGTTATTTTTGGCCTATTAGATACCAACAAACTTAATACTTTTCTAATAGGGAACCAAAAATGTGTCTTGTTTACACTAATATTAATTGCCGAATGCCAGATCTGTATAAATTGGATTCTTCCCTCTCCCCCTAAGGTAGAAGACTGGGTTAGATCAGTAGACAAATTCAGGAATTTGGATAGACTCAGAGGGGAAAGTAAGCGTACAAAGTACTGGGGTCTGTGGGACACTTACAGATGGTAGGATAGGAAGGGATATCCAATGATTTAAACGAATACGATCAGGAGCCGCATGAGGTTTATAGGGGCTGGGATAGCAATGTATAAACCTGTGTGCAGATGGTAATCTGTTGGCATCAAGGCATGGTCTCCTACCTCTTTCCCAGGGGCGCGTAGTAAGAGGTGACCCTGTTGCTCTTCACAATAAGATCGTACAAATGAGGACAACAAAAAAGAAAATATAAAAAAAGACTTTATAACTGTGTGTGAAGATAGTGTGTTTGTGGACGGGGAGCCAGTGGAGCCCTTTGATGTCTGAGGTTATGTGCATGCTGGCTGTGAGCCTGAGTGTGAGCCTGACTGCTGTGTTTTGTGTCCATCCCATCTGTGACAACTATATTGTACACGCCACCAGTGCAAGAGCCATATCAGACACTATGTAGTATCAGAGTATCTCACAATCATTCAACTGTGTGAGAGTTAAACCATGAACTTCAGGCAGGAGAGCTCGGAAACAGCGGGAGGCAAGCACTGCTCACTTCTTCCAATTTGTGCTGTCTTTCATGAAGATGTTAGTTGTGAAGTATGGGTGCAGCCTAAGTCTGCATGAGTTCCTCCTGGAGGATTCCAGCATGAGTGATGTCAATGTTCTGCTTTACTAAGAACATTAATGCACATTGCGTATGGTGAAGCTGACATTGACATAGGGAGACTTAGGTAAGTAATTTATTCAACAGTGTTGTGTATCATGGACCTTGCATGTGGAAAGACTCTGTTTTCTGGATAGTGTTTAGTTCACACCACCTGGCGTTTACCAGGTGACAGCAATGGAAGCCTTCATATATCATGGTGTTTAACATACCAACTTTGCTTTGCTGCATTTATATTAGTTCCCTAAAGCTCTTGCCTGCTTTCTCAGATGCCGCCAGATTTTTATGTTCCCAACTACTTCTGTAAGTGTTTTGGAGTCCCAGAATTGGATCAGTCTCAAAATTGAAATGAGCCTAAAGCAAGCAAGAAAAAACAAAACAACATTTTCTAAAATATAACCTTTTGAGGCTTACCGTTTTTGCAGCTATTTTATTCTTTACAGAAGTCCAGTCTATCACCTGTGATCTCCTATATTTGTTTGCTGGAGATGTAGGAATGGCTCAGACTCGTCTTCTTGTTTGAACATTGAAAATTACATAGAATTGTCTCAAAGGTAGTGGAAATCACACAATGACGTTCCTTTACTGCATTCATGGTTTCTATTCCTGAAAAAACTGAAAGTTATCAGCATATGAAACTAAGCTTCCTATATCTGCCACAAGTGAATTAATTCCTGAACTGGACTAGCTGAAAATAAAGCAATAACTCAATGAACTATTGGAATGTTAGACCTGGCATCATTGGCATGGGTCTCCCTTTCTCTGTTTGCTTCCTATCTGTTATGTTGGATGGATTTAGATGCTCTGGAGTCTGTGTCACTGCTAGTCAGTGCCACAGCGCAAATACTCCCTGTGTAAAGATGACTGTATGACTTGGGCTAACCATAATGCCTTGGTCTGTGTAGCATGCTCTAATAGTGAGATACCCTCCAATTTACTGTTTACAATTGGTAAATTATCCGTTCTCATATACCACAATGGGCAAGCTGAGGATTACCTTCCCTAATCCTATCTGAGCTCAGGAACTTGATAGGAAATTCGAATTTGATATGCTTAAGTTCAGGACATTGAGCTACACCTTTTAGTAAGGACCCTTTATATATTCCATGTTTGAAAATGTCTCTTCTGGAAATGCGGTATTTTCTTGCCTAAGCTTTCCTGTAGACTTTGCTAGTATGTGAATTGACCGTCTGGTTTTGAAGCAGCAGGGCCAGCTGGGTCAGACCTGGCTGGGGAGAGAGATTGGCATTCAGCACATGGGGAGGGGTGACTCTTTAATCTGAGCAGGGCTGTGCCTGGCAAGGTGAGTGATGGCTCCACCTCCCACTTTTCGTCTGATAGCAGACCCCCTCATTCTGAAAGGGCAGGATGTCGCCTCATAAACCAAGTGCTCCCTGACCCCACCAAACTGGTTCTGGGTGGATTGAGTGATTTGTGACTTTAGAGAACAAAGACTTTTTAGGTATAAAACGCTGCGCTGGAACCTTGTATAAGTGTGTTCCTTCTGGATGTCAAGCCGAGACTCTGTCCAAGTGAACAGAGGAAAGGACTTTGAAATTTTCACCAAGCTTGCTGAAGAAACTACCCGAGGGCCTGAATTGAGAGCACCTCCTGCTGAAGTCTCAAATGGTCCCGATTCACAGAATGAACTTAAGACTCAATCCTAAACTTACTACTATTTTGGTATTCACAGAATGCACTTACTACTTTTGGTATTCACAGAATGAACTTACTACTTTTGGTATTCACAGAAGTTAGGATTTTGTCTTAAGTTTGTCTTAAGACAAACTTAAGACAGACTTAAGTTAGGATTTTGACTTAAGGGGAAGGTGTCGGGACAAAACCCAACCCTTTGTTGAGTACTCTTTCTTCATTCATGGTCAATTGATGATCCGATAAATTGACCACAATACTTTTCAGACTGGTCTCCTCCCTCTGCTCCGTGTCTGTCGTGGGGAGAATGTTTGCCATTGGGGTGGAGGTCGGTTGCCTCGTCCCTTCCCTATTCCCTGTTGGCCGGTCCCTTGTTTGTAGCTTGTCCCTGTTCTAAAAAATTCCGCAATAATGCACTTAGATCTGAATTGGAGGACTCCAATTGGTTGAATCTCACTCTACTAGTACTTGGTCCAGGTTCGGGCTCTTCCTCGCTGGACGTGTTATCAAACGTCCAGTTTGATGGTGTCCGCCTCTGATGTTGTTGCCTGGCTCCTCTTCCTCTCCTTGCCCCTCCAAAATGTTGTTGTTGTTCTTGGGCAGGTTGATAGTGTGAATCATTTACATAGGGAAACGCTCATTCGTGTGTATAGCGCTGTAAATTTCGCTGTAACCCTCTGATTTTCTTGGTCACCATATACTGTTTGTATTCATCTAGATCTTCCTTAATTTTCTGCAGATGTTCTTTTACGTCGGTAAAGCTACTATCACGACTGATGGTCTCCTCAAGCTCAATGATCTCTTTGAGCACCTCCTCACTAAGCCTCTGGGCTGTACTAATTATCAGAATCAACCAATCTCTGTTACATTTATTTGCAATATAGCTCCAGTCAAGGCGGAACTGTTTGTCATCCAGGAAAATACGAGGTTCAATCCTCACTATTAAGCTAGCTGGGGAGGCTCCTGCTCGATAGTACTCAGACATAAGACCCCCATGTAGGGCAATCCTTATGTGTTTTTTCTTTAAGTTACTCAATTTCTCCCATTCTTCTCTTATTGTATTACTACCTGTTAGGGGATTACCTTCAAGCAGCGATGGACCCGCCAAAATAGCAGCAATCTGTTCGTCCGTAAAGGCCAAACAGATTTTGACCATTCTAAGAATGTAGACTTATTCACTGTTAGACTGCGCAGCAAAAACACAATTTGTGTAAAGGGTGTCATGACAGGATTTACCAACCTCGAATAAAAATCAGAGTAACTGAAAGGGCTAGTCAGAAATACTCTCATAGCTGAGCCGCCGTACACAATATGGGAAAAAATTAGGATCAAAGAGGGAAACAAACAGCTAGGACGCCCTAGAGAAAAAAGCTGGACACTATCTTCACAGTGTGACTGGAATGATAGTCAGGTTTCACTTACCTATTCAGATATCTTCTAATCTGGGGTAGCCAAAGCCCAATAATACCTTCTGAGCCCAAACATTTGATGTGTTACAATATTGTGTTACTGCTGAATTGATACAAACACATACATTTTTGGGTACCAAGAGAAATGAATGGTGCGCATCTAACACAGGTTTTCACAGAGAATGTGAAGCTGCAAGAGCACAAATACATTTTAATGGGTTCTAAGCTTACACGGAAAGCAGTTACACCCACTGGTCTCCAAGTTATAACACTGAAGTTCCTTAGCATAATCAGACAATAGCTTGCACACCAAATCACTAAAGAGAGTACCAGGCATTAGATGGGAGGGCACTGCGCTGGGCAAGTCTGAGGTCAAGGTAAAGAGCCATGTCCTCAGTGTCTCGCGGAATCAAGGGAGTGGGGAGCTGGATCTGATGCTATTGTTTGGGCGTGAGTGACAAGAAGGTGTAGACATCGGCTCTGGATCTGTGGATACAGAGCATGTCAGTGAGTAGAAGACTAGCCGCACATAGGCTTGTGGTCGGGGATTGGAAATTGGTGAGGCTGTTAAGGTTGAGAGACCTAGATTGTGTGAGACTTACTAACTGTGTGTGAGGAGCATGAAGAGATTATGTTTGTGGACGGGGAGCCAGTGGAGCTCTTTGAGGTCTGAGGTGATGTGTGTGCAGGGTGGGAGCCTGAGTGTGAGTCTGGCTGCTGCATTTTGTGTGCATCCCATGTGTGACAACTATATTATGTCCACCACCAGTGCAAGAGTGTTTTCGTGTTGTGTTTGTATAGTGATTGTAATTCTATGTTGGGTCAGGAATAAGTGATAGTCATGAGTGTATAAGAGGGTGTGTGTGTAGAGAGAGTGGTCTTCTATGCATGGGGTTATGAAAATAAATTGGACATACTTATTCAGCACATCTACCGTTCAACAACATCCGTTGTCTTGTGGTTTCGGATGTATTTTTGTTCGTAGGCTAATTTCCTAAGAGGAAAAAACTAAATATCAACTCCAAGTTTTTTTAATTAAATTGTGTAATTGTATATATGCATTGTGTATATGTATTTTTTGGTTTTATTGAATAATCAAATGCACACATTGGACAGCACTTTACATATACCATGTATGTATTTATTGTCGTATGTTTCTCCTTACTGTGAAAAATAATATTTACAAAAATGATTAATCAAAGAAATAAAAAAGTCAATGAACATAATAAACTAAGAATAACATGATAATCCTACAAGGATGTTGTTTTTCATTAGAACAGCCGTCAGCTCATTCTAGCCGTAGTAGAAGCAATACAGGTCTGATAGGACACCCTTCTTATTTCATTAGACTTCTGCAACACACTCTACATCGGCATCCAAAACGAGCTCACGCTAAGACTCTAGACCATCCAAAACAACGCTGTCAGACTCATCCTAGACGTCCCCAGAAGCGCCCACATCATTCCCCACCTCGCTGAACGACACTGGCTACGCATCCAAATTAAAGCTGTTCATCAATACCTACAAAGCCCTCCACAAACCAGGACCAGCATACCTCAACAGCTGACTCCAACTCTACAAAACCAGCCAGTTATGCTCCACCTTTCTATCCTTAACATGAATCCCCCAGCGTCCGCAGAAGCAAGAGAGGAGGACATGCTTTCTCGTTCACTGGCGCCAAAAACTGGAACGACCACTGCATCTAACCTCCAAAGAAAAATGAACACCTGGCAGTTCAACTAGGCCTTACACCTGCACCTGCTGCAGAGCCTGGATACCCTCACAGGTAATAAGCTACACCTTTTAAATCTAAATAACATAACATAACAATAGATGGAAGCCACAATATTCCTATCCAATTCTGAGCCATGCTTATTGCTCATGCCACCTCTACCAACTTAAACTACGCCTAATTAACTCCCTTCTTCATGCCATCCACCTTCCCTATGTTCTTGCCTTGGTGACCTGTACCTCACTCCTTTACACCCAAAATACTGCTTATGGTGGTAATATCCAAATTGCAGCCATTTCCTTACTCATGATCCTTCCTGCCTGCACCATATACTTCATCTATGTGCTGAACATCTCTTCCTCCTCCTTTCCCTCCCCATCTGATCTTCCCCAGCTATTGCAATCCCTCATCACAGGCGCACCTCATACTGATATAATTCTCCCTATTACAGGATATCCTCTTTGGTTCTGCAATGCCACTGCACTGGTTAACCATTACTTTAATGAGCAGGGTCTTCCTAACATAATTCCGATTTCCAAACATCCCTCCCGGTTGTCCTTTTGTGTATTTGGTCTTAGTGCCCCCTCTTCTTACCCCTTGGTGAGGTTCTTCTAATAGACAATCTGGGCGCCCAGCAGGATTACAATACTCTCTACTGAGGAAAAATAAAACAGTCAAGCAGGAGAGTAAAAGAAAACATTAGCTTTTTTGACATGCTTTGAAATAAGTAGACTATAGTCATGAAATTTCCTATTGCAGTTTATTGCTAAATCTGGAAATGTCTACATGCTTCTGTTCATTTATCTTTTTTTAAAGAAAAACAAACAATCGATGAACGGAATGCAGAACAATATCATACATTCACCCCAGTACAGAGCCCCGGGCCTAAATCCATCGTTTTTTTGCTCCATATGCCATTCCAGTTTGAGGCCAGCCATATGCAAATCAGGATTCACCCTGTGCCCAATGAGAACAGTCCAGCCCGAACTGCCACGCCATGTCCTCCCTGGACTAGAAACAAGCATCCTAGGACAGGTTTTGGGGTTTGACCCCTCATCAGCCAGGATAGCTTGAATCCAGCGGCATGGAGATTACGGGACCCACATCTGGGCATACACGTCCTACTCTGGGCGACAAATGCAAAAAGAACAATTTATGAACAGAATGCAGAACAATGTCATACATTTCACTTCAGAACAGAGATCTGGACCTAAATCAGTCTATCGTTTATCTGCTCCCCATGCTATTCCAGTTTGAGCCAGCCATATGCAACTCAGTCTTGACCCTGCGCCCAATGGGAACAGTCCAGCCCGAATTACCAGGCCAGGTCTTCCCTATACTGAAAACAAGCATCATCGATCAGCCATGATAGCTTGAGTCCAGTGGCCCACATCTGGGTATACACGTCCTACTCGGGGCGACAAACGCAAAAAGAACAATTGATGAACAGAATGCAGAACGATGTCATAAATTCACTCGAGAACATGGACGTGGGCCTAAACAAATCCATTTTTTTTTTTTGGTCCCCATGCCGTTCCAGTTTGAGCCCCGCCATATGCATATCAGATTGACCCTGTGCCAAAATGGCAATAGTCCACCCTGAACTACCAGGCCAGGTCATCTCTGGACTGGAAAAAAGCATACTAGGACCGGTTTCGGGGTTTCGCCCTCATCAGCCAGGATAGCTTGAATCAAGTGGCATGGAGAGCACAAGACCCACTTTTGAGCATGCTGTTCCTACTCGGGACAACAAATCCAAACAGAACAATTGATGGACAGAATGCAAAACAATCTCATACATTCACTTCAATACAGAGATCAGGGCCTAAATCCATCATGTATTTGCTCCCCATGCCATTCCAGTTTGATCCCAGCCATATGCAGATGAGTCTTGACCCTGCGCCATATGGGAACAGTCCAGCCCGAACTGCAAATCCAGGTCCTCCCTGGACTGGAAACAAGCATCCTAGGACCAATTTCGGGGCTGATGAGGAGTTTTACCCTGAAGTCAGCCCCAGGATGCTTGTTTCAGGTCCAGGGAAGACCTGGCTTCGCAATTCGGGCTGGAGTGTTCCCATGAGCAACAGGGTCAAAACTAATTTGCATATAGCTGGGTCTAAACTGGGGTGGTGAAGTGAGCTAAAGAACGATGATGGATTCAACCCAGATATGTAACTGGGGGAGAGTGTCTGAAAAGTTTCAGCACTATGTCCATCATCTACTTCTGTTTGCTTTGTTTGCCTTAAGTTGGCATGGTATGCCCAGACGTGGGTACCTTGTTCACTTTGCCACTGGATTCAATCTAGCCTGGCTGGTGAGAGGTATTACCCTGAAACAGGTCCCAGGAAGCTTGTTTCCAAACCAGGGAAGACCTGGCTTGGCAGTTCGGGCTGGACTGTTCCCATGAGGTCCCAGGTCAAGACTGATTTGCATATAGCTATATCGGCACTGGGATGGTGAAGTGAGCTGGAGAAATATGATGGATTCAACCCAGATCTCCGACTGGGGGTGAGTGTCTGAAAAATGTCAGCACTCCTTCCATCGTCTCCTTGTGTTTGCTCTGTTTATTTTTAATCATTTTTCATAAATAACTTTAAGAGTTAAAAGGTTTTTAGTTTATTAATCTAACATGCTTCATTTATGGATTAACTGATTTATGTGGCATTTGTTTAATTGTATGTCTAAATAGCAGACACAATAACTTAAACTTTTAATATAATTTAGTTAATGCTATTTGACATCCTTAATGCTAAACCCATCAGAGCACTGTACTAAACATTGTGTATATATAGAATTACAAATCACACAACAATCAGATGCATCCTCTCATTGATGTTGAGTTTTAAAACTTCCATTGTCATCGTAGAACATTTTTGTCCTCAGAAATTCAGAGTGAATTAATTTGTATAATAATGTAATTTGTGCAGCATATTTTTCAATGTAATATATTGGTATCTTCCTCATTCAACCCATTAATATTTTAAATATTTTATATTTTCTGTATGTTTTATGTTGTAGCTGGGCGTCCCATTCATAAAATAACCTGGAAATGTACTCAGATTGGATTAAGTTGATATAGTGATTGCATTTCTGACTTTATTGATAATTTTCAAAGAATTCCAAGAGTACTTATGGTAATCTGTGACTGTCACAGATTTGCAGAAGACACACAATTGATGGACGGAATGCAGAACAAATCAAAAGATTCAACCCTAGTCAACAGATCTGGGTTAAATTCATCATTCTTTTGCTCACCATACCACCCCAGTTTAGACCTGGCCATATGCAAATCAGTCGTGACCCTGTCCCTCATGGAAACAGGCTAGCCCAAACTGCCAAGACAGACCCGCTCTGGATCGGAAACAAGCATCCTAGAACCAGTTTCAGGGTCTTACCCCTCAACAGCCAGGATAGCTTGAATACAGTGGCACAGTGAGCCTGGGTCTCACGTCTGGGCATGGCCGGCACACTTAGGGCGAGAAAGCAAAAGACACACAGATTTGGGCAAGTTTTCACAAGGGCAAACCTTTTCACATAAAACACATTATTCTGAATATGTCAGTTTTATTTATTTATTTGTTTCTCCCACCGGCAAAATATTTTTCCTGTGGAGATGAGATAGGATTTCTTGTACACCCCTGCCAATTTTGGCATGTTCACTCCCCTTTCCACCCAGAAAACCTATTCATTTCTGTCCTCAATATTCAGAATGGGAAGCTACCAGTAGAGCAGATGTAAAAGGGTTGTGAATAGCAGAAACCCATACCTTAGTGGATGTTCACCAGGTGTGTTCTTAAATACTTGCCCACCAACAAGCCCCTGTAAATGGATTTGTTCACAAAGAAATTCTAGCACACTGGCTTTCTGGCAATTTTCTGCATTAACACATCTATTTATTTGTGTGAAATCACATACTGTGGACCTGTAATGAGGATTTGCACTCATAAATTAACCTGTTAGCGCACCAAAGTACAACGTAGGTGCACAAATACAGTGTGTATTGGGCACTGTGCTATTAGATCACACTAGATCCCCCTTCTCAATCAGGCCTGTTCTCATTGGTCTAGTATTTCAGAAAACATTTGTTCTGCTCTATTTATCCATGGTTTTGGTTTTCTTATCGTGGAAGAATGAACTCTGATCTAATGTGGCCATAATTAACTCTAATGACCGCATCTACTGTACTTTATTGTTTCTAGAAAATATCTCTTCCTGGCTAGATCCCCTGGAGACGTTGCGAGAGCTCCCTGGCCTCTTCTCTTCTGCCATCTCGCTCAAACATACGAACTATCTTTAAAAGCCCTTTTTTGCATGTATTACCGTTCTTTGTTTCAGTAGAGATTCTGAAGCCCATTGCAAATACGTTGGCTGCATCATTTAGCAAATGTTGCTTGTAGAGTAGAAATTTCCCGACGCTGACATAAAAAGCTTGTTGACATTTCTTACTGGCATTAGGGAGCTCCCTCTCTAGATTATCATATATCTCTTGCTGGTAGGCCTCTTGGTTATTAGCTCCATACATTTCTGCTAAGTCAAGTTTTGCATAGACACAAAGTGGATCCAATTGAATGGCACGTTTGTAAGCCTGGATCCCTGCTGCTATAACATTCTCTGATGGCAAAATGTGTGCATGTATATTATTCATTAGTAGTTTCTGGTAGAAATAGCCCAGGTCTCTATGGAGAATGTTATAATCTCCATTGATGGAAATGGCCTGCTCTAGAATGTCACGGTATCTTAGAATGTCACGGTATATTTTAAACTTTTTTGTTAGAAAGACGTGTGCCACATTCCTCAGGACCTCAGGATCACGACTGTTCTGCACCACATCTTCTGCAAGTTCTTGACCAAAGTCTGAATGCTTAAGCAGTATAGCCAGGTAGGCCCTACACTCATAATTGATTGGCTCTTGGTGGATGACTTCCTTAAGTTTGGAAATAGCTTCTTCTTCGAGTTCACTGCCTGCATCATAGCGTGTGGCCACTGCATAACGTGCTATAGCCAGCCCAGCACAGAATTCCATATTTTTGGGGTTTTCTGACAATGCTGCCTGGAAACAGCTTGCTGCCCGCTCTCCGTATCGAAAACCAATCGCCATTAGGGACCAACCAATGATTCCTCTTATCTCAGGAATAGTTGCTGTAGATTGAGAAGACTGAGAAAGGAACTGACTGATTGTGTCAGACTTGTCGAGGTATTGCTCTACCATCTCATAGTTGCACAAGTGATAGTAAATCCAGGCATAGTTACCATAGATGACCAACTTATATCCGATCGAGTTGGCTTGTTGAACTTCTTCCAAAAGCTCTTCAGCTGTCTTAAGACTTTCAAGGGCCTCCTGGTATCTTCCTTCCCGCTGGTGTATATAGGCCTGCAGAGCGTAAAAGGCGGAACGGTTGTTGTAAGGCGTGTATTGAAGTCTGAGGTTGAGAGCTTGTTTCACGTGCCCTATATTAATTTTGTCCTGCTCCTCCTCAAGACTCCAGGTGAAGTGACACTGAAGCTCCTCTAGTCGCTCCTTTAAAGGCATGGTACTGCAAAGAAAAGAGGGTCAGGGAGAACATGTTATACATCCCTCACTTCTTGAGAACAATCAGCAGAACTTGTCAGCTTTGCAGTGCTTCATTTCTTTTCCACAACCTGTGAGCAGCATTATTTTTGCCTTCAAGTATGTGTAAGTGATTGTGTGTATGAGAGTGGGTTTTGAGAAGAAGGCTTGGTTCAGTTGCTTGGGGCTATGACAGGTGGTGAACTTTGAAACAGATGGGGGGGGGGGGGGCAAATACCTGACACAATTGTATGGAGCTAGTGAGGGGTATGAGTTAAAGTGAATTGGAAGTTGAGGAAATCTGGGGTGCCTCTGTCTAAGAAAATGTTAAAAGAAAGAAACATTTGAGACAAGTTGTGCATTCTACTTCACACCTACACAAATAAAGTGATCAACAAATCAATGCGTATCCAGGCAGTAATAATAGAACATTCATGGAATATTGCAAAACATCAAGGAAACTCAATACTATCTAGGGGTGTTTGGAGGCTTCCCTCTATAGGAAAGCAAAACATTTGGCCCAGCCAGTGCCTTTCACTACATAACTTCCCAAACACAGTGACCAAAACACAATTTGTTCACATAATCTGTGTTTGCCAATTCTTCAAATATAAAAAGAATGAATAAATAAAATGGAATTTATATTCTGTGCACATAAAAAGCAGCTACTTCTGGAAGGAAGTGACTTCACAATAAGGGGTCCATTAGGATGTAGAGTGGATCGCCACCGCCAGCATGGCAGTGGCAATCCGCCCTACATCCTACCTCGCCAACCACCCATTTCCCCCGCTATACTAGGCGGACGGAAAGTCCGTCCGCCACATTTCCGTCCAGTCGACTCGTTGACCGAGTGGAAAAGTGTCTGCTAGACACCGCCATCCATATTAGTGTGCAGGCGGAGAGCAGCCTTTCCTTGGCATGCAGAGTTCACAAAGGGGGCGCACATGGGAGGTACCTATGGTCACGTTGTGCATGCAAATGCACGACATGCATGTTTTACATTGCGGCTGGTGCTGCTTACAGCACCGCCCACCGCAAGGTTAAAAATCCATGATGCGCCCACCAGTGTGGTGGGCGCATCCTAATCTCCCCCACGGGACCGCCGCACATATGGCGGGTGGTCCCGTTTTCCATCAGGATGGCGGGTGGCTAATGATGCCCTAGGTCTCTTGAAGGATCATGAAACCTCATACATCTTTTTATCCTCCCCTGCCTAGCCCTTGATCATCACCAGTCACATAGGTAAGAACTATTGATCTCTATTGAGGGTTTTAAAATTAAGTTATAAGGTGGTAATTCTTTGTGAAACAATTATGGGCTGGAGTCAAGGGTGTGATGATGAGGGGAAATAATAGTTGCAGGCATACCTGCTTCTTTTCTTTATCTAAGGCTCTATCTTTAAGCAGATTGCAGGCAAAGAACAGGAGTTGATGGAGGACATTTAATTGCTTTGGAACTTCCCACGAGGAGCTTATATGAATAATACTTTACTTGAAAGGGGAAAAATTGAAAAATTAGGTTACACAGAGCATGCTATTACATGGTTTATACATAATAGTGTCCCATGGGTTAGACATCTTTTTAAGAGGCTCAGCCACTCAGTCAGTACCAAAGAAACAGCATATTTCTACAGCCCTATTTGTACGCATGGTGTGACAGAAATTGTAATCACAAATTTCACTTTTTTATTAAAGTTTGATTCCTGACAAGCCACATGAATGCCAAATAACTCATTTTTAATGAAGATGGTTCTTGCTCAGTAAAAAATGCGTATATGCTCATGCCATTTTTACCTTATCACCGTTCTGAACACCTATTAGTATTTTGGTCCTGGTTTTGCTCCCCACAGGGACACTGATTAGCTTTCAACATTTTACCTTCAAAAGACACCTCTCATAAAGGTGAGTAAAGACGTGAGACCCCTCATGACCGTAAGCAGTCTTGGACATCTTTCTACTGTCTGGTGTGGCATAGTGGGTGGAGAATGATGAACTGGAATGCGACCCGAGTGACTGGCAATGGATAGCAGTTTGAATGGGACTGTTCCTACTGAAGCATGATTAATACTAATTTGCATACATCCGATCCCATCCTTGAAAGTTTCTACCCTAATTGGGATCAATTCAAACTTCAGAATAAGGGAATTAGAAGTGACCATGTAGAAGCCAAATCACTTCAGACACAATTCCACATTTCCCCCCCCTCTGTACCTCCATCTCAGCCATGGTGTTTGTGCTGAGATTGTAATTAGAGTGATTAGTCAGAGACCAATATCAACTTTCTATCTCCCTACAACTCAGACAGCCCCCATTGCATCTAGAGAACTGACATGGAGCAGATATCACCAGCGTGCCATAAAGGTAAACGAAAGGCCATAGTAAATAGATACAAGAAGGTGCTTTTGTTGGGTCAGGACACAGAAAAAGGTTTTCATCTATGTGTAGAATGCAGCAGAATGTGTTTAACCTCGATGCAGGCCATAGCAAAAGTCGTTTGGCTCATTTACAGTTCAATGCAGCCACAACAGTCCTGTATCCTCCACTGCCACTGAGACATAAAACCTCCAAATTCCACTGTCACAGAGCCGGTCATATGTCTCTTCCTCCACTGTTCCAAATTCCTGACAGTTTTCCTTTAGGTTTATTTATTTTATTTTTATTTAGAGAGTTTTATATAGCGCAACGTGACCCTTGGGTATCAGAGCGCTTCACAGACAACTATACATTCTGTCGATATGTGATTCACATAGCATAACATTACCATATATTATCATAGTGAGGTAGATCAGTGTCGAGTGGCTTAATTCACATAACATAGCATTACAATACTATAATTAGTGATAGATAAGTGTCGAGTTATATTGTAAATATTTCCCATTGTCATGTGGTAGGTTAGGTGTTCGTCGAGGTATAGAAAAGGAAAAACCTAGAATACATAGTGCTGTTCTGTGGTAATGTACTTACATAACGTAGACATTGCCTCATAATATATTGAGTGAGGTAGAAGTGTCGAGGCTTAATTCACCTAACATAACATTACAACGTAATATATTGAGTGAGGTAGATAAGTGTAGAGCTATATAATAAATCTTTCCCGCTGGGATGCGGAGGTATAGACTGAAGAAATATCCTGGCATATATATTCTACGATTTGTAAGGGATAGTCTGTATTCCTGTCCAGAATGTTCTGCATTGTCCTTAAACAGTGTATCCTTCAGTTCCGGGACTCAATCACCTCCAGTTCACCTCCAGGTTGGGTCAGGATAGAAGTGTGGAGGATCCTTGGTGCTACGACAGTTCAATCAACACAAAGATGCATTAGCTAAGCAGATGAGAAAATCCTAGGGATAGTAGGAATAAATGCTGTGGAGGGAGGAGGGTAACCTGTGAGATGAAAGGAGAAGTAGGGCACAACTAATCTGACAGGTTTGGTGGAGTAGGAAAGAATAAAAATTGAGGCAGGACAGGAATTGTATAGTAGAAGAATGAGTAAAAGGTGCTGTAGAGGGTTGATTCTGATGTTTGGAAAAGAAGAATGGTGAAAAGAAGTCTGGGAGGAGATGTCTGAGAATTAGTATGAAGATGATGTCTTATCCTAATCCTTCATCGAAGTCCTCTCTGGAGAAGCTCTCTCGCCCCTAATCCCAATTGGCAATGCCTTCTGCACACAAGGCATCTTCCTGGCTCTCCAGACATACCAGACACTCCTTCTTCTAAGGAAATATACACTATACCATGAAGACCTTGCCAGCTTATGGCCTAATACTAACCTACCCTCCGTCATCATGATCATTGCACAAGCAGTCTATGTTCAACTCCATGATTATATCAACACCACCCAACCCTCTACACAGCTACCAATTGTGCTCCAGATAAAGTTGCAGCACGAAGCCAGTTATGTTACATATCAGAAACCTTTCATAGCGGTCAGAGAAATATAAGCTCTGCCCACTGAAATTGTTCAGTGTCTCAGCCACTTTTCACACCTTCCTCCAGCCCACCAACTTCCTTGCCCTGAAGTCTCAAAAGTGATTTACTGTCAACGTACGTCAGTGGTTCACCTCCAACTATGAAACCAACACCATCATATTCACATGTATACCTATAGGTCCAGGAGCCTCCCTGTTACCTGCTTAGTCTCCCCAGTATTCATCTCACCCCTCATATTCTTAAACCTTAACATGCAGCCCCTTGAACTCTATTCACTGATAAAAGGAGTAACATTTAGAAACATGCCAATGCGGCACAACTCCACTGAAAAGTCCCCTTCCTCCAGACATTCAGCACCTCTGGAACTTGTATTTAATCCAGAGCTAAAATGCCAGCTTTAACTTGTAATTTAACATCACCAAAATAGAATTTCTATTATTTGTCAAGAACAAAACGCAACAACTAATTCAAACCTAGATCAGAAACGTGAACAATGACTTCCCCCTCAAGGAAAAATCAGGAGAAAATGCTAGACAGCCAGGAGACGTCTTACTATTTAAAAAAGAAAAACTGTTCCTCCCAGAAAGTTCTTTCATTACTTCCTTCCTTCTCAAGCTTCTTGGTGTGGTGGACATTGTACTCCTCAATCTCCGAGAATCCTCATTGGGCCTTTGTGGGGAATCCTGGACTCAGCAGCCTGTCTCATCAAGTATCTCCCACTCCAATAGAATTCCACTTGTTAACCTTGATGGCCCACACCATTAGCATCTACAAATCCATCATGACTAGCACCCCGATTATCTTACTGACAAACTCATATCCATCATGACCAGCACCCCGCTTATCTTACTGACAAACTCACAATCTCTGGTGGTTCATGGCATGCCCTCTGCCAATAGACCATCCGACTGGAGACGAAAAAGTGTGCACAAGAAAATCAGACATATTTCATTTCTTCACCCAGAATCTGCAAAGAAAATACTGTATACATCAAAACTGTCAAACTCTTTACCAACTTCAAAAAGAGAAGAAGACACTCCTTTTTAAAGAACACTACATCACAATGCAGTACCAATCCACTTCTGCTCTAAGAACCCACCAGCCCTTTCAATAACTTGTGGACTGTGTCATTGCCTTCGACTCAATAAAGCACCATTCGGTTCCCTTTTAGCCAAGTATGCATTTTCAAATGCACATGCAATCAATCAATCAATCAATCAGGATTTATAAAGCCCAGCTAATCACCCAACAGCGTATCCAGGTGCTTGCAGGTTCCAGAGGCTTATTCGAACAGCCAGGTGTGGAGGGCCATTGGGAATTCTGGAAGGGAGGTGATGGTCCGGAGGTTCATGGGAGGCTGTTCCAGATCTTTGCTGCTGTGTGGGAGAAGGAGAGTCCTCCACTTCTGCTTCAGTAGATACGAGGAGTATGGGCGAGTGAAAGGGAGGCGGAGTGTAGTCTTTGCAATGGTTGGTGGAAGTTTAGGTGGTTGTTAATGTAGGCTGGTCCTTGGTTGTGTAGAGCCTTGTGTGCGTGTGTTGGCAGCTTGAATTGGCATCTCTACTGTACAGGGAGCCACTGGAGTTTTCCTAGGTGGGGTGTAATGTGAGTTCCTCGGGTAAGGCCAAGGATTAATCTGGCTGAGGCGTTCTGTATGGTCTGAAGTCTCTGTAGGAGGTGTGCGGTGATTCCTACGTAGAGGGCATTGTCACAGTCGGCTGCAGATGAGGGCTTGGTGTGTCCTGTATGTGAGAGTAGCCACTTGAAGATGTCACGTAGCATGCACAAAGTGAGAAAGCAGGAAGAGGAGACGGCGTTGATCTGTGATTTCATGGTAAGCTTTCATGCCAATGATGATTTAAAAGTTTCTGGTGTGGTTGGAGAGAGTGGGTGTGGGTCTGGGTCCCAGGTCTGATGGCCAGGAGTTGGTTCATGTGTCTGTTGCTGTTACACATACATACCTACATACATACAGACATATATATGCATGCAGAGAAGGATAGAGCAATTGTCCAGGAAGTCAGGAAAGAAGACCAATAGGGCAGTAGAAAATAATGGGGAATTTAGAGGCTTTTTGGAGAGAGCACAGTCCGAGAATAGGGATGGGGAGGGCAAATGGGTGGCACAGGTGAAATAGGTAGAGCTAGATGTTTAGCCAGAAGAATGCTCAGGCAGAGGCTTAATGAGGGCTGCTCAAGCAATGGAGATGGAGATGAGGTTGGAATATTGAGAAAGTAATGGTCACTGGGAAAGTGGCAGGGCAAGAGAAGGTCTGAAAAGAGTGAGACACGTAAAAAACCTAAACCACTTCAATGTTGTAGAGAATGTCCTCTACAAAAGCCAATAAAACAACATAAAGCAATGAAGAGGAGCTGGGTAGAGCAGCACAGGTTAGAGAAAAGAGCTAACGAAAATATCTTCACAGTGTGTCTGGCATGGTAGTCAGGTTTCACACACCTATTTAGATATCATTTAGTCTGTGGCAGCCAATTCCCCGAAATACATCCAGAGTTCAAACATTTGACAGGTCAGACCAGAGTGTCACTTGGAGACTGAAATATTTCACAATACACAGTTTTTGACACGAAGAGGAATTAGTGGTGAACACCTAACACAGGTCTATGCAAAAAACATGAATTTGTAACAGCAGACATCATTTTATAAGTTTAAATGGGTGCTAAGCTTATACAGACAGCAGCCACCCCAGTGGTCTCCAAGTTGGAACACTAAAGTTCCATCGCATATTCAAACAATTGCTTGCACACCAAATATAGTAGTTGTGGGAAAGTGATATGCTAGTAGAAGTTGGTAGGGACCTATCACTAGCAATAAGGCCAAAATCACGATATAAAGTCCATTCAAGGGCTCAATAAATTATCCCCTGGCTCAACCTTTGGTAGCTGGCAATGAGCAAGCACCCTTAACTTAGAAAACAGGTGTGTAAAGCATTTAAAAACACCAATATATTAAATAAGTAGGACACAACACACAATACAAATCAAACACCCATTATTAGAAATAGAAAATAACAAAATCCAATGTATGGTACTGGAGATAAGATTTTTTAAAGAATAAGGTGCAGATATACAAGCCACGCACGCCACATTTGCGCCACCATTGCGTCACTTTATGATGCAGCGGCGGCGCAAAGCCTGCTCCATGCTGTGGGGTATTTACAACGTTACGCATCTGGGAGATGCGTCACATTGTAAAGCCCTGTGCCACATGTAGGCCTTTTGGCGCAGGAAGGGGCGTTCCGGCGCGGGAACGCCTCATAAAAGTGGCTGAGTGAAATCTACTTTTAGAACCATGCTGCGTCAAACCCCTGCATCTGCTTGAAGCAGGCGTAAGGATTGACGCAGCATGTTAGGCATGGGGCACCCCAAGCCTTGATGGAGCTGCCTTGCTGCAATGCGTCACCTTTCCGGCAGTAGATGAGTTACACATCTGTCTATTCTTGCCCCATGGTGCGCCGCATTGTAAATGTGGCGCATCCATGGTGGCGTAAACGGTGTCTGCCATGACGCACAATAACTGGTGCATCCCTGCTGATATTCCGGGATGTGCCAGTTATTGTAAATCTGCCTCCATATGATTTCTACTGCCTAAAAACAAAAACAACCAACTTGGGACATCTGGTCACGCTTGCCTGGGACAAGGTCAAAGTTTGAGGCCGAACGCAATTGAGGGCGGGTTGGATACACTGAGCTGGAGGACTTGGTCTAGTTATTACCTTCACACTTGTTTTTCTGGAGCCTTTTTTTCTCTGCATCGAGTAAGGCACCTCTTCAGGCCGGAATCTGAGTAGATAATGGTGGCTTACTTCAGCGCAAGGCCACAGTGAAATCCTGGAACTCTCGTTGACAACAGGAGCTCCTGAGCTTTCAGCTGGACGAACATGGAATCTAGGCCGGGTAGTGGTTTGACCTCAGCGGCTTGCTCTCTTTTGGCGTCAGAGAATTGACTCTTGACGACAAGTCGTTCAACTTATGAAGCTATTTCTAAAAAGTTCTCTGTACTTCTGGAACTTCTTTGTGGGTTCAAAGTGTCCGAAACACCAATCTAAGTCCGCCCGCCATCCCGTCGTACAGTGGGACCGCCCGCCATAAGGGCGAAGTCCTGTGCCTGCCATTAGGATGCGCCTGCCACAGTGGCGGGTGCATCCTGCATCCCTAACATTGTGGTGGGCGGTGCACTTACATGCGCACAATGTTTCAATGTGTCAGGGAGTCCTTAGGCCCCTGGCCACCCTTGATTTTGCGAATCACTGACAAAATTTCAACCTCAAAAATTTTGAGGCACAAAAATATCGAAGTCAAGAATATCGACATCCTATCTACATCATAGTGAGTACAAAAACATTGAGAAAAATATCAATGTCAAAAATATTGTAAAAAATATAGTTTTTTTAAATGTTAAAATAATAATGTAAAATAAAGTAAATAATATATATATAATGAAAAGAAACAGTTAAAATAATTAAAAATAAAAACTGATACATATAATGTTAAAATAAATAAAACATATACATATGAAATATAATAAATTTACTGACGTAAAAATATTCATAAATAATTATCTTAGTAACTTATCAATTGTTAAAAACATTTTATGAATTATAAATACATATATACACATACAAAAATAATATTATTACAAATTTTACAAATATATTTAACAAATTTAAAAAATTACAATATTTTTATTTATTTTTTGATAAATTATACACAATATTAACTAAAACAATACAGAAAATATGGACAGCGGAGGGAAAGAAATTACTATTCCTACTCCAAAGATTGCAACAGTAGGGAAAGTGTTGGAAAGCGTAGGGGTAAAAATTACTATTCCGACTCCAAAGAGTGCAACAGTAGGGAAAGTGTTGGATAGCGTAGGGGTAAAAACTTACTATTTCAACTCCAGAGAGTGCAACAGTAAGGAAAGTGTTGAATAGCCTAGGGGTAAACATTGCTTTTCTCACTCCAGAGAGTGCAGCAGTAGAGGAAATGTTGGATAGCGTAGGGGTAAAAATTACTATTCCCACTCCGGAGACTGCTACAGTAGGGAAAGTGTTGGCTAGTGAAAGGATTGAAATTACTATTCCCACTCCAGTGAGTGCAACAGTAGGGAGAGTGTTGGCTAGCGTAAGGGTAAAACTTACTATTCCCACTCCTGTGAGTGCAACAGTAGGGAAAGTGTTGGATAGTGTAGGGGTAAAAATGACTATTCCCACTCCAGAGAGTGCAACAGTAGGGAAAGTGTTGGATAGCGAAAGGGGTTAAAAATAACATTCTCATCAATTAAATACGTTTTTTTAATTAAAGAATGATTTATTAATAAATTAACAATACATTCATTAAAAATACCAATAAATGAAATTTAATAACTACTTTAATACAATAAATTACTTTCCACCCAATTCCCTAATAAACACAAATCCCACTCCACATCAAATCTAACACAATTAACATAATTATCAATTAACCAATCAATAAAAAATTATTAAAAATTAATAAATAATTAACAATTAAATAATTATCAATACCAATAATTAATACTTAATAAAAATTAATTACCCAGTCATACATAATTAACAATACATTAATTATCAATACTAATACATATTAATACATTATTACCTAATTATAATACATCACTTCCCACCCTATTCCCCTATAAACACACAACCTGCTCCTAAACTGAATTAACACAATGAATATATTTATCAACTAATTAATTAATACAAAATAATTACCAACTAATAATTGATGAACAATAAATTAAGTATCAATACTAAAAAATAATAATGATTAACTACTTTATTATAATTAATGTGCTTCCCACCCTATTCCCCTATAAACCCGCCACCCGCTCAAATAAACGTACATAATTAATATAATTGTAAAACGATCAATTAATTGCCAATTAATAATTAATTAACAATAAATTAAATATCAATCCCAATAAATATGAATTAATCATCAATCAATCAATCAATCAGTGCATTTGTAGAGCACGCTACTCACCCGCGAGGGTCTCAAGGCGCTGAAGGGAGAGGGAGGGGCCGCTACTGCTTGAATAGTCAGGTCTTGAGGTGTTTCCTGAAGGTGAGATGGTCCTGGGTCAGTCGTAGGTGAGCGGGGAGGGAGTTCCATGTCTTGGCGGCCAGGTAGGAGAACGATTGTCCTCCGGTGGTGACTCTGTGGATTAGTGGGACGGTTGTGACGGCGAGCTGGCGGGTAGGAGAGTAGAATGAGAGGCGGTTGTTGAGGTATTCGGGGCCCATGTTGTGAAGTGCTTTGTGTGCGTGGGTGAGGATCCTGAACGTGATCCTCTTGCTGACGGGGATCCAGTGCAGTTTTTTCAAGTGGGCCGATATGTGGCTGTGGCGAGGGATGTCAAGGATGAGTCGTGTGGAGGCGTTCTGTATGCGCTCCAGTCGTTTCTGAAGTTTGGCTGTGGTTCCTGCGTAAAGGGTGTTCCCGTAGTCCAGACGGCTGGTGACGAGGGCCTGCATGACTATCTTTCAAGTGTCTGTGGGAATCCACTGGAAGATGTTTCGGAGCAGGCGTAGGGTGTTGAAGCAGGAGGATGAAATGGCGTTGACTTGTTTGGTAATCGTGAGCGAGGAGTCCAGGATGAATCCCAGGTTGCGTGCGTGGTCCTCGGGTGACGGTGCGGTGCCCAGGGCAGTGGGCCACCAGGAGTCGTCCCAGGACGGGGATTGTCTGAGGATGAGGACCTCCATTTTGTCTGAGTTCAGTTTCAGCCGACTGAGCTTCATCCATTTCGCGACGTCTTTCATTCCTTCCTGGAGGTTGGTGTTGGCGGTGGTTGGGTCTTTGGTGAGGGAGAGTATCAGCTGGGTGTCGTCGGCGTAGGAGATTATGTTGAGGTTGTGTTTGCGTGAGATGGTGGCGAGGGGGCTCACGTAGATATTGAAGAGGGTTGGGCTGAGCGAGGAGCCTTGGAGTACGCCGCAGATGATCTTGGTGGCCGCGGAGCAGAACGGCGGGAGGCAGACTCTCTAGGTTCTGTTGGAGAGGAACGCGGTGATCCAGTCCAGCGCTTTTCCCCGGATCCCAGTGTTGTGGAGGCGGTATCAAAGGCGGCTAAGAGGTCTAGGAGGATGAGGGCGGTTGTCTCCCCGTTGTCCATCATGGTCCTGATGTTGTTGGTGGCTGCGATGAGGGCTGTCTTGGTGCTGTGATTGGCTCGAAATCCGGACTGGAATGGGTTGAGCGAGTTGTTTGCCTCGAGGAATGCAGTCAGCTGTTTATTGACGGTCTTCTCGATGACTTTAGCCAGGAAGGGAAGAAGAGAGATGGGGCGGAAGTTCTTGAGGTCTTTAGGGTCAGCTGTGGGTTTTTTCAGAAGGGCGTTGATCTCTGCATGCTTCCAGCTCTCTGGGAAGGTGGCTGATGCGAAGGAGTTGTTTATGACGTACCGGAGGTGGAGTGCGATGATGGCGTATGCTTTGTTGTAGATGTGGTGGGGGCATGGGTCGGAGGGAGAGCCGGAGTGGATGTTGTTCATGACGTGGGTGGTGACTGTGTGCTGATGGGGGTCCAGTCGCTTAGGGTGGAGGTGGAGGTTGTTGGTTTGGAGTCCGGAGGCAGAGTCTGGGCGTCAAAGCTGTTGTGTATGTCTGCGATCTTGCGGTAGAAGAACGTGGCAAGGGAGTTGCAGAGGTCTTGTGATGGTGTGATGTCATTGTTGTTGGGGTTGGAGAGCTCTTTTACGATGCTGAAGAGTTCCTTGCTGTTGTGGGTGTTGTTGTCCAGCCGCTCTTTGAATGATTTCCTTTTGGGGGTGTGGATCAGCTGGTGGTGTTTGCGAGTGGCGTTCTTGAGGGCTGTCATGTTTTCTGTCATCCGTTCGTTGCACCAGGTTTTTTTGAGCGTGCAGCATGATTTCTTTGAGTCTTTGAGGGCGTCGGTGAACCATGTAGTTTTCCTGTTGCTGGTCTTGCCTGGGGGGTTCTTAGGCGTAGCGAGGTTGTCGGCGCAGTTGGTGATCCACTGTGCGACCGTTACAATTACATTACTTCACACCCTATTCCCCTATAAACCCACAACCCACTACAGAACTAAAATGCAAAACTTAATTACAAATAATTAATAATTTCTAAAAATTATTAATTCACTTACTATAATTAAATTACGTCCACCCTATTCCCCTATAAAACCACAACCGGCTACGGTACTAAAACACAAAATTCACTTTAAGAAGATTACTAACTTCTAATCAATAATACATATATTTAAAAAATAATACAAAACATAACAAAACATGTGGAACACATACATATAAAATACATACTAAAATACATAACACTAACAAAACATCAATATTATTAACATTGATTTCTTTACTATCAATATTAATAACTTTGATATTAACAAAAACAATATTTCTTACCTTCAGGTTGATATTCTGGTCACTGATATTCTTGATGTCGATACTCTGTCCCTACGATATTTAAAACTCAATATTAATGTAGGTTGTTATTAAAAACTCAATATGTTGTCTGTGCACCTGATTTTGTATTACTAATTTGCGATTACCAATTAGGTAACCGTAAATTAGGTAATGCAAAACCCTTTGCACCTGTGCGCATTTAGACCCCTATGAACGAATGGAGTACCATTTTTATTATTTTATTTATTTTTTACATTTGTATGGCGCTCAGCTACCCAACAAGGGTTTCTCGGCGCCTTTGACATTAAGTTGGATTGAAGGAATATGCTGAGTTGTATTTTAGCACAGTTGTTTCTGGAAAAGCCAGGTTTTTACATGTTTCCGGAAATTAACGTAGCTTTCCTCTTTCCGGATATGTGGGGGGAGTGAATTCCATAAAATTGGCCCTCTGACAGAAAATGATCTCCCGCCAGTTCTTTGCAATTTGAATCTGGGAACAGCGAAGTTCGCTGCAGTTTGGGAGCGAAGGTTTCTTGTTGGCAGGTAGGGGGAGGCCAAGGCTTGTAGATATATAGGTGCCGTTTTGGTTTTGATTTTGAACATGTAACTCAGGGTTTTGAAGCTGATCCGATGTTCTATCCTGAGCCAATGTAAATCGTTCAGGTGGTTTGATACTCTTTCAGACTTTGGTATCCTACACAGGAGTCGTGCGGCAGAGTTTTGGATCATTTGGAGTCGCTTGATCACTGCTAGATTCGAGCTTAGGTAGAGGATGTTTCCGTAGTCAATACGCGATGTTATTAGTGCGTTGACTACGTTTTTTTGTGTGACAGGGGGCAGCATCCAAATGATTTTCTTCAACCATTTTATTATGGCGAAGCAGAGGCCGCGACTTTGTTTGCCTGCTGTTTCATTGACAGAGTATTGTCAATAATGACTCCTAGATTTCTTACCTGTGTAGCTGGAGAGGGAAGATTACCCAGCTCAGGTGGCCAATGGGAGGGATTCCAGAGCTCCTTATTCCTTCCCAATAGGAGGACCTTGGTTTTATCCCCATTTAATTTCAACTGGTTGGTGGTCATCCAGTTGAAAATTTTCTTTAGACCAGTTTTGAGTAGAGAAGGGGCTGAGGGATTTGACTCTGATAGGACAAAAATGATATGAGAGTGGTCAGCGTAGGACATTAAAGTCAGGCCTGCGCAGTCCGCCAGGTCGGCCAGTGGTCTAAGGTACAGGTTAAAAAACAACGGGCTCAGGATGGAGCCCTGTGGAACTCCATGTGGAGCGGGAAACGTGTATGAGCATGCAATGCTGGATTTGATCTGGAAGGTTTTCTCGGTGAGAAAGGACTTAATCCACTGTAGGGCATCACTGCGAATGCCGTTTCTCTCTAGAGTAGCCAGAAGAGTTTTGTGTGATATGGTATCAAACGCCGCACTCAAGACTAAAAGAATGAGTGCGACCGTTTGACCCTCATCCAGGAGTTTCCGAATTTTTTCCGTTACACCCAGTAGGGCGGTCTCCGTGGAGTATCCTGCTCGGAAGCCTGATTGCGATGGGTGGAGGAGGTTGTTTTCCTCTGTGAAGGTAGTGAGGACGGAGTGGATGTGCCTTTCCATGAGTTTGGAAAATGCATGGAGCAAGGATATAGGTCGATAATTAGAAAGAACAGTGGTGTCGGCTGATGGTTTTTTTCAATAGTGGGGTTACCATAGCGTGCTTCCAACTCGACGGGACTGTGGAAGATTGGAGGGAAGCATTTAGCATGTCTGCTATCGTGATCAGGGGGGTAGTGTCAAGTTGTTTTAGAATACTTACAGGGAGAGGATCGCAGGGGGAGCCTGATGAAATGGACTTCAGGGACTATTTTAGGGAGTCCATGGTTACAAGGGGCCATTTCTCGAGGGAGTTCACTTTTTCCGGTGACCTGGGGATATCCTGCTGTGTGCAATTATCATGGGGTCTGGTAGTGATGTTGAGGATAATGTTTTCTATTTTATCATTAAAAAATGTCGCAAGGTCTTGACATTGTTTTTTTGTTAAAGGGCGAATAGTAGCAGTTGTTTGAGCACCTGCTAGGTCCTTCACTGTGTTGAATAGAGTCTTTGCTTTGTTTGTGGCATTGTTAATGGAGTTGGCCACGTAAAGGGCCCTGGCTTTGATGCAGGAGGAGTGATATGCGTTTCTTGCCTTGTTGTATGTTTTCTTATTTTCATGGTTATAATCTTTGCGCCATTTCCTTTCTAGTGCTTTACATTTAGAAGTTTCTTTTTGCCTCTGTTAGGGGAAGGCATTGATTGGCTGCAGTTTCTAACCACTGGTTGGTGGCTATAGCTAGACTTTCCACATTCTGGTCGTGAGAGGGTGTGCTAATTGTTAGCGCTTGATTCAGTTTGTTTATGTCGAGTAATTTCCAATTTCTCATTGAATGAGCAGGCCATGTAGTATTTCTGGGGGAGAATGTTCTGGTTAGGCTGAAACTGATGAGGTGGTGGTCTTACCAGCATAAAGGGCTGGTTAGAGTCCATTTTAAATCAGGGATATTTGTGATTATGGGGTCTAATAGGTGTCCTGCCTTGTGCGTAGGACCGGAATTGAGGAGTGATAGGTTTAGGGCAGTCAGATCGTCTATTAGATTACAGCAAGCCACGTTTGTTTGGTCCTCAAGATGCAGATTTAGATCCCCTAGGAGTGTAAAATTTTTGTAGTCTAACAAAAATGGAGCGATATGGTTTGCTAGGCTGGCTGTCCAAGTATTGGCATTCCCAGGCGGTCTATATATTAGGAGTCCAGAGAAAGTAAAATTGGGGTTAAGGGTGATTTGAAAAGAGGCGGCTTCACAGTCTGGGATATTAACTGGGAGCATATTGCAGGTAAAATCTTTGCGAAATATAATAGCGATACCTCCACCCACTTGGCCTTGTCTATCTCGTCTTGTGATGGCATAGTTGGCTGGGAGAGCAGTTGCTACATCCGGGCTGGAGCTGTCGTGTAGCCAAGTTTCTGTGAGGAAGAGAGCACTGGGTGCTTCTTCTAATAGAAGGGTGAAGATGTTGAGTTTGTGCTGTGGCAAGGAGCTGCAATTTACGCTAAAAAAGGAGTAATTGCAGCTAGTGCGTTTTGGGCGTTTGGAAGGGATTTGAGCTAGGGGTTCTGGGTCCGGGTATGGTTGGATATTTGTGAGTTGAACATTGCAATTAATGCAGTGTGTGTCACCCAATGGCGAGAGCTCTATGCAGTCGCGATGTATTGCGGGGCGTAAAGCTTTTAATTGCGTGGAGCTCATACCTGAGAGGTGGTTAGAGTAGGGTTCCCTGACCCATGCCCCATCCAGTCCCGGACGGCCCCAGACGGGCATGTCTTTGGATTCTCTTCGGTGCGGCTTTGGCGCGGTTGCTGCGCGTATTCGCTGCGCGTTATATGGTGTGACTGGTTTATGTAGAGGACGGGCTATTGTTCAGCCCCGCCTCTACAAATCAGTTTGCCCAATCAGTGCCTGCCCCTGCCTGGAAGCCGGAAGAAGGTACCACCCTTCCTAATATAAATTCACTAACTGTGATTGCGCCCCTGTAGGAATTGATATTAGGGAATAGCTATTTTCTTACGTACCATTTTGCATTCCCTAAATAGCATTTACCTAAAATTCGCTATTTAGGGAATGCAAAATGGAACTTTGATACATGTGTCCTGAAGTGTCTCCAGGGAAACTACAGTACTGTCAAAAGGAAGTTCAGTATTTGGGACACATCATTGTGAAGGGAGCTAGAAAGGTATCTCCAAAAGTAGCGTAAGCGATCGTGCAGATGAACCCACTACGAACTCAGAAGGAAGTCAAGAGGTTTTAGGTAATGGTTTGCTACTATAGACAGCTGATACCAAACGTTCCTTTAATGAGGAAAACTCTACTGTGGTTGACACACAGAGATGTGTCTAATTCGATTACATGAGACAACAAATGTGCAAAAGCGTTGCTAAAGTTGAAAAAAAATGATGTTGTCGTGCCTCAGCACTAGGAATGCCTGATTATTCAAAGGAATTCACACAGTGAGAGATGGGTACGCTCTCTCATTGTTGACCCAGATGCATGGAGATGCCGGAAAAACAATTGCCTACATTTGTACTGCATTTAACCTATAGCTGCAGGTCTTCTTGGTTGCCTTAAAGTGGTTGATGCGATAAGCACTAGTCCAGAAAAGAGTGGGGACATAGTGGTGTGATACCCTTTAACTGTAATGGTCTCACACTCCGTCGAGTTGTTATTAACAAGAAAGAAAACCCAATATTTACCCACAACAGACTTGCTCGCTATGAATAAGCCATTCTCTCATCCGAAAATACTGAGATATGCAAAGATATATAGGGATGCATCTTAACCCTTCAACACTGTTGCCAGTAAATAATACTGATTGTGATGAAATTGAACAGGATTGCCTAGATGTCACAGATTTATGCACTAATCTCTGACCTGATATTAAGAAAACCCCTGATTGAGCCTGGCCATGTATTGTTTTTGGATGGCTCATGTTTAAGAGGTAACAATGTAACACTAGGAGTAGCATATGCTGTGTGTAAAAGATGTTATCAAAGCTTCATAGCTTCAGAAAGCCACCTCAGCACAAGTTGACAAATTGATCACCCTTGGAGTTTAACTGCACAAATGATGGTTACCATTTTTACAGACAGCCATTAACTATTATCCCAACGGGCATTTCTGACCTCCTCCGGTGTTCCTATCAGAAATGGTGCTGCCTACATTAGCGATTTGTTGGAGGCTTTCCAGTTTCCAGGAGAGTGGTAATAGATATGTTGCCATGGGCAACAGATATATAGATTCAGTTTCTAGATACGGTGCTTTCTAGGACTACACATGCAAAGAAAATTTCACCTTTGAGTCCGAAGAGTAGAGTTCCTTTACCATGTTGATGAAAGTCACTGGCACATAGGATGACTTGAAAAGGGAGCAGGAAAATGTGTCAGAAGCAGACCAAAACAGTTGGGTAAAAGAGGTTTGTGAGAAAAAGGCAAACTACATTTGGATGTTGGCTTATTGGAGACCAGTATTACCAGACAGTCAGTTTCAGTTTCAGTAAAGCTTTATTCGATTTTTGTAAAATATAAAATCAAAAAAGCTACACATATATATCTATACTACTATTATAAAGGAAGAACTTTGAACCTTTGAGGCGGGTAAACTCAGGAATCACAGCACCAATCACAACACCCAATACAGCGTTGGAAAGGGCAGTTGCAGCAGAAGGACATAGGCTATGCAGACGCACACCATATACATTTAAAAGGTAAAAGAACCGTGCCAGCAAAGTAGTCCCTTGTGGGCGTGTCTGCGTTGTGCTGTGGGGGCGTTACAAATGGGGGGGGGCATGTGGTATGTTCCACCCTTTGGGCTGGTCTGTTCCCATGAGGCACAGGGTCAAGGCTGATTTGCATATGGCCATGTCTGAACTGGGGTGGTGTGGAGTGCAAACCAACGATGGATTTAGGGCCAGATCTCTGTACTGGGGTGAATGTATGACATTGTTCTGCATTCTGTCCATCTACTGTTGTTTTTGCATTTGTCACCCCGAGTGGGATGGGTATGCTCAGACGTGAGTGCCATGCTCTTCTCGCCACTAGAGTCAAGCTATCCTAATCGAAAACGGTTGATAGCCAGAAATTGGTCCTAGCATGTGTGAGTCAGCTCCAGGAAAGACATGACTTAGCAGTTCAAAGGGCCTAGATGTTTCTCTTAGGCACAGGGTCATGGCTGAGGAGAAGTGGAGTGCAAAAAAAATGATGGATTTTGGCCCAGATCTCTGTATTGGGGTGAACGTATGAGATTGTTCTGCATTCTGTCCATCATCTGTTGTTTAAACAATCTGCACTTCATGCCATGTCTCATATACCGTGCTGGGGGTGTGGGTGGCTGCGGGGCGCGCGTCGTGTCAAATATTTCATAGTTTTTTCTTCCCAGGTTCTGCACATTCCAGCTCTGGGTGTTCACCCTGCTCCCTTTAAATACCTCTGCACTCCATAATCAAAACCCACCCTTACTCCTTTAAATACCCCAACACCCTTAAACACTAACCCATCGTAACCCTATAAATATACCCTGTACCCAAAACCCAAACCTATACCTAAATCCTAAAAATACCCCTGTACCCCAAAAACCAAACCTACCCCTGAACCCAAAAATACCTCTGTACTCCAAAACCCAAACCTAGCCCGAACCCTTAAAATACCCCTGTACCCCAACACCCAAACCTACCCCTGAACCCTAAAAATACCCCTGCACCCCAAAACTCAAACCTAGCCCTGAACCATAAAAATAACCCTGTACCCCAAAACGCAAACCTACCCATGAACCCTAAAATACCCCTGTACCCCAAAACCCAAACCTAGCCCTGAACCCTAAAAATACCCCTGTACTTCAAAACTCAAACCTAGCCCTGAACCCTTAAAATACCCCTGTACCCCAAAGCCCAAAACTACCCCTGAACCTTAAAAATACCCCTATACCCCAAAACCCAAACCTAGCCCTGAACCCTAAAAATACGCCTGTACCCCAAAACCCATACCTATCCCTAAACGCTAAAACTACCCCTGTACCCCATAACCCAAAACTATATCTGAACCCTTAAAATACCCAAACACCCCAAAACATATACCTCAGTACCCCAAAACATATACCCCTATACCTATACTTACCTTATCCGAACATTTAAAAAAAACATGCTTTTACCATTCATGCATTTACAACGTATTTCATTGTAAATGTATGCATGGTAAAAGCATATAACATGTAATGCCATGCGTTATAATGGCCTTGCGGAGTCATGGTACTTTCATAATGAAAGTATGCGGAGTGATGGTCTGTGGAAAGAAAGTTGCAGAATAATGGGTGTTTACCCTCCCCCGGTAAGTGCATTGGTGGCACGGCGGCCCACATCTCCAGCAACATACTCATATTTTTTCAACACCGATTGGAAAAATGCACAGGTCTCTCTCATTGATGGCCAGCACCGACATACACTTTTAGACACACCTCCCGCCACAAGTTCTAAAATTGCGAACTTTAGAGCTGGGGAGCTACGTTTGAATCTCGGCATCAGGTCAACATCCTGTGATTCCAGGCAAATTGCTTTGTCTCCCCGTGCCTACCACAAATTAATGTGTTCTTCTGTAATGTAAATTGTGCTCATGCCACATTGTCGAGTTCGCGCTATATAATATTGCAAGGAAAAATAAAGTAAGGAAACTCGAGTTCACACACTACTGAACGCGCACTCTTAAGTGCATCAGCAGTGCACTGTGAATCGGAGCGTTTCACAGGCCTGTCACAGATAAGAAATGCTATCAAAACGAAGTCCTACAAAACAATATACTACTGGCCGACAGCAATTCATACCCGGACAACGTCGGGACGGGCTGCTAGTATATATATATATATATATATATATACACATCATTATTTCATAAAAAAATACATAGCCATCATCCATTAAAATTATTAAAAAAGACATTAAATTTGTGCATTTGTCAGAATAAAGCATTACAAAATCAGAATTAATTAATTAAACAGTTTCCAATAATCTCCGCTTCCTCAGGATGCTTTTTAAAAAACACATCATGACCATATTACATTTATCGTTTCCTAGTTGTTATAGACTTAAATACGCTGGTCTACATTGTCGCCAATAACCCTGTCTCAGATATTGTTTAATCCACCTCCTACATTTGTAATCATAATATTTACAGACTAAAATCAGATGGAAGGTGGATTTAATAGACTGGTTATCACATGGTCATGGTACCAGGGTTCTTGACCAGTCATTTCTTTCTGGAAAAGTTACTAAGCGGAAAAATAGTTCAAATCTGAACCTGGTCAATATAAAGTGGTCAAAACCCACAGCACAGATTTATAAATAAGGTTGATTTGTCTGTCTAATCAATGTCATTTGATGCTGGATTACTGTGCTTTTCGTAAGTTCACATGTTACACTCAACGTATCAAAATGGGTCATACATAATCTTTTTAGGCCCTTCCTTGAAATTCCGCTATTTGGTTCAGGGTTACTATACAATTCGGGTATTTACAGGTCAATTAATGTATTCTGGACATAAGCTAACCACTGGATACTTTTAGCTTTGTCCAGGGCCATCGAGTCCTTTATGATATCCCTATTGAGACCCAGGGCCCACAGTCCATACCCTGTGCCCTAAAGTAGAATTGGCTGTAATTTTATTAGGTCGGAAATATGTTCCATCCCTAATTCTGCATTACAGTTAAATACAGACGCACCCTGGGGAAGCGATAACAAATATCTTAAAAACCCGTTTTCGGCTATTTGAATGGAGGATGCGTCCCGGATTCCCCAGATTCCGGCCCCATATAGGGTTATGCTCCTACATTTGGCCATATATATTTTTAGCAGGATTTCAGGTGGTCTTTTTCCTAACTGTTTTGCAAAGTTCATTAGGGCCGCTATAGATCTTTTGAATAATAAAGTCCTAGATTTCATGGCTCCCACCCATGAACCTGAACCATCGAGTAACACCCCCAGGTAGGAGAAGGTTTTGGCACACTCAATTGAGAGGCCATCCGTCTGGATTGTCCTACATTTGGCACGATCTTTCCCGCATTTTATCACGAAAGACTTTTTGGCATTAACTTTTAACCCTCTTTTTCCCATAAATTGATTGTATATTGCTAATGCCCTCCTTGCACCTATCAGCGTGCGGTACATAAGCACCGCGTCATCCGCATAAAGGAGTGAGACAGCCTGCTTCTTACCATATCTGGGAGAATCAATTGTGCTGGCCTCCAACTCCCCCTCCAAAGCGTTCGTATAGATGGAGAATAGGAAAGGGGCCAGCATGCAGCCCTGTCTCACCCCCTTCTCAATGCGAAAGGGCCCTGTGCATTCTCCATTTTTTCTGTGTCTTACCCTAGCCGTAGCCCCGGAATAAAGCTGGCGTAGGAATTGTATTATGGCCGGTTCCACTCCTATTTCTTCCAGGGTTTGCCATAACTTCAGGGGTCCACACAGTCAAATGCGGCTGTGAGATCAACGAAGATGGCATATAAAGATTCTTTCTTAGATAGAGTATCTTTCCCCTGAATGATTACAAAATTGAGAACTTGCTCCACCATGCCCATCCCCTCTCTAAAATCATATTGGACAGGACTAAAGATATTATTGTCACTTGTCCATATTTGAAGTTTCTCTAAGATCACCCTCCCTGCAATCTTCATAAGGGAGTCTAGTAGGGAGATTGGTCTATAGTTTACTGGGCTCTCTCTGTCTCCCTTTTTGAAGATCGGTATTATTACCGATTCAGACCAGGTTTTGATGAAACCCATTGCACAACAAGCCTGCAGGACAAGCGTACAAATCGGAGCCCACAGATCAATAGTCAATTTAAATATATCATTTGGTATTCCGTCTGGGCCCGGGGCCTTACTTCCTTTGCTCTTATTTATTGTCATCACGACTTCAGTATGTTGAATTTATATATCTATTGGTGCGTGTTCCATTATAGGTACATCCACCTCAGGTATCACTTTAGCGTGGCCATCATTTCCCCCGTCCTTTTTAAATACACTAGAAAAGAAGTCAATCCAGATGGATTCATCAATGGCAATCTCTATTCATGCAATGTCTTCCTTTTTAAAGTATGGGGCTTTCACTGCTTGCGAAAACAGTTTCGGATTTTTACTTTCCGACGCTTTTACTAGATTATGCCATGCCAATTCTTTAACCTCCTTTTTTCTACGGGACCTCGCTTGATTGTATGCCCTTCGGCAGTCTCTTATTCATTCGTTATCTCTGGGTTTAATGCTAAGAGCAGTTTTAAGCTTGTTATAAGCCTTTGTGCAGTGGGTATCAAACCATCCAGTAGTCTTATCACGGATATTATTATTAGTTTTAGTGAGAGAATCCTGTATTACCATGGTAATATTTCCGTAGGCATCCAGCATTTCTTTGTGTGTGGAATCTTCATCTAGGCAGACCTGGATATATGGCAATGCCTTAGAAATGATTCCGTCATTTGTTTTTACGGGATCTAATGTGCTCCACTTCAATGCAAACCCATTATTGCATGCCAATGATATACTTTGCGTCCATGCCAACGACTCGATAGTCGTAGATTTACTCCTTTCCGATAAGGATAAATATAGGCTAATTGGCAAATGGTCACTAAGGCCATTCATATGCGTCTCATACTTCTCTACCCTATTGGCATGTTTATTAGGAACTAGTATAAAATCAATCACCGACTGGAAACCCCTTGATAAAAAAGTTGAACTAAACTCCACCATTGGGGAGCCCCTCAAATTTGCAAACCCAAAGTCCAGGGTAGCCATAATGACATTCATTTTCTCTCCTTTCTCCGTGTGAATAACGTGATTTGTACCACTGCTTTCTTCCCATTCATTTTCTCGGGAGCTACACACTAATGACTTACATATACTAATGTTAAAATCCCCTCCCCATACCACAATTACATCTCTGCTATTGACAAAGTTTGCATGGATTAGGTCTTCCGTAAGATTACTCATTACCTCCATAAAGTTACCTTTACTGGTGTTATTATAGAGGTTTACCACCACCATGTTCAGGCCCGCCAATAGCTGGATAGAGACTATTTGATAATAGGATGTATATTTCATCATTTTTATCCCCCGCACATTCATCAAGTTGGAAACATAGACACAGATACACCCTTTATGTCTACCATGCATAGAGGGCACTGCTGGGATGTTGAAGGTCTTATATCCGTCTATATGTGTTTCCCCAATTACCCATGTTTCCTGTATACAGAGGATATCAAAGTCATGTATAAACTCTGACCACTCAGTGCTAGAGATCTTGTTCTCCAGACCATTTATGTTCCAGAACATTACCCTTACCAGCCCGCGTGGATTTGCTACCTTTATTGACGGGAATTTAACACTATAGTTTGGTGGCGTCGGTGCTTCCAATGTGGCTATTGCCACTACACCCCCTTTATTCCTCATAGGGTTATCGTCAGTTGTACTAGTTATTGCCTGAACACTATTCATGTAAGTCAGGTCATTGGTCAGACATTTTTTATATCTAGTCGCTCCTGTTATCTCGGTCACCCCTACTAGATCTAATGCGTTCACTATTCCCGTTGGTACGTTCCCTATCTCTTCCATTCTAGGGGGTATTACTTTTTGTCCTGTACCATGCTTTGGGATACACCGTGCATTTTCCCTATACTTCCTATCAACTTTACTCATCCCACACAGCCAGTCACAGTCATTTAGACCGGACAGTACTGCTAATCTGTTTTGCCCTGATGGCGTGGTATTCCCCTGCCATCCCCCATATCTGTTTTCCTCTGCTCCCTTCCCAATGTCTAGCCTGATTATGGGGTGCATTCCTGGCTTGCTGCCATGTATTCCAGTTATCCTTTCTTACTTGATTCGTGGGGCTATAAAAGAAGGCTAGTGGTAGGATCTCAATGCCTAGTCCCCTGGGACCCCCCCTGATCCCCACTTCCCTCATAATCCTATCAACTGGCACTTTACTGTTAACCCCTTCGCTGCTCATGACGAGCTCAGCTCGTCATGAAATAATGTATTTCAAGCGTTTCCAGCACAGGATGGGAATTGCCTTAGCAGTCATGTGGTTAAAATGAATCACAATGCAGTCCCCCTTGTTTGGCTTCCTTGAGCTACCTACCCAGAAAACCTGTCGGGCCATTATGATATGTTGCCCTGCCAACCTCCCTTCTAAGGTGTTACTAGACAGCCAGTGCATGACTTTATTTTGTAGCTGGCTGTAGTCCTCTGTCACTCCCTCCTTAAGAGGTGGAACATTTCCTAGAACTAGGACCAGGAATGCTGATTGTGGCGGTAAATTGAGTGTCCGTAGTTTAATCCAGGAGCTGTCAGGCTTATCAGCAGGATTTACCCCCTCCACCGGTACATTTAAGGGATTTATCCTAGGATTACTGTGTTCTTTGGTATTATTACTCTGTTCTATACCCTCTTTTTTAGCTGGCTCACACTTTGTTTTATTCGGTCTGGGTTCCTTCACTATACAAGTTGGTATCGGACATGAGGGAGGTTTACTGGTTGTCCCCTGCTTACTTAGGTGTATAGCCATACCCCCTCTTTGATTTTTGGAAGCTACATTCACTGCCCCAGATTTGTTATCAGCGACTACCTTGACAAGATTATCTACCAGTCTGTTGTTTCCAATGACACAGTATTACCATGGATATAAACACTAAGGCAGGGATTCAATGGTGGGACATTTCAGAAAAAGTTGGTATAACCCCAGATTCTGGATGTTAGCAGAGGAGATCTGCCTTTGGTGTAATATGTCAACAATTGAGTGCAGGAAAGACAAAATGCAACACTGTGACACAAATAGGGAGATCAGGCGGTCTTTTCAATAGGATGCAGGTAGATCTGATCAAAATGCCTGTGCAAAACAGACTGAGATGTATCCTGATGTCCGTGTGCATCTTTTCAAGATGGGTGGAAGCCTACCCTCCAGAGGACATGACAGTCTCACTGTAGCAAACTGTTATTTTAAGAATTAATACCCAAGTTCGGCATGTTGATTTCCCTTGAGTCAGCTAGAAGAGCACACTTCAATAAAGAAGCGTTGAAAATGATCTGCCCAATCCTACAAATTGAACAAAGATTACAATGCAGTTACAGACCAGAGGTCTCTGGTATCATAGAGCAGGTTAATGGTACCATCAAATCTACATTTGCAAACGTCCGTGCTTCAACGTCTCTGAAATAGCCAGATGCATTATATTTGGTGTTGATGAGCATTCAAAGTAGACCAGACAGGAAAACGGGGTTGTCTCCCCATTGAAATACTGATAGGCAGGGCAATGAGATTTCCTGAAGTTCCTAAAAATGCACCATTAAATATCACTAATGATATTACCTTGAACTACTGCAAGGGATTGGCTGATGTGGTTCACTATATCCCTCATCAAATTTCAGCTGCAACCCAAGAGCCACATTAAGAACAGTGCCACAACCTCAATCCTAGTGATTGGGTTCTGATTGAGGGCCTAATTCTGATGCGGGTTGGAAAGCTTCCCAACCGAATCGGTTTGGAAATGGTTTCCGATCCGCTCGGATCGGGAGAGTCCGACCGACTTAGTACAATGCAGCCGGATGCTACTTGAAACGATTTGGTTGGACTCCCATTGACTTCAATGGGAGCATATGTTCCTAACCGCATCATAATTGGGCCCTGGGTCAGGAAGACACGTTCCCGATCTGATTTGGAAGGAGCAAATGTCATTAGGAGGCCTTCCTAACCACATCAGAACCAGCCCCTAGGTGTGAATGCTTTCCTAACCGCATCAGAATCAGGCCCTGAATATCACTTTCTAAAGTCTTGTCTTGAACCTAGGTGCCAAGGCCCTCTCTAGGTGATCCTGACTGCAAATACTGCTGTTAAGTGTGCTGAAGTTCCAAACTGGATTCATCCCTGGCCCACCAAGAGAGTGAGCAATCCAGAAGAAGTTCCAGTGGTCTATGTTCCTGGACGAAGATCATTGGTGACTGCACCACCAGTCGAGAGATCATCCAGACCAGTAACACCATTGTCAGTACAACAGCAGGAAGAAGAGAGGGGTGAAGACCAGAGGCAAGTTCAAGAAACTGTAGTTACACAAAGGGTTGTTGAGATCTCTAAAGAAAAAAAGCAGAGATTGAATCACAGCATGGAAGTGCCATCAAAGTTGTATAAGTGCAATCAGTCAATCATCATTAAAGCAAAACACTGTCACCCCTAGGGGTATCTGGGCACTGGGTCTCAGCTGAAGAAACAGGTCTTGAGTCTCTTTCTGAAGTCTGCCAGCAAGGGAGCTGTAATGGAGCTGGAGGGGATGGGCATTACAGGTCTTGGCAGTGATGCAAGAGAAGGAGCAGCCACTCCCACAGATGCAGGGTCTGTGTGCGAGGACAAGTGATGGTGAGTCAATGGGCCCGATTCACAGAATGAACTTAAGACTCAATCCTAAACTTACTAATATTTTGGTATTAACAGAATGCACTTACTACTTTTGGCATTCACAGAATGAACTTACAACTTTTGGTATTCACAGAAGTTAGGATTTTGTCTTAAGTCTGTCTTAAGTCTGTCTTAAGACAAACCTGAGACAAAATCCTAACTACTGTGAATACCAAAAGTAGTAAGTTCATTCTGTGAATGCCAAAAGTAGTAAGTGCATTCTGTGAATACCAAAATAGTAGTACGTTTAGGATTGAGTCTTAAGTTCATTCTGTGAATCGGGCCAAATGTGTCTACAGGGTTGGTGAAAGTTCAGTCAATGGCTGATATAGGCCGGTCATGGGTCTTGAAGGGCTTTGTAGGCATGTGTGTGGATCTTGAACTGGCATCTCTTCTGAATGGGAAGCCAGTGGAGGTCTCTCAGGTGGGGGGGCAATGTGGGTTCCTTTGGGGAGGTATGGGATTAGCCTGGCTGCAGTGTTCTGTTTGGTTTGGAGTCTTCTGAGGAGCTGGGTGGAGATGCTGGTGTAGAGGACATTGCCGTATTCGAGGTGGCTGGTAATGAGGGCCTAAGTGAAAGTCTTTCTGGTGTTGGTTGAGATCTGTTAGATTTGGGGGTCTCTAGTTGGCATAGGTAGGTACCTGTGACAAATAAGGACCCTTGCGTCTAGTCAGGTTAAGGGGGTACACTCCTAAAATAACCCCTGCTCACCCCCTTGATAGCTTGGCACGAGCAGAAAGGCTTATCTCAGAGGCAGTGTGTAAAGCATTTGTGAACACATACAGTAACCCAGTAACAACACTACAGATGGACACCACACAAGTTTTATATAAAGAATAAGTATTCTTTATATAGAGAATATATAAAGAATAAGTATTCTTTATATAGACTTATCACAAGACCACAAACGACAAAAATCCACAATACTGTAATTAAAATGGCAGAATTCGCTTAGTTCTCTTTAGATGTTAAAATGCGACACATTGAGTCAATGTACCTTAGGATGCGTAACGCTATACACTGAAAGTGTTGCAGGGAAGGGGATGCGTCTGTCCCTTGTTTGCAGGGACGGTGATGCATCGGTTTCTTACTGCTATTCCCTGGTGATGCGGCTCGCAACGCCGTGTTGCGATGAAGATCCAGTGCGATGAAAACAAAGTTGGCGTCTCTTCCTTGCGAGAAGATGCGTGCACGCCTGATAGCCTTGAGGCAACTCAATGATTCTTCTGAGCCGCAACAGGCCCTGCTACATGCTTCTTTAGTGATGCGGGACGCTCCAGCGAGGCGATGCAGCAACTGCAGCAGCGACACCCTTGCTCAGTGATGCGACTGCAGCGGCGGCGACATTCTTCTCCGGTGATGCAAGACGCTTCTACAATGCGATGCGACAGCTACAGTGGTGACACCCTTGTTTAGTGATGCTGTGGCAGCGACACGTATCTTCTTCGTGAGTCGCGCTTGCAACACCAGTCCTTCAGAAAACCCAACACAACTGCAGGCACTTCCAAAGAACTCTGGGGAGCTGGCGGTTGAAGTCTGTTGTTCCTGAAACTTCAGCAGGAGGCAAGCTTTTTCTCAAGCCCTTGGAGATCCTTCACAAGCTGCAGAAAGTACACACAACGTCTCTCTCTCCTCTCTTTCACACTTAGGCAACCACCGCAGGTTAATCCCCCAAGCAGCACTTCAGCTTAGGGATAGTCTCTCCTCAATCTCTCTGGTTCCTCTCCTCAGTTAGGATTAGGCTGCTTCTGTGGGTGACACAACCAGTGCTGCAAACCCAGCAGCAGCATTTGGTTTACAAGCCCTGGGCACACTCAGTGCACTGTACTAGGGTCTGACAAGTAAACCAAATCAGCAAATCATGGAGTCACTAATCTATACAACAATTTACCAGAGGGAACACTTGGACTGTGGTTTAGTTTGTCCACCAAGGGAAAACCTCCTTTTTACTGGACAGCAGTGGCACAGTCCCCAAAGCATCTAACTCCAGCAAAAACACATGAGGCAACAGCAAAGAAATGGAAGGGAGACCCACGCCAAGGTGCCAGGTCTAACAGGATCTAACTGAAGATTTTGAAGAGCATGCAAAGTGTGTGGAAGCAGGAGGAGGAGGCGAATTTTTTGATTTGTTGTTTCATGGTTAGTTGGCTGTCGAGGATGATGCTGAGGCTGCGTGAATGGTCAGTCGGTGTGGGTGTAGGTACGAATTCTGCAGTCCATCAGCTGTGGTCCCATGCAGAGGTATCCTTCCTGAAGACCAGTACTTTAGCATTGTTGGAGTTGAGTGGGTGGCAATTGTCTCTCATCCATTTAGCTATGTTGTTCATGGCATTTCAGAAGTTGTTCATGGCATTTAAGAAGTTGATTTTGGCATTGTAGGTGTCCTTGGCGAATGAGAGGATCAGTTGAGTGTTGTTGTCTGTGTTGATGATTATATTGAGTCTATAGAATCAGATGACTTCTGTGTTTTAAACAAAAATCTGACATACCTTTAGTAAATTAACAAATAATTATTTTTGCTTACAAAATACATATAGCCAACTCACTAAAGTGAAAATATAGCAAGCTGTGCTATTAATTAAATAAGAAATAATGTATCTTTACATGCTAAAACACATACAGTCATCTCACAAAAGTGAGAATTAGCAAGTAGTGAGAGACATGATGATTGTGGGGTCCTTCCTAACCTAGGGAGAGGACAAGGTAGATGCCTTGGACTCAAAGAGCACATTATAGAGAAATGATTTGTTGGTGGTCCCGTCCTCCTAGGACCACCCCAAGCACAGGTATGTGCAAAAATATAATCCCAACCAAAGGCCCTGCAAAGCATTATGGGACGATATTCTAGAATGCAGTGAATATTATAGTATCCAATATCAAAACACTCCTCAAGGGGCAGGCTCTGGGGCTCAGCTGAGAGCTAAACTATATTATTCTCTAAACTCTAGAATCTCGCCCCATAATGCTTTGTAGGGCCTTTGGTTGGCATTGCATTTTTGCCCATAACTTTGCTTGGGGTGGTCCTATGAGGATGGGACCACTGCTGAATCGCATGATATGCGTTTTGTGTTCAAGGCATCTGTTGCACTCCCCCTAGGTAAGGGGTGACCCCAAAATCATCAACTCTCTCATTGCCTGATGATTTTCAAAGTTCACTTTTGTGAATTGGTTATATGCTTTATAGCATGTAAAGTTAAAGTTGATTTACCAAAGGGTTGTGGGTACAGTAGGTGCCTCCATTACGTAGCGGAGTGGGAATTCTTGCATGAATTCCGTGTTTTCAATGAAATGCGTAGTTATCAAACCTCCTAGCAGAGCGGAGTTCATTGCTCAGGGATAGGAATAAGTATAAATATATTGTGTATTCAATTTTTGTAATAACAGTGTTAATGATTACCATGGTACTAATAGGATTTTAGTTAAAACCAGAGTCAGAGATCAAGGCAAAGAATGTTACTAATTCACCTTCACACAATACTATGAAAGATCCATTTAGTTACTCATTTGTTAGATTACAAAACAGGTGATTTCTGCATTGTTTATTTTAGGTTATTACAAAAATACAATAACGCAAAGATATGTTTATCTGAAGAAGTTTGCACAGAGCTGGAGATATATATTGTAAGACACGGGTTGAACTGTAAATTGAATACTCATTTTCCACACTATTGCTCCCCTGGAGCTGATTTAAAATTCAGGTTCTCACCCAGTGAAGTAGTGTGGCTCACTGGTTAGAGGCGGCAGACCCTAGAGCAGAGGACGGCCCGGGACCAGGGTTCGAATCCCGGTGCGGCAGGTTTCTGGATCAGGGTCAGCGGACTCGATAATTCTCTCGCCTCGGTGCCCACTCTGATCAGCGATCACACTCGGCAACTCTGGGCATTAGCTTGCCCCATCTTCACTAACGGCCCCACCAGACCGCCGGGGATGCCTGGTCTCACCCTGGAGATACCCATTAAGGGACCATCTCTCAGGGAAGCCAGGAAGGGTTTCGCAGCGGTCGAAGCGCCTTGGGACCCTACGGGTAAGTAGTGCGCTATATAAATGCCTATACATTTACATTTACATTTACATTTACCCACTCATAAGCTGTCTTCCTTAGTTCCCTGGGACCTGACAGCTTAGAGTGCACTGGATACTGGTGTAACTTCTCTTGTAAACAATGAGTCAGAATGTGAGCATCGAGGATTAAATTGGACAGCCCCTAATAAGTACTCCCCCGGTTACCTTTAATCCAGCCCTCAAGTGCCTTCACTGAGATGTCTACAAAGTCCAACCAGGACTGTTTGTTTACTTTCAGGGTGTCCCTGAACTTCACGCTGGACTGCTCTGGGATAAGACCAAGTTTCCTGACTAGACATTTCCTCATATGTGAGAGGTATTCTGCCTCATCCTTCTCCAGGGTCAGGAGCCAATCTTTCCCAGCTAATTGGATCAGCCCCCACAGGAGTGAACCCCACTATTTGGAGTGAACCCTTGTCATCCTAAGGGCCTTTTAAAATTCTGTCATTTATTTGTCGATGTCATCCCCCTCTTCATACTGGGAAACTAACCCCTTGGGAAGCCTAGGATCAAACCCACCACTCTTACACATCTCAGCAGCTTCCTCATTTTCGCTGCCACTATTTCTTCTCTCTTCCTCCCTTGCCCACTACTTTTTAACTAATTTCAGCTTCTCCTTCTCTATGGCAATGGAGCTAAATGAACCTGCAGTTGTCTCTCCTCAAAGGATAGCTGTGGTTCCTCTGGTGGGAGCTATCCTTTCCTTCCCCAGCTGGACGTTTGTGCCAGGCACTGGAAGTTATGGACAAGTTGTCATAATCCTCCTCCTGAAGGTTCTAGGATTGGTCAGTTTCCCCTTCCCCTCCACTCTCTGGAGCTGAATGTGCCCAGGCCTTAGGGAACCTAATCAGTTCTGCCTTCATAATCTTATTAGCATTAGGTAGCGCCCTGGACCTGCACTGTACCCTGAGCTCAGCTACTGTGAATTTGGACGGGCTAGCCATAAAAATATCCATTGTATCTCAGAGATAGAACAATTTAGAAAAATTCAATATGAATTTAAAACAGTTTAGTTCAAATTCAAAATTCTATTTCTTTTCTGAGTGCATATAGGATTTTTAAAGACGTTTACCTAATTACTGTATGGTGTAGTTTAAACACAGGTGCTGTTCACACTGCTGAACATCAAATGTTGGAAGATGATTTATTAGGAGGTGTGGTAGCAATAAGGCCACAATAATAATATAAGGCCGAGTCTCAATTAATTATTCTGTTTCTCAACCTTTGGCAGCTGGCAACGAGCAGGCAGGCCTAACTAAGGAGACAGGTGTGTAAAGCATTTAAAACACTAATACAATAAATAAATAAAAACAACACACAATAATAATCCAAAACCAATTTATAGAAATAGGAAATATTATAATGACTAAAATGACAAAAATAGAATGTGGGTAAACGGAGATATGAATTTTAAAAAATGAAATGTTTTCTAGTGCCTAAACATTAAAAGCGCCAACTAGGGACATCTGGCCATGCTTGACCGGGACAAAGTAAAGGTTTGAGGGCCACTGTGATGGAGTGCGGGTCGGATGCACTGAGTAGGAGGCCCTGTTTACCATCCCATTTTATCTGGAGCTTTTTCTATCAACGTTGAGCGAGGCACCTCCTGAGACCAGTATACGAGTGTGAGGCCTTGGTGAAAACCTGGAAGTCTTGTCAATGACAGGAGCTTTGGAGCTTTCAGCAGGACAAACCTGAAATGCAGGTTGGATCGCGGTTTGGCGTCAGAGGATTGACTCTCGACGACATGCCGTTCTACTTATGAAGCTATTTCCAAAAAGTTCTCCAAACTTCTGGTACTTCTTCCAGAAAGTTTATTTGTGGGTTCAGGGTGTCCAAAACACCAATCCAAGGGTCTAGAAGCTCTGAGATTGTCCTTAGGGTTCTTTCGGTGGAGATGATGCAGGTAGCTCTTTTAACCTGCTACTTTCAGGGAGCCAACTCCTTCACTTTTAGAAGCAAGGAAAATTCCTAAGAACTGAAGTTCCAATGTGTGCAGCAGGTGCAGTCATCCAGAGTACAATCCATTAAAGTGAAGGCCAGCGTTGCAACAGGGCAGTTCTTCTTCTTCGTCTTGTTTCAGGCAGGGATCTGAGTTGCTGGGCAGCTCTCCCCATTTGGATTGAGGGTTATTGGGTGAAAAGTAGGGGGTCATATTGTTGACCCAGAAAGAACTATTTTTTCAAAGTCCAAAATGGAGAAACTCCCACCCACTAGCCTGGCTAAGTTTCCCTAAAATGTTCCTCCCACCCGACTGGTAAACTAATTACTGGGGCTCCTGTCTGGCTGGGGTGGGAAGCTGTGGGGATGAGCCAGTGACCTGCCATTCCCTGCTTGAAGACCAGTTTGGCTATTCCACACCCATAAGCCTTATATTCTGCAGCTGCAGTTCTCCTCCCACCAGAGGCTTCTTTTGTCTCAGCCCAGGACACCGCACTCCTCATTAAGGTTTGTTGGCTCAGCCTGGCAGAGACTGGCCAGTCAGAAAAAACCTGCTGGAAGGCTGGATTTTAGCTCATCAGAAAAGCAATTTATATCACTTATTTTTTGTGATAGTTATAACAGATCTAACCCTGATAAGTTCTTGGATGTATTCTAATTATCACTTTGAAACTATGAAGTATGTTTTGAGCTCCCTCCTATCTATAGTTACATTTTCTTAAAGTATTTACATTTTAGCCTATGGCGCCAATGTGATACAATGGGGGAAAAGAAGATGGCAGTCTTTCCCTCACCACTTTTATAATGTCTTTGCTTATAGTTACAAAGCGCCCCACCCCTGGGGCACCTACGGAGGCCTTAGGGGTAATATATATGTAAAAATAAGGTCATTCAAGACTTTAGAAGTACCTTCAATTCCAAAGTCGAATTTGCGTATAATGTAATTTTATAAGCAGCCTGCAAAGCAGGGCTGTTTTTAAAATGGCATTAGGCAACACAGGTGTGCCCACTTAAGGTCATCAAAGTCATTGGGCCTCTAAACCTGCATGTCCTGCCTATACTTACAGGTAGGTTGTAATTTCCAACTGTAATTATATGTAATTACCATGTACCTTTTCCACAGAGCACTTGCCCTGGGTCTGGTTAGCAGAGCCCAGGGCACAATCAGAGTCAGAACACCAGCACCTTGGATTCAAAATGTGGGCAAAAGGGGGGGCACTGTAAACATGGTCTTGATTTCTCACAGCAGTGTAGTAATTCTTTGGTAACTGATTCAAAGTGAGTCCATAAAGAAGCTTAACCAGTTTTCTTTTGTTTCAGACTTTCAGTCAATATATGACCTGTAGCCAACATGTGTTTCGTCTATGGGTGCTAATCCCAATTACATTGTCTGGGGTAGAAAGGACACACCCAAACAGTTTTGAACTATATCGCCAGATGTTATATTTTGACGTTTTGTAGAGCGCACATCTCACTCTGGAGGGTATACAGGCATTAGATGAGAGGGGACTGGGCTGGCCGAGTCTGAGGTCTAGGTAAAGAGCCATGTCCTCAGTGTCTTGTGGAATCTAGGGTGGGGAGAGATGGCTCTGATGTGCAGGGAGAACCTGAGGGGGAGGTTGTTCCAGGCGATTGTTTGGGTGTGAGGTACGAGGTGTAGTCACCGGCTCTGACTCTGAGGATGCAGAGCATGTCAGTGAGCTGAAGTCAAGCCTGAACATAGGTTTCTGGTAGGGGATTGGAAGTTGATGCTGTTGTTAAGGTAAGAGAGACCTCGATTATGCAAGACTTTATAACTGTTTGTGAAGAGTGTGAAAATGGTGTGTATGGGGACAAGGAGATAGTGAGGCACTTTGAGATGATGTGGGTGCAGGGTGGAAGTGTGAGTGTGAGTCTGGCTTCTGCATTTTGTATGCATTCCATGTGTGACAACTATATTATAACCTTCACCAGTGCAAGAGCCATATCAAACGCAATATTGTATCATAGTATCCCAGATTAATTAAACTGTGATACTTATAACTCACAATTTTCTTTGTTAATCCATAAACTGCAGGCAGCACAGCAGGAGCTAATCACTGCACATTTATTCTGACTTGTAGTTTGTATCATGAATGTGCTAGTTGTGAGGTATGAGTGCAGTCTGAGTTTGCATGAGAGATAACATTTCCATAATAAACTGATTGCTCCTGGAGGAGTGCAGCATGACTGATTCCCTGATTTACTAAGAACATTAAAGCACATTGCATATGTTGCAGTTGACATTCAGACATAGAGAGACATAGGAAAGTCATTTATTCAACAGTTTTGTGTACCATGGACCGTGCATCAGGAAAAACTCTGTTATATGGATAGTTGTTAGTTCTCACTGCACTGGTGTTTACCAGGTGACATTGATGTAAGCCTCTATATGTCAACAAAGGTGGATGTTTAAAATACCAGCTTTGTTTTGTTGTGTTTTGATTCCTTCCCTTATGTTTGAGTGGGTTGCTTACCCAGCTCTTGCTAGATTTTAATGCTCCTGACTATTCCCGTTGTTGTTTTGGAGTCCTGACAGTGACACTAGTGGAGTATCAAAGTTGAAACAGGCCTAAAGCAAGCAAGGATAATCAAGATAACATTATCTAAAAATGATCTTTTGACGCTTACCTCGTTTTGCAGCCGCTGTATTCTTTACTGAAGAAAGATGTATCGACTGTGACCTGTTAAATGTGTTTGCTGAAGGTATATGAATGTCTCCGACTCCTCCCCTTGACTCATCCCCTTGGTTCAAAGTTGACATTTCCATAGAAGTGTCTCAATAGTAGTGGAAATCATAGTCTGAAGGTTAATTGACTGCATTCATGGTTTCTATTCCTGAGAAACTGAAAGTGTGCACCATTTGACATCAAGGGCCCTTATCTGCCTATGGACAAAGTCCAGCGCCTGTTGTTATGTGCCTGCGTTGGGTACAGTGAATTAATCTCCGAGCAGTAATGGTTGTAAATAGAGCGAAAAAACACACAAGATGATGGACGGAATGTTGCACAATCCGAAAACATTCACCCCCAGTCACAGATCTGGGTTTAATCCATCATTATTTTGCTCACCAAGCTACCCGAGTGGCAGAGTGGGCTAAAGAACGGTGATGGATTAAACCCAGATCAGTTGACTGGGGGTGAGTGCTTGTATTGTCAACGCTCCGTCCATCATTTCCTTTGGTTTTTCTTTGTAAATAGAGCAATACATTAAAAAAAATTTGATTATATGAATTCACTTTACACACAGCAAGCGCAAACAGGTGCCTGGTTCTGCCTATCATGATAGAGCCACAGACATTTGCCTGCATTTTCAGTTGGTCATGGCTATTTACCCATCAGCTTGCCAAATAGTAGAAATGCTTTACTATTTGGCCCGCAGCCCTGGATATAGCAATAAAACATCACAATTAACCCAACTGCTGGCTAAATATTAGGGGCCTTATTTATGAAGGCCTTGCGCCGCCGCTGCGTCACTTTTAACATAGGAAAAAGTGACGCACCAGTGGCGCAAGGCTTTCATAAATGAGTCCCTAGACATTCTGCAATGTTTTTGCGATGTTTGGCTGGCAGCTGCGCAAATTACAAGGAAACTTCCCTGTTCACCTGGCCACAGGCTAAACAGCAGAGGTTTTATATTATTTGGAAAAACCACAGTTGATGGACAGAATGCAGAACAATGTCATACATTCACCCCAGTACAGAGATCTGGGCCTAAATCCATCGTTTTTTTGCACTCCACACCACCCCAGTTCAGACCTGGCCATATGCAAATCAGTCTGACCCTGTGCCTCATGGGAACAGTCCAGCCCGAACTGCCAAGCCATGCCTTCCCTGGACCGGAAACAAGCTTCCGAGGACCAGTTTCTGGCATTCCAGCCGTCTTCAGCCCAGCTTGCTTGAATCCAGTGGTATGGAGAGCATGGGACTCACGTCTGAGCATACCCATCCCTCTCGGGGTGACAAATGCAAAAACCACAGTTGATGGGCAGAATGCAGAACAATGTCATACATTCACCCCAGTACAGAGATATGGGCCTAAATCCATCGTTTTTTTTGCACTCCACACCACCCCAGTTCAGACCTGGCCATATGCAAATCAGTCTGACCCTGTGCCTCATGGGAACAGTCCAGCCCGAACTGCCAAGCCATGCCTTCCCTGAACCGGAAACAAGCTTCCAAGGACCGGTTTCTGGCATTCCAGCTGTCTTCAGTCCGGCTTTCTTAAATCCAGTGGTGTGGAGAGCATGGGACTCACGTATGAGCATACCCATCCCACTCAGGGTGACAAATGCAAAAACCACAGTTGATGGACAGAATGCAGAACATTGTCATACATTCACCCCAGTGCAGAGATCTGGGCCTAAATCCATCGTTTTTTTGAACTCCACACCACCCCAGTTCAGACCTGGCCATATGCAAATCAGTCTGACCCTGTGCCTCATGGGAACAGTCCAGCCCAAACTGCCAAGCCATGCCTTCCCTGGACCGGAAACAAGCTTCTGAGGACCGGTTTCTGGCATTTCAGCCGTCTTCAGCCCGGCTTGCTTGAATCCAGTGGTGTGGAGAGCATGGGACTCACGTCTGAGCATACCCATCCCACTCGGGGTGACAAATGCAAAAACCACAGTTTTGGCTGGACTGTTCCCATGAGGCACAGGGTCAGACTGATTTGCATATGGCCATGTCTGAACTGGGGTGGTGTGGAGTGCAAAAAAATGATGGATTTAGGCCCAGATCTCTGTACTGGGGTGAATGTATGACATTGTTCTGCATTCTGTCCATCAACTGTGGTTTTTGCCTTTACAACTGACAGCCGTGCCGCATCAGGTTTTAAGCCCAGATCCACCTTTATTCCTGTCATGCCTCATGATGCCTTAGATACCTTCCATGATTGTGTCAGCAAAGAGCTGTGTAGATATAGACAGAAAACAAGAAAACCTAGTTATAATAATAACAACTTATCCATGGCTCAGAGAAATTCTTTGAAATCTCTCATAGAGGACGACAGTATCGTGATCTGCCCTGCGGATAAATGCGATAATATCGTCATCCTTGATAGAGAACAATATATAGCAGAAGCCAATCGCCAGTTGGGAGACCAGAAGTTCTACCGTCCCACCACTTATGAACTATACAATAACAGCATCACCACTCTCTGGGATAAACTTAATAACTGGAAATACAAGGGCATTCTTGAGTGGGAGGAATATAGATATCTAAAAAACAATCACCCGTCCCTGCCTGTCTTATATCTTTTGCCCAAAGTGCATAAGAGCAATCCCCCAGGAAGATCCATCGTGTCTTCGAGGGGAAGTGTCTCAGAACATTTATCCAAGTATGTAGACAACCATCTGCGTGATTGGGTTCATGATCTGCCCAGCTACATAAAGGATACTAAAGATTTTTTTAAGAAGTTACAAGAGTTGAAATGGGAAGATGACTACCAACTCATCACCATGGACGTCCAAGCCCTCTATACCATCATTGACCACCAACAGGGCTTGGCAGCATGTAAACATTTTTTGGATGCACGTCCCCTCCATTTCAGGGATCATAGCACTATGCTGCTTAGGATGGTGGAATACTGTCTCTTGAATAATTTCTTCCTTTTCAATGGTAACCTTTATAAACAGGCATTGGGAGCAAAGCATTTTCATGGATCCAGCTATATCAGACCATCTGTGTCACGTCACCACTTGGTGGCGTTATATAGATGACCTGTTTGTAGTCTGGAAAGGATCGGAGAATGATGCCAGAATTTTTATTGACCTCCTCAACATTAATGACAAGAATATTGTCCTGACGAGTAACATTAGCAAGGTCATGGCAGAGTACCTAGATGTCAGTATTGACATCCAAGACGGGCGTATCTTGACATCCCTTCACAGGAAGGCCACTGCTGGCAACATCATTTTCCATGCCCTTAGCAGTCACCCCGAAACTTTAAAGTGGAGCATTCCATTTGGGGAGCTGTTAAGGGCACGGAGATACTGTAACACAGATGATGCCTATCAACGTGAAAGCTTAGTTATGCTTGCACATTTTAAGAGCAGAGGCTATCTGGCATGGGTGTTAAACAAAGCCAAAGCTAGAGCAGATACCATCTCCAGAGACAACACACTGGAGAATAAACCATCTGATGGTGATGACAACAATGAGAACACCACACGTCTCATTCTAACCTATAACACTGAGTCACGACAGGTGCACAAAATATTGGGAAAGAACTGGGATATCCTTAAAAGTGACAACGTCATAGGTGAAACTATTCCCAACAGACCCAGCATTACGTACAGGAAAGGGGAAAACATCAGAGACCTTTGTGTACGCAGTGATATTACCATCTATCCTACTAGCCAGGGACTGGGTCTTAACCACATGGCTGCTAGGCGTTTTCCCGTCCTGCGCTAAAAAATCTAAAACACCATAAATCATGACGAGCTGGCCTTGTCATCCGCGCACGGCAGGTAAGCTCCATGACGAGCCCAGCTCCTCATTCGCTTCGAAGGGGTTAAGGGATTTTTTCCTTGTGACCACTGCAAAGCCTGCAAAAACAGCACACATGTTAAGAAAATCAAATACAATGGAGTAGAAAGGGAGATCACTCAATTTCTCACATGCAGTACCATGTTCGTTGTCTATGTTATAGTGTGTCCTTGCAAGCTTTGGTACATTGGCAGTACGACTGCCCATGCTAAAAAACGCACATTGGAACACTATTGTGCCATTGTACGCAAAGACGAAAAGTACCCCGTGGCGAGACATTTCCGTGATGAGCACTTCTCCAACCCAGCATTATTGAGCTATTTCATTCTGGAGCAGATTGAGAGGAACCCCAGGGGCGGAAATAGAGTGTTAAAACTCAGACAGATTGAGTCTAAATATATCATCAATTTCCAGTCTAAGGTTCCAGGAGGGCTGAACCAGGACGAAGAACTGGCAGTCCACCTCAAAGAGAACTAATACACTGGTCCTACGTCATTTCTATTGTAATTTATTTGCCAACTGCCTACCTCCCTTCACACTTGGGATTAACAGATCTTTGACCCCTTTCTGTGGAGGCAGTTATCTCCGCTGTGAACAGCATCTCCTCATGTTTTTTCCAAATGCTGTAGTCAGTTTATTCATAGTTTGTACACATTATGATAGGTTTTCTCTAACATTTTAACTCATATTTAACTTTTGTATGTTTTGTTTGACAGTGTTACGTCACTTCACTTTTCTTCATGACCCATTCCAGTCCTCATTCTTTTTCGTCACTTTCTGCACTGGGCAAGTTTAGAAGGGCATCAGTTACAGACACGGGACATGACAGGATTCTAACAGGTCCGGCCAACCAGGACTCTGTCCCCGAACCCGGCGTTGTAAGGTATTTTACCTGTTAAATGGACTACACCGTGCTGGGACTCCCCCCGCCCCCCCCCCCCTTTGGCCTGGCATTACACCTTACAGCTATATAGCTGTTTTGTTGTTCAGTCACCATTGCCAGATATCCATCCGTAATTTGACATTCTGTCTCTGCTACCTAGTGGATTTAATAACTATCACATACGAGTATTTTACTCGTTATATATCCACATTTCACAGCGACATGTATCCCACATGATCGTTTGTATTTGAACTAGAGGCCATCTCTATGGAGATTGAGGCTTTCATAACCCTTGAACTTGGACAGGTTCTCACTAGACCACGTGGTCAGACCACTTTTGATATTATATTGTCTGGCTGAACTCTGATGCGCATTTATATATGTATAACCTCTTTACCATTCCAAGATGTCTGCCGTTTTCACGTTGGGACGGTTGTCATTTGTTTGTGTTCACAGGATATTCACTGTTGCCTTTATCTTTATTAACAAGGTTTGCACACGCTCTCACTTACGTGAACAAGGCTTGTCTCAAGCCGAAACATGTTGTAGGTGTAATTAAACACCCTTGGACTTACTTTCTGGCGTGGAGTGGCGTTTTTTCTAAGAGCGTGGATATTGGTATTTGTTTGCTGATATATATATATATATATATATATATATATATATATATATATATATATTCACTTAGAAAAACATAGGTTTCAGGCCTTATATAGTTAGGAATTAGCATTTAAAAAACCTTGCAAATTCACTTAAAAAACCATAGGTTTCAGGCCTTATATAGTTAGGAATTAGCATTTTAAAAACCTTGCAAATTCACTTAAAAAACATAGGTTTCAGGCCTTATATAGTTAGGAATTAGCATTTAAAAAACCATTGAAATTGCTCCTATATAGTTAGTTGTACTAACTATATTTCGCGCACCCGCAATCCACTGCTGATGATGTCACATATTACATCATTCATGACATGGTCAGTGACATCACTGATGACATCACTGATGACATCTCAAATGACATCACTGATGACATCTCATTTGACATCACTGATGACATCACTGATGACATCATCCAGTGACTGTGTGTTTCTGTAAAGTTTAAATATGTTTTACATATTGAAGAATGAGTGGATGTATAAGTGTCTGGATGAAGGATTTAGTAGGTGCGTGACTGACTGTATGAGTGAGTGATTAAATGTGTCTTATTAAATACAAGGGTTAGTGACTAAACTGTCTGAATGTGTGCATCAGTATGTCTGTTGTTGTGTAAGCTGCTGCATGTGTTGATCAGTAGTTATATGAGTGGCTATATGGGTTATTGATTGGTTGCCCAAGTATTTGAATGGGAGACTGAGTGTGTGTGTGGGTGGCTGGGAGGTGTGTGACTCTGTGCGTAGATGTGTGAGCAGTTGATTCACTAGGTGTATGAGTTCAAGAGTGCATGTTGAAACAGCTATATGGGTGGTTGACTGTGTGCATGGGTGTGTTGGTGAGTGAATGGATATCTCAGTGCTACATGTCCAAGTAAGTACATATGTAAAACACAGTGCATGTGAGAGTTGGCATATATAAATGACTGTACATGGGAGCCAGTGAATGTGCGAGTGGCTGTATGGATCATTGTGTACTTGTATCAGTGATTGTATAATTGAGTAAGTAGGTGTTAGTATATGTTTGAATAAGTAAGGTGTTGTGTGTATAACTGTATAGTTGAGGAAATGGAAGTGTGATTGATTCTTTGCATGACTGACTAGGTGTCTCTAGGTATCTCACTGCGTCAGTGGTCCATTGGATCGGGTATTCCGGATCAAACTTCCTCGTAGCTGGTGTGAGTGGGAACATAAGAGATTTGTCCCAATTCACGTGTATGCCCGAAAGGGAGCTAATCAGGACCACCTCGCGTAGTTCCCCCGGCAGGTGCACCTCTGATTCTCGGACATATAAGAGGGTGTCATCCAAGTATGTAGACACAATCAACCGGTATGTGGGGAATCGTATACCCCTGTGTCCATGGTATTCGCGTAGAGCGCTTGCAAGAGGCTCGATTACAAGTGCATAAAGAATAGGGGAGAGGGGGCATCCTTGCTTCGTACCCCTGCCTATATCTATAGGGTCCGTGGTCAGCGAGCCAATACAAATGCGGGCCATGAGAGAAGAGTACAGTGTAGCGAGCAGCTGAAGAAACAGCGTTCCCACACCCAGAACATGTCTCAGAAAAGGCCACTCCACAGAGTCGAAGGTCTTTTCCATGTCCAGAAAGACCGCAACAGCAGAAACCTCCAGGCGAGTATGTTGAAACGCTGCAAATACCATTTGTAGATTGTAATTGAGGTTGCGACTGGGCACAAATCCCGCTTGCTCCGGAGCAACCATGGAGGTAACCATGGGGCTGAGGCGATTTGCAATCATTTAGCGAGTATCTTCGCGTCGACGTTTAATAGCGACAAAGGACGATATGAGGCACAGTCCCCCGGGGGTTTCCCTGGTTTAAGAATTGCAATCAAGAGCACCTCATGCATAGTGGGCGGCATTGAGCCGGTTTCAGCCATGTCCTCAAAGAGCGCAAGGAGCCAAGGTATCAAGCGATCCGTGAATGCCTTATAAAAGGCCACAGTAAGACCGTCACTACCCGGCGTGCTCCCCGCTCTCATAGCAGATGGCACCCAGACAATTTCCTTCCGCTGAAACGGCAGCGCCAGAAACTCTCGATGTAGAGCAGATAGCCAGGGCAGTTTAATGTGGGTAAGATAGTCCAGTATGTGTTCCTCTGGGACAGGGCCGCGGGAGAAATAGAGGGACGTGTAATACTCACGAAATCAGTCAGCAACCTGCTCCTCAGTTAGTGGGTCGTCCGACTGGTCACACCTCATATCCGGCATTGACACCCTGCTCGCCAACTGTGCCAGGAGCGATCCTGGGTGCTCCCCATAGGATCTAGCAGTGGCATACTTTCCCAAGTGCTTTACTTCGGAGTTGGCTTCCTCGTGCTATTCCCGCAGTGTTTGAGCAAGTTCCCGCAAAAGGGCCTCACTATCGTCACGGAGGCGGAGAGTCTCCAGATCCTTGAGCTTGGTCTCTAGGGTCGCTAGCCTACCACGGATAGATTTGAGTACCCCCGCATGTTTAGAGATCGTGACCCCCTAATATATGCCTTAAAGGCCTCCCATACAGTCTTAAACGATTCAACGGTCCCTACATTAGTGTCGAAAAACATCTCAATCGATGCCGCCAGTTCCTCCTTAAAGGAGTCGTCCAGCAGGGAATATGGGGGAAACCGCCAAGCGAATGGCGGGATGCAATCCGCAGGCGCAGAGACAGTTAATAGCAAGGGAGAGTGATCTGAATATGTGCGTGGGAGTATCGAGCAGACCTGTACTCTGTGCAGGAGATGGGAAGTGATCAGCCAGTAGTCAATCCTAATGTGTATGTTGTATGGTGCCGAATAGTGCTTATATCCCCCCTGAGTCGGGTGACGGTGTCTCCACACGTCCTGCAAGTCAATGTGAGTCATCACCTTGTTCAGTGTTCTGGCAGAGGCCAAAGGGTGACGGTCAGGACCATCCAACCTGTCAATGTTAAGATCCTCTCCCCAGAGGACATAACTCTCAGAGTGCTTCAGAACCTTGACCGCTAGATCTGAATAAAATTCTGGGTGGTCCTAGTTATGTCCATAAGTGTTAACTATGCAAAACTCCTTGCCCTTCCCACAGCATTTTGTGATTGTATAACGTCCTTCCCTGTCCGTCTCCAAGGGGGAGAACTTCAATTGTGACTTAGGGTTGACCCACGTGAGGACCCCCCTAGCATGCAATGTGAATCCCGCCGCGTGTACATCACCCAGGAACCCCCTATACTGTAAAGTATGACTATCTGGGCAAAGGTGCGTCTCTTGTAGTAGCGCTATGTCAACTCAGTGTCTATTGAGGTATTGAAGGACTTTCCTCACCTTTAGGTGGTCATTTAGACCCCGGATATTACAGGTCAACAGTATCAATTAGTCTAAAGGGTACCCTGGTGGTGTCATCTGGTACTCAGTAGTTGAAGCATAGAACTAAACATTGTGGCCTGCACATCGAACATCCCATCATGCCTTGTCTCCTCTGTGCAAAACAAAACCCTAACCCCCCCAAGAACTGTGAACTATACCCCCAAAGCCCGAGCAGCATAAGGCGATATCGCCCCACCCTCCACTCATCCTCCTCCCCCACCTGCCCAACCCCAACTAGGCCGTGATCTACCCCCACCCCTGCAGAACTCCGATAACGTCCATCCCCGTCACCCAGAACCTGAAGCAACAAAACAAACCCCTTCTTTAGGGAAGTGGAATTCACGCGGGTGAGTCAAACAATGTTATATAGCCACCCGCCACCCCCCCCCCGTCCTCGTGCAAAGAAATCTTGCCTGAACCCGAACTAGCATTCAGTGAACCTACTGTCCTGGTGCCGTAAAGTAGACCTCCAGGTGCCCACATGGAGTGCAGAGTTAGCAACATCGTAAGTCACTGGGTGCCTTTTCGCACGGAAGCGCATAGTTACTGGACATTGCCCCATATCCATGTGCAGCTGAGCACGAAGTCACAATCATGGCAACAGGGACCCCCAGACCGCACCCCAGCAGTTATAATGAGTCAGAGATGTCACCAGTAGTGCCCCTCAACCCCCGCCCCATCACACCCAAAACTTGCTAGGGGCAACCTCTGCAAACCACCCCCACCCCACAAGGTCGCCACAGGATCCATCATAACTCCCATTTCCAAAGGCCTCCTGCCCAGACCTCTCCGCCGTCACAGCTCGTACTGAGAAACTTCGTGTCAAGCAGAGCAGTTAATCCCGATCGTCCAGGGAGCCCTCCATTGCCTCGGTGCGCTGCGTTCTGTCCGGTGGGGGCCGCGATTCTCTGAGCCATTCTTTAACGGCCTTCTGAAGAGCCCTAGGGTCAGAGAAGATCATAGATTTTCCTTGTCTGTTGACCCGGAGCTTTGCGGGGTATAGCATTGCGTAGTCGGTGCCCATTTCTTGAAGTTGACGTTTCATAGGCACGAACGGTCTACGCGCTTCCTGCACTTTCGCTTTAAAAACTGAAAATAATGAGAGCACCTACCCTTCGTAGTGTAACGTCTGTTTTTCTCTGGCTAACGTCAGTGCTGTGTCGCAGTCCCTTTAATTAAGCAGTTTAGCGATTATGGGTCTTGGGGCGCACCTGGTTTTGGTCTCGGGCCCAAAGATCGATGAGCTCTCTCAACCACAAACATTCCAGAGAAAGCTGTGTCTCCGAAGAGTTTCTTCAGCAGATTTTACACAAACATCTCCATATTCCCGGTCTGATTGTTTTCCAGGAGACACGTGAATACGGAGGTAGCCTCTCAGGGAACGGGTCTCTAAGTTCTCCATCTTGTCTTGCAGTATCTGCATCACTCTACCCAACTGCTTATGTTCCAAATCCAGGGAAGTTTGGGCCTCCTCCACCTCCGTGAGACGGTGTTCAGACATATCTATCCATTCTGCCTGTTTGTCTAGCCTCTCCGCCAGGCGATCCATCCTGTAGGTGAGTGCGTCCATCTTGGACCCCAGAGTAGCAATCCCTCTGTTGTTAATAAAACAGCGATAGTATTAAGCATTCACTGAAGACATGCTATTGTGTCTTTGTTTTAGTTTTCCCGCTCATACTTGAAATACGGCCAGACTCCATTTTGTTTTCTGGCGTCCATCTTGTGTGCTATACATTGCCATGTGCTCGCCACGAGGTGAGTCCTACCTCACTGATTATCACCCCTGGAGTTTGCCCAGCAACAAGCTATAAATAGTTACTTGTGCGTCTAGCGCATGCTCAGTAGGAGTCACATCTGTCTCTGATTAGCGTAGATTGGAATGTGCATTTTGGCGGGTCTCAAGAACCGTTAACTCCACCCATGTATCTATCATGTTCAAGAAATGTCCATACATGGTTGTAAATCATGTTTTGAGCTGTAACCGCCTACTTATGAGCCCCTTCTTTGTGTATAAAAGGGGACCGCATGTCTGAGTTCTTTGTGCTACCTTGTACAATACGGTAGAGTGTTGTGCGGGCTGTAGTACCACCTTTAAAGGTTTATTAAACTATGTCTTTGTATTTCCAGTTTCCGTGCCAATTTCTTTGTGTAGTCTGAGGACTCCGTGCACAGAATGGCAATTCCCTTTGCATTAGCAGGCCTTGCTGAGGCCTGTATTCATCAATTGGCGCCCGTCACGTGGGGCTCATCGACGACAAATGCTCGATGGATTGGAACCTTGCCGGGGATGTGACCACTGCCAGCGGCGCCTTTTAGTCCTGGCATCCCGAGGTATTCTTCCTTTCCTTCCGATCTGACCATCTGGGTGGCGCCGGTCATCGACTGAGACTCTTCTGTTGGTTTGACGCATAGTGGCCGTTTGGGCGAATTTGGAACTTGGCAGTTGGAATCTGGATGCTCTTGATTGGTAAGAATCGTTGTACGGTACTTGCTGCGAGCCTTTGGTACTCTCGATTGGCAAGGCAGTTTTAGGATACGCTTGCCGCAACTAATTTGTTTGTTTGTTTGAAGTGACTAGTCATATTGTTTGGTTTGAATTTGTACATATATGCGTTGCAACACATATAGGCAGGCAATGTGGAGATATTTCTCCTGAACTTTGGATTTGAGCAGCGCAACGTTTTAAGTGCCATTTTAATTATAATATCGCATAGTTTGCACTATTTTGGACATGCCTGTTTTTAGCGCACTCCGTAAGTGGTGCTGCTGTTTTGGAAATGGCCGGATTATACTTGAAGAATCACAGCCGGCTCCCCTGGAAGGGACGCCGAATAGGGATATGTATGTAAAGTTTGGTCTTTCCCCCATAATGTACAGCACGTTATGGAGGAAATATACCAAAAAGGATCCTGAGTTACGATGGCCTCTGTATGGATCGTTTGATTTGCGGAAAATTGAGTATGTGGAGCAGTGTATGTGTAAACGGCAAGTGAGGCAAGACATGTTTGAGTGTATACGTATGTGGGTGAAAGAGGTGCGAGAGCGTGAGAAGCGTGAGCAGGTACTGATTGAGAAAGAGCAACGTAAGAGTGAGTGTGAGAGAGCGCAAGAGTCGAAAAAGCGCGAAGCAAAGGAATTAGAAGAGAAACAGAAGAAAGAACGTCAGTTGCAAGTATCTGGCCAGTATCCTGTTCGACAGCCTCTTTATCCTGTCCTTAATAAACCTGACGATGATTTTTTGTTATTAGATCGCTCTCCGCCCCTGTAGGCTGGCCCGTCTGCTCCGAGAGGAGGAGTTCAGGATTCTGGACCGCCCGCGCAGAAAGTGGATACGCGGTGTATGTTATCTGCCGACCGTATGGCTGATTTCCGAAAGATTGCTTATCGGGTCAACAAGGATACTGTCTCCCTTGCAGATTTATTGAAAGAGCTTGAAGTATGGGAGGATAGGAAGAAATTGTACTTTACTGAGTTTGTTTCTAATGAAGTAGTGACAGCTTTCGGAAATATTCCGATGTTCTTGAACCAGATGATGTGGTAGCTGATTCTAAAGAGTTGCGTAAAGGTCTTCTTCTTCCTTCTCAGGTGCCTGATGCGGTTCGACGGTTGTTTGCGTTGCGGGATGAGATGTTTCGGCTATGGGATGAAGCGCAGAAAAGGAAAGCTGGTAAGGAGAGAACAAATCCAAATGGCGACGGGAAGCAGTCATCCATCTTTTATTCAGATAAGATCGATGCAGTGCATGTTAAACCGATGCGGGAGGCAGCGCCTTTGTATGTTCCTCCTGAAGGAGCGGGTACTAGTTCGGATAGAGGGTCTCCTGATGCTCAAGGGTACTTCATCTATAACTGGGTTTATACTACTTACCAAAAGAATCCTGCCGCCTTTTATGAGGAAGTTGAGGGGGACCTAAATTCCTGAACTATGACCCTGGCCGATATTGATTTATTTTTCGGGCTTATATTACCCCCAGATATGTGGAGATCTGTACGAAGGGTAGATGATTTTGTAACATTTAAGGCTAGATGGGTGGATCTTGAGGATGAGGATAGAGAAAGGAAACCTGCACAGAAACCGCCCCAGTCGATTTTAGATCTTCCTGCTGCTATTTTGACTAAATTAAAAACGATTATCCCCCCTAAAAAGATTGATTGGACTGTGTTAGCGTCATGTAAACAGAAGGTAGATGAATCAGTCTCAGATTTCTTTACACGATTTGAGGAAACTTTCCATGATTTCAGCGGCCAGTCGCTTATGGACGACACGGATCGACAGCTTTTCGTTGATAAATATGTTTCGAATTTGTTGCCCGGACTAGCAGCTCAATTGAAAGCGAGGGAAAGCTCCTGGACGACTTTGTCGCCAGCATCCATCCTGACAATGGCTCAGTATTATGAGCGTCAGGAATTAGAAGCGAAGGGTAATGATGAGAAGAAATCTAAAGATATAAAAACGAAGGTTATGTTAGCACAAGTGTATGGACCGCCTCGTAGAGGTAATGAGAGAGGCGGTCGGAATTTTCCTGGTTCTTCCTCGAGGCGCACTGATTTGGCCCGGAAAAAATTTGCATATTGCAGACCCAGAGGCCATTGGGCGAACGAGTGTCCATTGTTGCGCGCACAGCGGCAAGAGCATGGGAGGGACCGATGAGGAGTAGGGGAGGTTCTTCAGGCCCTAGGGGCAACACGAATGATCCAGCTAGGTTTGACTCTGGTATGCGACCGCAAGATGGGTCCAATGTCTTTGATCGACGAAATCAATACAAAATGTCTGAGTATGTACCTCCTGAACAGCACGATTCACAGTATGCATAGGATTGCGTAGGATGGGGTAAGGAATCAGTCGAAGTGCCAGTAGATCAAAGGGGTCCTTACGTTACAGCACATGTTTTGGGTTCTACTGATCGGCTCCTGGTTGATACAGGAGCTACTCATAGCGCTTTGTCTAAAGAATTGGTTCCGAGGGCTGCCCTGTCTGCCTTAACAATCACGTCTATAGGGTTCGATGGAACACCTTCTCTTAGCCCACTATCACAACCTCTTGCACTTCATGTAGATAAAGTTTGTTGAACTATGTCCATTTTTGCTTTCCCTGAACACGCCTGATAACATTGTGGGCCTGGATATGCTCAAGCATTTTCGGGCTACGATACGATGCTCCCTTGAAGTAGTACGTGTTATCTTGAATGACAACTATCCGACAATTGAGAGGGTGTGTATGATTAAAGAAGATTCTGCATTGGCCTCTTTACCTCATAATTTGTGGGCTACTTCCGATACTGATGTGGGACAGATGATCATCCCCCCGGTACACATTAGTATAAAGGAGGGAGCTTTGTTGCCACGCCTGCCTCAGTATCGAATTTCACAGGAGGGGGAGGAGGCGCTAATACAGATAGTGCAGGATCTGATTAAAGTAGGGGTTGTTGAAGAAGTTCCATACAATGTGTGTAACAGTCCTATACTACCGATTTTGAAAAAAGACACTGACACTAGGATTTATCGATTTATTATCGATTTGAGGGAGGTCAATAAGATAGTGATACCTCAATACCCAGTGGTTTCTGACATTACGACACTTCTTACTCTGGTCCCGCCAACTGCAACAACGTTCTCAGTTATAGACTTGTAGAACGCTTTCTTTTCGATCCCTATTCATCCTGACAGCCGATACCTTTTTGGATTCACTTTGAATAATAGATCATACAGATTTTGTAGAGTTCCTCAAGGCTATACTGAGAGTCCTAGCATTTATAGTCAGGCATTGAAACGACAGTTGGATTCTTTTATTTTACCTGAAGGCGTGGCGCTTATACAATATGTTGATGATATCTTGTTGGCAGCCAACACCCCCGAACAAAGTGAGGAGTGTACATTGTCTTTGCTTACCTTCCTGGCATCGCACAATCACAAAGTATCGAAAAAGAAATTGCAATATTGTAGACCAAAGGTAACCTACTTAGGTCACCTTTTGTCTAAGGATGGACGTGCACTTACACCAGACCACATTCAAGCCATTTTAGATACACCAGCACCCTCCACGCAGAAAGAGGTTTGAGCTTTCCTGGGTCTCACTTCCTTTTGTAGACTGTGGATATCAGGGTTTTCATATATAGTTAAACCACTGTTAGCACTTTTGACAAAGGATACTCCAGCCCCCCTTCCATGGACAGATGAATGTGAGAATGCTTTTCAACAATTACGTCAGGCCCTTTGTTCAGCAAGAGTGTTAGGCATCCCTGATTACACGAAGCCCTTTACATTGTATGTACATGAGAGAGATGGATGCGCATTATCAGTGTTAGTGCACATGCACGGTGACAAACAGCGCCCTTGTGCATACTTCTCGGCAATGCTTGATCCAGTTGCTCGAGCATTGCCTGGTTGTCTTCGCTCAGTTGCAGCAACAGCTGTGTCAATACGCCAGAGTGAAGGAATTGTGTTATCTCATAAGCTGTTGGTGCTGGCCCCCATGCTGTTGATGCCCTTTTGAATCAAACAAAGACGCAGCATCTAACTAGTGCTCATCTGACAGGATATGAGCTAACACTGTTGGCTCCTCATATTACATTGAAGAGATGTGCAACACTGAATGCAGCCACGTTGTTGCCCTTTCCAGTGACTCGACTTGAGGCGCAAGAGACACATGACTGTGTCTTTGTGACTGAGGAACAGACAAAGGGTCGTATTGACTTGCAAGATACGCCCTTTACTGATGTGGATGGAGAGTTGTGGGTGGATGGGTCTTGTTTGAAGTTACCAGATGGAACTACCTCAGCAGCATATGCAATTACTACGCTACACACAATAGTGGAAACAGCACGCATACCGCAGAAATCGGCACAAGCAGCAGAACTGATAGCGTTGACACAAGCATGTGAGCTTAGTGTAGGGTTATGCGTGAATGTCTATGCGGATAGCCGCTATGCTTTCGGAGAAGCGCACGATTTCGGCCTGCTCTGGAAGGAAAGGGGCTTTTTGACATCACATGGAGCACAGATAATGTATGGAGAATTAGTACATAACCTCTTGACTGCATTGACCTATCCGAAGAAGATAGCTATAGTGGAATGTAGCGCACACAAGAAAGTGACAGATAAAGTGGGACAAGGAAATGCCTTTGTAGATCGAGTAGCACGTGAAACTGCGATGGAGCCTGGCTCCACTTCAATGTATGTTGTGAAATCACAAGCTGAGTGGTGGCATGATGCTAGGGAAGAGGTGTTAGAGATACAAAAGACCGCTACTGATAAAGAACTAGAGCAATGGTCCAAAGACGGAAAATTGGATGATGAAGGTTGTTGGAGGAACAAGCAGATGGATAGGTGGAAGTTACCCACAGCCTTCGTACAACCTATGGTTCAGATGGCACATGGGCTAGCACATGTTGGAGCTTCGGCAATTGTGAAATTGCTTATGCAAGTTTGGGAGCATCCAGAAATTGCTAGCACGGCTAAGATTTGTCTTAAATACAATCCAGGAAAGGGGACATGAACTCCAGCAGGAGGATTTGCAACACCCACTGCACCTTTTGAAGTACTGCAAATGGATTATATTCAGCTGGAATGCTGCAATAATCTGAAGTATGTCCTGGTTGTGGTTTGTGCATTCAGCAAATGGTTGAAGCATACCCTACGAAGGACAATACAGCAATGACTACTGCTAAGGTGCTGTTGAAGGAATTTTTCCCTCGCTATGGTGTTTGTAAATTGTTGTGGAGTGACAACTGGCCCCATTTTGTGGTGGACGTTGTTAAGTATGTCCTGAAAGGATTAGGAGTTACGCAAAAGTTCCATGCAGTGTTCCACCTGCAGTCAGCAGGATTGGTGGAAAAGTATAATGGCATGTTGAAGCTCAAAATAGCGAAAATACAGGCTTCTACCTCTCTGACTTGGCCAGATGCTCTGCCTTTGGCATTATTGTCTATCAGATCATTACCGCATTCTCGGACGGGCCTAACGCCCTATGAGATTGTTTTCGGGCGCCCCATGAACATATGGGGCGCCAGAAACTGAGCTCAGTGTACGATGCACCTTGTGTTTTAATGAATGACTATTTGGCTAAATTAACTGATAGCTTGGTTTCCATTCATCAACAGGTTCGAGAAGCACTCCCGGACCGGTCCACAGGAGAAGGCCATAATCTCCGGCCTGGTGACTTCGTCCTCGTGAAGTCCTTTGAGAGGTCGAGCAGTCTGGAGCCGAGGTGGTGTGGTCCCGAGCAGGTTCTTCTCGCCACAAGAACAGCTGTCCGAGTCACCAACCGGAAGAACTGGATACATTCCATCCATTGCCGGAAGGTGCAACCTAACCTGGTGGAGCCTGCTGTATTGACCGATCATCGAGATATCCTGACTGCGGAAAGAGGCCGTGCTGTGGTACCTGACGAATCTGAGTAGTTCTTCCTGGACCCGACCATTCCTGGATCAAGACGATATAATCTACGACCAAGAAAAGAATCTGCAATTGTGTGAGAAGTTGTCAGAACGGTCCCTAGGTCAGTGAAACGGAGAGCCGATGAGGCAAGGGGGGGGGGATCAGCCCTGCATTAGTGTAGTGACACCCGTCTTGGCCCGCTGGTGAAGAAAACAACGGCTACCTAGGGGTAAGAGTTCTGACAACACTTTAGTTTCAGGAAGATACTGTGTGTACATTTGTTCGAATGAATAAGAAGACGATTTTTGGTTCTGTAGGTTTCATTGCCTTTGTAGCAGTTGTTGCTACAGCCACGTGGTTTGTAGAGGATAAAGCTCCTGCCCGTGAGCTATATGTTGTTTCTACTCCAGTCCCAGATGAGCATTTCTTCTATACACATCCATATCAAGAGCTGAATCATCGACAGTCGTATTTGAATAACACTTTCATCCAAATGTTGCATCACACCCACGTTGCTACGAATGCCACAAACTGTTGGATATGTGGGATGATGCCGGTGCATCAAAAGAAAGGGGGAACACCGTTCATACCTCTCCCTTTCTCTCATAATGGCTCTTGTAGAGCATGGTACACTTTGCTTTTTGCTACAAGAAAACCCACAGTGGGTAGACTGCTTTTCAGACTGAATAAAGAATGCCACCAAGATAAGAAAGGCTATCCACAAGCCAACAGAACTATATAAGAGTGGAAAGAATATCGACCGGACAATGAATCAACGCGTTATATCTTTACGAACACTAGAGACACTGTTGGAAAAGAGAAGTTTGTGATTTCAGTGGCCCAAGCACAAGCAGATTTATGTGTACAGAGTGTAGGCCATATTCCTGTAGGTGTTAGTGATTGTATTGTTGTATTGAATATTGATGGCCTCAACAATAGCACATTTCTCGCCTCTCATAATACTTATTTTGTATGTGGAAACAAAGGTTATTATCGATTACCGGCTGGATGGTCCGGAGTATGTTATGTATCATTTTTACTGCCACCTGTATTTTTGGCACCTGCATCATATCACAAAGATTTGAAATTACTGAACAATGTGACTGTAAATAGATATAAGCGAACTTTGTCTGTAGATGACATTGACCAAACTGATACTAGTCTGCAGCAGTATATATATTTCAACCTAGGATTATTTTTCTTTGTGGGAGCTGCTCTGAATAGTAGAAAGATACGACGATTGACGAGAGTAGTGGAAGCTATTACTAATGAAACTGCTGCAGCCCTTGGAAATCTTACTGAAGAGCTGCAAATTACTAGGATTGTTGCATTACAGAACGGAATGGTTTTGGATGTAATGTTAGCGGATAGAGGCGGGGCTTGTAGAATTATTGGAAGCAGTTGTTGTGTCTTTATCCCTGACCATACTCCTTCTGTGTACAAAGCCATTAACAAATTACATAAAATTGCAGCTGATATACATGTTGAAAACGGATCTTGAACCTTTTCCGGTTGGTTCTGGACTTTGATTTCTACATGGGGTTGGAAAGTTCTCACTGGACTTTGTATAGTTGTTGCCATATTATTCACGTGTTGTGTATGTATTCAATGTAGTCCAATGATATGTTCTTTATGTGTTCATTTTGTGTGCCCAATAAACAATCTGTTGCAGAGGCTACCCATCAGAAAACTATACCTAGAGAGATAGCCGACATGATGAGCATTGATATAAACGATGAGTATTTAGATTATCCAAGGAAACCGAATATCTTCAGCAAATGCTGAAAGGGTCGTCTGTTGTAAATAAAACAGCGATAATATTAAGTATTCACTGAAGACATGCTTTTGTGTCTTTGTTCTAGTTTTCCCGCTCATACTTGAAATACGGCCAGACTCCATTTTGTTTTCTGGCGTCCATCTTGTGTGCTATACATTGCCATGTGCTCGCCACGATGTGAGTCCTACCTCACTGATTATCACACCTGGAGTTTGCCCAGCAACAAGCTATAAATAGTTCCTTGTGCGTCTAGCGCATGCTCAGTAGGAGTCACATCTGTCTCTGATTAGCGTAGATTGGAATGTGCATTTCGGCGGGTCTCAAGAACCATTAACTCCACCCATGTATCGATCATGTTCAAGAAATGTCCATATATGGTTGTAAATCATGTTTTGAGCTGTAACTGCCTACTTATGAGCCCCTTCTTTGTGTATAAAAGAGGACCGCATGTCTGAGTTCTTTGTGCTACCTTGTACAATACGGTAGAGTGTTGTGTGGGCTGTAGTACCACCTTTAAAGGTTTATTAAACTATGTCTTTGTATTTCCAGTTTCCGTGCCAATTTCTTTGTGTAGTCTGAGGACTCCGTGCACAAAAGGGCGAACCCCTTTGCGTTCGCAGGCCTTGCTGAGGCCTGTATTCATCACCTCCCTGGAGTCCCTTTTCCTTCGCGAGGAGAAGACTGCGGATATCCTGCGGCGTTGGTTTCTCTATGGGCTCTGTCTCTCCTTGATCATCCGCTGACGGGGGCCCGCCGGGTTTGGGCTTCTTGGGGTCAAAGGATAGCTTAGGCTGACTTCTATCTGTACTCACCATTGTGCTGTCCAGTGGCTATATATCTCTTAGCTGCAATGGGTATTGGCAGGGACACCGTGTGCTGCCGCCACAACGACTCAGCTCCCCACCCACGGCGAGGGCACTCACAAGGTCAAGGGCCGCTCTCTACAAGAAGGGATCATTTATGACCCCTCTCCTCAGGCAGCACCAGGCAAGTTGTTCACTCAGGCAAATGTCCAACGCACAGTATCGCCTGAGCAGCCCCCAGTCCAGCACCTCAATCCACTCCCTGCTGCCAATTCCATCAACAACCTCCAGAGTGCGGGAGTACCGGGTCTCCAGGCACCACAGCCCTTACAGTGCCAGGCAACCAGGCTCTCCACTCACAGAGACCCCAATTTGCAGTCTCACAAAGTCCCTATGAGGGCGGTAGTAGGCCCAGCCAGGTCCAGAGGGGGTAATCGCTTGCTGCCACTGTCCACATCAGAGCAAGGCCTCTCCCTCCGGACCTTCACTCCAAGGCAGCCTCCCGTTTCACACCGCCTTACTGTGCACAGGTCGCAGCATACATCGTGGAAGTCCTGCACTCCGCCTCGGCCGCCGCGTGTTCAGGGCCCCTAAAAAGATCCCCTCCATGCCGCAGGGCAGCACCCCTCAAGGTCCGTCTCGTAGCTTCCCACAGTAGCGGGGGGGAGCGGCGAAGGCCAACACTCCGCTCCCGCAATGCTCTCAGCGGTGGTCCTCCCGCGAAGTGCCGCCAGGTACCCCCATCACTGGGACTCCCCGGGGCTTACGACGGGCCGCACCGTATGCCGCAACAGCGCTCACTCTGGTCCGGGGCTCCAACTCGAGCAAGGCCTCCGTCTCACCCAGTATAACTCCAGTCGCTACACCATAGGGCCACAGCCCCACGCCAGACAGCCAGAGCCAAGCGATCTCGCCAGCGACCTTCAAACAAGGTGAGGACGCCGGAACAGCAGCCTTGTACGCACCTCCTTCCTACCTGTGGAGCACTGTCTCTCAGTCGCGGCCAGCCAGGCAGGGCCACGCAGCTCGTCTCCAATGCAACAGGGGAGCAAGGGACCAGGAACACTCCGTCCGCAGTCCGAGTCGATCCCAGTACACAGATCGATCGGTCAAGGCCACCAAGAGTGCATTGGCCCGCAGTATAATTAGAGGAGTATTACGAAGACAGGGGAGCTCTCAGCTCAAGTAGCCATCTTGGTTGTGAGCTAGCTCCGCCCCCAATAGGAATTAGTATTTAAAAAACCTTAGACATTTGCTGAAAAAAACACAGGTTTCAGGGACGTTATAGTTAGGCTTTCATTTAAGTTGTACAAACCAGAGAAATTCAGCTGCTATAGTTAGCTGAGCTAACTATAGTACCTGCCCACACAATGCACTGCTGATGATGTCACATATTACATTACTCATGACTTGGTCAGGAACATCACTGATAACATCCATTGCATACCATAGTGAAACTGGCGGCCATTATTAAGTGGTAAAACTTGAACATAAGACTGGCGCATACAGTAATAGATGCAGTATATCATGCAGTATATCACTCAATAACTTGATTCTAATAAAGGTGAAACACCCCCACACATAACTCCCAACGTACAAGTATTTACATATTTACAGATTTCCATATTTACATGGTTCGATCAGTATTTCTCTCGGTGTAGTGCCCGAATGAGTCGTTTTATCACAATCAAAAATCTTACAAGTCATGACCTACAACAATTCATACCATTGTCAAATCATAGTGAAACTGGAGGCCATCATTAAGTGGTTAAACTTGAGCACAAGACTGGAGCATACACCGATAAGTGCGGTATATCATGCAGTATATCACTCAATAGGGTGGTTCTAGTAAAGATGAAACACCCCTGAACATAGCTCTCAACGTACGAGTATTTACACATTTACAGATTTCCATATGTGCATGGTTCAATCAGTATTTCAAGTCATGACCTACAACCAACTAATAGGTTGAGATCTATACAAAGTAGCAGTAACATATTGGAAATATCTGCCCGTTATTCTAGTCAAAGTGACTGCGTGATCTCAGATATATGAAGCCATTGCTCCATTCTCAAATTCGTATAGATATCTCATAGTGCAAAACGAGGAATAAGTCCAAGCCCCAAATTCTGTTAGAATAAAAAATACCCTCTAATACGCTGGATTATATGAAAACAGGTGAAAGGGGGAAGAGGTCAGTCTAGTAATACAAGAATTATTGGTCATTCAACTACAAACCAATTTCATACTACCACAGAGAAAAACATACCACCTAGATGTCCTCATCTTCACTGTCTATATCATCCATAAAAAGTCGGTACACAATTAAAAAAGTACAAAAAAGTGAAGTTTCTTATCTTAATTAAGTGAGAATGAGTCTTCTATCCTCCTGAAGAAAAGGGTAGGGAACCAGTGAAGTGCACAGAAAAGTGAAGTGTCCCTTCCTTTCCTCCTGCAAGAAACATCAAAACAAACAGTTAAAATCAACAGTAATTAAAATTGTTGAAGAAACATTTACACAAATTGCAGTACTAATAGTATAGGCATTTCAACAGAAAAAGAAAATTAGAATATAACAATTCACATTTCTATTTTACTCAATCTGGCCTATTGCAAGACATTTGGTTTATTCTAGACGCTCATATTACTAATCTTCATGTAAATGATTTGCTAGCTCTTCGTCTAGATTATGCCCTCCTGGGAATCTGGTTCCATTTCCATAATCCACTTTGATTCTCTTTTTCTGAGAGCTAGTTCACGATTGCCTCCTCTATTCCCTACGTTGACTTGTTCAACTGCAAAGAATCTAAGAAGGGCTTTGTTTGATTGGTGTGATTCCTGGAAGTGACGTGCAATTGGATATTGTGTATCTACATTGGTTATTGCCCTAAGGTGTTCCTGTATTCGTTTCTTAACCATACAAATGGTACTACCCACATGGGGCCACCCCCCCCTGTTCAGCCATCACGCCAGACCATCACCTATCATTCGCAGTTCCTGCGCCAATTAAATCAGACAGTTGGGTTACCCTGTTTACACTCATGGGACCCCTCTATCCAACATTCCGCGTGTAATCAATGCGGATTTCATTTCTCCCACAGCGTAAAGAAACCTACATCAATTCTGATTCTGCTGCTTAACTGCCGCTCACTCCCCAAGCACTCTATGAAGCGCTACGAGGCCTCCGGGTAGTATGGCGCTATACAAGTACTCTTTCAATTCAATTTCAATTCTACGGAAATCTCCTTATTGTTGGAGGAGATGAGCCCAGATGTTCTTTTCGCCACAGAAACATGGCTACAGGAACACTCTGAGCCTGACCTGGTACAAGCTCTCCCACCTGGTTACCAAATACTCCGCCTTGACCGCAAAAAAGGCATTGGCGGTGGTCTGGCAGTAATCCACAAATCAGATTATGTGGTCACCAGCACCCCCGTAAATTTCCAGGATTGTGAATGCCTTCCTTTTTTTATAAAATTCAGCGCCACACATACCTTTTCGGGTATGCTAATTTACCGTCCGCCAGGACCTCAAGGGCAGTTTCTTCTGGATCTTGCCTCCATAACGGCAAGTCTCGCAGTTAGCTCTGCCAATTTTACAATCTTGGGTGACCTTAACATCCACCTAAATGACCCTAACGACTCCACAGCCAGAGAACTATCTTCAAGCTTAATTGCCCTTGAATTACACCAACGTGTTACTGGGCCCACTCACCTAAAAGGACATCTTTTAGACCCTGTCTTCAGCAACTGTAAAAACCTTCACATTGGAAAGCCTTCCCCCCTTCCCTGGTCCGATCACTTCCTCATTCCGCTCACTTGGACCCTGCCCCTTCACCTCCTCCCCAAACCTCCGACGACACAACGTTCCCGCAATTGGTCTAAACTCCCTTTATCTGAGTGGCAGGACCTCCTACAAGGTACCAAACCCATCAACATATCCACACCCACTCAAGATAACGAGAACTATAACAAATGGATCACCAGCTCCCTAGATATAGTATTACCACTAAAAAATTCCCACCCTAAGCGGGGCATTCCCACAGCTCCGTGGTATACGAGTGATCTACGAGAGGCCAAACGTGTCTGCAAACGACTTGAGAGGAAATGGCGGCTCAGTTACCTACCAGCAGACAAAACGAGCTATCGGACGGTAATCAAAAAATACAAAGGAGACATTCATCTAGCCCAGGCTAAATACTTCGAGCTCAAGATTGAGACGGCAGCGTCCAAACCCAGGGAGATCTATCGGATAGCCAAATCCCTTTTGCAACTTCCCGAGGCCCCAAAACACCAAAACAACACTCAGACCCACTGTGAGGAAATAGCTGAGTTTTTCTACCAGAAGATAGAAACTATTAACTCCTCTTTTCCCCCTCCTGGCACTTTGCCCACAGACTCCGTTAACATAGGCGGCACAACAGCTCCCCCTTGTGTTCTTGACAGCTTCCCCCCATTAGAACTTAGTAACCTGGAAAAACTCATGGGACAGGTTAAATCAGGATCATCTATCGACCCAGCTCCTCCCAGCACTCTCACCCAGATTACCCATCTGATTTCACCCACTATCCAAGACCTGCTCAACTCCTCCCTCCTTACTGGTATTGTCACACCTCCTTGGAAAAGAGCAATGGTCAAAGCTTTATTAAAAAAGCCCGGTCTCGATCAATCTAAACCCGCTAACTATCGACTCATCTCCCTCCTACCTTGGCTCACTAAACTTCTTGAGAAGCATGTTAACACCGTTCTCACTGACTTCCTGGAAGTCAATAACATACTGGACCTCTCTCAGACCGGCTTCAGGCCCCGTCATGGTACAGAGACTGCATTGATTTCGGTGACGGAGGAGGCAAGAAGGATCTTGGACGATGGCGGATCTACGGCCATCGTCCTACTCGACCTAAGTGCCGCCTTCGACACTGTCAATCATAATATCCTACTCCATCGTCTTGACAAAATAGGAGTGTCAGGCACGGCACTCAACTGGATGAGGTCTTTTCTCACAGACAGATCCTTCCAAGTCTTTGAGAGGGACTTCACCTCTACCAGTAAACCCCTCAATTGCGGAGTACCTCAGGGCTCTTCCCTGAGCCCTACCCTTTTTAATGTCTACCTACGCCCCCTAGCTGATGTCGTCCGCCCATTCGGTGTGAAGATCGTCACTTATGCGGACGACACGCAGCTAGTGGTAGCATTGGACCCCCCTTTGAACTCTCATCATAGTCTACACACATGCCTGGAAGCCGTCGCTGCTTGGATGTCTGGCTCTTGTCTTAAACTCAACGGGGACAAAACAGAGATAATGCTCCTTGGAAATAACATTGCAAAATCCATTGATCCTATCTGGCCCCTCTGTTTAGGAAGTCCCCCGCAACCCAAGGAGCAAATCAAGAGCCTAGGCATCTGGCTCGACCATACCTTAACCTTCAACTATCAAGCTACCAAGCTTGCTGCCACCTGCTTCGGGCTGATGAGATTACTACGTAAAATTCTCCCTCTCCTTCCGTTCCATTCAAGACGGATTATGGATCAAGGATTGATCCTCTCCCGTCTCGACTGTGGAAACGCCTTATATCTTGGGGCCCCACAATCCACACTCAACAAACTCCAGGTTATCCAAAACTGCGCGGCAAGAATTCTCCTGGATATTCCTCGCCGAACCTCAGTCGGAGCCAGACTGAGGGACCTTCACTGGCTCCCGGTGAGATCCAGAATCGAATTTAAGAGCATGTGTATCGCACACCGCTCTTACTGGGGATCTGGCCCCTCTATCAACTCCCCCTTGGTGAAAGCCTACCAGCCTTCTCGTTCACTCAGATCCGCGAGCTCCCACCTCGCCTCAGTACCACGCATTCGGAAGGCCAGGTGTGGAGGCCGCTCGCTCTCTTACAACCTAGCCAAAATGTGGAACTCCCTTCCCCTCCCTATCAGATCAGAACCCAACCTTCTCACTTTCCGCAAACTTCTTAAAACTTGGCTCTTCAGCAAAACTTCGGTTTAAATTCTTCACTCAGCCTCTCCTATTCCAAACCTCTCCGGCCCAACTCAGTCTCTTCTCAGCGCTGGGACGCCCCTGGGTAGCCAACACGCTTTACAAATCCTCATTCCATTCCATTCCATTCCACATATCTTTGTATATATGGACATTCAAGAATATAGACCACATAATTGGTGTTACATGTTAGGAATTGTTTGATTGGCTTGCACTGAGAGTTCCCGGGAATATCCACCTCCTTCACCATATAGCTAGATTTGCATGCCCTGCAATGTCCACAAGGATAAAATCCTTTAAGGCCTTGTATATGATGTTTTTTTGTCAGTGATATCACCTTTCACTAAAAGGTCCCTAAGGCTTTTTCCTCTTCTATATGTGATCTGCGGCCTTTCACTCAGTTTAGGACCAATTATATTATCAGATTTCAGAATTTTCCCGTTGTTAGTTAGGATCTTGCGAACATTAACTGATCCTTGGTTGAAGGTTGTAATAACTCTGGTAGTTGTATCCTCAGTGTTCATGTTGTGTTTCAATGTAAGTGTCTCTGATCTCTCAAAACTCATTATCTTGTTAACCGCCTTTTTCAGGACCCAACCGGGTAGCCTTATTCTTTGAACCTTCCTATTATTTTCTCTTGTTCTAGGAGAAAACCTTCATGGGTGCTACAATTCCTTTTTGCCCTCAGTAACTCTCCAAATGGTATACTCCATCTCAATGGGTCTGGATGAGCACTGAGGGCATGTAGGAGACTATTGCCTGCGGTTTCCTTTCTATGGAGATTAGATATTAGGACTCCACTGATTTCAGTATCCAGTAAATCAATATATTCCCTACTCAAGTTATATGTGAGATAAATGTTGCATTCATTATTATTTAGCTTCCAGATGAAGCTCTCAACCTCTTTTTCCGTACCACGCCAAATAATAAAAAGATTGTCAATGTATCTGATCCATGTATCCACCATAGCGAAGTCACTCACTATAGTATCATCCTTCCTGATTTCTTCTTCCCACTTACCCAAGAAGAGATTCACAAAACTAGGTGCGAAGCACGATCCCATCGCCGTGCCCCGCACCTGTTTGTAAATATCCCCATCAAACATGAAGATGTTGTTCCTCAGGCATATTTTTATCATTTCCATGAGCATACAGGTATGATCTAAAAAACCTATATTTCTGTTTTTAAGAAAGTGATAACTCGCCTCCATACCCTGGATATGGTCTATGATAGTATACAAAGAGCTCACGTCCATAGTAATGAGCAGACATCCCTCTGCCCATTGTATGTCTTTTATTTCATTAAGGACATCTGTAGTATCTCTTGTGCATGATGGTAAAAGACAGACATATTCTGTCAAAAAATGATCTGTATATATAGATAGATTTTCGTTCACACTGCCTATAGATGAAACAATTGGCCTACCTGGTGGCTCACTTGGATATTTATGGACCGTAGGTAGTAGATAAAGAATAGGTAGTTTGGGGTAATCTTTTTTTAGAAAACAAAATTCTTGCCAGGAAATCAGGCCTTCTGTGCGCCATTCATTAAGATTCTCCCATTTGATACTAAATGCTATCATTATACTCTCTAATGTTACTTCTACAGTAGAAATTGCTCCCCTCAAGTTGTTTAAGGGCTTCTTTAACATACATGTCCCATCCCTATAGGACAATGTTACCTCCTTAGTCGGAGGGTCTTATGATTACATTCTTGTCCTGTGCAAGTGAAAAAATAAATCCCATTTGTTCTCTAGACAGGTTAAAATTACCCTTGGAGGAGTTTGCACATTTATGTTTGAATTTGGTAAGTTCCTTGCTTACTACCGAGAGAAATACTGATTGAACCATGCAAATATGGAAATCTGTAAATGTCTAAATACTCGTACGTTGAGAGCTATGTCTGGGGGCGTTTCATCTTTACTGGAACCACCCTATTGAGTGATATACTGCATGATATACCGCACTTATCGGTGTATGCGCCAGTCTTGTGCTCAAGTTTAACCACTTAATAATGGCCACCAGTTTCACTTTGATTTGACAATGGTATGAATTGTTATAGGTCATGACTGGTAAGATTTTTGATTGTGATAAAATGACTCATTCGGGCACTAGACCAAGAGAAATACTGATCGAACCATGTAAATATGTAAATATGGAAATATGGAAATACTTGTACTTTGGGAGTTATAAAAATCCCAGTGAGCCACCAGGTAGGCCAATTGTTTCATCTATAGGCAGTGTGAATGAAAATCTAAATATATAGATCATTTTCTGAGCGAATATGTCTGTTTTTTACCATCATACACAAGAGAGGCTACAGATTTCCTTAACAAAATAAAAGACATACAATGGGCAGAGGGATCTCTGCTCATTACTATGGATGTGAGCTCTTTGTATACTATCATAGACCACGTCCAGGGTAAGGAGGCGAGTTATCACTTTCTTAAAAACAGAAATATAGGTTTTTTATATCATACCTGTATGCTCATGGAAATGATAAAAATATGCCTGAGGAACAACATCTTCATGTTTGATGGGGACATTTACAAACAGATGAGGGGCACGGCGATGGGATTGTGCTTCGCACCTAGTTTTGCGAATCTCTTCTTGGGTAGGTGGGAAGAAGAAATCAGGAAGGATGAAACTCTAGTGAGCGACTTCGCTATGGTTGACACATGGATCAGATACATTGACGATCTTTTTATTATTTGGCGTGGTACGGAAAAGGAGGTTGAGAGCTTCATCTCACCAAATTGAAGCTAGAGGCATTGGACTTTTGCCGAAAAATTTGGTTGAAATCTTATTTTGCCGGGGTTGAACCGACATTGAGACAAGAAACTACTGGCCTGGGGGTCAAGTCCAAGTTCACTCCTACCGAAAACATACCGAAACAAATCTATGCCTTTGAGCAGGCGGTACTATCATCCATTACCAAATTGGAAAAAACAAAGGGCTTTGTACATAACAAAATAAGTAAGGTTCAACTAACAGCCATTCGGGACCTCAAGGCTGATACCTCAATTGTGATAAAACAAGCAGATAAGGGCAGGGCGGTAATCATCTGGCCCCGCTCCATGCATCTGACTGAAGTTAAACTTCATGTTGAAAACCGGGAATGGTATAGACCGGTTAGAGAAGATCCCATCTATGAAATACAGGATAAAATTGGTAAAATAACTAAAGCTGCCTTGGATGAAGGGTTCCTGGGTCCTAAAGAATTTGAATTTTTGAATAAAAAGCAACCCAGAACCCCTGTATTGTATTTTTTACCTAAAATACAGAAGAATAGCCAAACACCCCCAGGAAGACTGATTGTTCGGGCTGTGACTCTGTCTTAGAGCCAGTCTCGAAATATATTGATTTCTTCCTTAAACCTTTTCTGCCGGGCGTTAAATCATACCTAAGGGACACGACTGACTTTATCACAAAAGTGGAGGGCAGGCCATTTGATGAGGAGACACAAATAATCGTGACATTAGATGTCACATCCCTTTATACCCAGATCCCTCAAGACGAGGCACTCCAAGTGATGGAACTGTATTTAGAGCTGAGGGAAAGACCACACAGGGTACCTACATCGTTCATTATTGCACTGGCTGAAATATCTCTTCGAAGTAATTACTTCAAATTCGAGAATGACTTTTTTGTACAAATTAAGGGCGCAGCAATGGGTTGTCCTTATGCGCCGGAAATGGTGGTGCTGTATATGGCCCAATATGAAGAGAGATTTATATACAGCAACAACCCTTTTATAAGCAACATGCACCAATGGCTCAGGTACATCGACGATGTCTGGCTCCTGTGGCAGGGGAGCCAGGCAGAGTTGAATCAATTCTTTGATTGGTTAAACACAAGACACAGCGACATTAAATTTTCCATTCAGTCTAACAAGCTGAAGATGACGTTTCTTGACGTCTCAGTTGGCCCTGACGAACAAAAACTAACAACATCTCTGCACAAAAAAGAGACAGACAGAAACACTATACTTCATTACAAAAGCTCACACCCACAGTGTCTAAAAGAGAATCTTCTGTACGGGCAACTATTAAGAATCAGAAGAAATTGTACAGAACTGGTGGACTTTGACACTCATGCAATGTCTTTTTGTAAGGAAATGGAGAAGAGGGGGTATCCAAACAAACTGCTAAAACACTCTAGGAAAAGAGCTAGATTAACCCCTAGGGAAAATCTGCTACAGAAAAAAGAAAAAGTAGAACTGGATAAACTTGTTTGTGTGGTAACATATGGGTCTCGCACCAACAAGTTTAGACAAATTATCTTGAAAAACTGGCATCTACTTGAGAATTTAGAACATCCATTGCAGAAACCAATTTTTGCAATGAGGAAGAATCCAAGTATTGGCCAACAGATAATAAGAGCAGACAGTTATATCCCCAAACCAAAGAGCGACTTGATCACACAATGGAATTTGAAACCTGTTTGTAGGCACCACAAATGTGGTAATTGTGTAGCCTGCTCCGCAAGGATAGAAGGGAATGTATTTGAGCACAATGGGGTCAAATGGAGACATGACAGTTTCACAAACTGTAAAACGAAAAATGTAATCTACGCAGTGGTATGCCCATGCAACAAAATATATATTGGTAAAACATGTCAACAGATCAATGTGAGAATAACACAGCATAGATCAAGAATCAGGAGAAAAGTCCTTACGGCTCCCATGGTTGAACACTTTTTGTCTGTAAATCACAGTGAAAATTAGTTCCGATGGACCGTCCTGACAGGGATTGTTCTAAAACATCGGTCTCCATGCATTGAAAGTGCCCTGCTACGCAAAGAAGCGTATTTAATTATGAAATTTGACAGCATTAATCGGGGCCTGAACTGCATGAGTGAGTTAAGTAAAGTGTAAACTACATCCGGCATTTCAATCCTATTGGGCTGCTCTGAATAGGCAAAACAGGACGCAAGCAGCTTGTTAATACTTGAAAATATCCTTGATGGGGTGACAAATTGCTTTTCTTTGTCCGTCCGACTAACACTTGACTGGGAAGTACATATCTGCTAATCTAAACATGAACGGCACATTCATGATGGGGAGGGCTCCCAAATAAAAGGTTTATTTTAAAAATTTCTGTCACCGAAATACAACCCCCACAATCTACCACTAATGTTACGGGGAAGTCCGCCACCGTGATTGGATACAATAACCATGACGTGACGACGCGGCTCGGCAAACTAACCGGAGAGCTGTTTCTGTGTGTTTTCCTAAACACGGAGTGAGAGAGTAATTGAAATATTTCCAGAAGTCTAATAAGGTGAGCTACTCTCGGAATGGATCAATTTCAGCCCAGTGTTCTCGATGGAGCAATTCGGGGACTAATTTTGTCATTGTCTCCATAGTCGAACACAAATATTCCTAAACAAAGAACGACTGGCAACGAAAAATGAAAAAACCTCCCCCTTGAGGTGCAGTTCTCGCCCTTGAACGAGTAAGTAGCTATTTCTGGTTATTTGGACACAATGTTTCCACACAACGTACAGACATATGGTTAAATCGTTACTACCTCGTTTTTGCAGAAATAAAGATCTGCAAGTGTCCTGACTAGAAAATTACTGAAAGATCAAGTGGGTATGAACAAGCACATCGCTAACAAGGTAAACCTTCTCCTCCTCACCAAAACAGCCGTAAGGTGGAATTTAAAAGGTATATAGATGCAGTATCACTAAGAATTCTGCATTTTGTTGCAGAGTGGCACCCACGACGTTGAAACATATTTCTAAGGCTTACAACCTACATTGGCACCATGCAGGTATGTGGCCATGAACCATGTAAATAATACAATGAGCTCTTGAGGCATTGGGGAAGCCTTCTAAAATCAGTTGTTTGTGTTTTTGTCATAAACAGTCTTTTATGGAAAAGATTAATCCAGCCCTGATGAGAGTCAGGTAATCCACAAACCAGAACTCGAAATGGCATTAAGTGGCAATGGCATTAAGTCTTTGAGTAATTAGTAAACGGATTTAAGTCGATGATTGTTTAGAGAATTAGAATTATTCATTCTCTAAGTGTAGGGTTGTTTAGTTGCCGAAATTCTTTCATTATATGACAACTATTTATGATTAATCATGTATATACCAACTGTTTTTTGACATATCATTTTTTGTGTGTAAATGTATTGAATATGTGTTTGTAGTTATATGTATGATAAGACACAATTTATTTGTTTTGCACTAATGTGGCATCCTTTTTAGTAGGTGATGCGTTCTTTTTGTGATTAAAATCATAAATCTAAAAAAAACAAGAAATAAAAGGCAAAAATTATTGCCTAGATAAACGTATTAATTTTTGTTTACCTGACTTCATATCAGTAATATGTTTGAAGCGATTTGAGGCTTAGGTTAACTTATCCTCCCCAGGGCTTCTTTACTAATGAATGCAGAGGAGGCCTATATGGCCTCCCCTGCTGCCTTGCGGGCCGCCAACTCCCTGAGGTATCTTATATTTTACTAAGGGTGCATCCTCTCAGACCCTTCCAGCCCCAGAGATCGCCACCTCCCCGGCTTGAATTTTGGCCCTTCCATGCATCCCTTAGAGCTTCCATCTCCTTGGGGCTTTTGCAAATTTGAATGTGGCGGACCACCTCATAAGGGCTTTTCCTAAAAGGCTGCATGGATCCCCCTGTAGCCCCGGGGGCCACCACCTCTCGGGCCTTTAATTCTGAAGAAAGCAGGGGGTCCATGCTGGACCCCTACCTCCAGCCCAAGGGACCACGACTTTCACAGGGCAAATCACAAAAATGGAATGGGGAGGCACGGCCCACCTCCTGAAGCCAATAGTGTTGCTGGGGATCGCCACCCCCTAGGACCAACTCCTGCAATGTTCCAGGGTACCCACCGTCAGAGCATTACAGTTTGCTATGGCTTTGTGGGTGCTTTTGTGCTCCCGCCAAGCCACAGAAAACGCTACACTTGCAGCAAGTGAGAGCAGAATTGCTTTTAGACAGAGGGAGCCCCTCCCCCAAAAATAAGTTTAAAAAGGCTGGGCCTTGGGTGATGGGGGTCCCCGGGGGCGAAAACGGCCCAGGGTAGGAGGATGCTCGGCCCAACTCCCTTTATTCAAACAATTACCAAAAAAGGCCAGGCCCCAGGGAATGGGGCACACACTACTTCTATATTACAATATTTATGACTCTATTTTTTTGTAGGGCAATATATTTTTTTCTATATTCAGTCTGAATACCTTGTTTCTGCTAAGAGTAAATAACAGCAATGAGATTATGTTATGAAATTCGACCACAGAGAGAGCCATGGGTAGAGGAGAATATCCACACGAGGCAACACTGGTAAAATATCATGAGCCCAAACTGAAGGCTACCATGACAAAAGGCATTTAGGACCTTGTTATGACTACAGCGGTCCATGGGACCGCTGTAGTTGTGGTGGCACTCAGAGCACTGCCACACTGCATGACTAGCATGCCTGGCAGTGGTTCGATGATTAAATAGGCTGGTGGTGTTACAGCTGCACTGCCAGCATATTTTGAATTGCCTCTCCACCGCCCTTTTTATGGCGATCTTACCACCATGAAAAAAGTGGTGGTGAGGCAACAAAGGAGTCCCACTCTTGCCCCTGTGCATGGGGGTGTATGCAGGGGGACAAATGTTATCCCCCCCTGTAGATTTTCACTCCGAGTTCCTGCACAGGAAGGAATGTATGACATGATGCATTCCTGCCCATGCAGGAATGTGCACTGGTGGTCCAGCGGTGGTGCTGTTTGAGTCTCTCAATGTGCCTTTACACAGCACAGTTGTCCAGTTAATACAAATGATCCCCACTGGCAGGTGAATGTAGGTGGCGGCTATTGTTAAGCTTCTCTTTTCAAAATAATAAAAGAGCTAACCCATAAACAGCACAGCCGCAGTACCACCAAGCTGCCACCTGCCAGACAACAAAGTTACTTGTAATGTGGCGCGCGGCGGTGGTAGGGTGTCCAGGAAATTACTCTCTGAATTTGAAGAAAACATCTAGAAAACATATCACCATCAATAAGAGATCTAGTAGTGATCCTTGACTCTGTCATGACTCTTGAAAAACAGATCACCTGCATCACCAATTCTTGTTTCCATTAGATTCTTTCTTTTAGACACATTATGGAAATCTTGTTTTCCACTCACAAGATTTCTGTATGTTTATACAATCTTATATTGACCACTGCAACCCTGACTGTCTAAGTCTGCTAACAAAATCCATTTCTTATTTGCAGAAAATTCTAAATGTCCTAATAAGTACTATTTTCAACTATACAAAATGTACTCCATCTCTAACCACTTTTTACCTCTGAGAACCTCATTCTTTTCAAAGCCCCTTGTATGATCTATGTACTCTTCTATCAACCTGTATCAAAGTACATGAGAACATGTTTAAAAAGGATGTCTACATCAGAGACCTCAAAACCAGCAACATTGCCAACATTGTGGTCCTGACCGTCAAATTCATCCATTGGGGTGGCAGAGCATTTAGGGCCTGATTTCGAGATTGGCGGTCTTGAAGCTGGCTGTCATGCCAGCGCCCGGGTCCAAGACTGCCAAATCCAGTCCCATAGTCTGTCCGCCCACTGGATTATGAGTTGTACCGTGGCGGCGGTCCCATGGTGGTATCTTAGGCTCATAATTATGCCTATTCTGAAATAAAATCGCTCTAGAGATCCCCACTTTACCCAACTTACTAAAGTTCAGGATATCTTTGAAAACATGTCTCTTCTCTAAACAGTCAACTCAGGTACCCTGTTACTTAGCAGCCATGTGCTGCTCAGTGCCAAGAGACTCCTCTGAAGAGGGAGTCATGTACTAGAAAAAATGTTTGAGGATAGAGGCATGCATGGCTAAACCATGAGTGCCTCTACAATGCTATCCTAACCAAGAATCGCTCTGAACAACGCATTATTTTTCCATGCATGCCTTTACCATGCATGGTTTTACCACAAAATGTTGTGGTAAATATATGACTATTAAAGGTATACGTGTGGTAAAGTTCACGCGCAAGCCCTTCACTCGAGCCCTAAAAACGACCTGACCACCTTTCAGCCCAAAAATTACCCCGCCCCCGAAACCTAAAAATGAACCTTACCCCCAAATCCTAAAAACAACCTCAACCCCCCAAGCCATAAAAACTACCCTGACACCCTCAAGCCCATAAAACTACCTTGCTCCCCTGAGCTGTAAAAATTGCCTGCCCCCCTGAGCCCTAACAACTATCCTGACCCCCCAGCACTGAAAATTAGCCTGACACCGCTGAACCCTAAAAAATAGCCTGCCCGTTCTTGAAACCTAAAAAGTAACCCAAACCCCTGAAGCCCTAAAATGTAACCTACAATGGGCCTCCCACTTTTTTAAATACTTGGGTATCCAGGTGTTCTACTCCCTGGAAGATCTGAGGGAGAGAAACTTAGGTAGAGCAGTGAGATCACTTAAATCATGTGTTCAGCTCTGGCGTACATTGCACCTCCCCATTATGACGAGGATATCTCTATCTAAAATGTTTATGTTACCTAGGCTTCTATGTTATTTTGTCAACCTCCCTGTTTTGATGTCGCCGGGATGGTTTTGCCCGTTAAATACGTTATTGAGAGAATTAGTGTGGGACCGTGGGTGCCAGAGAGTTTCCTTGAAAACACTGCAACAACCCATGACAGACAGTGGGCTGGGAGTGCTGAACATTGAGTTCTATATGCTGGCTGCCCAACTGCAGTGGCTGGCACAGTGGCAAGGGGAAGTGAATGAAGAGAACATTTGCTTGTTGGAGCCAGATGGCCATCCCGCTTGCTGCTGACTAAATTGTGGGATCCGTCTACACACACACCACATACTGGTCAGTGTTACAGTGCACTGCACTACAGGCATGGAAGAGATCCCTGGGTAGAATCAGAAAATGCCAGAGATACACCCCTATACTTCCCCTTGTGGGTTTACAGCATGTTACTCCTAATATCCTTATTCACTGAAGATCAGCTGGCGACATGGAGCGGGTGGGGTGGAAAATGTAGGAGACTGTTATTTCGATAAAAACCTTCTGCCCTTTGAGGAAGTAGTGGAGACCAATGGTCTTCATCCAATCATCCGGGACAAGTCTAATGCTATGAAGCCTTAGTACGCACTTTTGGGAAATTGTGGGGAAAGCGACGGGAAGAACCTGAGACACATCCAATCCTACATGCGCTGGTGACCCTGGGTATGGCTGGCATCAGGTGAAGTGGTTTTATGCCACCTTGCTTACTGCATCCTTAAACCCTTTGGGCGACCTATGATGTGGAATGGAGAAAAGTCTTGCAGTCCCCGAAGAAGATTTCCTGCAATACGCGCCTTAAATACATACAATTTAATGTCTTCCATATGACCTATATGACCCCTCACCGACTAAACAACACCTATGGGAAGGAGACACGCAACTGCCCGAGATGTGCCCACCCTGATGCCGATTTTATACATATGCTTTGGGACTGTCCAACACTACGCTCTTTTTGGGATGCTATAATTCTCAAACTTAAGGATATTTTGGGGAGGGAGTGGCCCTCTACGGCCCGGGTATGCTGGCTGAGACTCTGTCCTCGTCCACCAAAATGCAAAGTTGGGAATAGACTAATGGACTTAGCCCTGGGCCTTGCTAAGCATAGAATAGTATTAGTTTGGAAATCAGCACAAGGACCTAAGGTTAAACATTGGAATCGGGATGTAATAAATTGGGCTGGTGCTGAGGGCAGGACACTGAGTTAGGAATAGGCTAAGGGAGTGTGGCAATTGTGGGAAAGTGTGGGAAAAAATGATGGTATCCTGGGAGCAACCAGTGAACACTAGTGAAGGGGAGGAGGAGGAGGACCGGATACTCCAGATGAGGACGTTCTGCCGTAATGGTCTGTAACTATCCCTGCTTCGAGAGGGCTGTATTTATTATTACTTTCCTCAAGCTAATTACTGCATTGCCAAACGACTGGACCCATATCGGGCTATGCTGAAGGGAGAACTTAGGGGTATATTATCAAGCGTTCTGGTGTGAACATGGGCTTCTATGAGAATTCTCAAGGGCATATTATCAAGCCCATTATCGCCACTTTAGCGGCAGTTTTCTGCCGCTAAAGCGGCGATAAATTTAACGCCGTTCTTGATAATATGCCCCTGTTTTGACTTACGCTTGTTATGCGCTTGTTAGAAATGGGATCCCTGGCTGGCCAGGGCTTGCGCCAAAGTCAGTCAGAGATCACCACTCCCAAGTCAGGGCAAGGGGGTTACACGCCAAGATAACCCCTGCTCACCCTCTAGGTAACGTGGCGCGAACAGCAAGGCTAAACTCCTCAGAGGCTAAGTAGGTTAAGTATTTGCGCGCGCACCCACCAGAAACAACATCCAGGGCCCCCCACAAAAGGAACTCCACACATGGTATATATGAAAATAGTCTTTGAATTAAAAAGAACACATTAGATAGGAACACACACTTTACAGGGGGCCAGAGGCACGGGCAGGATTTACAAGGGACTATGTAGAGGACAGGGCCAGGGGGCCACTGCCAGGAATATGCACTTGGTGGAATTGGCACTAGAACATATAACAACTGGGAGCTTCATAGAACTAGCATTAAACTCACTCTCACCAGCAGAAACCTACATGACACATCGGATATTCAGGAGGGAAGGAATGACAGGGCACATAACACATCAGAGGCACCTTCAGGGGTGCAACACATAATAACTCTCAGGAATCACATAACATGAGCTCAGCACTTAAACAGGCCCTCTGGCCTCTCTGGGCTAGGACACCCCAATGTCTCAATGTCAGGACAGGCTGCAGGTAGCCCGGAACAAACCTCCACGTGGCAGCTGCCCATGAAGTGCTGGGCAACTGTAGGGGATAGGGCCATCGTGGGAGCCTCGCAGGCTCTGAGGAATGAGCGCCAAAAGGTGGAGCCCCTCGGGCTCGAGGAACAACTTGGCCGCCTGGGAGCCTCTCGGGCTCCGATTCACAGGACTGCAGTGCTTTGAGCCTCTCGGGCTCATGACTGACTGGGGGTAGAGCTTGGTGGAGTCCCTCTCTGGGGACTCGCGATCATAACTTGCCCCTGAGCCTCTTGGGCTCTGATTTGCTAGGTGTAGTCCCTCTCGGGGGACTCGATATCACAGGGGGCCCCACAGGCATCTGCATGCAACAAGGAATTCACTGGAGGGAAGGGGCGGGCACCGGCAATGTGCCTGACGCCCCCTCTCCTTTTCGGCACTCACCGGGTCGGGCGCGCCGGTCTCCTCTGCTCCGCCGGCCTCCTCTCGCTCTCCGGGGCTCTCCCTCACTCTCTGGAGCCCCGGGGGCTGGGGGTCAGCGGTATCTGGTGGCAATGCAGGAGCGCGGAATAGGCTCCCGCCGCTACCTGCTTCTTTGTGTTATGGGGGCTGGATTCAAGAGTCCTCGGGCTGGCAGCCAAACACGGCGCGGCCCAGGGAAGACGTCACCAGGGCATCCCGGGTCGGCAGCCAATCACGGCATGGCCTGAGGAATGACGCAACGGGGAAATCCAGGGCCAGCAGCCAATCCCAGCGCGGCCCGGGGCAGATATCACGAGGGGTCCCGGGCCGGCGGCGGTGAACTCGGGGAAATGACGAGGGGTAGGTTCCCTCGAAAGTAACAAATAAACGCGGAAGGCACTCGCTGGGTCCCAGGGCCCTTTACAAGAACGGGGCAAATGCCGGGTGGGCACCGGCTCGCTAAGAACAGCGCTCCCAAGCGCTAGGCACACAGATCGCGCTCTCAAGCACCAGGGGTCAATGAAAAGCGCTCTCAGGCGCTAGGGCAATAGCAAGTAGAAAAGTTCTTCGGGGGATGCAGCATAGTCCAAAGTAAAGTTCCCCAATCAGCCCAGCAAGGCAGAGGGGTTCCCCCAGAACCCCTCCAGGCATCCATTAGGGATCCAGGGGCTGGGCAGGGCTCCGGGAGGCAAGCCTTCCCCTAAGCCCCAGCAGCAGCACGCCCGTGGCAGGATTCAAGTCAGAAACAAGAACATTTTCAGAGTGTCACAGCACCCTTTTTATACACAACATCCTTTGTCTAAAGGGGCAGGCAGGGGGAGAACTAGCTAGAACTGGTTATGGGGGATTCTTTTCACTGGCCAGACTAGGGGCATCAGACGCACCCCAGGGGGTGGAGCCAGCATTGTGTGGGGAAAACCCAGCCTCATTCAGGACCCTCAAACCAGACAGTCAATCCACAAGTACAAGTTCAAGTTCAAGTTCAAGTTCCAAAATTTGTATAGCGCACTACTCACCCAGAGGGTCTCAAGGCGCTTGAGGGAGGGAGGTGCTTTATATCCAAGTTTTTAGTTGCTTTCTGAAGGAGAGGTGGTTCTGTGTAAGGCGGAGGTGGGTGGGGAGAGAGTTCCAGGTCTTGGCCGCCAAGTAAGAGAAGGATCGTCCTCCCATGGTGGATCTGTGAATTCTCGGAATTGCGGCGAGGGCTTGATTGGACGATCGTAGCTGGCGGGAGGGGGTGTAGAAGGAAAGTCGCGTGTTGAGGCATTCAGGGCCTAGGTCTTAGAGGGCTTTGTGTGTGTGGGCGATGAGACGGAACGTTATTCTCTTGTTGACACGGAGCCAATGGAGATCCTTCAGGTGGCCGGAAATGTGAGCTTGTCGAGGGATGTCCAGTATGAGTCTGGCTGAGGCGTTTTGGATGCGTTGGAGTTTTTTCTGTAGTTTGGCTGTGGTTCCTGCGTAAAGGGTGTTTCCGTAGTCCAATTGGCTTGTGACCAGTGCGTGGGTGACCGTCTTTCTTGTTTCGGTGGGGATCCATCTGAAGATTTTTTTAAGCATGCGTAGGATGTTGAAGGATGATGATGAGACGGCGTTGACTAGTCTGGGCATCGAGAGGGTGGAGTCCAGGATGAAGCCCAGGTTACATGGGTGGTCTGTAGGGGTGGGTGCGGTTCCCAGGGCCGGTGGCCACCATGAGTTGTCCCAGGCAGAGGGGGATGACCCTAAGATGAGGACTTCCGTTTTGTCCGAGTTGAGTTTTAACCGACTATTCTTCATCCACTCGGCTACTTCTTTCATTCCTTCGTGTAAGTTGGTTTTGGCGGTGTTTGGGTCTTTGGTAAGGGAGAGGATCAGCTGGGTGTCGTCTGCGTAGGAGATGATGTTGAGGTTGTGTTGGCGTGCGATGGATGCGAGGGGACTCATGTATACGTTGAAGAGGGTGGGACTGAGTGATGATCCTTGTGGTACGCCGCAGATGACTTCGGTGGCCTTTGATTTGAAGGGGGGGAGGCGGACTCTCTGGGTTCTTCCGGCCAGGAACGATATGATCCATTCCAATGCTTTTTCTTGTATTCCGACGTTGCTGAGTCGTTGTATGAGGGTGCTATGAGAGACTGTGTCGAAGGCTGCGGAGAGGTCAAGTAAGATGAGGGCAACTGTTTCTCCATTGTCCAGTGGTGTTCGGATGTCATCTGTTGCTGCGATGAGAGCGGTTTCGGTGCTGTGTTTGGCTCGGAAGCCGGATTGTGAGGGGTTGAGGGATTTGTTGGATTCGAGGAAGGCGGCGAGCTGACTGTTGACGGCTTTCTCAATGACTTTGGCGGGTAATGGGAGGAGCGAAATGGGGCAGTAGTTCTTAAGTTTGGTGGGGTCTGCTGTGGGTTTCTTTAGAAGGGCGCTGAGTTCGGCATGTTTCCAGATTTCCGGGAAGGTTGCGGAGTTGAAGGAGCAATTGATGACATCTCGGAGATGGGGTGCAGGCCCAGGCTCACTCCTCCCCTCACATCAGCATGCTAAACACTCCATTCACCACTGGGGCAGACCCTCCCAGACTCTTGGAGCCAGCCTCAGCCAATCACATGCCAGACACAAATTACACAAATATGCCGACTTCTAAAAGTGGCGCTTCTACACTAGACACAATCATACCGCTTATACCATTGCGCAGCATTCAATCTCACAAGTTCACACATACCAGACTCAACCCTGCACACCCCACGCATCAGGAACTACCAGGGACACATACATTCCCCATGCATTCCTATGGGAGGGCAGGCCTCTCTCACCACACGCACTCAGAGTGGGAATCACCATCCCCAGGTTACATATAACAAGCAAAAACTTCAGAGGTGAACCTGCCGGAAGGGCCAAGTCCAACAGCACTGGTGGGTTAACTCTCCCCTAAGCTCTGATACCCCGATAAGAATAGCTGATCTTTTAACCTTGGCCACTCCACTGCACAGACTTTAGTTTTTTATAAAGTTTCTTTGGTTTTTCTCTCTACTTCTCCTTTCTAAAAACAAATATAAGCTGTTTATATTGTGCTATTCTGTCATATAGTGTTGTGAACCTTCCGACCGCCAATGTGAAAGACTCGAAGGAAATCCATATTTAGGTTTAAGAAGGTACTTCTGTATACTCAGATCCTGAAGATATTATTTATCTGATACCGGATTACAGTACAGCGCTAAATATGCAAACCATTGAGCAGAGTCCACGAGAGGGGATACATTATGTTACATTGTGGTTACTCTGGGGAGAGCTTTGCATGCAGATTTATATACTGTCTATATGTTGAAATGAGACATAAGAAATGCCAATAAAAAGAAGTAGTGGCAATTTGTTTCTGTTTTCTCCTGCTGCCTTTGAACTCTGATTATGAAATTAGTAGGCGCAACATCCCCTCAGCTGGCCGCAACAACTTGTACAAAGAGCTCTTAACTTGAGCCGGTGGTTAACTTATGTTTTTAGGATCGGCACTTGTTTTTCCACATCAGTCATTTACTAAGCACAAGAGAGATCAAACACAGAGCAGATGAGAAGAGAAAGAGAAAAGAAGACAACACCATCACCATGGAAGAAATCAGGAACCTGCAGAAGTGAGATAAAAGGACTGGGAGTGTCTGGCAAGTGGATTAAAGAAGTATGTTGTGGTTTTAATACTATGCAGCCTTAGTATCCCTATATGTATTCCCAGCCTTAGTATTCCCACATGCGTCCATGGTTAATTGTGCTGGTCGCGGGCTTCTGAACAGAGCTTAGGCACCGGCACTCTTCCTTCTACAAATTAAGCACTGTATGGTTTCAAGAAACTTGATTTAGACTCACGGAGGACAGCCGGTATACTTCAGGAATGTAGGAATGCGCAGGTCATGGAGGGCTGGAGCAGTATTACTGGGGAGGACAGACAGACACACAGGCTCAGGTATTTCATTCTTAAATTTATTATCCAAGGAAGTTGGTCTTATTTGCCGACATCTGCAGGCTAAGAGGCAGTATTGTCTTGCTAAAGACCTGCTTGCTACACACACATTTATATTACAGAGTTAGTCATGCACTGTGAAATTAGGTCAGAATTCATAGGTGGCTGAGAGCAGAGCAGGAGTGACATGGGCACACAGGTGTGGCCAGTACAGGTAAGGGTGGTAGGGCATGGCAGCTGGGACTCCCCCTACCTCCACCCCACGTCCTACCGCTCTTACCTGTACCAGCCACGCCTGTGGGTACACCGAGCTTGGCTGGCTGGCACAGCTGAGTACGTGGTGCTGGGGGGGTGGAGCCTTCCCAATGAGACAACATAAACATAGCTTTACAAGAAGGAAAGAGATACATAGTTCAGTGACTATACAGTGCATGTTTTTCAATGTCTCACTGTTGAAAATGGGGTTTCAGGTTGGCTAAGGTAGGCACCCCAGCCAGGCAGAACCTACCACTCTAGTCCGGGTGAGTTAGTTACACACCCAAGATCACCTGCGCTCGCTCACCCTGTGGTAGCTTGGCGTAGAGTAGGCTGGTTTATCTACAGAGGCAATGTGTAAAGCATTTGTGCAACACACTCACACAGTAACACAATGAATACACCACAAAAGGAGACTCCACACAGTGTTTATAAAAATAGATTACTATACTGAACATACATCATGGACAAAACAATAGAAATATTATGGTTAGTGCAAGTAATGCAGGATTACCGAGATTCTCATACATTGCTGGAAAATTGTAATGATTGCATTGGGCACGCCTTGCAAAAATGCCAAGTAACGCTACCTTTGTTTTATTTGTAGTTGCTTAAGCTTTTATTCTAGGAATCTATGAAAGGAAAGGAACCAGAGCCAGTGAGCCTGTACAGGAGTCGCTGCTGGAGGAATGGCAAGTGGATGTCACCCTATCCAATCGCCATTGTAATGCCTGCCCTGCCTATTTCTCATTGTCGACTGGCAGAAAAAGAAGCCAGGAGATTAAATGTGGAGAACATTTCTCACAGAAGGAACATGATGAGACCTGCCCAGAAAGACTCAGCATGCAGGCTCCTCTGCTTTGACGTTACCTGGCAGTAGCGGCTCCTGTATATTAGGGCACCGAAGTTGTGCACCTTTCCTTTGATAGCTTCCTAGATTAAAAGCTTAAATAAACACAATAAACACAAAGATTACATTACTATGCATTTTTCCAAGGCATGTCCCTTTGCGAGGATGTGCCAGATTCAGCACTAGCAGGCCTTATCCACGCACAGCCCTGGTCTTTCCTCACAGCGCAGTGACAACGCTTTCATTTCTCCAACTTCATCCAGAGCGCCCATTAAAAACATCCTTGGGCATTTTGCTTTCAAGGCCAAACTGTACAAGTTTGCATGCCACTCAGCAGCAGTTACCCCACCCTTTAATATCTCACCACAGGGTGAGGTGGACCAGCAAGCTTCACTGACCAACCCTACCCTGTGAAGGGGTGGGTTTAGGAAGTTTCCGAAATACAACACAGCAAACCTATTTTTGTCAGTCTGTGGTGTCAAGTTGCGCTGGATTTAGTGTATTTACGAGTAACTTCTATAAACCAATCAATCAAGTACTTGTAGAGCATCGCTTAATCACCCGTAAGGTTCTTAAGGCGTCATGGGCAGGTTGGCTGAGCACAGATGTCTAGTTGGTGTGTAGAAGGAGAGGCGATGGTTGAGGTATTGAGGTTTGGTGTTGTGGAGGGCTTTGTAGGCGTGTGTGAGGAGCTTGAACAGGATTCTTTTGTTGATCAGTGGCCAATTGATGTGTCTCAGGTAAGCAGAGATGTGTTTTCGGTAGGGAATGTTCAGGATAAGTCTGGCTGAGGTGTTCTGAATGCACAGCAATTTCTTTTGGAGTTTTTGGCTGGTGTTGGCATAGAGTGCATTGCCGTAGTCAAGCTTGCTGCTAGCCAGCACCTGGGTGACCGTTCTCCGGAGCATGTGGAAGCAGGAGGATGATACAGCATTGATTAGGTAGTTCATAGAGTGCAGGGAGTCGAGGATGAGGTTGAGTTTTTTGTGTGTGGTTGGTGGGTGTGGGGGGGTTTCGAGCGCTGCTGGACACCAGGAGTAGTCCCATGCGGATGGAGTGGAGCCCAGGATGAGGGCATTGGTTTTGTTGGAAGCTGAGCTTGAGGCAGCTCTCCTCCATCCACGTGGCTACTGCCTTCATTCCGTCATGGAAGTTTATCCTAGCTGCTGTAGGTTCATCGGTGAGGGAGAGATTCACCTGTGTGTTGTTGCCATAGGAGATTATGTTGAGCCCTGGGGGACTCCGCGGCTGATCTCTGTAAGTTCTGAGGAGAACAGTGGGAGCCTGACTCTATGGTGTTAGCTGGTGAGGAAGGAGCAGATCCACTCTAACACCGCGTTGTGAAGTCTTGGCAAGAGGGTTTGGTGGTAGACTGTCGAAGGCAGCAAAATGGTCCGGGAGGATGAAGACTGTGGTCTTGCCTGACTCTATGGTGTTAGCTAGTGAGGAAGGAGCAGATCCACTCTAACGCCGCGTTGTGAAGTCTTGGAAAGAGGGTTTGATGGGAGACTGTCGAAGGCAGCAAAGCGGTCTGGGAGGATGAAGACTGCGGTCTCGCCTGGGTCGAGGGGATTGTGGATGTCATCAGCTGCGGCGAAGAGTGCGGTCTCGGTGCTGTGGTTGCTCCTGAAGCCAGATTGGGAGGGGTCTAGGGTGTGCTTTGCTTCGATGAATTCTGTGAGTTGGGCATTGAAGGCCTTCTCAATGACTTTGGCTGGGAAGGGCAGCAAAGAGATGGGTATGTAGTTCTTGTAGGTCTGTCGGGTCGGCATAGGGATTCTTCAGCATGAGGTTGATCTCTGCGGGTTTCCAGTCTTCAGGGAAGGTGGTGGGTTTGATGGAGAAGATGATGGTGGGACAGAGTTTGGAGGCGATGGTGGTGCTGGTTAATTTGAAAATGTGGTGGGGTCAGGGATCCAAAGGTGCCCCAGAGTGGATGGTTTTCATGATCGTTAGGATGTCGTCAGCGGTGAGGGTGGCCCAGTTGAGGAGGGTTGGCTGGGTTTGGAACATTTGGGTGTGGTGGTTGCAGTTGGAGTGGGTGGGTCCTGGATTGCAAAGCTGTCGTAGTTATCTGTAATCTTGCAGTGGAAGAAGGTGGCAAGGTTGTCACAGATGTCTTGGGAGGGGGGATGTCTGTGCTGTCTGTGCAGGGTTTGGTGAATTATTTGCTCATGTTGAATAGTTCTTTGCTGTTGTGTACATTGGCATTGATGAATTTCTTAGTGGTTCTTATGAGGTGATGATGTGTGGTGAGGAAGGTTTTGAAGTCTGTGTGATCTGCCGAGGTCTGATTGCTTCTCATTCTTCTTTCAAGCCATCCGCAGGTGCGCCTGGACAATTGGAGAGCGGAGGAGAACCAGCTGGCTTTCCCGGAGGTCTGCTTGCCGGAGGATTTCTTAAGGTGAGGTTGCATACTGAGGCATTGGCAGTCATGGTGATCGGCAGTGGGGTTTAGCTGATGGAGCAGGCGAGTTGCTCTTCGGAGACCTTGTTCCACCTTCTGCACGAGTCACAGTGGGCATGGTGGTGTTCAGTGATGGAGAAGTGGACGCAATGGTGGTCTGTCCAGTGTAGTTTGGAGTTGTGGCTGACGGAGATGTTGTTGCTTTTGGAGAAGTTGGGGCCGAGCGTGTGTCCTGCTGAATGGTTTGGGAGGAGACCAGTAGTTTCAGTTTGATGGTGGTGAGGTTCTCCAGTAGGGACGAGGTGTTGTGGTCATCGAGGTTGTCCAAGTGGAAATTAAGGTCACAGAGTAGGATGTAGTCCATTGAGGCAAGAGCGTGGTATGCAAATTAAGTCGGCTATGGATTCACTGAAGGGGGACGGGGTCTGGGACACACAGGGTGGCGTTCGGGCTGGTCTGGATCTGGAAGTGGCGGTGTTCAATGTCAAATGAGTGGTCATCTCAGCTGGTTGTGAGGTGGAGGGTGTTTTTGTGTATGATGGGGATCTCTTCCTCCGTCTTTCTGCTTTGTGTTTTAAACTATCTTGTGCTAAGTAAATGACTGATTTTGAAAAATTAGGGCTGATACCCAAAATAAATGCAACCACCGGCTCCAATTTAAAGCTGAGTGTACACTCATCTCTTCAGCTGGTGCGGCCAACTGAGGACTCGGAGATGTTGCTCCTACTGCTTTGATAATCAGAGGTAGGAGGAGCTAACAAAGCGTCACTACTTCTATGTTAAGTTTATAAAGAAACAGTTACATTACTTTTTAAACTGGGTAGTCAGCCTCTAAACTGTAAATATTATTATTATTTATTTATTATTAATATTTTCAACACTTGTAAATCGCTCTATCACCTGGCGGGCATCCTGGTGCTAACACATGTGTGCACAGTATGACTAATGCTACGGGGATTTGTCAGAATAACCAGATTATACACTAGGGAAGAGCCAAGGGGCATATTATCAAGAATGGGCATTACATTATTGCTGCTTTTATCGGCAGGAAACTGCCGATAAAGCGGTGATAATGGGCTTGATAATATGCTCTATAAATTCCAATCAAAGCCCATGCTTTGTACTTCCAATTCTCGAGCATGGGCTGGCAGGACTGGAATAATTTTTCGAAGGACTCTAATGATAGCAAAGCAACTCCCCACTGTTTTATTGACCTGTGATTCAAGCGTCAACTTATTGTTAAACATGATACCCAGATTTCGTACCTTCTCAACAGGAGTCAGTGGGCTAGCTGTAGCTAATGGCCAGAAATTGAAAGGAAGTACAGGAGAAGCCTTCCCTACTGCACAGTAGAGAATCTCGGTTTTATCAGCAAAGAATTGTAACGAGTTCTCTCTGAACCACTGAGCTGTATCTCGCAGACAGGCATGAAACACTTCAAGAGATGTGGACTGTTCTCCCTCTAGGGAAAGAATAAGTTGAGTGTCATCCGTATAATTTACGATATTAATATTATGTGCCCTCATGACAGCAATCAGAGGTCTCATGTAGATGTTAAATAATATCGGGCTGATCGCGGAGCCCTGTGGAACGCCATGCGTGATATTAATAAAGTCAGACCGATAGGGGGGAAGGACCACTGCCTGTCTCCTATCCAAAAGGAAGGATTGAAACCAGGATGTGCCTGCTATTCCCACCTCTTTGAGTCTATTCAGGAGAATGACATGGTTGACCATGTCAAATGCGGCAGACAGGTCAAGCAGGATAAGTACCACCGATTGACCTCTATCTGCACGCATACGAAGATCGTCCATCACGGTCACCAGGGCAGTCTCTGTACCATGGACAGGACGGAAACCAAATTGCACATCATCTAGGATGTTATTAGTTTCCAAATATTTTGAACGCGATCTGCTAACCAGGCATTCTACAATCTTTGCTGGATAAGGCAGCAAGGAGATCGGCCTATAATTTTTTGGGAAAGCTGGATCCAGTGTTGCCTTTTTTAGAAGGGGTATCACCAGTGCCTGTTTCCAGCAGGTCAGTACTCAGCCACTGAGAAGAGATTGATTATAAACATGGCGTATTATTGGGAACAGTTCTTCTCCCAGCTCCTTCCATGATTTATGTGGCAAAAGGTCTACATTTATAATAATAACTAGCTTACTCGCCTTGCTGCGATCTCAGAAGAAAGCAAATTTAAGGAAACTTGTTATAATAACATTCAATTTACATTGTGTCATTTTTATAGAAACGTATTCATTTTAATATGGAAAACATTTTAAAGTGTTGTTTTAATTCTGTTTATTTATTCGAGTGGTTGTGGATACACTTTTTTTGTTTTTCAGTGTGGTGCGTACACGAATAAATCAGAAGGTTTCCCGACGCGTGAGCTAGCCACATATGGTTGTCCATGTGAGAAGCACGGATTCTCCAAATCTAGTCCACACACTTGCAGTGATTGTCCTTGTACTTTGTTGATGGTCATTGCAAAAGCGAGTCACACCGGAAACTGTAAACGTTGCGTACATGAATAAATCAGAAGCTTTTCCGACTCTTGAGCTGGCCACATACAGTTGTCAATGTGAGAAGCACGGATTCTCTAAATCTAGTCCACACACTTGCAGCAATTGTCCTTGTGCTTTGTTAATGGTCATTACAAAAGCGAGTCGCACCGGAAACTGTAAACGTTAAGTATTGGAAAGATTATGTGTGCCCTAGGGGGCAGGGATGCCGATTTTTAACAAATTGTTTTTTTTGTTGTTGTTTTTTGCCAGAAATCTTCGCGGGAGTGTACTCAACAACTTTTACCAATTTTTTTTTGATTCATTATTTTTTTTACTTTTTTTTGTTTTTTGCCAGAAACCCTCGTGGGAGTGTACTGAACAACTTCCCAAAGTTTCATGCTGATTGGATGAATGGTGTAGTAATGCACAAAGGACAAACAGACAGACATACATTCGTTTTTATATATATAGATAATAATCCACATTAGTGAAACGGAGGAAATACCTAACACCATTTTGCTGAATTCCTCCTCCAATGGTATCTCAAAATCTATTAAGGTATTCGTGGTCTCTGTTACTATCTCTTGCATTTTTGATGTCTGTTAGATCTCTGCCATTATAACCATTATACTCTGGGCCTTTTACCTCCTCTTGCAAAGTGTCCCTTCCAAGGCCATCTTGCGTTGTGTGATACACAACTTCAATTACAAGTCTCCTCCCTCCAGACATTCAGCACCTCAGACACTGCTTGTATGTCATCACGAGTTAATGTCCAGCATTTAATTGAAGTTTAACATCATCAAAATAGAATTTCTATTATTTGTCGAGTACAAAAAGCAACAACTGGTCAAAACCTATATCAAAATCGTGGACGAGTTCACCCTCGAGGGAACATCAGGAATAAAAGCTAGATTGCCAGGTACCACCAATCTATTAAAAAAAAAAGGAAAACCGTCCCTCCCAGAAGGTGTTTTCATAACTGCCATTCAAGTCCTCCTTCTCTTGCATCCTGATGGGGTAAACATTGTACTCCTTTGTCTCTCAGAATCCACACTGGCCCTTTGTGGGGGATCCTGCACACTGCAGCCTGTCTTGTCAAGTGTCTCCCACTTCATTGGACCTCCACAGGCTAACCATGCTGGCCCCACCGTCATCATCTACAAATCCATCATGATCAGCACCCTCGCTTATCTTGTAGACAAACTCACCATCTCTGGTGGTTCACAGCATTCCCTCTACCAGGACACTATCAGACTGAAGAGGAAAAATGTGTACAAGAAACATCAGGCCCTCTCCATGTGTGCATCCAGAATCTGCAAAGGCATTACTGTATGCATGAACGCTGACCCAGCCCTTCTCCAACTTCAAAAGGAGCTTAAGAAACACCTTTTAAAAAACACTATATCACAATGCAGTATCAATCCACTTCTGCTCTCAGAACCCACCAGCCCCTCCAATGACTTGTGGACTGTGTCATTGCCTTTGGCCTAGAAAAACGCCACTCAGCTCCCTTTCAATCAATCTGGATTTGAAAAGCTCAGCTAATTACCTGACAGGGTATGCCGGTGCTTGATCCAAGAGGCTCATCGAACAGCCAGGTCTTGAGGGCCCTTCAGAATTCCAGAAGTAAGGTGATGGTCCGGAGTTGCGTGAGAAGGCTGTTCCAGGTTTTTGCTATGATGTGGGAGATGACGAGTCCTCCACTTCTGCTTTGATAGATATGGGAGTGCAGGCAAGTGATAGGGAGGCAGAGCACAGTGTACTTGTTTTCCCTTTCAGCCAGGTTCTGCATGACACATGGCGCATACATATACATACCTACATATTTACACGCACAAAAAGAGCAGAGTTTAGTAATAGGCTAGGAAGTCAGCGAAGAAGACTTTCTTCAGGGCAGTAGTAAATGATGAGTGGGGGATGTTTTTTGGAGAGAGGCCTGACAGAATAGGGATGGGCAGGGAGGATGGGTGGCACAGATGAAATGGGTAGAGCTACATGTTCAGGAAGAAGGAGGCTCAGACAGAGGCTTAATGAAGGGTGCAAGCAATGAAAGGTGGAGGCGAGGTTGGGATATTGAAAAAATAAGGGTCATTGGGAGAGTTTAGCAGGGCAAGATGAGGGCTGAGAAGAGTAAGACACTGAAAAAGCTTAAACCACTTCAATGGTGTATCCAATGCAGAGTGTGCACTATAACAATGCTAATAACATAGCATATGGTGTTTAAGAGGTCAATGTTTTTATGGAGCTATGTAGAAGCACAGGGTAGAGAAAAGACCTGAAGAGAATATCTTCACAGTGTGACTGACATGGTAGTCTGGGTACACCCACCTATTCTTTTTTTATTTCTTTATTTCGGTTAAAAACAAACCATAAAAGATATACACATATTTTCAATACATTTTAGATAACAAGGACTGGAGGGACAGATTCTATGCCTATTTTTTCCACAGTTAATTAATATCAATTAGAAGTCAGTCAGAGGTATTTGCGGTATTAAAATCATAAATACAATCATAACTCTTTTAAAAAGAAAAAAGGTAGTATATTCATATACCTTACAGTTATAATTCATTGTAAAACATACTTAACATAAGTGGTATTACTTCCGTATCATAGCACAAAAACAATTTTTAGCTACACAGATTGTAGACGGTTCTGCCACCAGTTTTTGAACTCCCGCCCCTTACTCCAGCAGCTATGTTACAACAAGTAGTCTAAAATGCATCCCCATAGCATTAGAGTCTGAGATCCCGTCTCCTTCATACTATCCCCACAGAAAATAGATATCTGCTTACACTGAAAACAATGGATTGTGTTGTTTCACTTCTTAAAACTCTTTCGGCTTCACTGAGATGTCTAAATCCCAGGAGTCGGCAAATAGGTTTTATCCATTTATCCTTTGGTATGTGTATGCGGAACAAAGAATAAAACGTGCGCCTCATCCTCCCTTGTGCCTAAGGTACACAAATCGCATTTGTCCAAAGCTTCGCCTCCCTCATTGGCCTCGCTGCGCACCCATTTGTCAGTGTTTGCTTTAATCTCCAATATGCCATAGCGGAATTTTAGATACAATGACTTTGCTACAGATGGTAAAATTTCGTCCATAAAGCATTCAAATCTGCTATCTGATTCCATGTTAAGATTCTTGAGGGTTAAAACACCTAGCTCTGAGTTATGCAAGGTAGAGTTAAGAAGGAACTCCTGGTATCTCTCTTTTAGCAGCTTTTTACATTTCAAAGTAAGACACTCAGGATCTGTCCAATAATGGTAAATCCCAAGTTTCATAAGCCAGTCCTCTATGTGGTTCAACCATATCAACCGCGTTGTATTTTTTATTTTCATAATGTCTTTTAGGGCTTCTCTGAAGTCTACTAATTCATCTGTTGACCACAGACAAACCCAATATAACAGCGGACGTAGGACTGCATGATCATCAGTGCGGTGTACATTCAAACTCATAGCAGGTGGGAGCAGCGATGTCCGCCCTAGAAGTGCTAAGATTTTTCTAAAAAAGATATTCTCCTGTATCATAAAAGCACATTTGGCAGCATGACCCCATAATTCTGCCCCGTACAGTGATGCAGATTGGGCTTTACATTTATATAGCTCTAGTTCTGGGGAGACTACTCTAGAGTAACTACTCTTAAGTCTCTTGGCTATTGGGGCTAAGTTTTGAGTTAAAATCGTTTTACTTTTATCAATTTGAGATTTCCAGTTCATTTTGGTGTCTAAAGTAATTCTCAGGTAATTAAAACTGTGCACGTATTCGATCAATTCATTATTAATAGATAATGTTTTTCTAAAACTTTTATGGGGATTGACCGCCATATACTTAGTTTTTGACGAGATAATCTCCAATCCTTTATTATCACAGTAAGACCGGAAGGTATCAAGTAAATTTTGTAGCCCTCTGGGTGTCTGTGAAATTAAAATGGTATCATCTGCAAATAGCAGTGCAGGCACGTGCTCACTACCCAACTTGGGAGAGTCATGCTTGCAGCCCAAGAGGGTGGTTGGTATATCATTGACATATAAGGAGAACAGTGTCGGTGCCAGCACGCATCCTTGCTTGACCCCTCTCCCTATGCCAATGCGGTCTGTCAATTCTCCGTTTGGGCCCCATCTCACCCTTGCATAATTGGCCATGTGTAGCCTGACAAATCAAAATTTCCCCAGGCACACCCTGATCCCTTAATCTCAACCAGAGGGTGCTCCTAGGGACAAGGTCGAGGCTGCTCTGAGGTCAACAAAAGCCACAAACAGATGAGCCCTCCTTATTTTAATATATTTCCAAATGATACATAAAAATCTAAAATCCTGATCGATAGTGCTTATTTTTTCTCTAAAACCTGCCTGGTACTTGGTTAAAATTCCAGATTCATCAATCCAAGTACTCAGTTTACTTAACACTTGACGTGCATATACCTTTTGAAGGACATCCATTAAACTAATAATATATTAGTCTATAATGGGCTGGGTTCATTCGGTCCCCCTTTTTAAAAACAGTGACAATTTCAGCACCCAGCCATGTGTCAGGAATTGTGGCATCCTTGGCAATTTTATTACAAAAGCAATTGATATATGGAGCCCCTAGCATGTTTTCATGCTTCCATAAATCACCAGGTATCCTATCTGGTCCAGGTGCCTTCCCAGGTTTGGTTGCCTTCATGGCTGCAATGGTTTCAGCCATACTAAAGGTCAGAGTAATCGCACTAGAATTTAGTCCTAGCTCATCATAATCGATGGTAGGCTCATTTTCAATAGGGGAGTATAAGCTAGAAAAGTGCGAGACCCAAGCATTGGCATCTAAAAACATATCTCTGCTAGGAGCTCCATCTCTATTACCCCTAGCAATTACATTCCAGAATGATGTCTGTTCTTTTGCCTTACAGGTCTCCAATAATTCAGACCAGATATTCTCATCCCAGCATTTCTTTGCTTTTGCAATTGTCCCCTTATACAATCTCCTCTTTTCCCTTAATAATAGGACGTCATTACATTTTGCAGCCGTAATTAGTTCCTTTTTAGCATAGCGGCATGCTTTATCATACCAGTTTTCTCCTTTGACCTGGTTTCGCTGACCAGGTTTAAGTGGCTTTATGGCTTTTGTTAATATTTCGCCTAGGCCCGATAACATACTTTCATGGACACGTGTGAGAGGAATCTCCTGTGTTGGGATATTGTGGAACGGTGACATTAAGTTTACGTATAGCTCATAGATTTTCCTAATGATACTATCATTCCCCATTACTGTTGTCCATTTTAATGATCTACGATTATTAGCGAGCAGTGGGTCAGTAATCATATAATTTCGAGGAGTCTGTCCCGAGGGGCACAGGTTAAATAAAGCTGAGGTAACAATCAAATTGAGTGGAAAGTGGTCGCTCTCAATACGATTCTCCACTACAAAGTCTATTACTACCGGCCAGAGTGGGATTGAAACTATTACATAGTCCAAATGGCTATTACAATTGCCTCGTCTAAAAGTTGGCTGGCTGGGGCTATCTGAGGGGAGTCGCCCATTACAAGCACGTAGACCATGTGCAGCAGTGAGTCGCAATAACTGTGCTGTGGCTATAGAACATGGAACTGCTGTGCTAGTTTAAATTCCTGGGATATTATTAGCATTGTCCTCAGACTCAAAGGTTTTTTCTAGACCTGTTATTGGTTCAAATTTTCAATTGAAGTCCCCTCCAATAATTATCAGGGTTTTCTGATCAAGCGTTGAGATAATATTATCTAGATGTTCAATAACCTCTGATTCTTTATGTGCCGCCATTGGTCTGCTAAAAACATTAAAAATGCAGACTTCTGTTTTATTAGGTCCTTTAAGCCTAACTACAAGGATACCTGGGCTGTTGGACTCAATTTGTTTAAAGTTAATTCCCAATGTAGTCGTTACCCACATTGCCAACGCTCCCGAAGGTCTCCCTTTATTTTTGTTAGTTGCAGGTACACTAAACGATCTGTAGCCAATTTTAAAATGGCTTTCAACAGCCCAACTTTCTTGGAACAGTATAATGTCACCACTGTCCATATATTCCTGCCAACTGGGGTCACTCAGGTTTTTTTTAATGCTGGCAATATTCCAGGACCTTAATATTATACTGGGTGTCACATCTATATTTACTTTGTTACCACCCAAACTTATATTCTCAACTAATCCTGGTTGCCGTATAAGATCACTTTTAGTATTTTGTTCAGAATTGTCTAGGGGGTATTTTGAGTTATGTTGTCCTGCAATAGACCATCCAGGTCAGAGTTTTGGGTACCTTCTTCTAGGGTTGTAACCATTTGAATGTTCCCACAGCCCATATTGTTATTAAATCGTTCACTATCCAAGGGCTCATCAATTGTGCTAATATTTATATCTGCATCCTCTCCTACATATTTTCTTGACAGCCTATCTTCCAATTCACTGCGTTTTAAGCCTGATTGATTTGAGTGATGTTTTTCCATAACCATTTCACTGTCTACTCCAACTGGCAAACCATTCCTCTTTATTAATGGTTCTATTTCCTGGCCTCTGAGTCAATCAACTCCCTCCTTCCCATATAGCTCTGCAAAACGATTACAAGTGGGTACAGAAAAATTGTTTTTAAACCTTTCCAACTCCCCCACTCCTTGCATTCCTAGGGAGTTATAGGTTGATTGTGCAGCATGGGACGGGTGGTAGAAGTAGCTCAAGCCATAGGCATTAATGCCTCTCCAATCCCTCTGGAAATATTGGTCAGTAATAAAACCCGCTACTCGCCTGTCCCTAAAATTAACAATGATGGAATCCCCAGGTATAACCTTGGGTCTAGGCCCCACCTAGCTTATTCCTCTTACAAACAGAACCTCCCCATTAATATGGCCTGGGTGGGATCTATTCTTATTTAACCAGAATGTTACTTTAATTTTCAACTCTTGGTAGGTTTCTGTTTTTCCATTTTTTAGCTCTGGAATCCTAGTGAGCACAAGAACATACGGGGAGGAGTCCGGGGTCAAATCGATACATTTTAAAGAGGATTTTTCATGTACTTTATTAATGATCTCTTTATCTGTGCAGGGAATTTTCTTAGGTTGGCTTTCTATACTTTTTGAACTTGTCTGAGTCTCCTTTCCTGACCTACACTGACTTCCAGCAGGGTCGACCATACCATTTATTGGAGCAGTGATTGCCTGAATAAAATTAACGGCCACAGGGGTGGAAATGTCTCTCACTGAAGAGGCCAATAGGGGGATTGCTACTGTAGACACCTTCTTAGTATTTACTACAGCTATGTTATCTCTCAGTGTGGAGTCGACTGTGTTTTTAGGGCCACAAAACATTCTAAGGTAGATTTTTCAAATCTCTCTAGCCTTTCGCCAATTATCCTTGCCCTCTCAGAGGGCCCGATTCACAGAACTAACTTAAGACAATATCCTAAACTTACTACTTTTGGTATTCACAGAAGTTAGGATTTTGTCTTAAGTTTGTCTTAAGACAGACTTAAGACACAATCCTAACTTAAGTCTGTCTTAAGACAAACTTAAGACAAAATCCTAACTGCTGTGAATACCAAAAGTAGTAAGTTTAGGATTTTGTCTTAAGTTAGTTCTGTGAATCGGGCCCTAAAAAAGGTAAAATTAGTGACTTTACTAATTGCCCTATTTGATTGATAAAACCTTCAGGTAATTGGGTCAAAGGAATAGTTAAGTCGGCCGCCGTGTTATTAGGAGGCGTTGAATGGGAAGTGGAAGACGACGCCGTTGGCGGTGGTGCAATAGTTTCAATAGTCACCACTTAGTCTATACCATTGTGTGGCGTTTTTGAAGTTTTTATTATCTTCGGACATCTTCCCTTATGAACGCCCCCTCCCCGCTTCCTCTTGGCAGTATTTACTTTGTTTTTTCCATTTGCCCTTGTTGGGGAACACGATGTAACAATATTAGATGTGTCCACGCTCTTTGGTGTACTTGGTGTAGCAGGGGAGAGGTCCTATTTAACTCAGATATTTCGTCTATACTTCCCTCCACATTTCCTAGGCCTTCTCCCACCTTAGCGAGTCGATATCTAGCAGTGTACCCATCTAATTGATTTGGGGAAGGGACTAACATTAGGGGTCCTAGTGAGGATCGCCTGGTATACATTGGTTCAACAGAAAGGCGGCGCTCTGTAAGGGCAATTTCATGTTAAGTACAGAGGCTGCCCTAACAATAAATTGGTCCAATGTCCCGCTTACGCTTCCCCCCACCCCTACCCTCTTCCCCCTTCCAGATCGCGTCGTCATTAGGCAAATACAGGTAAGCTTGCACTTCCCAGAGTAAGTTTCTCAGTCAGTCTCAAAGCAACAGCCACCAAAAAGTGAGAAATAATAACGGGAAGTTCCTTACGGGTTTGCCAATGTTCGGGGAGTGGCCCAGCCCAGCCTCCTCCTGGCTCGGACGGGCGCGGACGGGCACGCCCGCCTGCGTCCTGCGCTGCATGGGGCTCGAAAGATTTTTATGAGCGTCCTGGCACTCAGCTGTAGCTCATTGCGCCACTGGGGATGCTGGGAATTGTAGTTCCCCACTGCGGCGATAATGGTGTTGGAAGTCCTGGCGTGGCAAGGAAGAGCAGCGTTCCCCCATGCAGCAGGCAGCAGCGCCTGTCCAGAGATTAAGGGATTGAGAGCAGGACCCACAGGTAATGAAAAGAAAATCAGCAGGGCATCCTGATAGCGCGTCTCGCGCTGTGTGGGGCTCGAAAGATTTTTTAGAGCCTCCTGGCGCTCTGTAGCTCATTGCGCCGCTGGGGATGCTGGGAATTGTAGTTCCCCACTGCGCGATAATGGTGTTGGGAGTCCTGGCGTGGCAATGAAGAGCAGCGTTCCCCCATGCAGCAGACAGCAGAGCCTGTCCAGAGATTCAGGACCCACAGGTAACGAAAAGAAAATCAGCAGCGCGTCCACCTATTCAGATATCTTCGAATCTGGGGTAGCCAATTGCCCAAAATATTTCCAGAGTCCAAACATTTGATGTGTCACGATGTAGTGCCACTGGTGAATTGATATATTTCACAATATAAATTTTTTTGGTACCAAGAGGAATTAGTGGTGAACACCTAACACAAGTTTTCACAGACAATACGAATTTGTAAGAGTACACATACATGTGTATGTTTAAATGGGTGCTAAGTTTACATGGAAATCAGCTACCCCAATGGTCTCCAAGTGAGAACACTAAAGTTCCTCAACATATTTAAACAATTGCATGCACACCAAGTCTAGTAGTGCAGTGATCCTTTACTAAAAAATTGATTCAAAGGGAGTTCATAAAGAGGCTTAAGCAGTTTTCTTTTATTTCAGACGTTAAATAAATATAAGAACTCTAACCAACATATGTTTCATCTATTGGTGACTATCCCAATTGCTTTGTCAGGGTTAGAAAAGACATATACAAATCTTTTTGAACTACATCATCACGTCTGAGGCCTAGGTACTGCGGGGAATGAGATTTTGATACCCTTTTTAATCACTTAGATATTAATCTCATTCATCAATTTGGATCGGTTATTTTCTGTCATTGAGTAAAAGACAAACCCCACATAGGTTAGATAAACCCCATAAACTGATGCAACTCTGAAGAACCACTTACAACTGATAAAGTTTAAAAGGTTTAATATAAAATTAAGAAAAGTTGCAAATACAATCCTCTCAAGATAAAATTCAGCAATTATACAGGAACTAAAAGGAACATAAATTCCCAAAGAACCTCAGTCTACAAAAGAAATACAATCAAATCAGTTCCAGAATCAACAAATTAAAGCATAGATATGATGTGGTTCTGTTGCGTCATCTAAAAGAAAAGAATACAAGTTAAATCTGTCCCTACTCTATACTAGGTGACATCCCTACTTCGCAAATTCCTAGTACCCTAAAAAGGTGTCAGCAGTTTGACTTCCAAAGAAGTTCAAACTCTCTTAGCCTCTAAAGGTAACTTAAGTTTAAGAAGCAGTACCCTCTCTGCCTACCCATCCGCTCTCTAAGGGTCCTCGGCCTACTGCTCTCTTGCGCTCTGATCTCTCTCACTGGACATCTGCTCATGCCATCTGCGCTATCTTCTCCCCGGGGTGCTGTCCCTAAAATACACAATCACAGTGTCGGTGGAACGCCCCTTCGACGCCCACCACGGACTTTCCCCCATGATGTCATTTTCTAGCTCTTTCCATGGCTTCGTCTCTTCGCGTCGTCCGTTAAGTTGACCTTTCTTCTTAGACGCCATCTTCGTCTTCTTGCTGGTGACTTCATTGACATTACATTTGACACTTTCGGAGCAAAAGTCTATCACCTCATCAGAACTTTACTCTTTACGACTATATAAGTAACCTTTCTTGGTCCTGTGAATGGTCATTTCAAAACAAGACTCAAATTCCAAGCGTCTCCTCTCACGTTTAGGCAATAAACTTCGTCCGACATTGTCACCTTAAATCTAACAAACTTAGACTCCTTGGCTCGCACTTCACATCAAGTCTATTCACGACTCCTGTGAGCCCACTAAATTACATACAGCGGACTACACTCCTGCGAACCCTTGGTCAGTCAGGTTAAAATCACAAATGACCTAAACTCTACAAAACTTCTTCTACACAATATAACCTTTAACACACATTTATATATAATCGCATTTAGCAAAGCCTTTGCTTAAAAGTGAATACATTTTACATAGAATATAAACCCTATACATAGAACATAAAGTTATATTCTCCTGTTACATCGTTTATATATATTCTGCACATTTCTTCGCTTTATATTTCTCGCCATTTCTCTATTTAAAGTTACACACGTACATGAATTCTACTTTGCACGTTCTTCCATTCGTAAGCATTTCTACATTAGCCCACTAGGTATACGGGCCTTTTAAATCTAATGCACGTTCAAGAGTAAATACAATTACATTTCCTATATTACTTTGGTTACGTCTGTTAACTTTATACTATAAGTGTCAACTTCACGTTACGATATACATTTCATTCCTACGTTTATACGATATGCTTATAAATATGACTCGGATATACGTTTTATTCAAATTGCGCTCTCTCAGCACAGAGCCATGCCTTCAGTTTCTTGCGGAGTCCAGTGAGTGGAGAGGTGGCTCTGACGTGCAGGGAGAGGTTGTTCCAGGCGATTGTTTGGGTGAGAGTGACGAGAAGGTGTAGCCGCCGGCTCTGGCTCCGTGGATGCTGAGCATGTCAGAAGGCTGGCAGAACATCGGTTTGTGGTCGGGGATTGGAAATTGATGCTACTGTTAAGGTATGAGAAGCATACATTGTGCAAGACTTTATACTGTGTGTGATGAGAGTGAAGTGGGCGGGAGCCATTGGAGCATTTTTAGGTCTGAGGTAATGTGCATGTTGGGTGTGAGTTTCACAGCTGTGTTTTGTGTGCATTACACGAGTGGCACCTATATTATAACCACCACTGGTGCAAGAGCCATATCAGACACTATATTGGATCAGAGTATACCACATTCATTCAACTGTGATGCCTATAGCTCAGACTATGTCAGAGTGAATTCATGAAGGGCAGGTACTACAGCTGGGAAACAGCAGGAGGCAATCACTGCTCACTTCTTCTGACTTGTGCTGTGTTTCAAGAAGGTGTTAGCTGTGAGGTATGAGTGCAGCCTGAGTCTGCATGGGAGGTAACAATTCCTCATTAAACTGATTGCTCCTAGAGGTGTGCAGCTGGAGTGATGTCAATGAGCTGCTTTACAAAGAACATTAATGCAAATTGCATATGGTGCAGCTGACATTCAGACTTAGAGAGACGTAGGACAGTCATTTATTCAACAGTGCTGTGTACCATGGACCTTGTATCAAGAAAAACTCTGTTATGTGGAAAGTTTTTAGTTCACACTGCCTGGCGTTTACCCGGTGACAGCGATGGAAGCCTCCATATGTCAACAAAGGTGGGTGCTTAAAGTACAAGCTTCACTTGGTTGCATTTTGATCGGTTCCATGATGCCCTTGCCTGCTTTCTCAGATGCCATCAGATTCTAATGTTCCCACCTACTTCTGTTGTTTTCGAGGCCCGAAATGGGAGCAGTATCATTGAAATAGGCCTAAAGCAAGCAAGGAAAATCAACATACCATCATCTAAAAAAAGAACTATTGAGGCGTATCTGTTTTTGCACTTGCTGTATTCTTTACAGAAGGCGGGTATATCACTTGTGAACTCCTGTAACTGTTTGCTGGATGTGTAGACAATGGCTCAGACACCTCCCCTTGGCTGACCGTTGACACCTGCATAGAATTGTCTCCATGGTAGTGGAAATCACACAGTGACGTTCCTTTACTGCATTCATGGTTTCTATTCCTGAGAAACTAAACGTTATCAGCGTCTGAAACCAAGGTTCCCGTATCTGCCACAGGTGAACTAATTCCTGAGCTGTACTGGCTGCAAATAAAGCAATAACTCAAAGAAATATTTGATTATGTGGGATCTGTTTTCCCTAATGTGTAGAGTTTAACATTCATCAAGCTTATACGACAATTTTTTGCATTTCTTTCATCTTGCATGTGACATCACAGCATCCAGATGATCACTGCCGCTGTTATTATTTTCATTGTAATAAAGAATTCTTCACTTTGGAATGAAAAGAGTGAACTTTCCCAGACCCATGGAGCAAGATGTGCCTCTTCAAGGACAATGTAACTGCCTCAGATCAAGCAACGGTAGTAGAATGGGAGAGATTCTGCGAATGTATTCTGGAGTAAAATGTTTCTTCTTGCCTGTTCTCATTTGGTGCATGCCCTGGGAACCATGTATTTGTGTAGTCGATATATGAAATCCTTTGTCTAAAGTCCTATGAAAAGGGACGCTTTTCCTCTGTTTGGGGTTCACCTTTTCCCTTTCTTAAAAAAGGTGAATCCTTGCTGGATTATCAGTATAACTTTCCTGGGTTCTTCCTGTAACTTATGATATTTGCTTTTATACTAATGAATTGATGGTTCAGTCTATGCATTTCTTTATTAATATTCTTGAAATAAAACTTTAAACTTTAGTCCTGGTCGCTCATTCTTAATGTGAATGTTTACAGCTGATCCAAATGCATACATTATACGAAAAAGAGACTGGCCCAATGGGGAGAACATAAGTGCATTAGATACTATACCACCCATGGGCCAAGCAATCAGTGCATTTTGTAAGTAAATGAGACACAGGCTTGCACGCTGACAGATCTGTTAGAAGAGCTGATGGATCCAAATGGATCTGTCCGGTACTGATGGGACCTAGTTGAACATGGATATCGACCCGGCAGCATGTGAAAAGAAATCTGCGCTACTTACTTCGCCACTTGAACAATGTTGTTTAGTTTTGTTTTTTAAAACAAGTTAAAAAATATCTCCATCATAGTGCCATTTCTGGTCATCTTACTCATATTTCGGAAGCTCATATGCCAAATGTGGCCACAAGATGTGAGTCGGTGTTACCGGAGTAGACCTCCAAATCTTTCCTCTGTGGTTTCCTCTCTGGGTCCACCCATGTGTACCCTATTCCCTCTTCCATTTAATCAAGATCTTACTCTGGCAATATTGCAAACATCGGGGAGTATTGTACGTTTAAAGACTCCTCCCATAACCCTTTCTGTGCAGGCACTGTCTTAGCCAAACCCTCTCCTCCTTGTTCAAGCAATTTGTCCTCCATCAATGACAGGAGTTAAATTATATTCCCACACTTCATAATTTCCAGTTCAACTTCCTTATCTCTTCTTTTCTTGTGGCCAACCATTCTTTATTTTGTATCTTGCTTTGTGCCCAAGGCCGAGCTCCCACTTACCTTGGACTTGTCCTTCGACCAATCTATGGCCCTTTTCGACCATGTTGTCTGCCACAAGGCCCTGCCTTCCTGCCCTCCTCCTCTACCCCTCTCCTTCTGCTCTCACTCTCACTTCTGCACTCTGCCTTCTGTGTTCTTTTGTGATTGGCATCTGTGCCCATTTTGTCTTTTTTGCCAGTTTACCTTCTCTAGCTCTTGTGCTCTTTGAGCCCTTAGTGTCTTTCTGTCTTTCATGCTCACTTGTCTTCTGTGCCAGTTTCTGTCTTTTTGGCTCTTGTTCTCTTTTGTGCTTTATTTGCTTTAGTGCCGGTGTTTCTTTTGCCTTTCTTTAGTGCCCGCTTGTCTCTTCTGCCGTTTCAATGCTCTTTTCCAGTATTTTGTGCCAATTCTGTTGTCTTTCTGCTGTTTCTGCTTTTGCTCCTCCTGTCTCCCCCTCTTCTCCCCACGCGGCAGGGCTTCCCTGCCTCCCATCCACACTTTTCTCACTTCACTCTCCCCCTCTCCCTAACTGGTCTGTCTTGTGCCTTTTTCTGCTCTGATTTCCTGTCCCTATCTAGCCCTTGCACTTTTCCCCCTATTACAAAGCCGCAGCAAAGGCCACGGACCCTGGTCCATCCAACCCTCACTTGTACACTTCCAATGACTCAATGACTTGCTAGCACCCATCACCGGATGCTGTCTCAACTGCTGTCCCTGCTCCTTACCTCATCTCACAACCTTTCTCATATGATCACTGCTATTTCCCTTCAAGCATCTCCCCACACTATGCTCTGCACACCCCTCACCACGCATCGCCTGCATGCTCCTCAACATCAGACCTCTCTGCAAACATGCCATTGAGGTATCAGACTTTATCGGCACAGACTCCCAGGACATCCTCTTTCTCACGAAATATGACTCAGCTTGTCATCCATCCCTGCCATTGCAGGGGACATCCCTCCCGGCTACAAGGTTGTCTGTTGCAACAGGCCATCCCCCCTTGGATACAAGATCGACCACTGCAAGAGGATCCACAAACCAAGAGAAGGCTTCACAATCATCCACAAAGGCATCATCACCTGCACAAACCAACCATACTCATTGAACACTTGCACTTCGAACTGCATATCAGCCACTCCACGACCATCTCAGGCACCTTCGCTTACAAACTGCCAGGACAACGCACCACCTTCAGCAACTTCCTCATTCCCATCACCATAAGATCCAATGACATCCTCCTGCTTTGCGGCCTCAACATTCATCTTGATGACCAAACAGACCACAACACCACTGACCTAGAAAGCCTCAACATCAGACTCATGCAGCTCGTACAAGGCCTGACTCACATCACCGGACACATAGTTGACCCAGACTTCACATCCAACAACATATCACTCCTTTGTACACTACTACATCAATGCACCTCACCCTAGCAAACCAACAATCAACTTTAGCCACAACTGGCAGCACATAACAGAATCAGACTGGACCCACACCCTCGGATCCAACCAGCCTATCCTAACAGGCGACCTCCAGAATGATCTATTCACATTCAACAATTGGATCTCAGACTGCGCCAACACCCTGGCCCCATAAAGAAGATCGGACATACAAGAACTTGTGCTCATGTATGCTAGCAGAAGGAAGACTTAAGAGACTCCAAGATATATTGCAAACAACTGGAAAGAAAATAGATAACCAGCCGAGACAACACCTCTAGAGACACGTACAAAAATATGCATTTAAAAGGTGGCATGCACAGATCATAGAAGCCAGTAAAGTTGATCTTGTGATCAGACTCCAATCCTGCTCCAACGCTGGTACTCTTCAACATCGTCAAATAATTCACCAACCCAAAAGCAGCCTCTAACACCATCATCCCCTCACAGATCATCTGCAATGAACTTTCTGACTTTTTGACAATTGAATAATCATGATCTACACCAACTTTGCACCCAAACCCACCATAGAAGACATCACTATGCAATCTCCCACCACCACCAGGAGAATCCACCTCCTTACAAACTGGAACCCCCTCATCACAGATGACACAGCAGAATCATGCAGACCTTTCACTCAGGGTCCCCCACAGACCTCTGCCCCACCACATGTACAACCTGAGAAGCACATTGATCACCACCAACCTCATCCCCATCATTAGGCACTCCTTCATGATTGAAAACTTCTTGAACAGCTGGAAACATACAGAGGTCACAACCCTCCTGAAGAAACCCTTGGCCAACCCAAAGGATCTCAGAAACTATAGGCCCATCTCGCTGCTGGCCTTCCAGGCCAAACTCATGGAGAAAGATCAACAAGCAGTTCTCTGCCCATCTTAAACAGCACCACCTCCTGCACTCAGTCACGGTGCCACAGCAACCACAGCATGGAAACCGCCCTCCTGGCAGCAACAGAGGACATCCGGCCCATTATGGACAGAGGAGAAACTACCTCCCTCATCCTGCTCCACCTCTCACTGCTGTTCAATGCCATCTCCCAAGACACCCTCAGCGCCAGATCCCTTGGCTCAGAAACAGATGGGCCCACCCTGAGCTGCATCGCCTCCTTCCTCTCTAACAGGACACAATGAGTCAGACTTTTGCTTTCACCTTTGAATGCAAGAAGCTTGTCTGCTGCATCCCCCAGGGCTCCTTCCTCAGCTCAACCTTGTTCAATATGTACATGGCACCTTTCGCCCGCATCATCAGAATCCATAACATCAACATTGCAACCTACGCAAACAACATAGTTCCTCCTCTCTCTCACCAACAGGAACAAAACCACCAGGTCCAACATCACCGCCAGCATGTTCACCATAGCTAACTGGATGCCAGAGAAACTGCCTCATAATCAACATGAAAATAATGGAGATCCTGATCTTCAGAAGTGAGAGATTCTCCTTGGACTCCTTCTGGTGGCCACCCGACCTGGGTGGCACATCCACGTCCACCCCCACAGGCTACGCCAGAAACCTCAGCATCATCCTTGACGAGAAACCCATGATGAACAAACAGATCAATGTTCTAATCACACCCTGCTGCCACATCCTCACAATGCTTTGCAAGATTTTCATATGGTTCCCCATGCACACAAGATGCACAGTCATCCAGGCCCTCATCAACAGCAGACTAGACTACTGCAACGCACTCTACGTAGGCATCTAAAACCAACTCATAGTAAGACTCTGGACCATCCAAAACACCACAGCTAGACTCATCCTAGACTTCCCCAGAAGCACACACATCACTTCCCACCAGGCTGAACTACACTGGCTACCCAATCCTAACTAAAGCTGCTCGTCCACACCTACAAAGCCCACCACAAACCAGGACTATCATACCTTAATGGCCGACTCCAACTCTACAACACTCCAGAAGCTATGATCCACCTATCTCTCCCTCACAGGCATCCCCTGCATCTGAGAAGCAAGACAGGAGGGCATGCTTTCTGTTTCATCGCCTCCAAAAACTGGAATGACTACTGCACTTCCCAACTTCCAAAAGAAACTGAAGACCTGGCTGTTCAACTAAGAGCGCAGCCAGGCCTAGCCCCTGCACCTGAATACCCTCATGGGTGATAAGCTGCGCCTTTTAAATCTAAATCACATAACATAACAATAGATTAAAGCCTCAATATTCCTATCCAATTCACCTTTCATTATTCTGTTGCATGCTTATTGCACATGCCACCTCTAACTACTTAAACTGTACTTTATTAACTCCCTTCTTTATACCCTCTACTTCCCATGTGTTCTTAACTTGGTGACCTGTGCCTCTCCTCTTCCCTTTCAAAATATTGCTTATGATGGTAATACTCAAATGTCATCCATTTCCCTTCTCATAAACCTTACTGCCCATACCATATACTTAATCTATGTGCTGAACATTTCTTCTTCCTCGTTTCCGTCCCCCTCAGGGGCCGTATTATGGAAGTGCCCTGGAGGCGCAATGGGCGTTTGCACCCTCTTTCTGCATCCCGGGGAACTTTGGTATTATAGAAGGGGTCGCAGGTGCTTGTGCGCCCACTTCTGTAATACTGAAAGTGCTGGTGCACAGACAGTGCCTGCGCATCCTCAAGAGGGTGTTCCCTCATTTACATGAAGGCATGGCCCCATGCAAATTTAGGAATCTCTTTGCTTCTGTGCCGGCGCCATATCACAGACTCAGGCAAAAGGCAAAGCAGCTCTCATGAGACAGAATGACAGTGCACCTCCTAAAAGTTGGTGCACTGTCAGCGCGCCTCATGATTGAAGCCCTCTGGCAGGGGGAATGGGAGTCCCATGGACACCCCAGACATCCCCTTGCAGGCGGGTGCAGTCACTGGCTGCACCTGCCTACAAGGGGATCTCTAATCCCCGCTAGAAGGGCAGGCGGGTTGCCGCCTGCACTGTGAAAAACATGGAGCAGCTTTAAAGCACCTGCTCCATTTTTCACATGAATGCTCTGCCCTGTGGGTAGCGCGAGTTTGCTGCAGCCCTGGGGGGCGGGGCAATCACCACAATGTGGTGCATTTTACTAGATTGTGCTGGGTGCACATTTTAAAAGGTGGGCCCAGTGCAATCCAGGAAAATGCGCCACTTCTACAATATGGCCCATGGGCCATATTACAGAAGTGTCTCAGGGAAGCCACTGGCATTTGCTGCCACTTTTCATGGCCACGTGGCACTTTGGCATATAGAAGGGGCCGCAGATGCTTATGCATCCCTTTCTATATTATTTAAAATGCTGGCGCACATACAGAGTCAGCCCTTCCTCTAGAGGGCGTTCCATCCTTTGCAAGGGGATGTGGCCCATGCAATTGAGGGAATCCGTTTGCCTCTACATGTATTACAGACGTGGGTGCAGAGCCAAAGAAGCATCCAGAAGGCGCACTGACAGTACGCCTCCTAAAATGTGGCGCACTGTCAGTGCCCCCCTTGATTGCAGCCCTCTGGCGTGGAAAAGGGGGTCCCATGGAACCCCCAATCACTTACTGCACCCTCCTGCAAGGGGACTTCTAATCTCCTTTAAAATTGCAGGCTGGTGCCGTCTGCACTGTGAAAACACGGAGCGGGTTCAAAGAAGCTGCTCCATTTTGTACATGAATGTACTGCCCCCCAAGGCTGCGCAAGTTCACAGCTGCCCTGGGAGCAGGGCTTTCGTTATAATATGGCGCATTTTACTTGATTGCACCGGGTGCGTGTTTTCAAAGATGTGCCCGGCACAATCCAGGAAATGAGCTGTATTTATAATATGCAGTGGCATAGCTAGAGGAGTGGTTCGCCCTGGGCGGCACGTTTTTGGGGCAGTGGCGAGCGCAAGGTAAGTTTTCTCTCCCTTGTCGTTGTATGTCACCTCCCCCCGATCGCGTCATCTGTTGTTCCCCCCCGTCATACGGGCTGTCCATGGGCTGCAAACTCCGGAATCGCCCTGGGCAGCAAAAGCGCTAGCTACGCTACTGATAATACATCCCCTGATCTTCCCCATTGACTGCATTCCCTCACCTCAAGCGCACGTCATACTTATTTCCTTCTCTCTATTACAGGATCTCCTCTTTGGTTCAGCAACCTCACTGCACTGCTTGCTTTAACAGCCTCTAACATGCAGCTTTTCCATTACCTTTGTGAGCGGCTTCTTTCTAACATAGGGCCTGATTATGATGGTGGTGGGATTGCCACAGGCAGCCCATTGTGGCCTGTATAATGATATCATTCTTTCTGCAGATGTTTCAATTGCAAGTATTATCTTCCTACTACTACCGATTAACATTTTAAATATGATATAATTTCTGTATGTTTTATGTTGTAGCTGTGGGTCCCATTCATAAAAGAACCAGGAAATGTACTCACAGAAGATTAAACTGATATGGTGATTGCATTTCTGACTTTTTATGCAATTTTTAAAGAATTCCGAGAGGATTTCTGGTAACCTGTGACTGTCCCAGATTCGTGCAAGTTTTCACGTAAGTAAACCTTCTTACATATAGACATGTTATTCCGATAATTTCTACTTTTATTTATTTAGGTTTCTCCACAGGGAGAGTAGTTTTCCTACAGAGATGAAATAGGATTTCTTGTACACCCACTCTAATTTTAAGATGTTTCCTCCACTTTCCACCCTGAAAACTTATTCACTCCTGCCCTCAATATTCAGGGCCCGATTCACAGAATGAACTTAAGACTCAATCCTAAACTTACTACTATTTTGGTATTCACAGAATGCACTTACTACTTTTGGCATTCACAGAATGCACTTACTACTTTTGATATTCACAGAATGAACTTACTACTTTAGGTATTCACAGAAGTTAGGATTTCAAACTTAAAATAGACTTACGACAGACTTAAGACAGACTTAAGTTAGGATTTTGACTTAAGCCTGTCTTAAGTCTGTCTTAAGCCTGTCTTAAGTTTGTCTTAAGTCTGTCTTAAGTCTGTCTTAAGTTTGTCTTTAGACAAACGTAAGACAAAATCCTAACTTCTGTGAATACCAAAAGTAGTAAGTTCATTCTGCAAATGCCAAAAGTAGTAAGTGCATTCTGTGAATACCAAAATAGTAGTAAGTTTAGGATTGAGTCTTAAGTTCATTCTGTGAATCGGGCCCTCAGGGAGGGAAGCTACCAGCGGGGCACTTGCAAAAGGGTTGTGAATAGCAGAAAGCCATAACTTTGTGGATGTTCACCACGTGTGTCCTCAGACTTGCCCACCAACAAGCCCTTGTAAACGATTTGTTGACACAGACTTTCTTGCACACTGGCTTACTGGAAGAACTTTTTGCCTTTACAAATCTATTTAATAGTGTGAAATCTCATACTGTGAACCTGTAATGAGGATTTTCACTCATACAGTAATCTGTTATTGCACCAAAGTACAACTTATGTGCAAAAATACATTGGGCTTATTTACAAGGCCCTAGTGCCACTTTTGTGTCACTTTTCAAATGTTAAAATTGACGCAAAAGTGGAGCAGGGGGCGTGTAAATCTGCCGCATTGTGAACTGGGTCCTGTGTTATTAGCTCACACTAGGTCACCTTATCAATTAAGCTGATTCTCATTGGTCTATTATTTCAAAAAGCATTTCTTCTGCTCTATTTATCCAAGCTTTTCCGTTTAGAATTCGGTTCTATGCACTCTGATCTGCTGTGGCCATACCTAACTGTAATGACGGCATCTTCTCTACTTTGTTGTACCTACAAAATATCTCTTCCTTTCTAAATCCCTTGGAGGAGTTGTGAGAGATCCCTGGCCTCTTCTCTTCTGCCATCTCGCTCAAACATACAAATTATTTTTAACAACTCAGATTTACATTGATTTCCACTCTTTGTTTCACCCTCTACAAATACGTTGATTTCATCCTATTTCTTATAGAGTAGAAATCGCTCGAAGCAGACATTAAAAGCTTCTTGACATTTCTCACTGGCATGAGGAAGCTTGCTCTCTATTCATACAAAGAAAAGTTTTGCAAAGATACAAAGTGGATCCAATAAGCCTGGATCCCTGCTGATATAGCATTTTCTGATGCCACTCTATTTGCATTTACATTCTTTATGAGTTGTCTCTGATAGAAGTAGCCCATGTCTCTAAGAAGAAGAGAATAATCTCCATCCATGGAATTGGCTTGTAATAGAATGTCACAGAATCTTTTACAATCTTGTGGTAGAAAGACTTGTGCACTTTTCTCAGAACCGAGGAACGCAACTGTTTTTCACCACATCTTCTGCAAGTTCTTGTGCTTGATCAAAGTCTAAATTCTTAAGCAGCAGAGCCAGGTAGGCCCTACACTCATAATTGATTGGCTCTTGGTGGATGACTCCAGTAAGTTTGGAAATTGCTTTTTCTTTCAGTTCTGGGCCTGCATCACAGCGTGCGGCCACTGCATACAGTGCTATTGCTAGCCTCGCACAGAATTCCACATTTTTAGGATTTTCTAACAATGCTGTCTGGAAACAGTTTGCTGCCCGCTCTCCGTATCGAAAACCTATTGCTATTAGGGACCAACCAATCATTCCACTGATCTCAGGAGTAGTTGGTGTAGATTGAGAGGGCTGAGAAAGAAACTGACTAATTGTGTCAGATTCGTCAAGGTATTGCTCTACCATACCATTGTTGCACAAATGATAGTCGATCCAGGCGTAGTTACCAAAGAAAACCAACTTAAACCCTACCAAGTTGGTTTGTTGACCTTCTCCCAAAAACTCATGAGTTGTCCTAGTACTTTCAAGGGCGTCCTGTTATCTTCCTTCCCGCTGGTGTAAATAGGCCTGCAGAGCGTAAATTGTAGAATGGTTGTTGTAAGGCGTGTGTTGAAGTCTGAGGTTGAGACCTTCTTTCACGTGTTCTATATCAGTTTTGTCTTGCTCCTCAAGACTCCAGGTGAAGTGACACTGACGCTTCTCCAATATCTCCTTCAAAGACTTGGAACTGCAATGAAAAGAATGGCAGGGAGAACATGTTATACATCTCTCACTTCTTGGGAACAGTCAGCTGGACTTGTCAACTTTGTGGTGATCCATTTCTTTTCGGCAACCTGTGTGCATCATTCTTTTTGCCCTTAAGTATGTGTATGTGATTGTGAGTATGAGAGTGGGTGTTAAGAAGAAACTTGGATTCAGTTACTTAGAGCACTGGCAGGTGGTGAACTTTGAAAGAGATGGGGAGGGGAGGCAAATACCTGATCCAATTGTTTGGAGCCACTGAGAGATGGATAGGAGTTCAAGGGAATTGGAGGAGAGGCAGAAAATGTTAAAAAAACGTCAGTCTTTGCCATCTTCCTACAGTCTGCTGTGGCATGTTGGGTGAAAACTGATGGACTAAAATGCAGCCCGAGTAACTAGCATTGGATATATGCAAGCATTCCAACAACACCTTTGTGTTTTCTCCGGTGTGATGGATTAAGTTCTATAGTAAAGTCAAGTCAAACCACTTTATTCGATTACTTAAAATCATAAAAGTATGCTATACATGTGCGAAAAACGTTAAAAATTGGTTAAAAATGTAATATACAAGATAAAAATACAGTACAAGTTCATTAAAACAACATTAACAGTCATTTCCAAATGTAAAGCAATTGATTGAGCTACAATGTCATTGTATTAAACAGGTTGGATTTCTTGTGCGGCTTTCTGTCTGTCCCTCTTATTTCTTACTGACGCGACAAGAAAGCTGGCGACACAAAACATAGTTACTGGAGATTCCAACAGTTGTAAATACAATAAAGCAGGTTTACACTGGATAACATTCATTTTCTTTAGTAGAGGAAGGATAAACCTTTTCCTGGCATCATGGTACAAAGGGCAAAAAAACATAAAGTGCATAGTGTCTTGGGGGGAAAAATCGTCACATTTACACGGGGGGCGTCTTCAGGTCTACTCCAGCCCTCCAAATCCCAGAGTACAGAGTGTATTTGGTTAAGCCAGAATTTTGTCAGTAGCCATCTATGAAAAGAATTTGTCACTATAGACAAATAAGGTGACAAGGTAACCAAAACATGGTTGTAAGTACAAGTCCTGTGCACACGTATCACATACAAATACGTTCTTAAGTAAGAACCAAACAATTTTTAGAGAAAATTCAAATAAAATGGTCAAAGTCCAAATGTAGTTTGCATCGTCATTTATCGTGCAGTCTTGATCAGTACAAACAAAGATACAACAGTGCATATTTGTCAATGCCGATCTTCTAAGCAGATAAGTAAATCGAAGGGCAATGCCCATTTTATTTGTGTTTCCCTTGTTTCCAGGGTGTGCCTACTAGCTACCACCCCCTCCTGAGACCCCTCATGTAAGCTCTCTTTCTTCTTGACAATTGGTCCCACTTTACTCTGCAGCACCACCATTTGACGCATCACAGTGTGTGTTTTATGAAGCTTTGACTAGAGTGCAAACTAGTTTTACGCACAAAGACCACTCAACGCCGTAGTTTGGCGTACAGGTTGAAAAAGCGCTACAACCCAATATGTAAACCACTCACGAAGATACAGCTACAGCATTAATGCACCAGTATCTTACACGAATTAGCACATTAGTTTTGTGTTACCAACTCTTCTGTGTGCACAGAGAGGAGCACTGAGAAGGTAATTGTCACAAACATGCATGAATTGTAGGAAACATTTGGCATTCATCTGTTTGTTTGTTCCTTTTTTTCCCTCTCCTGTGGGTAATTGCTGGGGGCCGATAATTCATCAGTACCTTGCCTACAACCAGGTTTTTAATAATTTTTTCCTGTTTGTGTTTATTTTTCACATTATTACCACCAGGTTAGGGTGAGTCTTACCGCCCTCATACCACCGGGGTCTACACTTTGGTCCTGACAAATGCCTTGGAAATAACACATACATAGGCAGAAACATGTTGACCTCACCAAGCAGGGCTTAGCTGATACATCGATTCAGCTTTTCAACTGCCCACTCCGTTTTTAACCGTGCCAGGTTGGCCTACTAATAAAAGTTTTTTAGGTTACAACCTGATCACTTCTAACTCACTTCACTCATCATGTACAGAATCACTAACCAACTCCGCAGTAACTCTGGCGTCAAAGCACACCAGGTTGGTTTTAGACCTTCCTGGTAGGGCCCTATGATGAAGCATGTCACCAACCAAGTTGGTGAGTGAGGACCTTCTAAAAGAATCTAATTTGATTCTTTTTTTCATTTGTTCACTCCTCCTCTCGTTGAGAGGTACACTCTTTTGTTGATCTGATTGTCTCAGCTGGTTCTCCATCTTTTTTCCAGTTATATGCAATAGCGCTTGGAGTTTCTTTGGTCTTTCCCGTATCAGCATGTTTAAGTGCGAGATCTGATCTTCTTCAAGAAGCCAGGGTGCTGGCACAGCCTGAGATCCAATTGCTGACTGTGGATTAGTCATGCTCTAGGTCGGCTGTTAGGATAGACTGGTTGGATCTCAGGGTGTGGGTCCAGTCTGCTTCTGCTATTTGGTTCGAGTTGCGGCTAAAGTTGATTATTGGCTCTGGTTGGCTATGGTTTGCTGGATTTGGTCTATTGACATAGAAGTGTATGATTGAGTCGTCTGTCCATGTGAACGTGGTGAGGTGGCCGAAGGCAATCTTGCTGCAGGCTGTGAAGACTAAGTTGAGTGTGAGCCTGGTGATGTGAGTCAGGCCTTGTATGAGCTGCATGAGTCCGATGTTGTTAAGGCTGCCCAAGAGGTCAGTGGTGTTGAGGACTGATAGGTCATCGAGATGATTGTTGAGGTCGCTGAGCAGGAGGAAGTCATTGGGTTGTATGGTAATCAGAGTGAGGAGGTTGCTGAAGGTGCAGCGTGGTCCTAGTGGTCGGTGAGCAAGGGTGGCTGATATGGTAGTGGAGTGGCTCAGATGCAGTTTGACATGCAGGTGTTCCATGAACGTGGTTGGTTCTTCCGTTGAGGTAGTGAAGATGATGGTGTCTTTATGGATGATTTCGAGGCCTCCTCCAGGTTTCTGTAGACTGTTGTGATGCACAATCTTGCTGCCAAGCAGGGGTGGCCACTGCGATTGCAGGGGTGAAAGACAGATATTTTGTTGACAAAGGAGATTTCCAGGGAGTGTGCATTGATGAGGTCCCATACCTCAGTTTCATGTTTGCAGATAGATCTGGTGTTAAGGAGCATGCAGCTGATGGTGGGTGTACTGTTCAGAGCCTGGCGTAAAGGAGATGCTGCAAAAGAAATGGCAGTGATCGCATGAGAAAGGTACTGCCAGTCAATGAGATACAGTGAGGGGGCAGCAGTCTTGACGGCATCTGGTGTTGAGTGCCAGCAAGTCATTGGAAGTGTAGTGGTGGTGGCTGGATGGACCAGGATCAGTGGCGCTGGGCATGGTACAGTCGCGGAGGGGCACCGATGGGCTTTCTGTTGGTACGCCAGCAGCACAGATGTGCAGTGACCACCATAAAGTAGGTCGTAGGAGGGGGAGGAGTGCAGAGGGCAAGAAAAGGGTGGGAAACCACAGCAGGAGAAGGCATGTTGAAGTAAAGGTAAGGAGAAGAGGGAGGGAGAGTTTGGGAAGATAGGATGGTCTCTGCAGCAAGGGGAGAAGCAAGGGTGACAGGAGGAGCAATAGCAGAAGGAGCAGAAAGGCAACAGAAACGGGCACCAATACAGGCACAAAAGACTGGAAAAGAGCACAAAAATGCACACAGAACACTGAATAATGAAACAAGCAGAAGCGACAAGCAGTAACAAAAAATAGGCAGGCACAAAAGACAAAATTGCACTAAACCAAAAAAGCACAAAAGAACACAACAGCTGAAAAGAGAAACAAATGGGCACAGAAGACAAGTGAGCACAAAATACAAAAGGGCACTAAGCATAAGGGAAAAAGACCACAAGAACCAGATAAGGCTAATGGGCACAGAAGGCAAAACAGGCACAGGCACAAAGGACAAAATTGCACAATAGGCAGAGTGCAGAAGCAAGAGTGTAGAGGAGTGAGTGACACCAGAGAGCACAGTGAAACAAGGAGAGGGAAAGAGACGACTCGCAGCCAGGTGGGGCTTTGTGGCAGACGAACGGGTACGAAAGGACATTAGGCTGGTTTGAGAACCAGCTCAAGGGAAGATTGAGCTGGAGCTTGGGCTCACAGTGAGGCAAACAAGGTAAGAATGGGTGGCCCCAAGAATAGATGAGTCAAGGAAGGTGAACTGGAAATATAATTTGACTCTTTTAATTGATGGAGGACAAACTGAAAAAAGCAGAGATGGTCTCAATCAATCAATCAATCAAGGACATTTATAGAGCGCACTACCTACCCATAGGGTCTCGAGGCGCTTGGGGGGGGGGTGCCGCTACTGCTCGAACAGCCAGGTCTTGAGCTTCTTCCTGAAGGAGAGGTGGTCTTGGGTCAGGCGCAGGTCAACCGGGAGGGAGTTCCAGGTCTTGGCGGCCAGGTAGGAGAAGGACCTTCCTCCTGAGGTGGCTCTGCGGATGTGTGGGACGGTGGCGAGGGCGTGGCTGGCGGATCGGAGGTGGCGTTTGGGAGCGTAGAAGTTGATGCGGTTGTTGAGGTAGCTCGGGCCTTGGTCGTGGAGAGCTTTGTGTGCGTGGGTAAGGAGGCGGAAGGTGATTCTCTTGTTGACCGGGAGCCAGTGCAGGTCTCTTAGGTGTCCGGAGATGTGGCTGTGTCGTGGGATGTCGAGGATGAGTCTGGCTGAGGCGTTCTGGATGCGCTGGAGTCTCTTCTGGGTCTTGGCGGTGGTTCCGGCGTAGAGTGCGTTGCCGTAGTCCAGTCGGCTGGTGACGAGGGCCTGGGTGACGGTCTTCCTGGTCTCTGTGGGGATCCACCAGAAGATCTTCCGAAGCATGCGCAGGATGTTGAAGCACGACGAGGAGACGGCGTTGACTTGCCTGGTCATGGAGAGGGAGGAGTCCAGGATGAAGCCCAGGTTGCGTGCGTGGTCCGTCGGTTTGGGTGAGGTGCCCAGGGCGGGGCGCCACCAGGAGTCGTCCCAGGCGGTCTGACCATTGCAGCACATGAACAACAAGCATTAGCAATGCAATAGGCCTCGCAATTACGAGAGTTAGAGCTATTGGCATTGTAATTATTTAAGTGTGGTTTTTAAAACATAAATAAAAGGCATTGTCATAGAATGCAAATAGCCTAAACTCTCGCAAATGCAAGACCTATTGCGCGCAAATGCTTGTTACAGATCCCCCATCTAGCTTTTTCCAATGAACAGTGGGGATTCCATACTCAGAGACTTTGGTTCAGTCCTTTTTGCAGTGGTTCGTTTGTAAAAGAATAAGGCAAGGCCACTCCCAGTGTTATTGAATGTCTGGGTTTCTAAATACCAAGTCAGAAAGCAAAATATCTCTTTGGTAAAATCAGGAGGACATCTCATTTATAACCACACCATATACCAAAACAGCATCATCAGAGAATAAATTATAAGAAATATTATTTATTTCATATAATAAAAACACATTTGAATGAAAACCAATATGAGTTAAAACAGGAGTTTAAAACAAAATTTGCATGTAGCCTGGATGACCTTAAACACGTTAAAACTCAATACGGACAAGACGGAGGTGTTGTTTTTTAATCAAACGATTCCCTTGTCGCCCACCACCTGGTGGCCTGCAGAACTCAAGCCACCACCTTCTCCTGTAAAGGTGGCACGCAATCTTGGAGTCCAATTCGATAACGAATTATCCTTTAAGGCCCAGATCCAGAAAGTCACCTCAGCATGTTTTGGGAAACTCCACATGTTAAAAAAAATCTCCCCCTTTCTCCCCACGGAATCATTGAAGACAGTGACGCACCCTTTAATCACCTCGCACTTGGACTATGTGAACAGCCTATACGTGGGACTCCCCGCCTATCTCCTTCATAGGCTGCAGATCGTGCAGAACGCCGCAGCCAGGCTGATCTGTAAAGTCCCTTATCGACATTCCATTTCACCCCACTTGAGGAAACTGTATTGGCTCCCGATCACTGCTCGCGTCAAAGGCCCTGGTCCTAGCTTTCAGGGCTCTTAACGGAAAAGGCCCAAAATACCTCAGACACAGACTAAAACCAGTCCAATCCTCTCTTAACCTCAGGTCTAACCACCTTCGCCTTTTACTCACCCCCAGATTCCGACTTGCCAGAAAGGGCGGTAGAGCTTTTGCAGTGGCAGTATCAAAACTATGGAACTCCCTTCCCTTTAGCCTCCGTCTCATTGACATCGAATCTCATTTCAGGGGTAAACTAAAAACTTTCTTATTTTCGGGCTGCTGAATCTCTTCTCCCCCTGGATCCGCTTTCCTCAGCGCTTGGACACCCCCGTTGGGGGTAGCTGTGCGCTCAATAAATGTCAATAATAATAATAATAATGTCTTTTAGATACTCAATCCAAAAAAGGAAACATATAAATATAAATAAATGTACAGTCCACAGTATTTATACGGGAAACATCCTTTACAACGCAACTTTTACCACGCATGCCTTTACGACGCAACTTTTACAACGCAAACCATTACAACGCATTGCGCTGGGGGGCGCTCTAGGATAGGGAATATGTTTAATTTACTATCAAACACCTTCCCTAGTGTCCACAGGGACTGGAGTTGGAATAGTAAATTAAACTATTCACAATCCAGCACCCCAAAGCGCTATGCGTTGTAATGGTTTTCGTTGTAAAAACCGCGTTGTAAAGGCATGCGTGGTAAAAGCATGCGTTGTAATGTCATACATCCTATTTATACACAAGACAAAAGCAGGATAAAAAGGACAAACACAGTACATATGAGTGAATAGAACCAGCAGTCACTGTTGGATTATCTGTCACAGTTGGGATATTTTTCTTATCTTTTTCACTAACTCGCAGATATCCTAGTGATCTAGTTTCTATACAAAAAGAGCATCAGCGCGTTTGGGTGAGTAGCCACTTAATCGAACCACCTTCTTTAGGATTGTTGATATCTCCCGACTATTCAATTGTGAAATCTTATCAGGTTAATTTTTAAAACACTGCAACCCTTAAGACTCTTCAATATACTCTTTCTACAGACATGTAGCCGACTGAATCTGGCCCAATGTCCTAATAACAGTGTATTTTCAGATATTCTGTATGTTTAATAGATACCACACAGTACCTACAAGGATAAGAATAAAGGAGAATGTATCTATCTTCAGACTATCCTTTGTCTGTAAATTTCTGTTTTCGCTATTTCCCAGATGCTTACTGTCCTCAGTGTCATACACAAATTCCTATATGATTTCGGGATGATAACATCAAAGGTTTCCTTTCTTTCTCCAGTGAAATCGCATGGACCGAACCTCAGTTCTGAATAAAAAAGGCTGCATAGTCCAGATTACACCTCATGCCTCTGGCCCACCAATGCACAGTCTACTCCTCTATCTCTTTCTTTCAGGTTAATTTCCGTCATCCCTGCTTTCTTACTATGTCTCTGTTTTACAGTCTTTCTTGTCCCCTGTATTACCTTTTTATGCATTTTTGTCCCTCTTGCTCTGGGTCAAAATCTGATAAGGAAAAATAAGTGCTGGTCCCTCAAAAATTAGTGCTAGTGGGCCCCACCTGCAAACACCAGCTCAAATTAAGCACTGACTCTTCATCAATAGTCTCAAGCTTTGCTTCCACCCACCACAGCTTGCAACATGTAGCACTGGCTCAACGTACTTCAGTCAATGGGTCTGTCTCTTCACCGTGAGTGAAGGTCTTTTGCTTGTGCACATTGCAAATGTTCCCAAAGGTAGCCTTATTTATAGGAAAGGCTGATATTCAATGCCTACTTTTATTTAGTGTTGTTTTAGTTATTTTTCTTGCGGACATGTGCACTTCATCTTTAGTCTTAGCATTTCCACTTATAATTAGTTTTACAATTTGATTTTTTATTGAATTATTTCTTAAGGATTTAAGGCTGTAGAGTACTACAAATAACAGATGCTTAGAGTTGAAAGGAATTCACAAGGACCTCATGGGGATGAGGAGTGTGGGCCGCCTTACATCAGTTGTTGAACTACCAGGTCCTTCCAGGTCTAGTAGGATGCTAGCAGTGGTAGGGGTAGTCACATGCACCATGCCACTAGAAGCAAGAATGATCCTGTAGGTCTGGCCTGTCATCATTTCAGACCCACCTGCACACCCGCCAGCTTCTGTTATTAAGCCGGTGGGTCTGTGGATGCTGAGAACTCTCACCTTCCAGCCTCTAACACCCCCAGGGCAGCCCACTGACTGATCCTTCCGCCACATACGCTGAGATATTAACACTTCCTGTTTTTTTGTTATTTGTTTAATCATTGTTGACTTTTCATATATCAAGAACCTGGCTCAAAGGTATTAGAGCGCTTTACACTAGTATCAGATCACATTAAGCATTTTAGGGCATGGGAAGACGGAGTGATTGACTAGATCTCAGCGTGTTGAGGCGAGGCCGGACTTGAACCTGGGCGACAACCCTGGCCCAAAGGCTCCCAAACTCAGTGTCCTTCCTTTCAGCTGACTATGGGAGCGTGGGGTTGGACTACTACAAACCTTATTTAGGCGCGCAGGCTACAAGCAGATCTCAGCAGCAAGCTCTTGGATCCGCCTATACGCTCATCTATTGTGCTGTGCTACTTCGGAGTCAGCAGTGAGCCTGTACGTTGGACAAGAATAAATATGCAGTCTTTACTCATACAATTGTAGGTGACACGCAGATTCTTCCATGAGCAGTGTCGGTGCCAGCCCTGCCCTGCGAATTCCATAGCATGATGCTCAACCGCTGTCCATCTCATTAAAGAGAGCCTGGTGACCTAGAGTCTTTCGACACCGTACTGGGCTTGAGACCTCGAAAGACGGCCTGGAGGGCAGGGAGCATCCCTAATCTAGCCAAAGCTCAATCAAACATCTGTAGCCCCAAGGAAGACCGAAATTCTTCTAATTGTCCGTAATTACTAGCCTCTTAGCCTAAATTATTTACAGTGCCAATGGCAGCCACGTGCGCACACGCATATTTCTGTCTTACACCGCAGCTGCATTAGCATTATCTAACTGTGCTCAACAGCAGCGGAATTTTCATAAAATATTTACAAGCAAGCGCTTGCGTGTTGAAGACGGCTGGGAATGTGAGGGGCCAGCCGTGCAAACGTCCATCGGGCTAGGGCATCGGGCTCCATGCACGCCAATTGGTACATTGAACTCACGAGTATTGATTACCAACCAATTAAAAGCGTAATGAAAATAAGTGCAGGAGCAAAGGATTTTTGGAAACCCAGTAACAGATATTTGGGGTGAAAACATAATATCTTGTTTCTTCTGCTGAGGAAAAGACCCATTTGAAATGCTAAATGGGTATGTTAAATGTTTGCTCTACAAGGAGTTTACTATTACTGCCATGGGACTGAGCTGAATTAAAAATGTGCAAACATTCGTGACAACAATTTTCAATTCTATTAAGGACACGGAGGCGAGGATTATGCTTTTCATTTCTTTACTGATATGTTCTCAGCAGCCAATAAAAATAAAATAACCAAAACACTACAATACTCATGAGTACCTTACTGGTCACATGACCAACCGTAGAGTGTCCCCGATATAAGCTCAAGTCAAGGTGACAGTGTCCTCTTTCTTTCAAATCATCAAACAGTTAAGTCCATACACAACAACTTGATCCTGAAGAACCATCCTTAATGCAGAAGAACCTCCGCTTGAAGAGACAACTCACAGCCCGACGGGGCTCCATATTCAAGAACTGGTTCCTGAACTGAGTTGAGTATCCTCTGAGGGAACGCGAAGGCCTTCCATCAATGTAGACCATCGTGCTCTACTTGTTATCCGCACCAGAAAATTTAAAGTATAAACTGTAACACAGTTCGCCATCTCTTATATCTCACCATTAATCAGAAAGGGAAGGGAGAAAACATAAGAACATGTATTCAGTATGAAAATGCATAAACAACCATACAATGTAATTTACAATGTATATACATATGTATCATTGAGTGGGATAATCCCCACTTCTCCCCAGAGCCTCGGGAGCTGGGGAAGAGCTTCCCCAGCTCCCGAGGCCCCCTCCCCTGATTTCCCTGAAATGACGATCAGCGCGCACGTCTCTCTGACTTCATTTCAGTGAAACCGAAACTGAAATGAGCCAAGAGGCTCATTTCAGTTTCCCTTTCTTCGTGCTCACTGTGCTATCTCAGCCCCCTAAGCACATAGAAAGACGGGAGAGGTATCATTGGAAAGGGGAGAATCTCCCCTTTCCAATGGTACATTGGAAAGGGGATCGCCACAGGAGGGCGATCCCCAACCAGGGATCCACCCACTAGACCCCAGGGAGGGGGGAGCGGCCCTTTGGGCAAGGGCCTTTGCTCCCCCAATTCTATTTGGCAATCTTTAATCTTTTCGTCCCCCCTGGGGCATAAGCCCCCAATCTGCCCCCCCAGGGGGGCAAAAAGCCCACTAGACCCCAGGTATTTTAGAATATCTTTAAAATACGGATGAGGGCTGCACAAAACAGGCATGCCCCTGCCCCCCCCCCCCCCCACAATGGTACAGTCTTTCTGCACCCCCGGGGGCAGATGGGGCATAGGCCCCTAATCTGCCCCTTCGGGGGGGGCAGAAAGCCCACTAAACACCTGGGATTTCTTTTTTGAAAGTTTTTTTAGGGTGGAGGCTGCCCAAAATGAGCATGCCCATGCCCCCACCCACCCCCCATAATTGTTACAGTCTTTCTGCCCCCCCTGTGGGGCAGATGGGGCATTGTCCCCTTATCTGCCCCTTGGGGGGGGGGGGGCAGAAAGCCCACTAAACACCAGGGTTTTGTTTTTCACTTTTTTTTAGGGTGTGGGCTGCCCGAAACAGGCACCCCAATGCCCCCACCCACCTGCCACCATTACAGCCTTTCTGCCCCCCCCATGGGGGGCAAAGGGGGGCAGTAGCCCCCAATCTGCCCCCCCTCCGGGGGAGGCAAAAAGCCCACTAGACACCAGTGATTTTTTTGGGCACATTTTTATTAGGGTGGGGGCAGCGGCATGCCCATTTTGGGCAGGCCCCACCCTAATTAAAATTTTCCCCAAAAACTCCCTGACATCTAGTGGACTTTCTGACCCCTCTGGGGAGCAAAGGGTGGCATTACCCCCCAATCTGTGGCAGAAAGCCCACTAGATGGCAGGGATGTTTTTTGGGGAAATTTGAAATAGGGTGGGGCTGCCCAAAACGGGCATGCCCATGCCCCACCCCCTCCCCTGCAACAATTACAGCCTTCCTGCCCCCTGGGGGGCAGATGGGGCTGTAGCCCCCAATCTGCCCCCCTGGGGGGCAAAAAGCCCACTAGACACCAGGGTTTTTTTTGGCAAATTTTTATTAGGTTTGCTCAAAAAATACCTGGCATCTAATAGGCTTTCTGCCCCTCTGGGGGGCAGATGGGGGCATTAGCCTACAATCTGCCCCTCCCAGGGGGGCAAAAAGCCCACTTGACGCCAACGATTACGCTGGCTTTTGAATGTGTGGGGGTGGGGGCTGCCTAGAATGGGCATACCAATGCCCCCACCCCCCCAAAAAATAGCCACAGTGTTTCTGCCCCCCTTGGGGGCATATCGGGGCAACCCCACCCCCGAAATCGCCCCCCAGGGCGGCAGAAAGCCGACAAGACACAGATATTTTTTTAGCAATATTCCTACCTGTGGATTTTGGGCCCTAGCGCAGCCAGCAAATAGGAAAACCTAGCAAACCTGTACATTTTTGAAAACTAGACACACAGGGAAATCCAGAATGGGGTGACTTGACTGGCTCTCACAAGGTTCTGTTACCCAGAATCCCTTGCAAACCTAAAGAATTTGCGAAAAAAATACATTTTACTCACATTTCTGTGTTGGAAAGTTCTGGAATCTGCGTGGATCCACAAAATTCCACCCATCCCATGTTCCCCAAAGCCTTATGAGAAAAATAGTACCTCACTTGTGTGGGTAGGCCTAGTGCCCGTGACAGGCAAGAGCCAAAAACCTATTGAGGCGAAATCAAAATTACCTAACACAATACAACCTGGTTTTGCAAGGGTGAGGTCCCATGAGTTTTTGGACCCGGGCTTGGTGGCCATCTAGGGAAACCTACCAAACCCACACATTTCTGAAAACTAGTCACCTGGGGGAGTCCAGCGAGGTATGGCATGCATGGGTCTCCCAACGTTTTCCTACCCAGAATCCCCTGCAAACCTCAAATTTAGCTGAAAAAAATAACCTTTTTCTCAAATTTCTGTGTGGGAAAGTCCTGGAATCTACATGGATCCACAAATTTCATCCCAAACAGAGTTCCCCAAGGTCTCCCGATAAAAATGATACCTCACTCGCATGGGTGGGTCAAGTACACGCGACATGCAAGGGCCCAAAACCTATTGAGGCAACATCTAAATGACCTATCACAAAGGAAAAGATTGCTAAAATTGTAGGGGGACTGAAGGAGGAAACGACTAGCTGCAAAGAGATGCAGATAGAAGAAGAGGAACCTAAACCAATATCGTCATCATTGGAAAATTTCATCCCTCTTACAGAGGAGCTCTTTATTACCCTGGCCCATAATGTGTCATCAGGATTGCCTTTAGACCCCCTTCCGCATAGGACCTGGAAGGAATATGGGCCACAGCTGTTCCCTTGGATGCATCAGATTTGTCGCCAATCCCTTGAGGAAGGCACAGTGCCGGAAGCATGGAAACAGGCAGTGGTTACTCCCCTGTTAAAAAAGCCTTCGCTGGACCCTACTATTCCGGCACACTTCAGGCCCATATTCCTCCTGCCCTACCCGATAAAAATCGTGGAAAGGCTGGATCAGCAGATCCCTGTCAGGATATTTGGAAGACAATTGTCTACTGGACAAGGACCAATTTGGCTTCCGCCCAGGCCACGGAACAGAAACTGCATTGGCAACCATGTTGGACAACCTTCGAATGCGAGCCGACATTGGCAATTCCTCAGTCTTGGTGCTGGTGGACATGTCGGCCGCATTCGATACGGTTAGCCATGCAGTTCTGCTAAGTAGGCTGGAAAAACTGGGCGTGAAGGGCAAGGCCCTGAGGTGGATACAATCCTACCTGACAGGCAGACAACAGATGGTGACTCTAGCACCCTTTTCATCTTCCAAGTCCCCTGTCAGTCATGGAGTACCTCAGGGCTCCTCGATCAGCCCTATTCTTTTTAATATCTATCTGCAGCCTTTGATCCCCATGTTCAAATCTTATGGAATAGATTTGATAAATTACACTGACGACACCCAACTGGTGTTCTCCTTAGAAGGACGATAGGCGGTGACAATGGAGACCTTTGAGAACTGCATGAGCAGGGTCTCCAGATGGCTGAAAGTAAACTCCCTCCAATTTAACGAGGGTAAGACAGAGGTAGTCTATTGCTCGTCAGCCAAACTGAGTCAGCAACCTTCCTACGAGATCAGGCTTGCGCCGGGAGCTGATCCTTGCATCCCAGTCAAGACAGTGCGCAATTTAAGGGTAATGTTTGATGCGGATCTCCAAATGACCTCTCAGACTAATAAAACCATTAGTGTCTGCTTTGGATTGCTCAAAGCGCTCAGACAGATGTTGCCTCTTCTGCCTGATGAGTCTAGACCGCTAGTGGTTAGGAGTGTGATCCTGGCCAGACTGGACTACTGTAACTCCCTATATCTAGGGGCCCCCTTATACATCTTACAGGGGCTCCAGAGAGTCCAGTCCATAGCGGCTAAGCTGGCACTTAAAAGACCTCGCAGCTCTTCCACTACGCTGGCGCTCAGAGATCTACACTGGCTGCCAATCAGGAGTAGAGTCGCTTTTAAGTCCCTATGTATTGTGTATAGAGCCCTGCACAACACGGGACCTATTCCTCTACAGGAAAGGCGCAACTGGTATAAGCCTACCAGGTCCCTGCGTTCCTCTAGCCTGGGTTTGGCAGCAACCACCAGGATCAGGAGATCGAGGATGGGAGGCAGAGCCTTCTGCACTTCCGCATCTAGGATGTGGAACGAGCTTCCCCAGAACATCAGGCAAATTGACACCCTGCTTGGATTTAGAAAGAGTCTGAAAACATGGCTGTTTGCCAAAGTTTAATTCCCTTGACTCCATTTAATAGAACTGGCGTCTGTTTTACATGTCATGACAGCCAGTGTATTGTTGTTCCATCTGACTACTTCCTGTTTGGGCACCAGGATACCCGTAGGGTGACAGTTGCGCGATACAAATAATAAATACAATACAATACAATACACAAAACAACCTGGTTTTGCAAAGGGGTCACCTGGGTTTTTGTCCCTGGGCTGGGCGGCCATCTTGGGAAACTAACAAACCCAAACATTTCTGAAAACGACACACCCGGGGGAGTCCAGCGAGGTATGGCATGTGTGGGTCCCCCAACGTTTTCCTACCCAGAATTCTCTGCAAACCTCAAATTTAGGTTAAAAAAACACGTTTCCATTAATTTTTGCATGGGATCTCCGTGCCGGCACAAATATCCTACCACCCAGCGTTCCGCTTATTCTCCCGAGTAAAATGATACATCACTTGTGTGGGTGGGCCAAAGGCCTGTGACTAGGAAGACCCCAAAACAGTGGTATTTACAACAAAGCTCCAAGAATTCTAAACGCTACATTTTTTTAAAAACACATTTTTATCCAGTTCTGCTTTGGACACCCACAAAAGTGAGATATCATTTTACTCGGGACACTAAGGGGGACGCTGTGGGGTTGGAAATTTGTGCCGGCAAGGTGATTCCCCACATAAATATGTGGAAAATGTGTTTTTTTACCGAAATGTGAGGTTTGCAGGGAATTCTGGGTAGGAAACCGTTGGGGGGCCCACGCATGCCATTCCTCGCTGGTTTTGCAAGGGGGGTCACCTGAGTTTTTGTCCCCGGGCTCGGCAGCCATCTTGGGAAACTACCAAACCCAAACATTTCTGGAAACTAGACACCAGGAGAAGTCCAGTGAGGTATGGCTTGTGTGGGTCCCTCATCATTCTCGTACCCAGAATCCACTGCAAGCATCAAATTTCACAAAAAAAATCACTTTTTTCTCAGATTTCTGTGTGGTAAAGTTATGGAATCTGCGTGGATCCTCAAATTTCCTCCCACCCAGCATTCCCCCAGGTCTCCCGATAAAAATGATACCTCACTTGCGTGGGTAGGCATAGTAGCTGCAGAAGGAAAAGGCCCAAAACGTACGGTGGAGACTTTTCCCAGAATAATTGCTCTATACCCGGTTTGGCTCTGGGTTCGTCGGGTTCTTGGTGAACCTACAAGTACTATATATCCCCACAACCAGAAAGGTCCAACGGATGTAACGGTATATTGTTTTCAAAGAGCTGTCATAATTACAAGAAGTTACAGGTGAAAACATTGAGAAAAAAGGCTGATTTTTTCAACTAATTTTCAATTTTTCCAATATTTAACTGCTAGTTTCTATAAAGAAACCTTCATGGATTTAGACAAATGACGCCTTTCTGAATTCAGAATTTTGTCTACTTTATCAAAATGTATAGCTCTCCAGGATCCATTATTGCTTTTCATACCATTAACTGGAAGGAGGTTAACACCTTGGCTGCTAGGTGTTTTCCCCTCCTGTGCTGGAAATTGCCATTTTGCTGGTGTCATGACGAGCTCAGCTCGTCATCAGCACAGCTCAACTGTGCATCATGACGAGCTGAGCTCGTCATGAGCATCGAAAGGGTTAAAAGCACTAAAAATAGCAAAAATAGGAAATGTCCCAGAAAAATGCCAAAACTGTGTGAAAAATGTTGGTTCTCTGACAAAAGACTGTCATTCCCTAAAAGCTGGGAAAATGGTGATTTAAGCCCCACAAACCCTTTTTTGATAACATTTGCAGGGAAAAACCCAGAGGCTTTCATCTGCAGCCCATGTTTCCCATTTTTCTGAAAAAAAAACTTTTTACTGGATTTTGCTTAATTTCTGGGACCCCTCCAAGGGAATGCACAAACCCTGGGTACCTTTAGAATCCCCATGATGTTGGAAGAAATGGACGCAAAATTGGTGTAGATACCTTATGTGGTCAAAAAGTTACAGGGGCATAAGGATGCACTACCCCAAATAGCCAAAAAAAGGCTTAGCACAGGAGGGGAAAAGGCCTAGCAGCGAAGGGGTTAAAAGAATTGAAAAATCTTGTCACAAATGTTTGCAAATGTTTTATTCTATGTAAGGACAGGAGGCTCCAATGATGCTTTTTTAAAGATAGCTACCACCACAGATGCCACATCAACAATAGGCTTATAGTAAATGGATTTAAATGTGGTCTCTGTTGACCAATTAGCTGCTGAGAGGCTGACCCATACAGAGAAAGCCTTAGACGCCATAGCCCCTCGAGCTGAATGGGTTCAAATATTGATACATCTATACCCGCTTCGCTCATGAGCCAGTGGACCCATCTTGATAAGGGGGCTGGGGTCATCAGGCGAAAAGGATTTTGCAGCACAATTAGCAATTGTCCTTTCATTTCTGCTCAAAATTCAGCCGTACTCACCCGGAGTCTTTTAAGCACTGTACAACAAACAGCTTAGGAATTGGTAAGATACCGAAGAGTTCTTACACTTAGTCTGCCTTGTGATCTCCAAAGGCACACTCTCTGGGAAAAACCTACATTCCGCTAGATCTTAAGTGTGGACATCTGAGACCCTCATGCATGGCACCAGGAAAAGTAGCATGGTCAATTTGGAAGATAGCTGTTTTCTTGACAGATGCATATTGGGAGGCCAGGCTTCCAAGAATCTCAGGACGGAAGACACACCCCTTAACTCTGAGTACTTGAGAAAAGGGGGTTTGGCCATCCAGATACCTCTGAGCAGTTTACATACTAAAGGATGATACCCAACCTGTTGTAAATTGGCAGCGATTGGGTTAGCATTTGCTGAAGCTACGCGAGTTTTCATTTGTTATGTTGACCGTTCTCAGAGGCTATTTTGTATTCATGGCCTCCATTTTGTATGTCTACATTACCTCGTTGTCACCATGTGCCTTGTGCCATTTTTACCCTGACTTGGTGGAACCTGCTGTGTTCACCGTCTACCGAGACATCTTGGACGTGGAGAGGAATCCAGCCATCACACAGCCTGGAACATCGAGATATCATCTAAGACCATGAAAAGAATCTGTTGTGAAGAAGACTGGTTGAGCTACCGCCCGGGGTTAGTGAAACATAATGCCGAAATGGCAAGGGAAATCAGCCCTGCTTAGTGTAGTGACACCCGTCTTGACCCTTGGTGAAGAAATCAACGGCTGCCCCTTGGGCTCAGCGCTCATTTGCTAAGTTTTTGCAGGAAAAGCTTCTTCACGTTGCTGCCAAAATGAAAAGCAAGAAGATAATTTGTGTTGTAGGTTTTGCTGTTGCTATGGTGGTTATAGCGACAACAGCCTGGTTTGTTGAAAGAATGGCCCCAGTATAAAAATATTTGCTTGTCACAACTCCTGTTCCGCTTGAGCATTTCCATTTTACTCTTCCATACCATGAGCAAAAGTACCAACAAACTTATCTGAATAACACTTTCATCCAGATGCTACACTATACGCACAATGCTACGAACATTACGAACTGTTGGGTGTGAGGGATGCTACCGGCTCATCAAAAGGAAGGAGGAACACCTCTTATTCCTCTTCCTTTTTCTCATAATGGTTCTTGCTATGCTTGCTATGTGCTTTTATTCACTCCAAGATGGCCATCAAAAGGTGGACTTCTCTTTTGCCTCAACAAAGTTTGTCATCTGGATAAAGATGGTTACCCACAAACGGAAGGGACTAAATTGGAGTGGAAAGAATACCGACCGGACAACGAATCCTCACCGTACATCTTTACCAAGACAAGAACAACAAATATGACTGGTTTATTTGTAATTTCTGTTATTAAAGCTAAAGCAGATCTATGTATTAAAAATGAAGGGACAATCTCAGTTGGGGAAAGTGAATGCACTACTGTTCTAGCATTTGATGGAAAGAATAATAATACGTTTGTGACTTCACATAATTCTTTTTTCATCTGTGGTAATAAAGGTTATTACCGACTTCCAATGGGATGGTCCGGGGTGTGTTATGTATCATTTTTACTGCCATCTATGTTTATAGCACCTAAGATGTATCATAAAGACTTTGTATTATTTCATGATTTACTTGTAAATAGAGTTAGGAGAACCATAAACATAGATGAAGTAGAACAAACTGACACATCACTACAACAATATGTCGTAATTAATTTAGGTCTATTTCCTTTTGTGGGTGCTGCCTTGAATAGTAGGAAAGTAAGACGATCAACACGTATTGTAGAAACTGTTGCTAATCAGACTGCTATGGCATTAGGAAACATTACAGAGGAGCTTCAAATTACTAGGATTGTAGCGCTCCAGAACAGAATGGTTCTAGATGTTATGTTAGCTGATCGAGGTGGTGCATGTCGCATTATTGGAAGTAGTTGTTGTGTGTTTGTACCTGATAACTCACCCTCAGTATATAGTTCAATTTCTAAATTACATAAAATTGCTGCTGAAATTCATCCTGAGAATGGTACATGGACATTTTTGGGTTGAATATGGACAGTGCTTACCACCTGGGGTTGGAAACTATTGACTACTCTATGTGCAATAATTATTACATTCTTTATTCTTTGCTTATGTTTACAATGTGGTCCCACACTGTGTTCCGTTTGTATCACTGCTTGTATCCCTTCCAAGAAGAATATTACAGAGGTAAAAGCTCAACAAATGATGAACCAAGAAATAGCCAAGATAATATCAAGAATATTCAGGGTATGGAGGTAACTTCAGATAAATACTAAAAGGATCGAATGTTGTAAATTGGCAGCGATTGGGTTAGCATTTGCTGAAGCTACGCGAGTTTTCATTTGTTATGTTGACCGTTCTCGGAGGCCAATTTGCATTCATGGCCTCCATTTTGTATGTCTACATTACCTCGTGGTCACCATGTGCCTTGTCCTACCTCTTTGCCAGTTGACCGCATGGTCTGCCTAGCAACAGGCTATATTTAGCTTGTGGTCAAAGTCCACGCATGCACAATCAAACCACATCTTTTATTAATCGATCATTGTCGAGAGATGTTTTCCCCAAACTGGTCAAGCTGTTAACTCCCACCACATGTTGTATGTGTTCCAAAAAAGGCCTTATATGTACATAAAATCGTCTTATGTGCGTGCCGCCTATTTCTCAAACCCCTGTGCGGGTATAAAAGGACCATGTGCCTTCTGTTTGGTGTGATACTTCTTGCATTACCGAAGGGTGCTGTTTGAATGTACCACCACCCCATGAGGTCTTAATAAACGTATCTTTTGTATACCAGTATCAACTTCTATTCTAAGGTATTGAGAGTTATTTGCATTGTACGTAGGTTCACTGAAACTGAACACGACAAACCGGTTTGCCATCCACTGACATATGACCCGCTGAGAGGGCCGACTGGAAATTGTTTACCGTTCGATAGGCTAAGCTGGGAAGGAAGCTAGAAAGTTGATAATCAAAGAGACGTGTGCCTTAGTGGGATCCACTTCCTGTTGAGAACACCAACTACACCATTGTTTCTGAGCTGATGAGTATGGCTTGTGGGTGATAGCTGACCATGCTTCGCAAATAAATCTGTTAGCGTCTCTTGAAACCCTGGGATCTTCTATCCGTCCCTGAAATGCGCCAGGCTACCAGAGGGATTTGCCCTGATTCTATCAATGGACGAGGGGCTTTCAGAGGATCCAGCAACAGATTCCGCAGCTGTGGAAGAAGGATCGGCACCGCACAGAGCATCTCCAGAAGTACTGGGAACCATGCCAGCGTTCTCCAGAGTGGGACGTTGAGTTTGTGCCAGAACTCTGGGAATCATCATGAATGAAGGAAAGGCATAACACAGCGATGCCAGCTTTTCCTGCAGAAACGCATACATGGCCAGAGCCTCCAGATCCATACAGCAGCGGTAAAAGGCAGAAAGCTATCTTTTGAGGCGAGATGCGAACAGGTCTATTTGGCAGGGCCCCCAAAGATTGTTCAGTGACTGGAAAACCCGGGGGAGGAGTCTCCAGTCACTGATCAGGCCTTCATGTTGTCCAACCACCACAACATCTCCAACCTCTCCTCCTTGGAGAGCGGAATCTGTTCTGTGTACCCGAGGTCGTTTGGAGATGCCGAATCTGGAGCTGTTGGAACACTCAATAGTGAAGGGGACCCAGGTAGATTGCCTAAATTTAGGATTCTAGCAGCCGGACGCCCCGTACTACATATTTCAAGTACACACTCTGCTTGCGCAAAATAAACCTCAACTCTCTCTTGATAGACCTGACTTACTGAGCTGGAAGGAGGAGCTGGCAACTCTGTGAGTTGATCAGAAAACTCAAAAACTTGATTGATTGAGCTTGAATTAAAATAGATTTTTGTGGATTTACAATAAGACTGGTGATTTCCCATTAGAGATGGGTCATCACCAGTTGAGGGCAAAGAGCCATGATGATGATGTCATCCAAGTATATGATCAGACAAACTCCCTGTGCTCTCAATGATTCCACTACTGGACGAAGGAGTTTCATGAAGCACCAAGGTGCTGACGAGAGGTCGAAGGGAAGGACTTGTACCAAACTTGCTGCCAGTGAACTGTAGAAAACATTGATGAGGTGCTTAGTTGGGAACAGACAGATAGCCATCTTTCAGGTCCAGGCGAACCATCCAGACCCTCTCCTGAAGGAGGCCTTGCAGAAGATGGATGCCTTTCATCTTGAAAAATGCTGATATACTACCCATCCATTGAAATCCTTTCCATTTAAAACTAGCCTGGATCCACCCCCCTTCTTGACTAGTAAGATGCTGCTGATAAAGCACCGGGGGTGAGGGTCTGTGGCCACTATGGACCCTTTCCTTAGCAGAGAATCTATCTCTTCGGGGATAAAGTCCTGATCTTGTTGGGAAAAATACATCTGGGGGGGGAATCCTGATTGGGGGAGTCATAAATCTCTAGCTTGTACTCCTGCACTGTCTGTAAGACCCATGCATCTTGCGAGATCATGTGCCAAGTGTGTATAAAAAACTGTATCCTGCCCCCAAACATTACTTCTGCACACAGAATCAGTCTCACATGAATTTCTGGCATCCTGCGGACTGCCCTGATTTCCTATGTATGTTCTCTTCCGGAATCTGTTTTTGGCCCAGTGGGTTGAGTAGGAGGCGTTATTATTGTAGTTGGTGTCCTAGTAACCTCCTCGTTTGTGGTGGCATTGACCACGCAGTGGCGCCTTGGCTGTAACCACGCCTGAACGACCACCCACGGTATCGTCCGGCCCTGCTGAAAACCCTGTGGGAAGCTCATTTGAGGGATCCCTGAGCCTTATCCGACCCACTAAAGGGTGGCTCCAGCAACACTGACTCGCATATTGTGGCTACATTTACGGGCTTCAGAAATATGAGAAAATTAATTGAAATTGTACTATGATTCAGATATTTCATAGATTTTTAAATAAAAAACTAAGCAATATCCAATTTACCAAGTCCTACTGGGTCCAATCAGTATCACTATCAGATCTGTGGGTGCACAAACATTTACTTACAAAGTGCACCTAGAGCTCGGTCCAGGAGCTGTGTAGTTCCTAAAAGATTTAGGTTATCCCCATTGGACCTGTCTCTTCCTCTTCTTTGTGCATTTAGATTAGCTGTAAACATTTTCAATAAGAATGGCAGACCAGGATAAACGTGTAAAGTTCTACTTCAAGAATATTAATACAGAAATACATAGGCAGGACTATCAATTCAATATTAAAAAAGCAAATATCATAAGCTGCAGAAAGAACTCAGTAAAGTTGTACTGAAAATACAGCGTAGATTCACCTTCTAAGAAATGGAAAAGGTGAACCCCAAGCAGCGGAAAATCATGCCCCTTTATGGGACTTTACACAAACTATTTCATATTTATACTACACAAATAAATGGTTCACATGGTATGCATCAAATGAGAACAATCTAGTAGAAACCTTTCTCTTTCAGCAACCAACCCATCCCGAACTGAGCATCAGGACAGGGAGGGCCACTGCTGTTGATTGGCAGCAGGGAGCTGTGTAATAAGTTTAACATGAGCATGTCTCTTTGGCTGGCCATCTTGCATTAAAAGTTGAGCAAACTGTGTGTCCTTTAGAAGAATGGGTCGTACCTTTCTTAGAGAAATCGAAATTCTTTGTCTCACGGTGAAGTATGATAGAATCTCTTTAGGGGATTGCCACTTGACCACTCGAATATCTATGAAGAGTATGGTGTTTTTATGAATTGTTATGAATGTGATACCTGATATTTCTTGTATCTAGGGATTCCTATGTGTGCATTGATTGCGTCTATTTTTCCAGTTTATTATTAAATTACCTTTTTAGCAATAATGGAGCTCACCAGTTGTGGGGCGATGTCTCAAAACAAAATACTAAATATAGAGTTCTTAAAACTTGGAACTGTACATGTCTATCCAATTGAATGAAATTTGCATAAACGGTACCTGATTCTGATGACCTTATGAAAAGTACTAGGTTCTATATTGGACCTTTTGTATATCGAGTGTAAAATTGGAAATTATTGAACAGTCTACGAGGTTGTTGATTCTAAATTCAGTTTTTGTCTATAACAGATTGGCCACGGGTGTATTTCAAATGTGCTGTGTCTTCCCCACTCCCTTGGCATGAGAGCCCTGATGAAGGTGTGCCCTTAGATCTGGGCCCTGCACCGAAACGCGCGTTGGCGTTAAGTTTTTCTGGGGTCCTGCCTTATCGATCTGGACTCTCTAGCAGCTTGCTACGTAGACTCCGCAGGATCCTATTCTTGTGTCACTCTGGGGATTACGTTGAGGAACTTGTATATAGTGTTTGGTGTATAAGGGAATGTTTGTGTGTGAATGAATGAGAAGATAGTGGATATATGTTGAGAGGTTGATCTGGGGTCTTCATATTATGTGTATTCATTGATGTATGTTTTATGAATTGATGTATTATGTTATCAAATATCTTGGATAAAATGTGTGCAAACAAAATATGAGAAAAAGAAAATAAAGATTTTGTACATTTATACTTGAAGTGTATCCCGCCCATAAGCTCTTCTCTCCTCGCCTTCTGCCTCTCACCAAATAAAGTGAACAGCGCCAAGAAACCGTCCGGTGAATGCCGCGCTTTATAAGTAATTTTTACATTACATTTACATTACATTACATTACATTACATTACAACCTTTTTGTCGCCCTATGGTGAGTTCCATGTTGTGCATTGAAATTATTGAACTCCTTATGGGCCATTGCTTGATCCGCTTGGGTGGACTTTTTCCCTTGCAGTAGTGTAATTTTCCCCTGACGTCTGCCCTATCCTTTTCAGGGGGGCCCTTTTGTATTGGTTGGCCATCTTGTGTCACCCAGCTAGACATGACTATTTTAAACCTCTCTAACCCAGCTGAGACAACTGGGTTAGAAAAAGCACAGGCCTCCTGTGCTTTTAAGAGCGACAAGAGAGGCAGCTTCCTCCAATCCTGGTGCTGCTCCCATGCTGGTTAAGAGCAGGAGAGGAGCACCGGGATTGGCTTAGGATTTGGGAGTCTGCCTTGTGGAGAGAATACCAATAGAGGAGAATGTAACTCTCGCGTAGGAAAGTCAGATTATTTTATTGTATTTAATGTATTACTTTTTTTCTGTGCCATCCATCCTACCACCCTCGGTATATGCCAGCTGCCTCTGCAAATCCCACACAGTGTTTAAAGTGAATTTATAAAGTCAGATATTTCTTTGACTTATTGCTTTATTTGCAGCCAGGACAGATCAGGAATGAATACACTTTAACAATGCAGGCACATAAAAACAAGCGCTCCACTCTGCCCTGCGGCAGACAAGGGTTCTTGGTTTCATACTGTGCTAACTTTCAGGAATAGAAACCTTGTGCTAACTTTCGTTTCCCCAGGTATAGAAACCTTGCACTTTGTTAAGAAACGTCACTGTGTGATTTCACTCCACTTGAGACAATCCTGTGCAAGTGTCAACGTTCAACCAAGAGGCAATGACTCAGACATTCCTTCACCTTTAGTAAACACATATAAGCATCACAGGCGACACATCATCCTCAGATGAAAGGCAGCTGCTAACTCACAATGCAAACGTAAGCAATCAGTGCCTGCTTCCTCAAATACAAAAAAATGCCAGCACTATTGCAAAGTCCTTGATTACGTACATAATCACAGTGTGTTAATATTCTATTGTTCCCAGAATTAATCCTTCAGCGTCTCTGCTAATAATCTTGCAAATAAATGATTAGTACAAGGAGTCGAAGAACGGGTGGAGCATTAGAGACACATTACTATGACCCAAAAATGCACTGAACACATAGGCCAAAATGGCTAAACTGGCTTCCAGGCACTGATTGCTCATAATCTGTAAATGAGCACTGTGAAGAAATAACATGAAAACTCCTACTCATTCAAATCAAATCAAATCAAATAAAGCTTTATTCGGTTGTAGAGAAAATATCCATAAAAGCACAATATATTTACATCTGGATGAAAAGAGTGCAGTTAAAAAGGAATTAAAATATCATAACAATGACAGATTTTAAAAATTAACAGCAATTGGGTTTTCTCAATGTTCCATTCCTCCCATAGGAAAGCACTTTTAACTCCTGATATGGAAGCTACGACAATTGGAGTATAAGATGCTAATACACGTACACCGAATGAAACAATACAATCAACTTAGGAGCTTACAGGTTAAAAACTTCGAAATACCAAAGTTGATACAAAGGTGCAGCAGACTATGGGCAATGGCAAAACAGACCAACATTGTTATCAAAGAAGAAACAGGCCATTATTTCTCTAGATACTGCCTATGCTTAACGGCCAATTTCAGGAAGTTTGCTATCGATTTGGCAAAAGGTTCAGCGTCTAGAAATTGAAGGGCAAGAAATGCCGGGCGACACCTGCGTAGGCACATGATTTTTAAAATGGGAGTAAGCCACTATTTCCTCAAGTCCTGATAGAATTTTCAAAACAGTATTGTGTGGATCGTAGTTTGGGGGGAACTATCTTCACAAGGGCAAGGTTGAAGGAATTTTTCCCAGGTGTTCATTTTAGGGAAGGTGACCAGATGATGAAAAATGTTTAGTCTTAGCCTGGTTAGCAAGAGTCTTTCATAGCCCGAAAACTCAAAAGTTAAATAGGGCTGGACCGTCATGGATGTTTGAATTTGTAGTGAGTGTTGCACGGTGGCTTTGGAAACCTCACTAGACAGTCGTAGGGATTCAAGATGGGTCAAGCAAGCCTTTTTAAACCGCTTCATTGGTATTACTGCAATTGTGAAAGGAGAAATGTAATACTGTTGCATGCCAAGGTCGCTGACGAATTGCCTAACATACGCTATCCAGGTGATTTTGTGAGCCTTGTCGAGGGAGATACAGTCCTCAATGAATTCCCTGCAGAGAGAGGTTTCACTGGACGTCCATTTGCGGTGCCACAAAAGAAGGGGTTGGATCCTTATCATATCTGTTATGTAAGTCAATCCCAATTCCACGTGACATGCGTAGGTCGAAGTACCCTGCGGGACAGCTAGGAGGAATCTTAAAAAGTTGTTTTCCACCCTTTGCATCTCCTCAACCTTGGTAAATCCCCAAACCCCAGCCCCATATATTGCACTTGAAATACATTTTGCCCTATAGATTTCAAGGAGTTCGACCGTGGGGCACCTGCCTAATTTAACCAAGGCAGCTGTTGTCCTCTTAAAAGTAAGTTTCCTTGATTTAATGACAAACTTCCAGGAGCATTTGTGATCGAGCATTTGTGATCGAATACTACGCCCAAGTAAGGATACGTGATTGTGCTCTCCAGTTTTTGATTTTCAATATTGGGTGTGAGTTTGACTGCTGTGTTTTGTGTGCATTACACGAGTGGCACCTATATTATAACCACCACTGGTGCAAGAACCATATCAGACACTATATTGGATCATAGTATACAACATTCATTCAACTGTGATGCCTATAGCTCAGACTATGTCAGAGTGAATTCATGAAGGGCAGTTACCACAGCTGGCAAACAGCAGGAGGCAATCCCTGCTCTCTTCTTCTGACTTGTGCTGTGTTTCATGAAGGTGTTAGTCGTGAGGTATGAGTGCAGCCTGAGTCTGCATGAGAGATAACCTTTCCTCATTAAACTGATTGCTCCTAGAGGTTTGCAGCTGGAGTGATGTCAATGAGCTGCTTTACAAAGAACATTAATGCAAATTGCATATGGTGCAGCTGACATTCAGACTTAGAGAGACGTAGGACAGTCATTTATTCAACAGTGCTGTGTACCATGGACCTTGTATCAAGAAAAACTCTGTTATGTGGAAGGTTTTTAGTTCACACTGCCTGGCGTTTACCCGTTGACAGATGGAAGTCTCCATATGTCAACAAAGGTGAGTGCTTAAAGTACAAGCTTCACTTGGTAGCGTTTTGATCGGTTCCCTGAAGCCCTTGCCTGCTTTCTCAGATGCTATCAGATTCTAATGTTCCCACCTACTTCTGTTGTTTTCGAGTCCCCAAATTGGAGCAGTATCATTGAAATAGGCCTAAAGCAAGCAAGGAAAATCAACATACCATCATCTAAAAAAAGAACTATTGAGGCTTATCTGTTTTTGCACCTGCTGTATTCTTTACAGAAGGCGGGTATATCACTTGTGAACTCCAATAATTGTTTGCTGGATGTGTAGGCAATGGCTCAGACACCTCCCCTTGGCTGACCGTTGACACCTGCATAGGATTGTTTCCATGGTAGTGGAAATCACACAGTGACGTTCCATTACTGCATTCATGGTTTCTATTCCTGAGAAACTAAACGTTATCAGCGTCTGAAACCAAGGTTCCCGTATCTGCCACAGGTGAACTAATTCCTGAGCTGTACTGGCTGCAAATAATGCAATAACTCAATAAATATTTGATTATATGAAATCACTTTGTGCGATCTGTTTTCCCTAATGTGTAGAGTTTAACATTCTTCAAGCTTATACGACAATTTTTTGCATTTCTTTCATCTTGGATGTGACATCACAGCATACCAGATGATCACTGTCGCTGTTATTATTTTCATTGTAATAAAGAATTCTTCAATTTGGAATGAAAAGAGTAAACTTTCCCAGACCCATGGAGCAAGATGTGCCTCTTCAAGGACAATGTAACTGCCTCCGATCAAGCAACGGTTGTAGAATGGGAGAGAATCTGCGAATGTATTCTGTAGTAAAATGTTTCTTCTTGCTTGTTCTCATTTGGGGCATGCCCTGGGAACAATGTATTTGTGTAGTCGATATATGAAATCCTTTGTCAAAAGTTCTATTAAAGGGGACGCTTTTCCTCAGTTTGGGGTTCACCTTTTCCTTTCTTAAAAAAGGTGAATCCTTGCTGGATTATCAGTATAACTTTCCTGAGTTCTTCCTGTAACTTATGATATTTGCTTTTATACTAATGAATTGATGGTTCAGTCTATGCATTTCTTTATTAATATTCTTGAATTAGAGGAGGAGGAGCTACGCCGGCAAACAAGATGGCTGCTTAGGCTCCCGGCTCCGCCGACCTCCGTATCTCGCCACAAGATCCTGTACATTATCCTGATTTAACGCCCAGCCCCTGTGTGAATTAACTGTTCCTCATTCCAATGGTGAAATCTGGAAATTTTTATTGGCTGGTTTGACGAAGTTACATCGAGTTGAAGATTGCGGCCTACTCCAGCGGTAAAGCCGGGGCCTCGAGTATCTGCAAAGCCAGGCTGCAGTGCAACAACATCGGCTGAGAGACCAAGGCAGGGTCCGGTCAATCGTAGTGGAGGCTTCTTTTACGCCCAAATTTGGCGGTGATTGTTTTCTTTGCTCAGCATTGATGGAGGTGTGACCTTGCTTGCTATTGACTGTGGGTGGGGGTCCCCGTCCCGCGGGCCCGATGTTGGTCCCCGCCGGGGTTCGTGGGTCGGGGCCCCGGCCTGCGGCGTTAAGCCGGGTGAACACGGCTGCAGAGAACGACGGGTCACCCTCCACGTTTGCCCTTTCATGATCCTGTTTGTCCCCGCCGGAGATGCCAGATTCACCCGGGGAGGTGATTGTGATTGGTATCGGGTGTGAGACTATGGCTGAAACGGTGCCTGAGCTATCGCTAAGGTCAATCTTGGCAGAAATGTGGGCGTTTCACTCACAAGTGGATGTTTTATTCAACAAACTGGATGCAAGACTATCTGAGATGCTGCTTGTGTTACCGGACCCTGTCCCACTGTTGGAACAGCAATCTGCAGCCATTCAAGCCGCGGCCATTTTGACTCCGTGCGAGGACCCCGTGGGGAAGCGAGTATTGGAACCATCGGATGGTGCCCTGGAAGACTGTGTTCCCAAGGTCGTGAGTGCACCACCGCACCTTCCACACCATTGACTTTGGAGGAATTGAAAGGCGTTCACCCCCGGGAGACTTATGTTGTAGACTCTTCTCTCATCTTGTGGTCGTCTTCTCCCTTCTTGGAGATTTTACGACTCCGGGGCAAGATACATCAGGACTGTCCATCCAGGAGAAGGAGACTTTCTGCGTTTGAAGCTCTCGTGGACTTATTATCTACAAGTGGTAACGGATTGACTCTCGATGACTTCCTTCTCCTCAATGGCTCCTTTGTGTGCTTTTGGGTCTCGCTGGGGGGAGTTTGTGTGCTGGTTCGAACGGGTCAAGGTTGAGATCAATTAGATCGGGATGGTTTGGAGTGGCTATTATGGATGTTCGATCTGTAATTGTTTGATTTAAGAGGCTGGGTGGTGTATCACAGTGCCCCCTAATTTCTTTTATAAGAGTCGTTCTACATCAGTCTTTTTGCGATAGGGGGTGTCTGTTTTTGGCGGGGGGACTAAAGGGGCTGGGAGCACATATGGATATGCCCTACTCCATTCTTTTTCCTTCTTTTAGGGTTTTAGTTACTTGGGGCGACAGGCACGCTGCGAGTGGGGTTAGGCCATAGCCATCTGCAGGGGTGCAGGGTGGGGGGTTGGAGGGGTTTATTATTTTGCCTTTTTTATTTTCTATGACCTTTTTCTTCCTTCCCTTTCTTTCCTTTAGGATCAGTATAGCTCGTGAATTATTCAGATTTTTACTGTGTTCTGGAGTTTAGTGCTCATGCTTCTTACGTCATCCGGATTTCCGGGAGGTTGGGCCCTGAGAACTGGCGCTTACGGAACCGTATATTGTATTGTTGTTTACTCCGATTCATATGCTTTGTCACCAGAGTTCCAATTATACTAGTTCCTAGGTGCATATCCTGTCTCTTGGCCTGTCCCCCGTATTCTTTTCTTTGATTGCATGGCACCTGGTCCTTTTATTTAGATATTATAAAATAAAACCTCTCTTACATCGTGTGACTTATTTAAGCGTTCTAATACAAGTTCTATCCTGAATCGCTGCCGGACCTCAGGGTTGTCGGCTGATGAGCTGTGTCGTACCGTGGTATAATGGGTCCTAATTATGTTTAGCGGCTGGCCCCTGCGGTTGTAGGCCCATGCTTGTATCTTATGAATGCTGCAATAAAGGTTTTTCAAAAACTAAAAAGAAATTCTTGAATTAAAACTTTAAACTTTAGTCCTGGTCGCTCATTCTTAATGTGAATGTTTACAGCTAATCCAAATGCACACATTTTACGAAAAAGAGACTGGCCCAATTGGGAGAACATAAGTGCATTAGATACTATACCACCCATGGGCCAAGCAATCAGTGCATTTTGTAAGTAAATGAGACACATGCTTGCACGCTGACAGACCTGTTAGAAGAGCTGATGGATCCGAATGGATGTATCCGGTACTGATTGGACCTAGTTGGACATGGATATCGACTCGGCAGCATGTGAAAACGAAATCTGGGTTACTTACTTCACCACTTGAACAATGTTGTTTAGTTTTGTTTTTTAAAACAAGTTAAAAAATATCTCCATCATAGTACCGTTTCTGGTCATCTTCCTCATATTTCTGAAGCCCATATGCCAAATGTGGCCACAAGATGTGAGTCAGTGTTACCGGAGTAGACCTCCAAATCTTTCCTCTGTGGTTTCTTCTCTGGGTCCACCCATGTGTACCCTATTCCCTCTTCCATTTAATCAAGATTTTACTCTGGCAATATTGCAAACATCGGGGAGTATTGTAGGTTTAAAGACTTCTCCCTTAACCCTTTCTGTGCAGGCACTGTCTTAGCCAAACCCTCTCCTCTTTGTTCAAGCAATTTGACCCCCATCAATGACAGGAGTTAAATTATATTCCTACACTTCATAATTTCCAGTTCAACTTCCTTATCTCTTCTTTTCTTGTGGCCAACCATTCTTAACTTTGTATCTTGCTTTGTGCCCAAGGCCGAGCTCCCACTTACCTTGGACTTGTCCTTCTACCAATCTATGGCCCTTTTGGACCATGTTGTCTGCCACAAGGCCCTGCCTTCCTGCCCTCCTCCTCTACTCCTCTCCTTCTGCTCTCACTCTCACTTCTGCACTCTGCCTTCTGTGTTCTTTTGTGATTGGCATCAGTGCCCATTTTGTCTTTTTTGCCAGTTTACCTTCTCTAGCTCTTGTGCTCTTTGAGCCCTTATTGTCTTTTTGTCTTTCATGCTCACTTGTCTTCTGTGCCAGTTTCTGTCTTTTTGGCTCTTGTTTGTGCTTTTTTTGCTTTAGTGCCCGTTTTCTTTTGCCTTTCTTTTGTGCCCACTTGTCTCTTCTGCCGTTTCAATGCTCTTCTCCAGTATTTTGTGCCTGTTCTGTTGTCTTTCTGCTCTTTCTGCTTTTGCTTCTCCTGTCTCACCCTCTTCTCCCCTCAGGCAGGGCTTCCTTGCCTCCCACCCACACTTTTCTCACTTCACTCTCCCCCTCTCCCTAACTGGTCTGTCTTGTGCCTTTTTCTGCTGTGATTTCCCGTCCCTCTCCAGCCCTTGCACTTTTCCCCCTATTACAAAGCTGCAGCAAAGGCCACGGACCCTGGTTCATCCAACCCTCACTGGTACAATTCCAATGACTCAATGACTTGCTAGCACCCATCACCGGATGCTGTCACAACTGCTGTCCCTGCTCCTTATCTCATCTCACAACCTTTCTCATATGATTACTGCTATTTCCCTTCAAGCATCTCCCCAAGCTATGCTCTGCACACCCCTCACCACGCATCGCCTGCATGCTCCTCAACATCAGACCTCTCTGCAAACATGCCACTGAGGTATCAGACTTTATCAGCACAGACTCCCAGGACATCCTCTTTCTCACGAAATATGACTCAGCTTGTCATCCATTCCCGCCATTGCAGAGGACATTCCTCCCGGCTACAAGGTTGTCTGTTGCAACAGGCCATCCCCCCTTGGCTACAAGATCGACCACTGCAAGAGGATCCACAAACCAAGAGAAGGCCTCACAATCATCCACAAAGGCACCATCACCTGTCCAAACCAACCATACTCATTGAACACTTGCCCTTCAAACTGCATAAAAGCCACTCCACGACCATCTCAGGCACCCTCGCTTACAAACTGCCAGGACTACGCACCACCTTCAGCAACTTCCTCATTCCCATCACCATAAGATCCAAAGGCTTCCTCCTGCTTCGCGGCCTCAACATTCATCTTGATGACCAAACAGACCACAACACCACTGACCTAGAAAGCCTCAACATCAGACTCATGCAGCTCATACAAGGCCTGACTCACATCACCGGACACACAGTCGACCCAGACTTCACAGCCAACAACATATCACTCCTTTGTACACTACTACATCAATGCACCTCACCCTAGCAAACCAACAATCAACTTTAGCCACAACTGGCAGCACATAACAGAAGCAGACTGGACCCACACCCTCGGATCCAACCAGCCTATCCTAACAAACGACCTCTAGAATGATCTATTCACATTCAACAATTGGATCTCAGACTGCGCCAAAACCCTGGCCTCATAAAGAAGATCGGACATACAAGAACTTGTGCTCATGTATGCTAGCAGAAGGAAGACCTAAGAGACTCCAAGATCTATTGCAGACAACTGGAAAGAAAATGGAGAACCAGCTGAGACAACACCTCTAGAGACACTTAACAAAATATATGCATTTAAAAGGTGGCATGCACAGATCATAGAAGCCAGTAAAGTTGATCTTGTGCTCAGACTCCAATCCTGCTCCAAAGCTGGTACTCTTCAACATCGTCAAATAATTCACCAACCCAAAAGCAGCCTCTAGCACCATCATCCCCTCACAGATCGTCTGCAATGACCTTTCTGACTTTTTGACAATTAAATAATGATCTACACCAAATTTGCACCCAAACCCACCATAGAAGACATCACTATGCAATCTCCCACCACCACCAGGAGAATCCACCTCCTTACAAACTGGAGCCCCCTCATCACAGATGACACAGCAGAATCATGCAGACCTTTCACTCACGGTCCCCCACAGACCTCTGCCCCACCACATCTACAACCTGAGAAGCACATTGATCACCACCAACCTCATCACCATCATTAGCTACTCCTTCATGAGTGAAAACTTCTTGAACAGCTGGAAACATACAGAGGTCAAAACCCTCCTGAAGAAACCCTTGGTCAACCCAAAGGATCTCAGAAACTATAGGCCCATCTCGCTGCTGGCCTTCCAGACTCATGGAGAAAGATCAACAAGCAGTTCTCTGCCCATCTTGAACAGCACCACCTCCTGCACTCAGTCAGGGTGCCACAGCAACCACAGCATGGAAACCGCCCTCCTGGCAGCCACAGAGGACATCCGGCCCATTATGGACATAGGAGAAACGACCTCCTTCATCCTGCTCCACCTCTCACTGCCAGTCAATGCCATCTCCCATGACACCCTCATCACCAGATCCCTTGGCTCAGGAACAGATGGGCCCACCCTGAGCTGCATCGCCACCTTCCTCTCTAACAGGACACAATGAGTCAGACTTTTGCTTTCACCTTTGAATGCAAGAAGCTTGTCTGCGGCATCCCCCAGGGCTCCTTCCTCAGCTCAACCTTGTTCAATATGTACATGGCACCTCTCGCCACATCATCAGAATCCATAACATCAACATTGCAGCCTACGCAAACAACATAGTTCCTCCTCTCTCTCACCAACATGAACAAAACCACCAGGTCCAACATCACCGCCAGCATGTTCACCATAGCTAACTGGATGCAGAGAAACTGCCTCAAAATCAACATGGAAATAATGGAGATCCTGATCTTTAGAAGTAAGAGATTCTCCTCTGACTCCTTCTGGTGGCCACCCGACCTGGGTGGCACATCCATTTCCACCCCCACAGACTATGCCAGAAACCTATGATGAACAAACAGGTCAATGTTCTAATCACACCCTGCTGCCACATCCTCACAATGCTTTGCAAGAATTTCAAAGGGTTCCCCATGCACACAAGATGCACAGTCATCCAGGCCCTCATCAACAGCAGACTAGACTACTGCAACGCACTCTACGTCGGCATCAAAAACCAACTCATGGTAAGACTCTGGACCATCCAAACCACTACAGCCAGACTCATCCTAGACTTCCCCAGAAGCACACACATCACTTCCCACCAGGTTGAACTACACTGGCTACCCATCTAAATTAAAGCTGCTCATCCACACCTACAAAACCCTCCACAAACCAGGACTATCATACCTTAATGGCCGACTCCAACTCTACAAACCCTCCAGACAGCTCCGATCCACCTATCTCTCCCTCACAGACATCCCCTGCATCTGAGAAGCAAGACAGGAGGGCATGCTTTCATTTCATCGCCTCCAAAAACTGGAATGACTATTGCACTTCTCAACTTCCAAAAGAAACTGAAGACCTGGCTGTTCAACTAAGAGCGCAGCCAGGCCTCGCCCCAGCACCTGAATACCCTCATGGGTGATAAGCTGCGCCTTTTAAATCTAAATAACATAACATAACAATAGATGAAAGCCTCAATATTCCTATCCAATTCACCTTTCATTATTCTGTTGCATGCTTATTGCACATGTCACCTCTAACTACTTAAACTGCACTTTATTAACTCCCTTCTTTATGCCTTCTACTTCCCCTGTGTTCTTAACCTGGTGACCTGTGCCTCTCCTCTTCCCTTTCAAAATATTGCTTATGACGGTAATACTCAAATTTCATCCATTTCCCTTCTCATAATCCTTACTGCCCATACCATATACTTAATCTATGTGCTGAACATTTCTTCTTCCTCCTTTCCCTCCCCCTCAGGGGCCGTATTATGGAAGTGCCCTGGAGGCGCAATGGGCGTTTGCGCCCTCTTTCTGCATCCCCGTGGAGCTTTGGTATTATAGAAGGGGCCGCAGGTGCTTGTGCGTCCCCTTCTGTTATACTGAAAGTGACAGTGCCAGCGCATCCTCAAGAGGGTGTTCCCTCATTTACATGAAGGCATGGCCCCATGCAAATTTAGGAATCCCTGTTGCTCTGTGCCCGTGCCACATCACAGACGCAGGCACAAAGGCAAAGAAGCTCTCAGGAGACAGAATGACAGTGCATTTCCTAAATGTTGGTGCACTGTCAGTGCGCCTCATGATTGAAGCCCTCTGGCAGGGGGAAACGGAGTCCCATGGACACCCCAGACATCCCCTTGCAGGCGGGTGCAGTCACTGGCTGCACCTGCCTACAAGGGGATCTCTAATTCCCGCTAAAAGGGCAGGCGGGTTGCCGCCTGCACTGTGAAAAACATGGAGCAGCTTTAAAGCACCTGCTCCATTTTTCACATGAATGCTCTGCCCTGTGGGTAGCGCGAGTTTGCTGCAGCCCTGGGGGCGGAGCAATCACCACAATGAGGTGCATTTTACTGGATTGTGCTGGGTGCACATTTTAAAAGGTGAGCCCAGTGCAATCCAGGAAAATGCGCCACTTCTACAATATGGCCCATGGGCCATATTACAGAAATGTCTCAGGGGAGCCACTGGCATTTGCTGCCACTTTTCATGGCCACGTGGCACTTTGGCATTATAGAATGGGCCGCAGATGCTTATGCATCCCTTTCTATATTATTTAAAATGCTGGCTCACATACAGAGTCAGCCTTCCTCCAGAGGGCGTTCCATCCTTTGCAGGGGGATGTGGCCCATGCAATTGAGGGAATCCGTTTGCCTCCACCCGTGTTGTATTACAGATGTGGGTGCAGAGCCAAAGAAGCTTTCAGATTGCAGCCCTCTGGCGGGAGAAAGGGGGTCCCATGGAACCCCCAATCACTTACTGCACCCTCCTGCAAGGGGACTTCTAATCTCTTTTAAAATTGCAGGCTGGTGCCATCTGCACTGTGAAAACACGGAGCGGGTTCAAAGAAGCTGCTCCATTTTGTACATGAATGTACTGCCCCCCAAGGCCGCGCGAGTTCACAGCTGCCCTGGGTGCAGGGCTTTCGCTATAATATGGCGCATTTTACTTGATTGCACCGGGTGCGTGTTTTCAAAGATGTGCCTGGCACAATCCAGAAAATGAGCTGTATTTATAATATGCAGTGGCATAGCTAGAGGAGTGGTTCGCCCTGGGCGGCACGTTTTTGGGGCAGTGGCGAGCGCAAGGTAAGTTTTCTCTCCCTTGTCGTTGTATGTCACCTCCCCCCGTTCGTGTCATCTGTTGTTCCCCCCCCGTCATACGGGCTGTCCATGGGCTGCAAACTCCAGAATCGCCCTGGGCAGCAAAAGCGCTAGCTACGCTACTGATAATACAGCCCCTGATCTTCCCCATTGACTGCATTCCCTCACCTCAAGCGCACGTCATACTTATTTCGTTCTCTCTATTACAGGATCTCCTCTTTGGTTCTGCAACCTCACTGCACTGCTTGCTTTAACAGCCTCTAACATGCAGCTTTTCCATTACCTTTGTGAGCGGCTTCTTTCTAACATAGGGCCTGATTATGATGGTGGTGGCATTGCCACAGGCAGCCCATTGTAGCCTGTATAATGATATAATTCTTTCTGCAGATGTTTCAATTGCAAGTATTATCTTCCTACTACAACCGATTAACTTTTTAAATATGATATAATTTCTGTATGTTTTATGTTGTAGCTGTGGGTCCCATTCATAAAAGAACCAGGAAATGTACTCACATAAGATTAAACTGATATGGTGATTGCATTTCTGACTTTTTATGCAATTTTTAAAGAATTCCGAGAGGATTTCTGGTAACCTGTGACTATCCCAGATTTGTGCAAGTTTTCACATAAGTAAACCTTCTTACATATAGACATATTATTCCGATAATTTCTAATTTTACTTATTTAGGTTTCTCCACAGGGAGAGTAATTTTCCTATAGAGATGAAATAGGATTTCTTGTACACCCACTCTAATTTTAAGATGTTTTCTCCACATTCCACCCTGAAAACCTATTCACTCCTGCCCTCAATATTCAGGGCCCGATTCACAGAATGAACTTAAGACTCAATCCTAAACGTACTACTATTTTGGTATTCACAGAATGCACTTACTACTTTTGGCATTCACAGAATGCACTTACTACTTTTGATATTCACAGAATGAACTTACTACTTTTGGTATTCACAGAAGTTAGGATTTCAAAGTTAAGATAGACTTAAGACAGACTTAAGTTAGGATTTTGGCTTAAGTCTGTCTTAAGTCTGTCTTAAGCCTGTCTTAAGTTTGTCTTAAGTCTGTCTTAAGTCTGTCTTAAGTCTGTCTTAAGTTTGTCTTTAGACAAACGTAAGACAAAATCCTAACTTCTGTGAATACCAAAAGTAGTAAATTCATTCTGTAAATGCCAAAAGTAGTAAGTGCATTCTGTGAATACCAAAATAGTAGTAAGTTTAGGATTGAGTCTTAAGTTCAATCTGTGAATCGGGGCCTCAGGGAGGGAAGCTACCAGCGGGGCACTTGCAAAAGGGTTGTGAATAGCGGAAAGCCATAACTTTGTGGATGTTCACCACGTGTGTCCTCAGACTTGCCCACCAACAAGCCCATGTAAACGATTTGTTGACACATACTTTCTTGCACACTGCCTTACTGGAAGAACTTTTTGCATTTACAAATCTATTTAATAGTGTGAAATCTCATACTGTGAACCTGTAATGAGGATTTTCACTCATACAGTAATCTGTTATTGCACCAAAGTACAACTTATGTGCAAAAATACATTGGGCTTATTTACAAGGCCCTAGTGCCACTTTTGTGTCACTTTTCAAATGTTAAAATTGACGCAAAAGTGGATTAGGGGGCGTGTAAATCTGCCGCATTGTGAACTGGGTCCTGTGTTATTAGCTCACACTAGGTCACCTTATCAATTAAGCTGATTCTCATTGGTCTATTATTTCAAAAAACATTTCTTCTGCTCTATTTATCCAAGCTTTTCCGTTTAGAATTCGGTTCTATGCACTCTGATCTGCTGTGGCCATACCTAACTGTAATGACGGCATCTTCTCTACTTTGTTGTTCCTACAAAATATCTCTTCCTTTCTAAATCCCTTGGAGGAGTTGTGAGAGATCCCTGGCCTCTTCTCTTCTGCCATCTCGCTCAAACATACAAATTATTTTTAACAACTCAGATTTACATTGATTTCCACTCTTTGTTTCACCCTCTACAAATACGTTGATTTCATCCTGTTTCTTATAGAGTAGAAATCGCTCGAAGCAGACATTAAAAGCTTCTTGACATTTCTCACTGGCATGAGGAAGCTTGCTCTCTATTCATACAAAGAAAAGTTTTGCAAAGATACAAAGTGGATCCAATAAGCCTGGATCCTGCTGATATAGCATTTTCTGATGCCACTCTATTTGCATTTACATTCTTTATGAGTTGTCTCTGATAGAAGTAGCCCATGTCTCTAAGAAGAAGAGAATAATCTCCATCCATGGAATTGGCTTGTAATAGAATGTCACAGAATCTTTTACAATCTTGTGGTAGAAAGACTTGTGCACTTTTCTCAGAACCGAGGAACGCAACTGTTTTTCACCACATCTTCTGCAAGTTCTTGTGCTTGATCGAAGTCTAAATTTTTAAGCAGCAGAGCCAGGTAGGCCCTACACTCATAATTGATTGGCTCTTGGTGGATGACTCCCGTAAGTTTGGAAATTGCTTTTTCTTTCAGTTCTGGGCCTGCATCACAGCGTGCGGCCACTGCATACAGTGCTATTGCTAGCCCCGCACAGAATTCCACATTTTTAGGATTTTCTAACAATGCTGTCTGGAAACAGTTTGCTGCCCGCTCTCCGTATCGAAAACCAATTGCTATTAGGGACCAACCAATCATTCCACTAATCTCAGGAGTAGTTGGTGTAGATTGAGAGGGCTGAGAAAGAAACTGACTAATTGTGTCAGATTCGTCAAGGTATTGCTCTACCATACCATTGTTGCACAAATGATAGTCGATCCAGGCGTAGTTACCAAAGAAAACCAACTTAAACCCTACCAAGTTGGTTTGTTGACCTTCTCCCAAAAACTCATCAGTTGTCCTAGTACTTTCAAGGGCGTCCTGGTATCTTCCTTCCCGCTGGTGTAAATAGGCCTGCAGAGCGTAAATTGTAGAATGGTTGTTGTAAGGCGTGTGTTGAAGTCTGAGGTTGAGACCTTCTTTCACGTGTTCTATATCAGTTTTGTCTTGCTCCTCAAGACTCCAGGTGAAGTGACACTGACGCTTCTCCAATATCTCCTTCAAAGACTTGGAACTGCAATGAAAAGAATGGCAGGGAGAACATGTTATACATCTCTCACTTCTTGGGAACAGTCAGCTGGACTTGACAACTTTGTGGTGATCCATTTCTTTTCGGCAACCTGTGTGCATCATTCTTTTTGCCCTTAAGTATGTGTATGTGATTGTGAGTATGAGAGTGGGTGTTAAGAAGAAACTTGGATTCAGTTACTTAGAGCACTGGCAGGTGGTGAACTTTGAAAGAGATGGGGAGGGGAGGCAAATACCTGATCCAATTGTTTGGAGCCACTGAGAGATGGATAGGAGTTCAAGGGAATTGGAGGAGAGGCAGAAAATGTTAAAAAAACGTCAGTCTTTGCCATCTTCCTACAGTCTGCTGTGGCATGTTGGGTGAAAACTGATGGACTAAAATGCAGCCCGAGTAACTAGCATTGGATATATGCAAGCATTCCAACAACACCTTTGTGTTTTCTCCGGTGTGATGGATTAAGTTCTATAGTAAAGTCAAGTCAAACCACTTTGTTCGATTACTTAAAATCATAAAAGTATGCTATACATGTGCGAAAAACGTTAAAAATTGGTTAAAAATTTAATATACAAGATAAAAATACAGTACAAGTTCATTAAAACAACATTAACAGTCATTTCCAAATGTAAAGCAATTGATTGAGCTACAATGTCATTGTATTAAACAGGTTGGATTTCTTGTGCGGCTTTCTGTCTGTCCCTCTTATTTCTTACTGACGCGACAAGAAAGCTGGCGACACAAAACATAGTTACTGGAGATTCCAACAGTTGTAAATACAATAAAGCAGGTTTACACTGGATAACATTCATTTTCTTTAGTAGAGGAAGGATAAACCTTTTCCTGGCATCATGGTACAAAGGGCAAAAAAACATAAAGTGCATAGTGTCTTGGGGGGAAAAATCGTCACATTTACACGGGGGGCGTCTTCAGGTCTACTCCAGCCCTCCAAATCCCAGAGTACAGAGTGTATTGGTTAAGCCAGAATTTTGTCAGTAGCCATCTATGAAAAGAATGTGTCACTATAGACAAATAAGGTGACAAGGTAACCAAAACATGGTTGTAAGTACAAGTCCTGTGCACACGTATCACATACAAATACGTTCTTAAGTAAGAACCAAACAATTTTTAGAGAAAATTCAAATAAAATGGTCAAAGTCCAAATGTAGTTTGCATCGTCATTTATCGTGCAGTCTTGATCAGTACAAACAAAGATACAACAGTGCATATTCGTCAATGCCGATCTTCTAAGCAGATAAGTAAATCGAAGGGCAATGCCCATTTTATTTGTGTTTCCCTTGTTTCCAGAGTGTGCCTACTAGTTACCACCCCCCCCTGAGACCCCTCATGTAAGCTCTCTTTCTTCTTGACAATTGGTCCCACTTTACTCTGCAGCACCACCATTTGACGCATCACAGTGTGTATTTTATGAAGCTTTGACTAGAGTGCAGACTAGTTTTACGCACAAAGACCACTCAAGTTTGGCGTACAGGTTGAAAAAGCGCTAAAACCCTAAGGTACCATCATGACTCGAGTGGCAGAATATGTAAACCACTCACGAAGATAAAGCTACAGCATTAATGCACCGGTATCTTACACGAATTAGCACATTAGTTTCGTGTTACCAACTCTTCTGTGTGCACAGAGAGGAGCACTGAGAGGGTAATTGTCACAAACATGCATGAATTGTAGGAAACATTTGGCATTCATCTGTTTGTTTGTGTCTTTTTTTCCCTCTCCTGCGGGTAATTGCTGGGGGCCGATAATTCATGAGTACCTTGCCTACAACCAGGTTTTTAATATTTTTTTCCTGTTTGTGTTTATTTTTCACATTATTATCACCAGGTTAGGGTGAGCCTTACCGCCCTCATACCACCGGGGTCTACACTTTGGTCCTGACAAATGCCTAGGAAATAACACTTACATAGGCAGAAACATGTTGACCTCACCAAGCAGGGCTTAGCTGATACATCGATTCAGCTTTTCAACTGCCCACTCCGTTTTTAACAGTGCCAGGTTGGCCTACTAATATAAGTTTTTTAGGTTACAACCTGATCACTTTTAACTCACTTCACCCATCACGTACAGAATCACTAACCAACTCCGCAGTAACTCTGGCGTCAAAGCACACCAGGTTAATTTTAGACCTTCCTGGTAGGGCCCTATGATGAAGCATGTCACCAACCACGTTGGTGAGTGAGGGCCTTCTAAAAGAATCTAATTTGATTCTTTTTTCATTTGTTCACTCCTCCTCTCGTTGAGAGGTACACTCTTTTGTTGATCTGATTGTCTCAGCTAGTTCTTCATCTTTTTTCCAGTTATATGCAATAGAGCTTGGAGTTTCTTTGGTCTTTCCCGTATCAGCATGTTTAAGTGCGAGATCTGATCTTCTTCGTGAAGCCAGGGTGCTGGCACAGCCTGAGATCCAATTGCTGACTGTGGATTAGTCATGCTCTAGGTCGGCTGTTAGGATAGACTGGTTAGATCTGAGGGTGTGGGTCCAGTCTGCTTCTGCTATTTGGTTCGAGTTGCGGCTAAAGTTGATGGTTGGCTCTGGTTGGCTATGGTTTGCTGGATTTGGTCTATTGACATAGAAGTGTATGATTGAGTCGTCTGTCCATGTGAACGTGGTGAGGTGGGCAAAGGCAATCTTACTGCAGGCTGTGAAGACTAAGTTGAGTGTGAGCCTGGTGATGTGAGTCAGGCCTTGTATGAGCTGCATGAGTCCGATGTTGTTAAGGCTGCCCAAGAGGTCAGTGGTGTTGAGGTCTCATAGGTCATCGAGATGAATGTTGAGGTCGCTGAGCAGGAGGAAGTCATTGGGTCGTATGGTAATGAGAGTGAGGAGGTTGCTGAAGGTGCAGCGTGGTCCTAGTGGTCAGTGAACCAGGGTGGCTGATATGGTAGTGGAGTGGCTGAGATGCAGTTTGACACGCAGGTGTTCCATGAGCGTGGTTGGTTCTTCCGTTGAGGTAGTGAAGATGATGGTGTCTTTATGGATGATTTTGAGGCCTCCTCCAGGTTTCAGTAGACTGTTGTGATGGACAATCTTGCTGCCAGGCAGGGGTGGCCACTGCGATTGCAGGGGTGAAAGACAGATATTTTGTTGACAAAGAAGATTTGCAGGGAGTGTGCATTGATGAGGTCCCATACCTCAGTGTCATGTTTGCAGATAGATCTGGTATTAAGGAGTATGCTGATGATGATGGGTGTACTGTTCAGAGCCTGGTGTAAAGGAGATGCTGCAAGAGAAATGGCAGTGATCGCATGAGAAAGGTACTGCCAGTCAATGAGATGCAGTGAGGGGGCAGCAGTCTTGACGGCATCTGGTGTTGAGTGCCAGCAAGTCATTGGAAGTGTAGTGGTGGTGGCTGGATGGACCAGGATCAGTGGCGCTGGGCATGGTACAGTCGCGGAGGGGCACCGATGGGCTTTCTGTTGGTACGCCAGCAGCACAGATGTGCAGTGACCACCATAAAGTAGGTCGTAGGAGGGGGAGGAGTGCAGAGGGCGAGAAAGGGGTGGGAAGGTTAGAGTGCCTTCTGCAGAGATCTAATTATAACATGTATTCTGAAGGGGGTCAAATCTGACAAAATTATTAAGTGGGTTAATGTGCATGCTGCAGACATCAGCAAGTAACTGGGAAGTCAGAGTTGTCAGACTTCATTACGTAGCTCAGTGGGTTACTGTGTCTCCTGCAGACAGCCTGTGTGTAAACTGTATGTAACTGGTGTCAGATATGGACCACATGCTTCAATGGGTTAAAGCGCCTGTTGTATAAATTAATATGTGCAACCTAAAGATTACAGGGTTGAAGGCCCACCGTGGCCACCTCAGCCTCTCATCCTCCCAATGGTGATAATAATAGTAAGGTGACAACACTGGATATTGTTGGTGTTTTGACTGCGCAGGCTGTCACTGTGGTGCTACATTATGTAGACAAGTGCAGCATTGTCAGTGTCGAGAAAGGGAAATCCCTTCCCTGTCACAGGTCAACGCTCCAGTGGTTTTACGCTTCGCTCAGCTTCAATGCAGCAGCCAGGCAGGCTCTTCCGTCAGAGACATATGCAGGCGCCGACATGTTTGATTGTGTGTGTGGTGCGACGAGCCCGTGAAGCTCCAACCCGCACTTCAACAGGCAGTCAGGCCGCTAGGTCATTGTTATGTAATGGTGGGTTGAACATTGCATTGGTGCACTTATATTCAGAGGGCGACACTGAAACAAACTGACATGTTGGACAACGGCAGTTAGTGTTGCTACCGTCACTGGTGTCTTTTGGTACACAAAGAATAGTTGCTATAGTGCCGAAATATACAGTATACCATACACATGCAAACTCATATATGCTGACCATTCCACACCGTGCTATGCCATAACACAACTTAATGTGAGATAACAGTTCAGCATAACACAGACTTGCATCATAATGCAGCCTATCATGGCATACATAGCACACCGTACGATACCATACACAATAATACAGTATGAATATGAACAGTGTGGCATAATATAAGAAAGCGTAGCGTAGCATAACACAGCATGAACTGACATGACAGTACACAGCAGGATATAGCAACACATACAATAACAATACACGGCAAAGTACAAATTAAAAGTTCAACAGAACAGAACAAAAAATAACACACAGTAACAGGTGCATTTAGAGGAGAAACTCTATCTTATGCAACGCACCAGAAAAAATAGATGACCACCGCCATACACAGAAACACAGAAATAAACCCAAGAACACATCCCCACAAACACAGTCACACACGGTACACACATGTGGGACACACACATTACATACACACATCCCACACCACAATGGGAAACAAGCCAAAATTATCAGTGCAATGGTAAATGTACAGCTATACAAGCACAGAGAGAAAGAAATGGAGAGGTAGATTTGAGAATATATTCACACTAACCCTAAAAGTCACACAGAAGTACAACAGACACCAGTTCAGCTTAAATGCACGCAACCGACCCATTAAAGACAGCTACATCTGGGAGCAGACCCACAACATAACAAGCTCTCACATGCATACACAGAGACACACATACACTCGCATCAATGCAAACATAGCTAGACCTATGAATAGATTGGCCACACACACAGATATCCAGGCCTGCAAGTCTCCACGCAAATACCAAGATATGTCAGCACTCGCACACGGTGAGGCATACACACAAACATAGCTATATATTAAATATTGCACATAGACTCAGACTGGAACAATTCACTACAGTTCCCAAAAAACCTATGCAAGCCTTCACACAGACATGCAATTCAGCAGCGCACGTACATGTGGACATGTAGGGCCGGTCGCTTGATACACCGCGTGGCTCCCCCCCCCCGTGAGTGCCAGGACCCCTGACCTCCGCTGCTGCCTCGCTCCGGCTGAGCGCCGGTTTATTGCGCTATTCCTGTGGATTGTGCCAGTATTGTGTTGTCTCTGCTTTTGCCCCCGTTTTTTCGCCATTCCCTTCTCTTCTGTACTGCTGTTTTTGCCATTCCTGTATTTTGCTGTGCCCCTGATTATTTAGCTGTCCCCGTGCACCCGTGATTGTTCCCGATGCTTCTTCCCCTCCCCGCTCCCCACCGCTGCTCCCCTGCGGCCCGCCCCCTTTTCTTTTCTGTTCCTGCCATTGGCCACCCCGCTCCCGCCTCCCAGCTGCTCCTCCCTCCCACTTGGCCATTCATGGAGGTCGCCGCACGGTGTTGAGCTGTGATCTTTGTCCCTGCGTGCAGGGCCGGTCGCTCAATACACCAGGCGGGTCCCCCCCTTGAGTGCCAGGACCCCTGACCTTCGCTGCTGCCTCGCTCCGGCTGAGCGCCGGTTTGTTGTGCTATTCCTGTGGCTTGTGCCAGTATTGTGTTGTCTCTGCTTGTGCCCCCATATTTTCCCATTCCCTTCTCTTCTGTACTGCTGTTTTTGCCATTCCTGTATTTTGCTGTGCCCCTGATTATTTAGCCGTCCCCGTGCACCCGTGATTGTTCCCGCCTCTTCTTGCCCTCCCCGCTCCCCGCCACTGCTCCCCTGTGGCCTGCCCCCTTTTCTTTTCTGTTCCCGCCATTGGCCACTCCGCTCCCACCTCCCAGCTGCTCCTCCCTACCACTTCGCCGTTTATGGAGGTCGCCGCACGGAAGCGCAGCGGACGTGCGCAGCGGGCGCACCGATTGTGCGCTGAAGGCGCGCCAAAGGCAAGCCCGTCTACACCCGTCCGCGCCTGGACCGCGCTCAACGCCAGGACCCCTGGCCCCCGAGGATGCCATCCCTCGCACCACTAAAGAACCCTCCCAGCAGGCCCAGAAGCAAGTAAGCCCCCTGGTTCAGCAACGAACTCAAGGACTCAAAGAAGAACTGCCTCACCCTCGAGAAAGCCTGGCGTCACGATCAGACCTCAGACAACATGACTGCCCTCAAGCACGCCACCCGCAAGCACCGCCAGCTGATCCGCACCACCAAGAAGATAGCATTCAGAGAACGACTGGACAACAACGCCCATGACAACAAGGAACTCTTCAGCATCGTCAAAGAGCTTTCCAACCCCAGCGCCGGAAACAACAACATCACACCCTCGCAAGACCTCTGCGATTCCCTCGCCTCGTTCTTCCACCACAAGATCGCCGACATACACAACAGCTTCGGCGCACCAATCACGCACCCAACCGCCAAACTAACGCCTCCTACCACCACCCTCTGCAACTGGACCCCGGTCAGCACCGAAGACACCACCCACACGATGAACACCATCCACTCCGGATCACCTACTGACCCCTGCCCCCACCACGTCTTCAACAAGGCCGACTCCACCATCGCACCCCAACTGCGGGATATCATCAACACCTCCTTCCACACCGCCACCTTCCTGGAGAGCTGGAAGCACGCCGAGCTCAGCGCCCTCCTAAAGAAACCAACAGCGGACCCCACCGACCTCAAGAACTTCCGCCCCATCTCGCTCCTCCCTTTTCCTGCCAAAGTCATCGAGAAGACCGTCAACAGACAGCTCGCCGCCTTCCTCGAGACTAATGGATCCCTCGACCCCTCGCAGTCCGGTTTCTGAGCCAACCACAGTACCGAGACCGCCCTGATCGCAGCCACCGATGACATCAGATCCCTGCTCGACAACGGGGAAACAGCAGCCCTCATCCTCCTGGACCTCTCCGCAGCGTTCAACACTGTCTGCCACCGCACCCTAGTACAGCGCCTCAGCAACATCGGAATCCAAGGGAAAGCATTAGAGTGGATCATCTCGTTCCTCGCCGGAAGAATCCAGAGAGTCCACCTCCCCCCGTTCAGATCCGAGGCCACCGAAGTCATTTGCGGCGTACCACAAGGATCATCACTCAGCCCAACCCTCTTCAACGTCTACATGAGCCCCCTCGCAGCCATCGCACGCCAACACAACCTAAACATCATCTCCTATGCCGACGATACCCAGCTGATCCTCTCCCTCACCAACGACCCTGCCACCGCCAGAACCAGCCTACACGAAGGGATGAAAGACTTCGCTGAGTGGATGAAGAACAGAAGCCTAAAACTGAACTCAGACAAAACGGAAGTCCTCATCCTGGGATCATCGTCCTCCGCCTGGGACGACTCCTGGTGGCCCCCTGCCCTGGGCACCACTCACAAGCCAACGGACCACGCACGCAACCTGGGCTTCATCCTGGACTCCTCCCTCTCGATGACCAGACAAGTCAACGCCGTCTCCTCATCGTGCTTCAACACCCTGCGTATGCTCCATAAGATCTTCCGTTGGATCCCCACCGAGACCAGGAAGACCGTCACCCAGGCACTCGTCACCAGCCGACTGGATTACGGGAACACCCTCTACGCCGGAACCACAGCCAAACTGCAGAAAAGACTCCAACGCATCCAGAACGCCTCCACAAGACTCTTCCTGGGCATCCCCCGACACAGCCACATCTCCGGCCACCTGAGAGACCTGCACTGGCTCCCCGTCAGCAAGAGGATCACGTTCAGGCCCCTCACCCACACACACAAGGCTCTCCACGAACTTGGCCCCAAGTACCTCAAAGACCGCCTGACCTTCTACGCGCCCACCAGCCAGCTACGATCGACCAGCCTTGCCCTCGCCGCCGTACCACGCATCCGCAGAGCCACCGCCGGAGGAAGATTCTTCTCCTACCTGGCAGCCAAGACTTGGAACTCCCTCCCCATCCACCTTCGGATGACCCAGGACCATCTTTCCTTCAGGAAGAAACTCAAGACCTGGCTGTTCGTGCAGTAACGTACCCCTCTCCCCCAGCGCCTTGAGACCCTTCCGGGTGAGTAGCGCACTATACAAATGTTATGATTGATTGATTGATTGTGTTTACAGAACACCTAAACAGGCAATGTCGGGGAGACAACCATGCACACTTACAAGTGCAATGCCATACTATCAGTGTCTCCCACCTCAGGAACAGCCCAGTAGGTACATTTGTACAGGTACATACATATAATCTGAGTACAGACATACGCATACAATCTGAATACAGACATACATCTATTGATTCTAGTGTGCACAGGGATGTAATGTAAATGCCCATGTAGATTCAAGCGCATCCATACCTACACACATGCACACAAGCATAAACACATCTGTATTGATGTTTGTACGCAAACACTTTTACGTAACCATGGACTCCCGGAAGATGCAAAGGAACAATCAGACCAAGCACACAGGCTCCAGATACATATGCGCCTGCACGTTACTTTAAACACACATGTAAACCACCCCTTCCCTACACCAATTAATTGATTACACAGTCAAGTATGCAGGTACTCAGAAATAGACATGCACATAAAACACACCCGCAAACACAGACGCACGTAAAGACATGTAACCATTGTACATGTTGTAGAGAGCCACCCGGCCTCTCCAGTACAATGTATCGGTTGCACCCACGCATCCCTTCATCCCTCGGGGCGGGCGCGCCCCGAGGGCATAAATAAAGGGGCTGGAGACCGCTCGGGGTCTTCCGGCCAGCAGAACAGTACTGGTTGTGTCTAATTCTAACGCGGCGGTGGTCTATATAGTCTTAGGCGGCGCCTCGCTACACTGGTGACAAGGCCGGTAGCACCCCACACGTGCCTACTTACCTCGCGTGGTGCTCCTGCTGCGTTTGTCTTGAATCGCCCTAATCAGCCTGGTCCACCCTCTGCACGGCGTGCTCAACGGAGATCACATCGCGGAGCCCACCCGTGTCGATCTACACCAGCCGATGTTGCTGCCGCCTGCGCTGCCCAGCTTGAGTCTGCCACGTGCCTCCCTTGCCTTTGGGAGCATGTTTGGCTGGCGGTATCGCTGGGGCAGCGCCTGAAGGAGGGTGAGTGAGAAGACAGGCCCACCTGCACTGTGCAGTCCTGTGCGTCTGCTGCCCTGCCGTGTCCTGCAGCTCTAAATTCCCGGCTGAGGGAAGAGGCCCCCAGAGGCAAGACTGCCCCCTCCAGTGCCTGCGTGCCCGGCGACTTCCTCAAGAGATACCTATTGACGTCCTCAAGCAGGAGCCCGCTCCCACCGCAGTGCCGGTCTGCACGCCATGTGACCCACCATCATCAAGCATTGGCAAGACCAAGCCTTGAATGGCTGATTGGGGAGACAGTAGGGACAATCTTCGGGGGCAAGAAACTTATTAAATGAAAGAAAAAGAGACAGGGAGACCTGGAGCAAGACCGCTGTCAGCTGTGGCAGGGGCTACATAGCCAGAGGGACACTGTTGGGGGAGCGCTGCAGGTTGAAGGGGAGAACAGAAGAGCGCACATCGTGCGTGAGGCCGGCAGTGACTGAGCTAGGCCAACTCAGTCTTCATCTCCACCCCCCCACATGCACACCTGCAGGACTGGGTCAAGAAGGGCAACTACGCCCTCCTGCTGATGCAGGCAAGGAACGCAACATAGAGCCACATGCTGAAACGTCCGCCCCAGATGCAGAACGTCTACACGAAGACCACACCCTCGCGTCTGCACAACGCCACAGCCAAACCAGGATGTCTGACCCAGCGGCAGGCGCTGCAGCTCAGCAAGATGGCGGACAGAAACCCAGTGGTCGCTCTAATCCTCCACCCCGGTGTACACCCATACCACTGTCGCACCACTACCACCTTTCAGCGAAGCCTCGGACCCCACGACAGCTGCACCCCGATGGAAGGCCTGGGTCGGACGGCTCAACCACTACTTTAAGGGGACAAGGGAGACGGATGGCACCAAGAAGCGGTCACTCCTCATCCATTATGGTGGAGCAGAGATATATGACCTCTTCGAGACACTCCCCAGCACAGGGAGGGAAGACGACTATGAGGCAGAGGTTGCCGCTCTCAATAGACACTTCGACCTGCAACTCAATCACGATTTTGAGAAATGCAAGTTCAGGAGGGCGTGGCAGACCGAGACTGAATCTGCTGACATATTCTACGCGCGGCTACACCGTCTGGCTAGCACATGCCCCTTCGTAGACCAGCAGGAAGAGATTCGTGATCAGATCACCCTTGGCTGTCGCTCGAAGCTTCGGCGGAAACTGATCCTCCGGCAACCTGGCATCTTGCTGGACCAGATCGTGGTTCTCGCTCGCTCCCACGAACTGTCTGATGCTGGGGCGGAGGAAATGGAGGCCGCCCTAGAGACGCCGGTTGTCACTTCACAGGCACCCAAGATCTCGACAATCAAGGAGGAGAGAGTAGAAGCCTTCCAGAGACGCCCCACGATGCCTCGCCCAGTGAGAAACCAACCACAAGTGGACTGTGTGGATATTGCTGTGAAGATCATCCTGCAACGGCCGTCTGCGGGGCAAAGGGGAAGACATGCTCGCGGTGCGGAAGACAAAATCATTATGCCCGAGTGTGCCGTGGTGGGCGGTTTCGACCGACAACATCAAGACCGTGGAACATGTCTGAGAGGGTCCGACAAATATCCCTGGTGGACCCGTCACCAGTGCCAGATGACCAACCGCAGGGACGACGTCCCATATACGAAGATGAAGACGACGAAGAGGTATTCGTGGTGTCGTATGTCAGCCGGATAGGAACTCGTCGGCGGCCACCTCCCATGTGCTCTGTGTCCAGCGACGGCACGGATGTGCGAGCTCTCATAGACACCGGAGGCTCGGTCAACGTGATGGACTCCGATCAGTATGACCGCCTATCATCGCGACCTCCTCTAACACCGTCTACTGCCCACATCTACACCTATGGAGGAACGGACCCGCTTCCTCTATGCAGCATCATCCAGGCCACGGATGTCAGCGGCAGCTACACCATGGAGGTGAGGTTCCACGTCACCGTAAGACAAGAAAGGGACTTTGCTGAGTTGCCACACAGCGGAAGACCTGGGGCTCGTTTTCTTTGCTGATCAGATCCACGAATCACATGCCGAAGCAATGCTTGAGGAATTCCCGGAGCGCTTCAAGAGACTGGGGAAGCTGAAAGGCAAAAGGTTCAAGCTGCACATTGATCCATCAGTACGGCCGGTGGCCCTCAGGCACCGACGTGTGCCTTTCAACCTACGCACGCAAGTGGAGGAGGAGCTGTGTTGATATGAGACTGACTAATACCGCAGTGAAGAGGGAGAGACACATCACCCCCACGATGGACAACATTGTGGCCGACCTGAATGGAGCGAAGTAGTTTTCGAAACTAGACCTGCACGCTGGATACCACCAGCTGGGGCTGGAACGAGAGAGTCGGTATATAACCACTTTTTCAACACACGTGGGGCTACGCAGGTATAAGAGACTTAGCTTCAGGGTGTAGTAGGCTACTGAGGTCTTTCAGAACGCGATTCGGGAGACACTGCTCGGGCTGCAAGGCGTGCTCAATCTCAGCGACGACATCTTGGTATATTCCCACATGCTTGAGGAACACCATGTCCATCTCCGGGCCACTCTGAGAAGACTGGTGGATTGTGGCCTAACTCTACACAAAGCCAAGTGTTCCTTTTATCAAGAGAGCGTAGACTTCTTTGGGTACACTTTCACCCGGGAAGGACCCTGGGTTGATCAGAAAAGGCTGAAGCTACTCGGACAGCCAGCACGCCACAAAACCCTACAGAGGTGAGGAGCTTCCTCGGTATGACCACGTATTGGGGACGCTTCATCTCCCATCTGGCCGCCATATCCGAGCCACTGTGTGCCCTCATGAGGCACGATCGTAAATGGGAATGGACGCCCGCGGTCAAAAAAGCGTTCCAAGACGTCAAGGTGGGCCTGCTGGACAAAACCATGACGGCGTACTTCCACCCATGACGCCGAACAGAGTTGATCGTTGACGCCAGCCCGGTGGGCCTCGGGGCAGTCCTTCTGCAGGAAGACAACCCAAATGTATGGAAGCCAGTGGCATACACCAGCGAAGCCCTCACCGACACCGAGACCAGATATGCCCAGATCGAAAGGGAGGCGTTGGCGATCAAATGGGTGTGCCAGCACTTCCATCTTTATCTGTCCGGCCAAGAGTTCAGCGTTGTGACTGACCACAACCCGTTGCTCCCGCTGTTTGCGGGCTCCTCTTGGCTCGTCCCTCCGAGGATTGAACAATGGGCCGTGCAGCTGCAAGGGTACAACTTCAAGATGGTCTTCCACCCTGGGGCGCACAACCCATCTGATTACCTGTCCCGTCACCCAGAATCCTCGACATCACCCAAGTCATATGTGGATGACTGCAGCACAGAAGAGTTCGTATACATGGTGTAGCAAGGAGCATGCCCCAAAGCAATGACACTTGAAGAGATTAGCCAAGCCACTTGAGATGACCCCACTCTCGCCTGAGTGCGAGAAGCCCTGGAGAACAATGGCTGGGCTTACTTCATGGACGGGGCTCATGCACTGCGGCCGAAGGTCAGCCATGCACGTCAACAGCTGTGGCAAGTGAGAAGTGAGTTGAGCGTAGGAGCTGAAGGAGTGATTCTAAGAGGACATCTCATCGTCATACCCGCGAAGCTCCAGAAGAGGATCCTCATGTTGGCTCACATTGGCCACCAGGGAATGGCCAAGACCAAGGCCAGGCTATGGGACAAGGTGTGGTCTCCGGCGATGGACTCTCTGGTGGAGGAGATGGTGAGGCAGCGCCATGCCTGCACGATCACAGGAGGAGTCCCTGCCCCGGCACCCATGCTCACAGAAGAGCCGAGCGATGCCCCATGGACACACCTCAGCGTGGACTTCGGTTGTTTTCCCAACCGACGACACATGCTGGTCATTGTCAATTCCTACTCGAAGTCTCCGATTGTTGAGGTGGTGGCCTCCACCGCGTTTCCCCACGTGAAGAAGGTATTGGACAGGGTTTTCGAGATGATGGGGCTGCCAGAAGAGATTAAGTCCGACAATCGACCCCCTTTCCAGGGGAGGGAGTTTCAGGAATACCTTGAGAACCGAGCGGTGCGGCACAGGAAGATCACCCCACTCTGGCCACAGGCAAACGGAGAAGTAGAAGGGCTGATGCGAACCATCAACATGGCATTATGCATCGCTGTGGACCACAGAGAAGATCCTGAAGCGGCTTTAGAACAATTTCTGGGAGCGTACCGTCGGACTCCTCATAGCAACACTAAATGTGCTCCGGCTCATCTCCTGTTCAAGCGTGCCACAAGAGACAGCATCCCGGCTGACCCGACTTGGGTGCCCATGGAGTGGGATGATATTGCCGTCCAGGTGAGGAAGGAGAGGATGATCCGGAAGGCGAGTGAGGCACAAAGGGCTCAGGAACACCAGCTAAGAGTGGGAGACCGGGTAGTGATCAAAAGCCGTCACCCCGGGTCGAAGTTCCGGACGCCCTATGAGCCTGAAGCATGGGAAGTTGTGAATCTCCAAGGCACTATGGTGACCGTCCGAAGAGGACAACAGTCTGTCACGAGGAACGTATCAAGCTTCAAGAAGGCAGTGGAGGCAGATGTAGATCCTGACACATCGGTGTGTCAAGGCTCCCCGCTGATCTTCTCTCCCCCTGGTTTCCCCGATGCAAGGAGCTCTGTGCCGGAGTCACCAAGGACCGCAAATCCAGGGAGTCCGGGAAATGCAAGGCCAACGATCCAAAGCACTGGCACAGAATCGGTGGAGGGCACCCCGGCTGGGATGATGACATCTTTTTCTTCTCGAGCCAGAGGTATGGTCTCCGGCTGAATCCGGTGCCCAGTCAGCGGTTGAAGGACTTTGTGTTCACCTCTCCATAAGCTGAGCGGTTTTGATGGACTAAAAGAAGGAAGGTAAGTAGAGAGCCACCTGGCCTCACTAGTACAATGTATCTGTTGCACCCACGCATCCCCTCATCCCTCGGGGCGGGCTCGCCCGAGGGCATAAATAAAGTGGCCGGAGACCGCTCAGGGTCTTCTGGCCAGCAGAACAGTACTGGTTGTGTCTAATTCTAATGCCGCCGCGGCACATATAGACCTAGGGCCCGCCGTGCTACACCTGTAAAGATCTAAATCTATAAACATGCATGTACGCACCCCTGCTTCAGACATAAGCATACATACCTGCACATGCACACGTGCAATGCACCCATGAACAGCCGGTGATTCTGCACAGGAGAGACGTCCCCAGACGGAGACATGCAGAGAATAATTCAGCTGAAATCACTTCTCTGCTGTCTCCTGAATCGTACCCCCAGGTCAGAAGAGAGGTGAGGGGCTGCCAGCAGCTGAAGAGAGGCACACTTGGAAGAGACTCGCGCTATGGACAGACCGCTCACTATGAAAAGATTGTGCAGATAGCAGAGTCTGGAGAGACCGCACTCACCTATGAAACACAACAAACGCGCGCACACACATCCGCACACCACACATGCATGCACACAACACACACACATAACTTTAAACAAAGCAAATTGCTCAGTCCGCATATCAGTAACAATTGAATGATGACACAAGTTTATATCACTTATTATTAAGAAGCCGACCCTTGTGTCTGGTACAGCCTGCTTGCGCCCCAGGGTCCTGTGTTTTGAGTGAAGTATGAGTCTTTCCTGGATTCTATGCCGCTCGCCGAGGCAGTGTGTACGTATCTGCTCTGAGCATTTTCTTTCACGACAATATCTGAGGATGGCACCGCCGAGAGCAGCGCAGCAGTATAAACTGCCAAATCAAGGGTAGTTACGAAGCGGCAGGAGAGTTGTCCTGTGGAGAAAAAACAGAATCAAGGCAGGCACAAAGGTTGTTAAAGAAAACATGCTGCACTCCTCCTGCATAGGGATGGGAGATGAGATGGGAGGCCCGGCAGCAGAGTTGTTAAGAGCTGTGTTTTTTTTTTCAAAGCGATGCGCACAGGGGCGGATTGGCACTGCGGGCACTCGGGCATTGGCCGAAGGGCCGGTGTCTCAGTGCCCTCTGTGGGCCGTTTTTTTTTCTCCCCTTTCCCAGTCCACAGAGAGCTGGGAAAGGGGAGAAAAAAAACGGCCCACAGAGGGCACTGAGACAGAGAAAGGAAAGCAGCTTTGCTGGGCGGCTGTACAGTGTTTCTCAGCTGTGGCCTCTCCTTCACCCCCTGCCCTGCAAAGCAATCACACTGAGGGTGGGCTGGGATGGGGTGATTGTGCTAAACAACACTCAAAGCTTGGGGGTCTAATAAGAGAGTCAAACAAATACTCTCAATTACTTGCAGGTGCTCATTAAGAGACATACAGGATCCTATGTCGAAAATACTACCCAATGCATTTTCTTCCCAGCAAAGGTAGGTAAGACCCAAAGACCAGAGATGGATTCCCATCAATGTCTTGTGAGTGATCTCATAATTTTATCATTTGGTCATCCAAAAGGTTGGGATGGGGTACCTCTAGATCATTGAGATACCTTACAATCCACCTTATAGGCCAGGGAACAAAGCCCACAGTCGCTCGATAGACCATGCGTGGGATCCCTCAATGGGATTCAATGCAGTGAAACAAAAAGTGAACAGGTGTGGAATCGAAATTAGAATAGTAAGCATACAGTGAAAAACTTTAATAGCTGTATGTTTCTTTCTCATTAAAAACAGGAACAGTGCAAAAGATGCAGTTTAAACAAATACCGGCATGTGGGCCGACATGTTTCTGCCAAAAAAGGGGGAAAAAACCTTCTACGGCTTCATCAGGGCCTCTGTTCTAGAGAAATTCTTGTCACTGCTGGTGCGTGCTACCAAGTGAAACAGCCATCCATAAAGTGATTAACTAAAACCATAAAGGATATAACTTTTTCTATTCCTCCGTGTCAAATGGTGTTGTTCTCACCCTTCATGACAGGGGATAACGCCTCACCTCACCTGGACCAAGCTCAGAATAAGGGAGGCCACGCTCTCTCCGTCGTTGCCTCAGACTATGGCTGAGATTAGGGGAGGCATCTCTTCAATGACTTGGTCATTCACTGCATTGAATCCCATTGAGGGATCCCACGCATGGTCTATCGAGCGACTGTGGGCTTTGTTCCCTGGCCTATAAGGTGGGTTGTAAGGTATCTCAATGATCTAGAGGTACCCCATTCCAACCTTTTGGATGACCAAATGATAAAATTATGAGATCACTCACAAGACATTGATGGGAATCCATCTCTGGTCCTTGGGTCTTACCTACCTTTGCTGGGAAGAAAATGCGTTGGGTAGTATTTTCGACATAAGATCCTGTATGTCTCTTAATGAGCACCTGCAAGTAGTTGAGAGTATTTGTTTGACTCTCTTATTAGACCCTAGGCTTTGAGTGTTGTTTAGTATGTTTATTAGGGGAAGTTAGCTTGGGCAGGTCTTAAAAATTCCCTTGGACCCTCCACTTCCTGTTTTGTGATTATGGGGTGATTGTGTGCAAGAATCGGCCTCCTTGGGGGCAGGTGTTGCTTAGGCCTTTGAGCCATTTTCACCTCGGCCCCCCTGAGGCCCACGCAGCCCAGAAACAGTATTTGTCTTAACACCTCGCCCACAGCCCTTCACATTAAAGGCATAGTGGGCGGGGAAGAATGGGTCTCACTCTCGATGTTTGGAACTGGCACCATCTTCACCTCAGCCTTCCCCTGGCTACCATGGATGACCAAGCAGCTGTGTTTTGTTCTCCTCTGCCAGGACTTTGCCCTAAGGCCATGGAGGGCTGATTAATTTACTAATAGCAGGGGCCTCGCTGCTTTTCAGGTGCTCCTGTGCTGGAGGGCTCGAATAATTTTGTAACAGAAAGGGCGTTTGCTGTTTTTTTTGTTACTCAGCTTGTAGGCCATTGTCACCTTGGTCCTGTGTCCTTCCCAAGAACACTTTCCTCCCATTTTCACTCCTTGTGTGTGCATAGGCCTATGTGGCCTGACGCCAGAGTTGCAGAGATGGGGAATCAGGTTTTAGTCCCAGCGTCTGCTCAACACCCTGTGATTCTGGGCAGATCACTTCATCGCCCAGGCCCTTATATATAAAATCAGAACTTGTGTACTGTGATTGGTTCTCATGAATAGAACTCAAATAGCCTTTGTCTTGGGCTGAATTCACACTATATAACACAGTCAAATGGAAAAACAACTATAAAAAATAACCATTTGCCCATGCTTTCTGATTCTGCAAAGGGAACATGATAATTAAAGATGACACTTTATAAAAACACATCCGTATTTTTTACCACAGCTTTTCTAATGCAAAATTTTAATTTAGTTCCCCTTATTGCCTCTCTGTCTGGTTTTCTTATGTTGTGGATTTCTGATTTATGTGATGATTAAAGTCTAGGACATAGCTGGTTGGGAAAGAGTTTCAACGACATTGTGCAGGGTGTTAAGACTGCAAGTAAGTATTCGGTTTTCAGAACTGCAGTGCTCCTAGTCTTTACCAATGTTACTGGCTCAGTAAGCTTTAAGAGGCCTAATTTACTAAATGTTTCTCTAAAAATTAGACCTCAAAGAGTAACCAAATGGTGTTTCATGAAAGAGCACATCCTTTGAATGTGGGCCACACCCTTTTGAACGTGGGCCACGCCCCGCAAAAGTGGGCCACTTTTTTCGTCAGTGCCCGGGCCAAATTGCATGCTGTGTTCATTAAAGAAAAGACGCTGCGCACCTCATTAAGCGGCATGCATATTACATAAAACAAGCAATTGCAGCAAGAAGGTGAAATAATCTCTTCGCAGGCATTGCAAGAGCGACTCCGGGGGCGGGCGCATGTCACAATGTGTGGGAACCAGGGGGGCGGCGAGCGGAAAAGGAGGCTTGGTTAGCTGAGTAATGAAGGTGGAAGGCCAGAACCCATGACCTAAACCACGAAGTTCCAATGAAAATAGAAACTTCCAAAGCCTACTAACAACACCTCCGCTCTCCGAACCTTCTAAGCTTTTCCTGCGGCCCGTTCCGACGCTGAGTGCACCACTCCAAGGTGTTTCAGTGGCGCGCACAGCCGGAAGTCCATGTATGGCGCTTTTACCTCGCAGGAGACAGCGCGATAAGTACTAACAGAAGGCGCTGCTGCTGGCTCCGGCGAGGTAAACGCCATACATGCACGAGTACTGATAGGAAACAGTGCAAAACATGCACAAGTTTCAACTGAAGTCTGGAGCGATTGCAAGAGGTCCTTCACAGCAGTAGGCGAGACCTAAAAAACCACTTACCAATGAAAGGGCGCGGTATCACAGTCTGTTACTAGTTTAACCAGTCAGTGTTTCATTGTGAATGTGCCGAGAGATATTCCTACCGTGCCCATTTGTGTTTGTGTTTACCTAACAGTGTTGCGAGGCCTTGAGTACAGGATTTAAAAAAAACAGGGTAAATGAGCCATAAGGATGGCTACCAACTTCCAAACATCCCTGTAATTCCACAGCTCTGAAGAATTCAAAGAGGCACTGAAAAGCCCTATAAATGACTGCGTTTATATGTTACCTCAGCCTTCCCTAACTTGACTCACTGTAGGTAGCTGATGTGTAGCTGTTTCTCACACACATGTATTGTTTGAATGAGTAAGAGTTTCCATTTTTATTTCTTCACAGTTCTCACGTACAGATTATGAGTAATCAACACCTGGAAGCCAGTTCAGCCATTTCGGCGTTTGTGTTCAGTGCTGTATTTGGGTCATAGTAATGTGTCTCTAATGCTCCACCCAATCTTGCACTCCTTGGCCTGTACTTGTTCTAATCATTTGTAAGATTATTTGCAGATGCTGAAGGATTAATTCTCGAATAAGTGAATATTAACACACACTGTGTTTGTGTAAATAATCAAGGACTTTGCAATAGAGATGGTATTTTTTGTATTCGAGGAAGCAGGCACTGATTGCTTGTTTGCATTGTGAGTAAGCAGCTGCTTTTCATCGAAGGATGTGACCTGTTTATCTGTGTTTGCTAAAGGTGAAGGAATGGCTGAGTCACCGCCTCTTGGTTGAAAGTTGACACTTGCACAGGATTGTCTCAAGTGGATTGGAAATCACACAGTGACGTTTCCAAACAAAGTGCAAGGTTTCTATTCCTGGGAAACCGAAAGTTAGCACAAGGTTTCTGTACTTGGGAAACTGAAAGTAACACAAGGTTTCTGTTCTTGGGAAACTGGAAGTTAGCACAAGGTTTCTATTCCTGGGAAACTGAAAGCTAGCAAAAGGTTTCTAGTCCTGGGAAACTGAAAGTTAGCACCACATGAAACCGAGGGCCCTTGTCTGCCACAGGGCAGAGTGGGGCGTTTATTTTTATCTGCCTGCAATCTTAAAGTGAATTCATTCCTGATCTGTCCTGGCTTCAAATAAAGCAATAAGTCAAAGAAATATCTGACTATATAAATTCACTTTAAACACTGTGTGGGATTTGCAGTGGCGGCATTGTGGTGAGGGGATGGCACAGAAAAAAAAGTAATAAATAAAATAAAATACACTTACTTTCCTGCGAGAGCTGGACATCCTCCCGTATCGGTATTCTCTCCTCAAGACAGGCTACCAACTCCCAAGCCAATCCTGGCGCTGCTCTCATGCAGTTAACCAGCACAATAGAAGCGCCAGGATTGGAGGGAGCAGCCTCTCTCAGCGCTCTTAAGAGCATTGGAGGCTTATGCTTTTTCTAACCCAGCTGTTTTAGACAGCTGGGTTAGAGAGGTCTAAAATGGTCATGTCTGACTGGGCGTCGCAAGAAGGCCAGCCAAAGAGACATGCACATTTTAAACTTAAGTACACAGCTCACTTCTGTCACTCAGCAGTAATAGCCCTGCCCTGTCCTGTTGCTCAGTTCGGGATGGATTGATTGCTGAAAAATAAAATGGTAATAAATAAACTTTATTACCATTTTATTTTGCAGCTCTGACCTGGACTTTTCTTTGTGGGGTGACGCTCCTCCTCTCAAATGGATTTGTTTTTATTAATGTGGAATGTTTAACATACGAGAAATCAAGCTTATGCTAAGTTATGACAATTTTGTGCATTCCTTCCATCTTGGATGTGACATTACAGCATATCAGATGAGCACTGTTGCTGTTCTTATTGTTTTCACTGTAATAAAGAATTGTATGCTTTGCACCGAAGAGACTAAACTTTCCCAGACCCATGGAGCAAGATGTACCTGTTCAAGGCCACTTAACTGTTTCACACAAAGTAACATAATATGTAACAAATCATCAGTGGCCTAACGATAGCCCCACAAACTCCGTAGTGTGGGGGCCCGAGCTCCAGATAGCCCCTTCCGGCGCTGTGCACGAGTAGTGGGCTTGAATGGGTCTGGAGCGTGGCGGGCGTAACTTGCACGGGGCCTCCTCAAGTTTAGTTACGCCACTGCTAATCATGTCACAGGAATAGAACACTGGTAATGACTAAATCCAATGTAATAGAATAGTGAGAAAATCCTTGAAGGTGTTCTGTAGCAAAACATGTCTTCTTGCTTTTTCTCATTTGATGCATACCCTGTGAACCATGTATTTGTGTAGTAGATATATGAAATGCTTTGTGTAAAGTCCTATAAAGGGGCATGCTTTTCCTCTGTTTGGGGTTCACCTTTTCCATTTCTTAGAAGGTAAATCTATTCTGGATTTCCGGTACAACTTTACTGAGTTCTTACTGTAGCGTATGATATTTGCTTTGTTAGGTTTGAAAATCCCATCCCTGCAAAACACTCGTTTCATGCTATATTAGGTTAGCAGTGTGTGGCTAAATAAATGCCATTTGTATCCACGTTATGCAACCCACTGAGTTGTCCCCATAAAGTGCAAAGCTTCAGTTAGCAAGAGTGACTCCATCTTGCATTTCGTAATCCCTATAAGACTACTTTGGCTGCGCTCAAACTAGGCCTCATTATTCAGTATTGCTTGTCTCAGCAGAACACTGTACTTTGATAATATGTTCTCTCTTGTTCAAGGTTGCTTCCTGGCTCACTAATGAATAGGCCGTTCTGCCCTAGCATACATATCCAAGTGCGTAGTTTCTGTTCCCACGTTAGGAGATGCTGAGACCCAGCGGCGTAGCATTGAGTCGTGGATAACATGTACCCATCTGTCAGGTGGTAGCTCATCACTCTGTGCCTCCTTTGTTCATTTTCGGCCAAGGCCGGTAGTTTTCCATTGTGGGCATGGTTGTAGGCTTCTCGGAAGGAATGATTACTCACTGTAGACTGTTGGGGGGTCAGTCCCTCTGCCGACATCTCAGTGTGCAGGTCAGATTGGACTCCTTTGCAAAGTATTGGTAATAAATGCACGTTTGTATTCTCTACTGTCTAACCGACTCTTCATTCTTGGGCAGGCATAGCAGGTGGTTGTAAGTAACCCGGGTGGCCCTTCAGGGCCGCTACCTTCCGCTATTATACTAACTAATATATAGTACAGCTTATATATTTCCGTATTAATATTCTTGAAGTAAAACTTTAAACTTTAATCCTGGACTGTCATTCTTATTGAGAATGTTTGCAGCTAATCTAAATGCATACATTTTACCAAGAAGAGACGATCCAATGGGGATAACCTAAGTCTGTAAGGTACTACACTGCTCCTGGACCAAGCACTCAGTGCCCTTTGTAAGTAAATAAGAGGCAGGTTTGTGGACCGACAGATGTGATAGTGATATTGACAGGACCTAGTTGGACTAGGTAAATTGGATATAGAAGCAGCAGCAGGTATAAAGAAATCTGTACTACTTACTTCGTCACTTGCAGTATATTGTTTCTTTTTTTATTTAAAAAGATAACAAAAAATCTGCATATTAGTACAATTTCTGGTCATTTTCCTCATATTTCTGAAGCCCTTTTGCCAAATGTAGCCACAAGATGTGAGTCGTTGGTGCCGGAGTGGACCTCCAAATGTTTCCTTTGGGGCTTCTTGTTGTCTGGGTCTACCTATGTGTCCCCAATAACCTCTTCCATTTAATCAGCACCTTCCTGCAGCTGTATTGCAAACATCAAGAAGTATTGTACGTTTAAGACCTTCTCCCATAACCCTTTACATTCATGTGCTGCCATAGCCAGACACACTCCTCTTTGTTATGTTATGTTATGTTATGTTATGTTATGTTATGTTATGTTATGTTATGTTATGTTATGTTAAGAGATTTGTAAAGTGTATGGCTGTCCTGGCAAAGGGACGTCCGAGCGCTAGCAGACTTGAGAGGGGGAACAGAGAGGAAACGAGGTCAATGAAAGAGCCAGGGCTTAGCCGCCCTCTGAAGGTCAGATAGTTGGGGATGCTTCTGATGGACAGCGGCAGTGAGTTCCAAAGGGCCAGAGCTAACACCTTGAAAGAACGCTCTCGGGCTCTGGTTCTGAGAAAACGGGGAGACTGGCCGATTGTAAATCACGTGTCGGGTTGCAAAGATTGCCATAGCCTGCTCAAAATCTCGGGACCCGAACCCGTAAGAATCGTATGAGTAAAACAGCACACTTTAAATTTAATTCTTTGTTCTATGGGAAGCCAGTGAAGATAGCGCCAAAGGCTGAAGATGGAACAACGCCTAGGAAGGGCAAATAGCTCTCGAGCTGCTGCGTTTTGAGTGCGCTTCAGCCTTTTCAACACTGACTTGTTGGATCCAAGGAGCAGAACATTGCAGTACTCCAGCTTGGCTAGGACAGTGGCTTGAAAAATCAGTTGGCGAGTGTAGAGGTCGAGCAGACCCAAGATGGGTTTTAGGCCGTGCAACAGGCAGAAGCATATTCCTGAAACAGATTTGGCATGCTCTCCATAAGTGAGAGCATTATCGAGCCAATGCCTAGGTTTTTTCCACAGTTTTCGGCTGGGGGAGTGAGCCGAGCTTTCGAGGCCACCAAGTGCTGCCCCATAGGTGGGAGTCTCTGCCTAATACAAGGATTTCGCAGAGTTCAATTGGAGACAATTGTCTCCAACCAGATAGAGTTAGCAGTCAGGTCCTCCTGGAACTTGGTGGCATCTTGATTGGGATTATTCATAAAGGAAAGCACCAGCTGTGTGTCATCAGCGTATGACACCAAAGAGATGTTACAGGCCCTAGCCAGCAGGGCCAGCGGCCGGATGTAAACATTAAACAAGGAAGGACTCAATGCTGAACCCTGGGGGACACGACAGCGCAAAGAATGAGTATGGGAGTGAAAAGGGGGTGCAATAACTTGGAAGGTCCTGTTATCTAGAAAAGAAGAGAGCCAGATGAGCGCTTTATCCGTGATACCAATCTTCCGCAGCAGAAAAAGCAAGATGTTGTGGGAGACTGTATCGAAAGCAGCACTGAGATCCAGTAGGATCGATGCCGAAGTTCGGCCCTCATCGAAGGCGCCTCTAAGTTGCTCAGTGACCTCCAGTAGAACATACTGTGTCGAAGTCTGAAGACATTTTGACAGGGGTCTAAAATGGAATTGGATTCCAAGTACTGGGTCAGAATGGTGTTGACATGGGATTCTTTGATTTTAGCTCAAAGAGGAAGCCAAAAGATCGGGCCTCTGGTCTAGAGGCATCTAAGGCTGTTTTTTCTTTTATAAAGGGATGACTTTCACATGTTTCCAGTATTGCGGAATACCAGCCGAGGATAGAGAGAGATTAATACTTTATCGGCAGCTGGGTAGGAGGAAATCCTGGAGCTTAATAAAAATATCGGGTTTAAGAGGGTCATCTGGGAATCCAGATTAGTGAGCACGGCCTAAAGGCCATCCATGGTCATCATAGGAAAGGTAGAAAGGGAACCATTTGGGGGAGCTTTCTAGGGTGTCCCAGACTGTCATTTTAAGGGAGAAGCTATCATAGGTTCCCGGGACCTTATTAATGAAATGGGTGGCCAGCGCCTCACACTGAGCATTAGACATTATTGTATTTTCTGTGGGCAGAGGGGATTTCACAATGTCTTTTAAAAGGGAAAACATCGTTTTAGAGGGGTTATTTCTAGTATTAATTTTGATGGCAAAATACCCTGCACATGCGTTCAAGACCATTTTGTGGTATAATTTAATGGTCATCCTATATTATAGTCTAGGGTCGGAATCATATGAGCATCTCCAAGCCCTTTCCAGATTCTTACAGTTCTTCTTAGCTGCCATAAGTGACTCATCAAACCAGACGTTAGCCTGAACTTTCTTGGGATATGCCAGTTTGGCTTGGATACATATGTCTAATGCCTGGTTGACCCACCTCCCGAAACAGTCATTGGCCAACTCGATATTGGCGGGCAATGCTGGTTTTAACGTGCTGAGAGTGTCTCAGAAGTTGGTGTGCACTAGTTTATGCCATGGGCATTTGATGAGACGGTTCCCATAAGGGTGAGATTTAGGACCTGCTAGGTTTACAGAGAACTGGATAAGCAAGTGGTCAGTCCATGCCATGAGTAGTGGGGTCGAAATCTCGGAGAGTGGGATGTTGGAAAAAACGGGGCAAAGGAGATGCCCCGCCTCATTTGTGGGCCCTGAAACCCACTGTAGTAGTTGACCCACTGCCATATCCCCTAAGAAATTGTGGATATCATGATCATTTTGGTATTCCAAATGGAGATTCAAGTCTCCAGTAACAGTAAAGTTGGCCGTTCTAAGCGCTAGTGTAGTAACAGCGTTACTACTGCATAGCCCTAAAACTACACTGGCTACATTGAAAAAGGAAGGATAGGGAGAGCAACTATGGTTACCACATAGGAGTCTCATGCGGGTACACTAACTTGTGTGCCATCAAGCAATTTGTCATCGATTAATTAAAGGAGTCAAATTACAGTGCCACACTGCCAAATTTTCAGTTCACCTTCCTTAACCCTTCTTTTCTTGTGGCCACCCATTCTTATCTTTTTTTCCTTCCTTTGAGCTCTGGCCCCAGCTCCCACTTACCTTTGAAAGGTCCTCTGAACAGCCTAGGGACCTTTCATACCTGCTTGTCTGCCACAAAGCCCAGCCTAGCTGCTCTTCAACACTTTCCTCTTGTTCTGCTTTCACTGTGCTCTCTGGTCTCACTCACACCTCTACTCTCTTGCTTCTTCACTCTGCATTCTGTGATCTTTTGTGCTTGGCGTCTGGACCAGTTTTGTCTTTTGTGCCCGTTTGCCTTCTCTGGATTTTGTGCTCTTTGTGTCCTTATGTTTAGTGCCATTTTGTGTTTGTGCTCACTTGTTTTCTGTGCCCGTTAGTTTGTCTTTTCGGCTCTTGTGCTCTTTTGTGCTTTTTTGCTTTAGTGTCGTTTCTTGTACCTGTTTGTCTTTGTGCAATCCTGTCTTTTGTGGCTGCTTGTCACGTCTGCCTGTTTCATTGCTCCGTATTCTGTGAGCATTTTTATGCTCTCTTCCAGTCGTTTGTGCTCATATTGGTGCCCGTTCTGTTGCCTTTCTGCTCCTTCTGATTTTGCTCCTCCTGTCACCCTCGCTTCTCCCCTTGATGAAGACCCCCCTCCTACCCACACTTTTACTGCCTCCCCATCCCTCTCTCCTTACCTGCTCTCCCATATGCCTTCTCCAGCTGTGGTTTCTCTCCCCTCTCCACCCCCTGTGCCTCTCCCTCACCTATGACCTACTTAATTGCCACTTGACTGCTGGCGCACCAAAAGCAAGCCCATCTGCACCCCTCCATGACTTGACCGTGCCCAGTAGCACTGATCCTGGTCCATTCAGCCACCACCCCTACACTTACAATGAGTTGTTAGCACTCAACACCAGGTGAAATTATGAAACATGTCTCAGCCTGTTGCCCACACCCTCCATCGCAATGGCCATGCCAGCTGGCAACAAGATTGTTCATCGCAACAGGCTCCGGAAACCTGGAAGAGACCTCACAATCATCCATAAAGACAACATCACCTTCACTACCTCAATGAAAGAGCCAACCACGCTCACAGGACACTTGCATGTCCAACTGAATCTCAACTCTTCATGACCATATCAGGCACCCTCACTTACTGACCACGAGGACCACGCACCATCTTCAGAAACCTCCTCACTCCCATCGCCATAAGACCTTTACTTCTCCTCAGCAACCTCAACATTCACCTCAATGAGCCATCGGACTAGAGAGCCTTGACAACATCAGACTCACCCAGCCCTGACTCACATCACCAGACACACACTCAACTTAGTCTTCACAGCCGGCAACAAGATTACCTTTGGTCACCTCACCCCGCTCACATGGACAGACCACTCATTCATACACTTCAACATCCATACACCTCACCCAGCAAACCAGAGCCAACCATCAACTTTAGCAGCAACTGGAACCACATAACAGGAGCTGACTGGGCTCACACCCTCAGATCCATCCAGCCTATCCTAACAGGTGATCTACAGAATGACTTATCCACCTTCAACAAATACATTTCAGACTTTGCCAAGACCCTGGCCTCATGAATAAGATCAAAGCGCAAGCTCCAGCATGCTATTGCATGGAAGACAAAATAAACTCCAAGCGCTATTGCAAATAACTGGAAAGAAGATGGAGAACCCGCCGAGACAACACCATCAGAGACACTACCAAATTCGCACTCAGAAGGAACCAAACACAGATCAAAGATGCCAGTAAAGCACCCGCCAGTAAAGAACACATGAACATCGTCAATGAATTCACCAACCCAGCAGTAGCCTCCAACACCAATACCCCTTCACAGATTTTCTGTAATGACCATTCTTACTTTTTTCCCAACTAAATACTCAAGACCTACACAAACTTTGCACCCCAACCCACTGTAGAGGACATCATCAAGCAACCCCGACCACCACCAGCAGCACCCACCTTCTTACAAATTGGAGCTGCTCTACTACAGACAACACCACCAGAATTATGCAGACCATTCACTCAGGGTGACACACAGACCTCTGGCCCACCACGTGTACAATCTGGGAAGCACATTGCTCAGTGGCAAGCTCATCTCCATCAGCAACTCCTCATCCTCAGCGAAACTTCCCTGACAGCTGGAAACATGAAGAGGTCAAAACCCTCCTGAAGAAACTCTTGGTCACCCTAAAAGATCTCAGTAACTAAAGGCCCATCTCACTGCGGCCCTTCCTGGCAAAACTCCTGGAGAAAAAGATTAATAAGCAGCTCTCTGAGCACTTGAACAGCACCACTTACAGCCAAGGTGCTACAGCAACCGCAGCATGGAAACCACACTCCTAGGAGCAACAGACAATAAACGGTCCATAATGGACCGAGGAGAAACTACTGATCTCATCCTGCTCGACCTATCAGAAGCATTCATTGCCATTTCCCATGGCACCCTCACCGTCAGACTCCAGGGCTTAGGAATCCAAGGCCCACTCTGAGCTCAATCGCATCCTTCCTCTCCAACAGGACACAATGAGTCAGACTCTCCACTTTCACCTCTGAATTCAAGAAACTTGTCTTCAGAGTCCTCCAGAGCTCCTCCCTTAGCCCAACCTTGTTCAAGGTGTAGATGGCACCTCATGCCTGCATCATTCCAACCTATGGCATTAACATTGCCTCCTACTCGAACAACACTCAGTTCATTCTCTCTCTCACCGACCTGAAAACGCCACCAGGACCAACTTCACCACCTGCATGGCCAATGTGGCCAACTGGATGACAAAGAACTGCCTCAAACTGAATACAGAGATAACGGAGATCCTGATCTTCATAAGAGCTCCTCCTGACACTCCTCCTGATGGCCACCTGACCTGGGTCCCACGCCCACTCCCAGAGACCACACCAGAAACCTCAGCATCATCCTTTACAGCAAACTCACAATGAACAAACAGGTCAACACTGCCGTCGCATCCTGCTACCACATCCTCAGAATTCTTTGCAAGATTTTCAAATGGCTCCCTACGCACACAAGATGCATGGTCACCCAGACCTTCATCACCAGAAGACTATACTATGACACTCTATGTCGGCATCTCCAAGTAACTCATGCAAAATCTCTAGACCCATCCAAAACACTGCTGCCAATCTCATCCTAGTCATTCCCAGAAGCATCCACATCACTTACAACTTTGCCGTCCTAAAATGGCTACCCATCCAGAAATACTGCAAATTCAAGCTGCTCATCCACGCCTACAACGCCCCCCACAAACCAAGACAAGAGTACCTCGATGACCGATTCCAACTCCACCAAACCTTTAGACAATTACTCTCATCCGCTCTCTCCTTCACACAAATCTCCCACATCTGCAGAAGCGTGAAAGGAGGGCACGCTTTGTCATTCATCGGCATCAACAACTGGAATGTACCTATTGAACACATCAGGACTGCCACTCCACTTCTCAACTTCCGCAAGAAGCTGAAGGCCTGGCTGTTCAACTAGGAGCACCACCAGGCCTTGCTCCTGCTCCAGCACCTGGATACGCTCATGGGTGAAAAGGTGTGCCATTCAATACTAAATTGCATAACATAACAATAAATGAAAGACTCAATATTCCTATCCAATTCACCTTTTGTTAGTCTGCCCCATGCTTATTGTTCATGCTACCTCTGCCCACTCTACCCACTTGAACTGCTCTTTATAACCCCCCGCTCCATTACTTTTTCCTCCCCTGCGTTCTTCCCTTGCTGACCTGTACAGTTCCTCTTCCCTTCCAAAATACATCTTCTGTTGTCAATACCCCAAGTTTCAGCCATTTCCTTTCTCATAATCCTTCCTGCCGGCACCATAAACGTAATCCATGCGCTGAACATCTCTTCTTCTTCCTTTACTTCCACCTCTCATCTTCCCCACTGGCTGCATTCCTACACCCCAGGCACACCTCATACTGATATAATTCTCTCTATTACAGAATCTCTTCTTTGGTTCTGCAACCTCACTGCACTGCTTGAACAGTCTCTAACCTGTGGCTTCTCCATTACTTTAGTGAGCTACTTCTGCCGCACCTAATTCCAATTTCCAAGCATCCTTCCCCGTTGTACCCAGAGACTGTTTGCATATTGTGCTTTGTCTTAGTGCCCTCCCACTTCATTTGTGAGGTAGTACTAACAGAGTATCCGGCCGGCCGGCAGGATTACGAAGAAAAAAAAACTTGAGAAGCAGGGCTAGTTATCCAACCAGGGAGCTGTTTGTGAATCACAAAACAAATCTATGTGAAGAATTACTAAAAATAAAATGATTACTGACAAATATATATCTTTGCTTTCAGCCTTTCACTTATTTTATTTTTTGTTTGCCATATTTCTCTTTTCATAGTGCTATTACGGGTTATATATTGATGGACACAATTTTATAAAAATCACATAATCACATTTAGACCCTACAACACAAGACATTTATAATCACAAAACAAAGATAAGATATTATTAAGCTATCATGGCCACAATTTAGGACCAATGTATCAGTAGTGGTTATAACTATTCTTTCAAAGGTATATAATCCACATGCAAGATAGCCTAGAGAGAAGACACCTACTTTTTTTCTCAGCATAAACAATTATAAAAATTAATCCTAGGTTGGCTCCTTTAAATCAAAATAGAGTTGATGCGTTTCGGTCTGTATGATTTCAAAGGCCTCATCAGGACCAGCGGGTGATAGGAGACCATAATTCTAAAAGCAAAAATATTGTGTGTGATCTTATATTTCAATTTTTCTTTTATGTATAACTACTTCAGGCTAGCCTAAGTAAGCCCATATTATCTTTAAAAACTAGGAAGAATTTGAGTGCTGGTATACGCGCACATTGCTAGATGCCTAAAACAAAAAGACATGACTAATTGAAGTACCATGAGCTGCTCATCGTGAATAACTAGCCAACAAGATGAGCCATCTGGGAGACTGCATGCCCAAACCTAATAAACAGGCTGGAGATTGCTTAGCAAATCTCAGGAGGCGTTTATATACAGTGTGCAGAGCAAATATGCAAGTGACACATGATCCATAAGAAAAAAGTGAGTTCCAAGCCCGCTGTGCATCTACTTATGTGTGCTTGAACGTTAGCCCCTAGTGATTCATGCTAAGAATCCATTTTCAGTGTGCAGGCATTACCTCGATACGGCGCTTTGTTTAGCACCCACTGTGTATTTAAAGAGTATATGCGTACAGGGTGCTCAATAAAATGTATTTCTCCAAAATCCTGTTTGTATAGGAGCGGCTCCATCACCTGTAGCGAAAATGTTTTGTTGTATCAGTGGCAGCTGTGCATACAAATACGCCAGGCCGCGGAAAGTAATAAGAAATATTTGCTGTTTTCACATGCTTTGAAGTGGACTGTAGTCGAGAAATTTCCTATTGTAGTTTATTGCTAAATCTGAAACTGTCAACATGTTTCTGTTTATTTTAAATCATTTTTCATAAGTAATTGTAATAATTAAGTAGTGTGCAATTTATTATTCTAACATGCTTAATTCATGTATTAACCTTTACCTTTATGTTGTGTCAGTTTAATTGTATGCCTTAATACCAGATACATTAACTTAAACTTCTAGTATAATTCTGTTTATACTATTTTACATCCTTCATGCTAAACTTATCAGAGCACTGTAGTAAAACATTGTGTATACATAAAATTACAAATCACACCTTAGGAAAATACACAACATACAATACATCCTCCCATGACAGTAGAGTTTCAAAATTTACATTGGCTCACTACACATGTTTTCTCCTCAGATGTTCAGTGTGAATTAATCTAAGTTTCCACGGATGTAAATGTATTCAGTACATCTCCTTGTATAACAATATGATTCGTGGTGCAGAACTTTCAATGGCAAGTATTGTCATCGTCCTCTTACAACCCAATAATATTTTAATATGATATAATTTGTGTATGTTTTATATGGTATCTGTGGGTCTCATTCATAAATTAAACTGGAAATGTAGTTCCATTGGATTAAGCTAATGTAGTGAGTGCATTTTTGACTTTTTTGTAACATTCAAAGAATTCCAAGAGTAATCTGTGACTGTGGCCGATTCACACACGTTTTTACATGGGTAAACATTTTCAAATATATAGACATGTCATAGTGAAAAACTACATTTTTACTAATGTATTTATGTTTTTCTACAGGAAAAGTCATTTTCCAGTGGAGATGAGATATGATTCCTTGTACTCCACCACCAATTTTGGGATGTCACTCCCTTTCCAACCAGAAAACCTATTCACTCCTGTCCTCCAGGTTCAGGGGGGGAAGCAACCAGTCTAGCACCTATAAAGAGTTGTGAATAGCAGAAGCCCATACATTTGTGGAGGTTCGCTATCTTATGCGCGTTAGTCCTCACAGAGTAGCCCACATACGGGCTCCTCTAAGCGGATTTGCTCACACCGAAATTTCAGTGCACTGGCTTGCTGGTAGAGATTTCCGTATTCGCAAATGTATTTATTAGTGTGAACTCATATACTGCGAACCTGTAATGAGAACTTACAGCCATAAATTCACCTGTTAGCGCACCAAAGTACAATTTAGGTGCACACATATATCGTGCATTGGGTCCTCTGTTATTAGCTCACACTAGGTCACTTTCTCAGTCAGGCCTATTCTCATTGGTCTAGTATTTCAGAAAAAAAATGTTCTGCTCTATGTATCCAAGGTTTTGTTTTTCTTTTCCAATGAAAGTTCCATTTAGAATTCGATCGCATGCACTCTGATCTGCTGTGGCCATAACTATCTCTAATGGTCGCATCTTCTCGACTTTATTGTTTCCAGAAAATATCTCTTCCCTTCTAGATCCCCTGGAGAAGTTGTGAGAGATCCTTGGCCTCTTCTATTTTGCCATCTCGCTCAAACCAACCGGCTATCTTTGACAACTCATATTTACAGTGAATTTTGCTCTTTGTTTCACAAGACATTTTGAAACATTTTACAAATACGTTGGCTGCATCATTTAGCAAATGTTTCTTATAGAGTAGAAATCGTCCGAAGCTGACATAAAAAGCTTGTTGACATTTCTCACTGGCATTAGGGAGCTCCCTCTCTAGATTATCATATATCTCTTGCTGGTAGGCCTCTTGGTTATTCAACCCATATGCTTCTGCTAAGGAAATTTTTGCAAAGATGCAATGTGGATCCAATTGAATGGCACGTTTGTGAGCCTGGATAATTGCTGCTCTAGCCTTTTCTGATGGCAAAATGTTTACTTTCTCTATGAGTTGCCTCTGGTACATGAAGCCCAGGTCTCTATGAAGAAGAGAATAATCTCCAACTTCGGAAATGGCTTGCTTTAGGATGTCACAGCATCTGTTGTTATGTTGTTGCTCAAAGACGTGTGCCGCATTCCTCAGGACCTCAGGATCACGACTGTTCTGCACCACATTTTCTGCGAGCTCTTGCGCTTGATCAAAGTCTGAATCCTTAAGCAGTATAGCCAGGTAGGCCCTACACTCATAATTGATTGGCTCTTGATGGATGATATCTCTAAGTTTGGAAATTGCTTTTTCTTTCAGTTCTCTGGCTGCACGGTTGCGTTGGGCCACTGCATAACGTGCTATAGCCAGCCCAGCACTGAATTCCACATTTTTGGGGTTTTCTGACAATGCTGCCTGGAAACAGCTTGCTGCCCGCTCTCCGTATCGAAACCCAATTGCCATTAGGGACCAACCAATGATTCCTCTTATCTCAGGAATAGTTGCTGTAGTTTGAGAGGGATGAGAAAGGAACTGACTTATTGTGTCAGATTTGTCGAGGTATTGCTCTACCATTTCATAGTTGCACAAATGATAGTAGATCCAGGCGTAGTTTCCAGAGATGACCAACTTAGGCCCTATCAAGCTGGCTTGTTGACCTTCTCCCAAACACTCTTCAGCTGTCCTAAGACTTTCAAGGGCCTCCTGGTATCTTCCTTCCCGCTGGTGTATATAGGCCTGCAGTGCATAAAAGGTGGAACGGTTGTTGTAAGGCGTGTGTTGAATTCTGACGTTGAGACCTTGCTTCACGTGTCCTATATCAGTTTTGTCTTGCTCCTCAAGACTCCAGGTGAAGTGACACTGAAGCTTCTCCAATCTCTCCTTCAAAGGCATGATACTGAAATGAAAAGAGAGTCAGGGAGAACATGTTATACATGTATCACTTCCTGGGATCAGTCCGCTGGACCTGTCAGCATTGCAGTGCTTCATTTCTTTTCCACAATCTGTGTGCGGCATTCTTTTTGCCTTCACGTAAGTGTATGTGACTGTGAGTAGGAGAATGGGTGTTAAGAAGGCTGGTTTCAGTTGCTTGGGGCAGTGGCAGGTGGGGAAGTTTAAAACAGATGGGGGTCTGGGGGGGTGGGAGGGGGGAATACCGGACACAATTGTATGGAGCCAGTGAGGAATATGAAATGTAAAAAAGAAAAATATGAGCCAAATGGTACATTTTACTTCTCAAATACACAAATAATTTGGTTAACAATCAATGCATTTTCCAGGCAGTAATAACAGGACCTTAATGGAATATTCTAAAACATCAAGTAAACTCGACCCTATCCTGCAGTGTTTAGAGATTTGCCTCAATGGGAGGGAAAAGCATTGCACCCAGTCAGTGCCTTTCACTGCATGAGATCCCAAGACAGAGACCAAAACGCAATTTGTTGACATAATCTGAGTCTCCCAATTTTTAAAATATACGAAGAATGAATGAACGAAATGGCATTTATATTCAGTGAAATACAAAAAACTGCTACTTCTTGAACAAAGTGTCTTCGCGCATAGCATCTTGAAGGATCCTGAAACCTCTTAGGTGCCAAGGTTTCAGATTGCTATAAGTAACAATTTCATAATGGCAGTGTAATTATGAGTGAACGACACACAGATGATGGGTAGAATACAGAGCAAATCAAACATTCACCCCCAGTCAAAAGACCTGGGTTAAATCCATTGTTCTTTTGCTCACCAAGCCACCCTAGTTTAGACCCATCTACATGCAATTCAGTCTTTACTCTTTGCCTCATGGGGACAGTCTAGTCCGAACTACCAGGCCAAGTCCTCCATGGACCGGATACAAGCATCCTGGGACCGGTTTCACGCCATCACCTTTCATCAGACAGGTTAGCTTGAATCCAGTGACACAGTGAGCCGGGCTCAGGTCGGGGCATACCCGGCGCTTTTAGGGCGAGAAAGCAAAAGACACGCAGATGATGAACAGAATGCAGAGCAAATCAAACATTCCCCCCTAGTCAATATATCTGGGTTCAATCCATTATTCTTTACTCACCATGCCACCCCAGTTTAGACCCAGCCATATGCAAATGAGTCTTGACCCTGAGCCTCTTGGGAACAATCCATCCCGAACTGCCTAGCCATGTCTTCCCTGGACAGGAAACAAGCATCCTGGGAACGGTTTCGGGCCATCACCTCTCATCAACCAGGCTAGCTTGAATCCAGTAACACAGTGAGCCTGGGACCTATGTCTGTGCATACCTGGCGCACTTAGGGTGAGAAAGCAAAAGACACACATATGATGGACGGACTGCAGAGCAAATCAAACATTTACCCCCAGTCAATAGATCTGGGTTAAATCCATCATTCATTTGCTCACCATGCCACCACAATTTAGATCCAGCCGTATGCCAATCCGTCTTGACCATGTGCGCCATGCCTGCAATCCACTGCCTGTGGCCTAGGTAAGCCACTCCTCTAACAGGGTGCACTAGACCACAGATGAGGGTCCATTTGCATGAGCACTGTACCAATACAGTGTCTAAGTCCATTCTTAGACATTGTAAGTGCAGTAAACCCATAGGGCCCGATTCCCAGAACTAACTTAAGTAAAAATCCTAAACTTACTACTTTTGGTATTCACAGAAGGCATTTAGTAGTGGTAAAGTTAGGATTTTGTCTTAAGTCTGTCTTAAGTCTGTCTTAAGTCTGTCCTAAGTTTTTCTTAAGTATGTCCAAAGTTTGTCTTAAGTCTGTCTTAAGTCTGTCTTAAGTTTGTCTTAAGTCTGTCTTAAGTCTGTCCTAAGTTTGTCTTAAGACTGTCTTAGGCCTGTCTTAAGTCTGTCTTAAGTCAAACTTAAGACAAAATCCTAACTTTACTACTACTAAATGCAATAAGACGAGCTGACCTTACCCCCCTGGGCCCTGCGACCTCTACTCTTTCCTCACCCTTCGATCTTTCCTCTTTACTTCCTCCCTCTCTCTGTTCTTCACTGCTGTTTCCTCTATTGGATCTGTACTACTGTTTGGACCCGTTTGGTCCTAAGGACTCGCCAGTTCTTGTTCCTAGGTTGTACCTGGCCCTTGGGGCTGAGCGATCAATGACAGTGACTGTTAAATGCGCAGATAACGAAGAAGCGCGCGGCCGGCCCTTCTGGGTTGTAGGCATCCCACTATAACTGAAGGTTGTATTATTATTGCGTCCCTACTTTGTTTCTATGCATTCTATTTGACGCGGCCGGCCCTGGCAGGGTTGTAGGCTTACCGCTGTGTTTATGTCACTATCAAGATAACCCTGCTTGCGGGGCCATAATAAAAAGATTTGAACATAAAAAGTAGTAGGACAGACTTAAGACAGACTTAAGACAAACGTAGGACAGACTTAAGACAGACTTAAGAGAGACTTAAGACAAACATAAGACAGACATAAGACAGACTTAAGACAAACTTAAGACAAACTTAGGACAGACTTAAGAAAGACTGAAGACAGACGTAAGACAAAATCCTAACTTTACTACTACTATATGCCTTCTGTGAATACCAAAAGTAGTATGTCTAGGATTTTGTCTTAAGTTAGTTCTGTGAATCGGGCCCATAAAGGTCTGGAAGTTGGTCATTACTAATTCCACAGCTCCATAAAGGGTTTACTGAACACAGTGAAGTTTAGTAGCAATCGTCTCAGCACACTCAACCCACACTGATGCCCGCGGGGGATTTAATGTAAAATGCACACAGAGAGCATTTTAGAGATGCCCCCTGAAAAACGACCAGCCCAGGTTCCTGAATGGCTTCTCGCCATACGCCACCACCAGACAGGTTTATGGAACCCTGGGTAGAGAGCCTCCACTCTCTGGGTCCAAAACAAAGCTCATCCTAGGCAGAGATGCCATGCCTCCTCCCCCAGGATGGGCTGGATCCATGAAGAGGAAGCTTCAAAGGCCTGTCACCTTTGTAAGCTGTCCCCTTCTTTTACTGCCTTCTACTGCCCCCAGCAACTGGCTCCCACCCGATCTGACCCCCACTTTAGGCAGGAGAATCTGCAAGAAATCTAATTTTGGAGGAGAAGGGTGCACACCTTTGCCCTAGGTGGGGGAGGCGAGGTTAAGCACACATCTCAGTCCCACCATCTTGAAGATGAGGGGACCAACCAATTAGGAAAATGCTCATGCTCCCCTCCCACTTGAGGGTGGCATAATAGGTGGTGCACTCACCCCAGGGAGGGCACTGATTGGTGCCAAACTGCACACCCCTTTGAACACTTCGAAATTTAGTATTTAAAGGCCACCTTGAAAATTGCCTACTCAGATTGAGGAAGAAAGAAGAAGGACCGAAGAAAAGGACACCAACTGCTTTGTCCCCAGCCCTATCGTCCGGTCCCAACTCAGACCTGCCTACAGCGGAACCCCGGTGTGTCCAGCAGCCAGCAATCCCCAGAGCCCAGAGGACCTGCTATGCACCCATCTTAAAGACGCTGTCTCCTGTGAGCACAGGATTTGCTCAACAAAGACTCAGCCCCAGAATACAGATCCAGGCGCCCATGCGATTTTGCACCACTCTGCACCCGATGCCCACAGCCCGAGTTCATGTGGCCCAACACTACAAGATGTCTCCCCAGCGATCCTGACCTGGGATCTGGTGATTCCCGACCTCCCTGAAGCGTCAAGCCAATGCCTGCAGTCTCAACCTGTAGGGTTCCCACAACAGAGACCGAAGCTGGTAAGATGACCCGACGCCAAAAGAAAACCCCTGCACCTGATGCCCTACATTCTTGGGTGGCCCAACGGACAGTGCCCAGGCATCCAACAAGAACCCAACTTACCTCTCCAGCCAGTGGTCACCTTCAGGAAGTCTCCCCCACCGAGATTGCAGCATCTTTTCCAAACCGGAGATCTCCATTGGAATTTACAGAGTACACAACATCTCCTTGGCACTCTGCATCTGGCTGCCCCTGTGCTGTTGTGTTCTTATCTAGGATCCTAATTCGATATTCCCGATTTATGCCCTTGTGAGGTTATAATCAATAATGTCCTGACAAAGGCATAAGAATCAGATTCATATTCAGTAATAGCCCATGCAATCCAAAGCACAGCATGGCTACTCCCATCGACTCCTAGAAAGCACAACGCGTTCTTTAAACAAACCAAGCCTCCAGCAGCCCGGGAAAACCCCCCCTGCTTTTGTTTTGATTTGAACAAGAACTCCTGAAGTCCTGCAAGAACTGTTAGTTCTTGGTGACGTCTTATGTCCAACCTTACGTCAAACCCGGCACCTTTCAGGTATAAAATACCAACAGCTGCCTTAAGCAAAGACACAGGGGTTTGGAGCAGAGCGGCCATCTACTTGCCCGAGAGCCCAGCTGATGCGAGTGCCCACGGAAGCCGCCCCTCCTGTTTGACGCACTGAGAGAGACGCTGTCTTTTTCTCCAGCCGAGAAAATCCAGCTCCAGTGTTTCCAGCCTACCCTTGCAGATACCAGACCTCCCACATTCTATTACCAAGGTACGGAGCTGACTAAACCCTTAGGAGAATTCTTAATGCAGATTCTTGGCAAAATTATCTTAACCAACTTAACTTAACACTGCTACTTACTTGTCCCTTCCCACGTATTAGGCTTAGGTCAGGTACACCGGGGTAGGCGTAGTTAGAAGCACCAGTTGAGCCTTTTAGTCAATGTATTTATGTATGTATATATTTTAACCATTTTAAAGTATCAAATGGCTAAGAAACCGTATCAATGCTTTTACAGTATTATTTCATAATACTACTTTTACTGTACGCACTTTACTTTACTTTAAGTATTGCAATTGTGGCAATTCATTTCTCTTGCATGAGAAGGAAGACTGCTCAATAAATAACACCTTTTTATTGAAAATGCTGTCTCTCTATTTCTCTGCATTCTGGTGAAACTAAGTATGCACTGCTGACTGAGTGAAATATCTGTCTATTGTTTTCACACGACTCTAGAGATATACTCTTATTCTGAGGGAGTAAAGTTGTCATGTTTATGCAGTTGTCGGAAACTGAATCCCTTCTTGTCTGAGCGAGGGAAGGTTATCCCTCCCTCTTCTTTCAAGAAAGTTTCCAGTGACCTCTGAGCTAGCTGGCGCAAACCTAAATTAAGTTTAAAATAGTCAGTAGAGACCTAGATGACCTCAGTCCTACGTCTACACTGCTGTTTATGTTATTCCAATGCGCAGAGCCTATTGGGAAAATAGGAACTACACTACAGTGCCACTGGTAGTACAGCACCTGTGATGATAGTTGGCCCTGCAGTGCTGATCCCTACCTCAGGAGCAGAGCTCCCACAGCCAAATGGTCTGCTCACTGGCAGTCCTGACCGAAGACCCCTTTTGCCTCTTTGGCCAACATTGGGCCCCTGCACTCTGCACCCGGCCGCCTTATTGCCTGCCGCTGGTGGTGCCAACTGAGTGTCCAACTGGACCTTGGGAAACATTGGTCCTAATCCCCAAAACTCCTACTCATAAGTTGTTTGCTTGCATGAGAACCGTTAACACTCTTTTACCCATAGGAACCAATGTTACTAGTTTAGTTCCTATCAACTTTCTGTTGACCTACTGTTTTGTATGAAAAGAAAGTAACTGTGTCTTAACTTAAGAATTGTCGTACTTACTTGCAAGTGACATCATCCAGTGTGTGATATCTCGGCATATCACCTCAAGTCCTGAAAGTAACTGAAAAATAGTCCAAGAGTAATCAAAAGTAATCTGACTGTATTTTACACTGTTTTAAAAGTAATACAAACCTGTAAACGATTCCAATACAATCCACAGATGTATTTCTGTGTACAGCTCTGCATTTGAAAGTATTTCTCACTTGCCTGTGCCAAGTCCTGCTTGGTTCTACAAAAAAATAAAATATGAGTATACCTTTTTATACTAACCTAATTAGTTCTGGATTCAGTCTCTGAGTGTGTACCATCAGCCTTGATTGAGTGAATACAATAACTGCCTAACCCCTTCCATGCTCTTGACGAGCTCAGCTCGTCATGCAGCACAGTGCTCCTGTGCTCATGACGAGCTCAGCTCGTCATGACCACACCGGTTTTTATTGCTGTCCAGCACAGCAGGGGAAAATCTCTAGCAGCGATGTGGTTAACACACTGTCAGACTGAAAAGGATCCTCTTTGTAAACTGCACGGGAACAGAGATGCTGGCTCCCAAATCCACCCAAAGCCAATAACCCAGAGCTCATTAAATACGAGACTCCGAACTATTTACTCTGAGGGAAGGGGGAAATTGGATAAAATAATAAATGACAAAGAAGAAATCCTCTTGAATGGCTCCGCTCGTCAGTCCGACCTGCAGACCAATACTGGCGGGAACTCTGTGAAAAGAATAACATTTAGCCTTAAACGATACCTTCCTCTCTCTACTCTTCCCCTACCATTATCTCTAACTCTCACCTACCATTGTTTACAAGAGTTTTGCCCTCTCTTCGGTTTTGGATTTAGCTCTGGACACAGCTGGATGTTTCTTTCTTTATTATCCTGCAATTGTTATGTTATGTTATGTTATGTTATGTCATCCGGATTTATTGAGCGCACAGATGCCCCAGCGAAGGGGCGTCCTGGCGCTAGTACAGAACAAAAACCGGATAGAAGGTGGAAGACACAACACAACAACAGCAGAACTAAGGAGCTACGGGGAAGAGAAAGGTTTTGACAGCCTTCCTAAAAGCAAGGAGCTCATCAATGGCACGAATGTGGACAGGCAAGGAATTCCATAGTTTGGTGGCAAGAACTCGAAAGGAGCGACCGCCAATCCTGGATCTCTTGAAACGAGGAACTATGGCGAGGTGGAGAGCAGAGGACCTCAGAGAACGAGCTGGGACGTAAGGGGAAATGAGTTGCTGCAGAATCTGAGGGGAAGAAAGCTTAAGGATTTTGAATGTCAAAATCAAAGATTTAAACTTTATTCTCTGTGCCACCGGAAGCCAATGGAGATTGAAGATGGTTCTCCTAGCTGAGCAGAATTTAGGCAAACCAACCAGAGCCCTGGCGGCAGCGTTCTGGACGCGTTGGAGACGGGAGAGCTCAGCCTGATTGACTCCAAGAAAAAGAGAGCTAGCATAGTCTAATTTAGACAAAATCATGGCTTGTACGATGAGTTGACGGGTGGGAGCGTCAAAGTATTTGAAGGTGGACCGAAGCTGACGCAGAATCCCAAAGCATGATGCAGCGGTCTTTTTAGTATGAGTGGAAAAGCTCAGTTGGGAGTCAAACCATACCCCAAGGTTCTTAACTTCAGTGGCGGGGGTAGGGGTAGGACCGAGCTCATGTGGCCACCAGCTATCGCCCCACAGATGAATATGTTTCCCCACAATGAGCACCTCGGTTTTCTTAGCGTTCAATTGCAGAAAATTATCATTCATCCAGTGGGCCACAGATATAAGTCCCTCACGGAACTTAGCTGCCTCGAGATCGGAGGCCCCACTAATCGCAACCGCCAGCTGTGTGTCGTCTGCGTATGGCACGATGGAAAGGTTCCCACGCATGGCGACAGCAGCTAGCGGCTGAACATAAAGATTAAATAGGGTGGGGCTTAAAGCCGATCCCTGAGGAACTCCCTGGGCAATCGCATGTGGTTTGGATTCGAAGGGGGGAGTGATGACCCTGAAGGAGCGATCAGATAGAAAGGATCTAAACCATTCGTATTCGTATTCAAAAACTTTATTCGATACATAAAATGAATCATAAAAGTATTGAACATACAATCATATCGCATTTCAAATAGGAACACATTTATACTAATAGTATTAAAAACTAATTTGAGGACACATTTAAACAAAATTTTTTTTAAAAGAGACATAATAATAACAATGACAGAGATTCAAAAAAGATTTACAATATAAGATTTTTACAAAAATTCTATACCTGTAGTGCTACCCATAATTCTTTCTAATCTTTAGGGAGATTCTGATAAAATTTAACATTGCACAACAGATTTCCACAGAAGATAAGGATAGCAAATATTCATAACCTTCCTTATAAGTGCAAGGTTGCCTACCCTTCAAAATAGTTTTAATAAACCGGAGTCTTGGCTCTTTGTACAGGGAGCAAAAGAGAACCAAATGCAAGGTACTCTGCCTGTCCTTGTTATTACAAGGACAAGGGGACAGTTTCTCACCCCAGCCCCCTTGTTTAGGGAAAGCAAGTAAAAAGTGAAGGGTCTCCAGCCTGAACCGTGTTAAAAGAAATCGCCATTGCACATTAAGGGTGAATGTTAAATAAAACTGCGGCTGTGGTTTACAAGCATAAGTAGTTCCAATATCAATTATATCCATTGGAGGCTGATTCGCTGACTTCAAATACTTTGTCTTTATCTCTATCTTATAGTTCCCCTTGATTTTCTCGGGGCTGTGGAAATAAAAACCAAGTTCGATTTTATTCAACATATTGCAGACATAAGATAACCAGGGGATCTGTTTAGAATTTTCTAAAGCCATGCAATCAGTAATGATTTCTTTTGTTAATTGCAGGTCTTCAGATTGCCAGATTTTACCCCATAACAATAAAGGGGACATACGGATTATATCGGATACGCTGACCATACCAATTTCGTCATGACAGAAGGTGTTTGAGGTGCTTTTAGGAACTGACAAGACCCTTTTTATGAAGTTATTTTCCACCACCTGTATTGCGGCAGGCATTTCAGTCCCCCACACCCCTGCCCCATAGGTGGCAACAGATAGGCACTTTGAGGTGTAAAGGGTTCTGAGATGCATGATGTGCTTTTGCCCCAATTTACTACAGAAGCGGAAGATACCCTCTATCGCCCTTGTCATGTTCTGGGCTCGGACCTTCATTACCGGTGTCCAGCTTAGTTTACTATCAAACAGATTACCAAGATAATTAAAATTATCCACTTTCCCAATTATGCGGTTGTTTACCTCGAACTTCCTAATAGACGACCCCTTTGGGCCACAGGACATTACAAAAGATTTTTCGAAATTTACCTTTAGGTCTAAGTCAAGCATAAATTTGTCAAATGCATTTAAACACATTTGCATGCTGTTGCCTGTTAGTGTCATTAGGACAGTATCGTCCGCATATGAAAGCATAGGGATGCTTTTACCATAAATTTTTGGGAAATCACAGCCCTGGTTTAGTAGGTACTGTTCTAATCCATTTGTGTAAACCAAGAAGAGGAAAGGCGCCAAGATGCATCCTTGACGCACTCCTTCCGTAGAAGGTATTGGTTTCGTCAATTCCCCTCCAGAGCCAAATCTGATGGACACATTTGTAGCTTCATGTAACCTACGGAGCAAGGTCACCAGAGGTTCCTCAAAGCCCATATCACTCATCATCTTCCACAACTTGCTCCTGCAGACAGTATCGAAAGCGCTTGTCAAGTCCATGAAGGCCAGGTGAATAACAGATTTTTTTTTGGCCTTCATATACTTGCCCATGATCAGTGCCAAATTGAGGCACTGCTCATTTGTCCCCTTTCCATGCCTGAAACCATATTGGGAATCAACTATCAATCCAACAGAATCTGCCCAACTTTCCAATCTCACCAGGATTACTCTGCCGAGGATTTTACAGGCAGCGTCTATTAAAGAAATCGGACGGTAACAACGAGGGTCAGATCTATTACCCTTCTTAAAGATTGGCACTACAGTTGCCTCTTTCCATGTGCCAGGGATGCGGCCAACCACTACAGCTTTAAAAACATTTAATAGAATGGGTGCCCACAGACTGGTATTAGATTTAAAAAGATCCAGGGGGACAGCATCAGGGCCTGGCGCTTTTAATGATGCTCCTTTCCCTAGGGCTTCCTCAATCTCAGTCAATGTAATTGAAGAGCTGAGGGTCAAAGCCGAGGGAGATGGTAGCACCACGCCCCCTGTCTCCTCAACGCTTGGAATTATTAAACAGAATTTAGGATTAAAAATCTTACTATAGTGTTGAACCCATTGTTCGGCAGTAACCTGCATAGCTATGGCTTCACTGTTATTACTCTTAAAAAGTGGGCGGTTTATGACCTCCCAAAAAAGCCTGCTATCTTTCAGTTCTGCTGCCTTTTCAAGATCATCCCAGGCCATATCTTTCAGGTCTTGCTTTCTTTTTATAATAGCGTCTCTATAAGCTTTCCTACTAATCTTTACAAGCTCTCTATTTCTTGGCTTTTGAGACAAAGCTAATTTTAGTGATTTGTGTGTGGCAGAGCACACAGAATCAAACCATCTAAAGGCCCTTTGGCCACCTTTCCCTTTAGGCTTTTTTAGGCACTGTCCTATATGGCAACACAACTTCTCAAAACTTCCTATGACCTTATGTGAATCAGATCCTGCTAGACATGTATCTATTTCAGCTTTACAGTTAGCAGTAATATCATCTTGCAACTGGGACACATTTATCTTCCCCCATTTCAGAGTAACACCCTGATTTTTGTTATATTGAAGAGATTGTTCACAGGACCTTGGTGATTCATGTGTCGGAACCCAAAGCGATAGAATTAAAGGATTATGATCACTAGCGGGATTTGCTACCACCTCCAACTTATCCACGTGTTTAAGAAAGGTACTTGATACCAAAACAAAATCAATTGTACTCATTTCTCCCCTCAAGCCCTGAAAAGTCGGTAGATGCGGGGTGTCTGGGGAAGACCAGGGGTCTACTACAAACAAATCATTAGTTATGATGATATTATTCAGGGCGTCCCCCTGCGGTGTGTGCCTAAAATGGTTTAGAGGCTGGGCATTCAAATCCTCTAAACCACATACATTCGATCCTGCATGGATGCAAAGTGTACAATTAAAATCACCAACCCAAATGAGCGGAGAAGAAGGGTGCCTACAACGGACTTTACCCAAAGCATACTCCAAATCTTGGATTATTGAGGTATCATGTCTATTAAAGATGTTATAGTACCAGTTAATTAATAACACTGCTTCAGGAAAAAGGTGTTCCAATAGCAACACTTGATACCAGTTTGTTTCTACCAGTGTCGAGATTTTGAGATCCTGTAAGTTTGTAGACAACGCAGTCAATATTCCACCTTTGGCCCTTCCTGATGTAGATGGGACAGCCGGGACAGCAAGTGATTGAAAGCCCTCGATGTCACAGGTGGTCCTAGACCATGTCTCTTGTAAACACAGGATTTCATGAGATTTCACAAAATCTAACCAAATCTCATCCTCTAGCTTATTTGTTATTCCGAAGATGTTCCAGGACAGTAGGGATATTAATGAAGATGAAGAAGATGAAGACCCTTGTGTTTCGTGACTATTTCCCAAATCATCTCCTACGACAGTGGTATTTGGGTTAAGCAATGATAGCCTATTCTGTTCATGGCCCTTGTCTGTGTTGACCATTGGCACAGCAACAGACCCTATCCGTGAATGTCCAACAGTCGCATTTTCACCTTCCGGAATTTTCCGCACTAAGTTACCATCGTTAATGCATATCCCTTGGTCTTCTTTTATTCCCCCAGTTTTTACTGATGTTTCTATGGCCTTAGTCCTGGATGGCAGTCAATCTACCTCATCTAGGTTCATTAAAGGGTCAAAGCGATTCCTCAGTGGGATGTTGTTATTATAGTTATTATTATTATTTGGGAACCAGCCAGGGTATTCTGAACCCCGGGACCTTGGTCTTCGCGGGTTATAAGGGACTTGTATAAAATTTCCCATACTTGGTGGCCCCATGAAATTGACTGTCTCGTGCCAAGGAGTATAAAGGTGATGCGGGCCATAATTCGTATTTGGATTATGTGCCCAACCCGTTTGGTGTCTACCATTTATGCCATGTCCTTGGCGGGAGGAATTGTGCTCAGGGAAGGACTGATAGAGATTGGGATAAAAATATTCAAGACCTATGCACTGAATGTCCCCCATCCGCCCAAACCTGGCCTTGCTACAAATAATATCCTTAACCCAGTTATCTCTAAAATTTATCAAAATACAATCACCCTCCAGGTCTTTTTTGCTTGGACCAACCCAGGGGACCCTCCGAACACTTAAGATTTTTGTGACTGTATCCTCAGTCAGTGGCCTATTTGTATTTAACCAAAATTTTGTTTTATTTAGGAGGTCCTCATTTTTCTCATATTTGTTCTCTGGGATTAATGGTACACCTGTCAGAATTGCCATATAAGGGGCAGACTCCGGGGGTATATTTACATAGATCTCTCTACCTTGCAATGGGGTTTTGCTGGGAGCCTGAGGTTTATTCTTCGGAGTTTCCCTTACTTCCTTATTAATCTGGGCCGGTGCAGATGTAGCAACCGGTTTGGCTACCACCGGCGTGTTACTTGGCTTAGTGCCCAACGCATTCCCCTGCTTGGTTTTTATTGTAGGAGTCGGTGCTAGAGAGAGGGTGCCGCTAGATAGGGGTTGGGATATCAGGTTGGGCTTAGGGCCCTTTTTCCCTAAACTGGTGTTATCACTATTAGTTTTGCCAACAGTGGTAGCTGGTGTTTTTTTACTTCCTACCAGGTTTTCCAATAGAGCGGTGTTCTTAGATGTTAGGAACTCCAATTGGTCTAATTTTGAATTTATTATTTGAGTTTTCTCCATTAGGGGGTTCCATAAACTTTTTATAAGTTTCTCGATGCCGACCATTAGGTCTTTATCTTCCTTACCGGGGTGCTTTTTCCCTGATTGTGAGATACTCTTATCAATGTTGGAAAGTTGGGATCCTATCTGAGATAATCTGTCCTCAAATGGGTTTAAAAGCTTTTTTAGCGTTTCCCACACTACGGTCAAAAATTCAACGTCTTCCCCGTTTATGACACAAAATGGTGTTTCATTATTCTCCTTTACTATTGTTAGTTTATCCTTGTCTTGGATTATCTCCAGCGAATCCACCACAACCTCTGATATAGAGTCAAGTGGTAGTTTGATGGTTGCTGGGGATGGGGATGGCAATTTGGTGGACAATTGGGATTTTGCAACCTTTACTTTTTTCCTAGCGTAAGATGTTTGATTTCCACGCTTCCTTTTGGTGTATGGCACTAACTGTCTCTTTTCTGGCGTTCCCCCAGCCTGCTTTGTTAACACCGATACCGGCACATCTTTTTTAGAATCATTCAATTCCTCTATTACTCCAGACATAGGTGTCATTGAAGGATTAGAGGCCAATGAAGTTGATGGTGGGGTCTCACCTAGTGTCGGTATAGTAGGAACAGTTGGCTGATGAATATCTACAGTCGTTTCAAGCAATTTTAGTGGCTGGGCAATAGAACGGTCAGGAGTTTTGGCAAAAGCAAAGGCACCTAAAGAGGACTTTTTAGCCGCAGCTATCTCATGTGACAGCCTCCTTGCAGCGTCCAGTTCAGATGACACTCGACGCTGCATTTTGGCAATCTCATTGTCTATAGCGGAATGGGTTTTAGTGATAAAATCATCTAAGGTTCCGTTTTTTAATTTAGTTTTGGCAGCCCTCTCCTTATACTCCCGGGATGACATATTACCTTGTGATTACAGGACGGGGCCGTATATAGCGGCTTAGAGGGCTGGCCCAGCCCAGTCCACTCAGGCCTCGAACGGCCTCAAACGGTCCCGCCCTTGTCCCAGGCTTCTCCCGCGCGCTCTCCCGCGCTGCGGGAGTACTAATGGCTTAATATAGAGAATAAGCACCCAATAGGTGGAAGGGGTAGGAGGGGTCGGGGAGAGCGGCCCAGGTGTTGCTGCTCAGGGCTGGCGGGTGCTCCTGGGAAATGCAGTCCCTGGTGAGCACACGCACTCGCTCGCAGCCCCTTGAAAACACTCCCTCACCTTTCCCTTCAAACTGCTGCAGGCAAGGACTCCACACGCAGCGGGACCCGCGGAGCGGGTTCCGCAAGAAGTCAGTCAAATAGCAGGGCAATCCCAGACGGGTGAAGCACGATCAGCAAGGCAAGGTGTCCCACCTAAACCATTCAAGAGCCAGCTTATCCACCCCTGCCTCAACCAGACGTTGGAGTAAAATGTCATGGGAGACAGTGTCGAAAGCGGCACTTAGATCAAGGAGCACAAGTGCCGGCGTGTGGCCGGAATCCTCCAACATGCGAAGATGTTCAGCCATGTACAGGAGCGCAGTCTTGGTGCTGTGACCGGGCCTAAAACCATTCTGCGAGGGATCTAAAATATTCGCAGAATGGAGATGTTTTGCTAGAATGGTATTAACATGAGCCTCAGTCAGTTTAGCAGCCCACGGGAGAGAGAGATGCAATTCACAATGATATTATATGTTAGCCTCCCTACACTTTGGTTTATCCTAAATTATTCTCTCTTTTTATTACTCACTCTCTGCCTGTCTATAAACTCCACTATTTTAGATTCTTTCTTCTGTCTTCTTGTAAATCCTTTTCTTATTATTCGCTACTTCATTTATTCAGGTTAACCTTCCTCAAGTAGGCTTTACTAATTCTGTCTCTTATGTATTCTCCTCAGGAATTTCACCATCCGTTCTTTCCTGTTCAATGACCATTAACTGTGAAAATTTGCTCTTAACAATCACAGGGTGAATTACTTCTTTAAATACGGAATGTCTTTACTGAGCTCAGGTATTTTAAGTTGTCACTTATCTGCGTTTCTATTCTTCTCTTCTTGACAGGTTACCGACGTTCTGCGCTGGTCTCTGATGAATTATGCAACCAACCTAGTTGTCGTTCGACTCCGTAGGCAGCAGCAGTTCTTCGGGTTTTCTCTAACAGGGTTTCTCTTCCGATAATCAGTCAAGAAGTTAGTCGCTTCTCTGTATAACGCGACTCGCTCTTAACGTCAACCAGAACTAAGATTTTAAGGGTTTTCTGTTTCACTACTCCCAAAATAACGATTCATTTAACCAAACTTCAAACTCTCTGATTTTCGCTTCCTCTTCGGGGAACGCCGTTAGTGAAGTTCGCAGTTTCATGTCATCGCGCGCCTCACCTGGATTCCGTTGCTTGGGAAGTTAAACACTGGAACGCTGACCGCGGCGCAAACCGGCGGCCATCTTAAGGTTCCAAAACCTGAACCTCTCAGCCCAGGTACTCACCATTGGTCTTAGTTTGCCTTGACAAGCCGGTGATTGTCGCAACTTGTGAATCAGGGATCCTGACACACACCCTCTGGATAACACTAACTGCTTGACCACACTACCACAAGGAGTGCTGTTAGTACTGGTCTAATTTATCCCCTGCTATATCTCTCGGGACTCCCTGGACTCTGTGCAAACGATACCTTACATTGATATAGTATATGCAGAGCCAGCTTTCTACCCACAGCACGCTGCCACTCCAAACCACATCGGCTTTTGTTTCAATCAGGCAGTATTGGAGCATGATTACTTAGCCCTGAGGAGGGCACTGTTTCAGTGTGGTGATGCAGACAACCACACTGAAATGCATCTAATGCCTGATGCTTAGTACTTGGCAGGGCTGTATATCCTCTACCCTACCTACCCCTTTAACACCACCCGTCACAATGGTAACCACAATTGCTCTCTATTCAGGGTGTAGGGTTGTAAGGTGGTAATTGCTTGTGAAACAATTGTGGGTTGGAGTCAAGGATGTGATCATGAGGGGCTATGTCACTTGTGAGGTGGTAAGATCTGGCAAAAGGGGACTACTAGACCTACTGAGCCCCAGTTTCTCCCATTGCTGGCATACATGTTTCATTTCTTTGCTTGAGGTTTTATCTTCATGCAGATTGCAGGCAAAGAACAGGAGTTAATGTCAGCATTCCAAGACAGCTAATCTACTTGGAAGGGGAAAGATGAAAAAATGAAGTTACACATATTTTTCAATGACAGGTGTTAAGCGTCAGCTTATCCCTCAGGTTAGACAGTTCTCACAGGTTCAGACAATTACTATTCAAGAAGCAAATAAACACAATTTGTAAAGAGCTTGTATTTGTATACATGCCGTAAAAGCAATTGTATTCCCTAATTCCACATTTTGTAATACGTTTGATTCCTGACAAGCTACATATATACCAACTAGCTCATTATTTGATAAAGATGGTTCCTGCTCTGTGAGAAATGTGGCTACACCGATGCCATTGCTACATTCTAGCCCCTCTCTCTGAATACCTATTTGTATTGTGGTCCCTGGTTTTGTTCCTTACAGAGACACTGATTAGCTTTTTGGAAAATGGGCACTGCGTTCGACCAAAGTACCAAGAAAGACGTCTGGGGAAATATTCAACAGAAAATAAATGCACTTCAGGTGACATAAATATGTTGCTGTAATAATAGTGTGTCCAAAGATATTGCTAGTGCGCCACAAACCACACATCACATAAAGGTGAGTACAGAAATGAGACCCCCCTCATGAGCATAAGCAGACATGGCCATCTTCCTACAGTCTGCTGTGGGATAGTGGGTGAAAAATGGTGGACTGGAATTCGACCCGAGTAACTGAAAATGGATGAGATATTTGCAAGAATTCCACCATCAGCTTTGTGTTTTGTTAAGTGTGGTATACTGAGTGCAACAGCTATGCCGTGGCGTGGGTCATGTGCTCCTTTGTGCCACTGGACTCAAACTATACCTCACCGACGAGGTGCAGCTTGGTCAAAACTGGTACATTGTTGCTTGTGCTGTTGGGACAAGAGCTGGCATTTTGGATTTGACTGTTCCTATTGGAGCATGATCCATGCAAATTTGCATACATCTGGTTTCCAGCCAAATTGGAATTACCTCAAACTTTGAATATGGGAATTAGAAGTGACCATTTAGTATCCTAGTAAGTTCACAATGGGTGTCTGCTTTAGAACCCAGGCAGGCCATTCAAATGCCCTGAAATTGGGTCATCAGAGAAGTTTACCATTCTGACACATTTACACATTTCCGCCCCCTCTGCACATCCATCTCAGCCATGGTGCACATGCTGAAATTGGAATAAGAGCTTAGAGTCAAAAACAATTGCAACTTTCTGTCTCCTGACAATTCAGACTGCCTCCATGGAATTAAAACTGGACCAATAATGAGCGGAAATGGAGCAGAGATCATTAGCCTGCCATAAAGGTAAGTGAAGGGCCATAGTAAATAGATAGAAGAATGTGTTTTCATTGGGTCACGACACTGTAAAATGTTTTTCATCCATGTGCAGAATGCAGTAGAGGGCTTTTAACTCGGATACAGAGCACAGCAAAAGATGATTGGCTCATTCATAGTTAATGTAGCCACAGCAGCCCTGCATCCTCCACCGCCACTGAGACATATAGAACCTCCATCTTTCACTGTCTCAGAGCCCGGCATGAGTCTCCTCCTCCAGTGTTGCACATTCTTGACAATTTTTCCTTAAGCTCTGTCAGAATAGGAGTGTGGAGGATCCTTGGTGCTACAACAGGTCAATCATCACAACGATGCACTAGCTAAGCAGGCTAGAAGATGCTAGGGATAGGAGTAAGGTGAGTCATAAAGATGACGGGTGAAGTAGGGTACAGATGATCTGACAGGTTTGATATAGAAGGAATGAGAAAGGGATTGGGTAATGAAAGGATGAGTAAAAGGTCCTGAAGAGGGTTTATTCTGGTGTTTGGTCAAGAAGAATGGGGAGAAGAAGTCTGGGAGGAGATGTCTGAGACATGATAGAGAAAAAAAAAGAGGGCGGATTTCTCACAGATCTTGCTGGCACTCTTAGTCACTCAGTGTATGAAGATGATGTCTTACCCTTGTCCTTCATCAAAATCCTCTCTGGGGAAGCTTTCTCATCTCTACTCACAATGCCTCCTTCACACAAGGCATCTTTCCAGCTCTCAAGACATACCAGACTCTTCATCTTTTTAAGAAATCCACACTATACCCTGAAGACCTGGCCAGCCTATGGCCTATTACTAATAGGGGTGGGCGGCCAGCTACGCAGACGGAGCGTAGCTGGCCGCCACCCGCCTCCCTCCCGCCCTCCCTAAATACTTTGAAAGAAAGAAATGAAATAATTTTAAAAGCACTTACCTTGCCGCCGCTGCCCGCCGCGTCCCCGGGGCTCACTTACTTCCGTCTTCGGTCTTCCGTACTAATGCGCATGCGCGGGCGGCCGCGCATGCGCATTTTCACGAGAAAATGCGCATGCGCGGCCGCCCGCGCATGCGCATTAGTACGGAAGACGGAAGATCGCGAGCCCCGGGGACGCGGCGGGCAGCGGCGGCAAGGTAAGTGCTTTTAAATTATTTGATTATTGTATTTCAAAGTATTTAGGGAGGGCGGGAGGGAGGCGGGTGGCGGGGCTGGCGGCCAGTGGTGTTTGCGGAGTGGGGCTACGCGGAGTGCGGAGGTGGGCGTAGTTTCTCGCCCACTTCGCGTAGCTCCGCGAAGCCCCACTCCGCGAACTCCGCCCAGGGTTAATTACTAACCTACCCTTCATCATCATATTCATTGTAAAGGCAGTCTATGTTCAACTCTATGTTCATATCAACACCAACCAACCCGCTGCGCAGCTACCAACCCTGCTCCAGATAACGCTGCAGCAAAGAGACAGTTACGTTCCATATCAGAAATGCTCCGTGGATGTCAAAGAATGATAAGCCCTCCCACTCAAATTGCTCAATGTCTGAACCACCTTTCACACCATATTCCATCCTACCCTCTTCCTCACACTGCATTCTCAACTGGGATTCACTAGCAGCGTATTTCAGTGGTTCTCCTCCAACTATCAAACCAACTTCAATTTACTCACATGTACACCTCTAGGTCAAAGAACCTACCTGTCACCTTCTTAGTATCTCCAGAATTCATCTTACCTCTCATCTTCTTCATCCTCAACATGGAGCCCCGTGAACTCTATTCACTGATAAAAGGACTAGAATTTACAAACATGTCAATGACGCACAACTCCACTGAAAGTTCTCCTCTCTCCAAACACTCAGCTTCTCGGACACTGCTTGTATGTCATCCATAGCTTAATGTCCAGAATCCACTTGAAGTGTAACATCACCAAAATAGAATTTCTATTATTTGTCAAGAACAAAAAGCAACAACTAGTCCAAACCTCGCTCAAAAATATGGACGAGTTCACTTCCATGGCATCATCAGGAAGAAAAGATAGATAGCCAGGTACCACCAATCTAAACTAAAAAAAAGAAAGTGGTTTAATAACTGCCATTCAAGTCCTCCTTCTGTTGCATCTTGATGGGGTAAACATCATACTCCTCTGTATCCCAGAATCCTCATTGGCCCATTGTGGGGCATCCTGCACTCTGCAGCATGTCTCATCAAGTGTATTCCACTCCAATGCACTTCTCCAGGCTAACCTTGCAAGCCTGCACCATCATCATCTACAAAACCACCTTGACCAGCACCCCTGCTTATCTTAACCGCATCCGCGCTCAGAGAATTCTGCTCGCATGCTCAGATTTTCAAAATCCCATGCTTCATGACGAGCTGGGCTCGGCATCAGCGTGCGAGGAGGCTACGCCATGACGAGCCCAGCTCGTCATGAGCGTGGAAGGTGTTAAAGACAAGATCACCATCTCTGATGGTTCACTTCATGCATGCTCTCTGCCAAGTCACCTTCAGACTGGGGACGCTTGTATTTTTACTTTCCCTGCCGTGAGGGCAACGGCTCCTGCACCAGATCAAGGGAAACGCCGTGACGGGAACGGCAGCTTGTAAACGCCGCAACACCGCCTACAGCCACCGGGGGCCATAAACTACACCTCCCAGGTGCCCCGGTGGCCAAGTCGCGTCCCTGACGCCAGCTTTGCGCCCGGAGGCGCCAGAAAAGAGAGGAGCGCCGAGCGCTCTTTGGGACGCTTGTATTTTTACTTACCCTGCCGTGAGGGCAACGGCTCCTGCACCAGATCAAGGGAAACGCCGTGACGGGAACGGCAGCTTGTAAACGCCGCAACACCGCCTACAGCCACCGGGGGCCATAAACTACACCTCCCAGGTGCCCCGGCGGCCAAGTCGCGTCCCTGACGCCAGCTTTGCGCCCGGAGGCGCCAGAAAAGAGAGGAGTGCCTCTCGTCACGCGAGTCGCGCGCGGGAGCAGCCGGGCTGAGCCCGGGCAAAGGGCGGGCCCTCTTAGGCCCTCAGAGGCTGGAGGAGGCTGGGCTGGGCCCGAGGTCCTGGACAAAATCCCGAGTAAGTAAAAACATATCCACGATTGTCATTAAGTTGCTATATGGCTTCTGCCACTGTAAGCGCTGCCAATACTGGGCTGGATAAATCCGGGAGTGCACTAAACAGAACACTGGATGACTATTTTTCCAAGACTGCTCCAGAGAGTAGCAAAGAATTATCACTTGCAGAAAAGCGGGCAGACAGACGTCGCTCAATTGAACGCATTAAAAATAGGACTCTGTCCGAGCCCATTTATTCTGTAACCCTGGATAATGACATATATAACACTTCGACAGACAATCCATCCCCAACTGCTAGTGTGCCTCTATTGCTCAAGGAATGCTTGGCACCTGCTATTTCACCAACGCAAACTGGGATTGACTTACAAACTGTGGGCCAAGATCCCCCCAGTACACCCAACCCCGTAGCAACTTTGATTTCCCCCACTATTAGGCCGGGGAAAGTAGTAAGAGGGAAACAGCAGAGGACACTGGTAAATAAAGTACATGGGCCCCCACCCCCTAAAAGGAGACGAACAAAAATGGACACAAGTAAGTCCAAGCTAAGCCATTCCGAGTTTGGCAAGAAGACCAGCATTGCATCTACTATGACAGTGGGGAAGTCAGTTGGAAAGCAAACAACGGCAACTGCCTTAACCCCGACAAAATCCATAACACCACCCTCACCATTAACCATATTGCCTGATACTACCCCCACCCCGATGGAAGAAGGTCCTCAGACAATCTTTCCGAAGGATCTACTGGACAATATTGAAATGATTGTACGGACCTATATGCTAGCTCTATCGGACAGATTAAAGGGAGTGGAAACAAGGTTGGGGAGGATTGAGCTGGATCTGACAGCTCTTGGGCAATTGGAAAGGCCACTAAGACCACAGAATGTAATACAGCCCCAAAAAGCCACACACACAGTCTGCACCCCCTCTACCGTAAAAGAAGCTGTAAAAGCTACTAACTCAACTAATGATAACAACATGGTAGTAGTTAATGCAGCTGCCCCTAACCACCCAACTAAAGGTACTCACCCTGCTAGTCAACCTCCTAAAAAAACTGACCTAAAATTTCAACAATCTGTTAAGAGTAAAACTACCGCAATACCAAGTATTACGGATACCCTGGCCAATATTCAACCTAGGGATTCTACCAGTTTTTCAAACTGGTTACCTAGTGTTGAAGAGAAAGAGGTTGGTCATGCAAGAGGGGGTCAGGGAAGGATACCACCTACGGAACTCCCACCGGAAGCACTACCATATGTAGTGGTGCTTACTGGGGTTCCCGAGCTGACAAGTGGCAAGCGGGAAGGTTACTTTCAGTTAAAAAACAAGATCATGCATTGGTTATCATTGTACAGACCGAAAGCTAACCATGTAAATGGCGAAATTGTTCATGTACGCCGTTTGTCCTGGCTGGGTAGCAGAACAAAGGATATCGGGGGGCGACATTGTAGTGGTAAATTTTAGGGATAGGAAGGCGGTCCAATATATATTGAATTGGCCATATGGCAACGAAAACAACTGTGTAGTGCCACGCCCATTAACCTACTTCTACCCTAGAGCAACTGTATTCCCTCCTCAACACTCATCCAGACTCATTCCATTTAACACGCAATATTTGAATGCAGAAACACCTAGGAACCCTGTTCACTTCCAACAATTTGTCCCACCCCCCGCGTTCCATGGGTGGAACACTGTACCAACCAATCACAATATAGGAGGAAATGGTAATATGTCCAATCTTATCCCATTTACTCCCTTGGAATTGACAAATAGGTTTGAGGCATTCAGTGGTTTGGAAGAGTGCGATTGATGTTTAAAGAGCAAGGAAGATAATAGTGGTACTGAAAATGTCCTATGTACTCGGGGGTGTATTGTGGAAAAAGGATTAGGTTGTTTGAAGCCTGGCCCAAACATTACTGTTATTTGTGATGATATAAACAAAAAAAGATCGATTGTTGCATTACCTATGGTGTCTTCAGAGACAAATGAGGACCCATTTCTGTCTGCTTTGAGCCTAGAAAGAAGAGACGCTGGAGGGGTTGTAAATGCACTGTGTACCTTGGGTCATGACCACCGAATAGAAGGTGATAGCAGTCCTATGGAGGACACATGTTCTGTTGTTGATACAGCCCCAGATAAAGTGAATAGGAGTACAATACCAGTTGCTCCTGCAGTGCTCCATGACACGAATAAGGGAATTCCCCTGTTCTCACTGGTCTCATGGAACATTGCGGGGGTGCGTGCAAAACTGAACGATCCCGACTGGAACGCATATATAAATACTTTCGACATCTGTGTGTTGCAGGAAACGTGGGCTACAACACAACTGCACAGGGTTGGCTATAAAACCTACCAAATAGAGGCTGTCCCTTCCCCGAGAGGTCGTGCTTCTGGAGGCCTCTTAGTGTGGGTTAATGTTTCCATAAAGTTAACTATCAAAATGATTAACACCGACTCTCCAGACATTCTTTGTCTGGAAATAAGAACAGCGGATAATAGGACATTTCATTTATTTAATGTTTACAACAGCCCCCAATCTTCCCACAAGGAATCCATATGCATAGGGAAGTTGGAATCGCTTGTGGATTTACTAAAATCAGAGTCTGGTGTTATTTTATGTGGAGACTTGAACTGCAATTTTGAACCTATCACAGGGATAGCCGCACTGTTTAAGGAGGAGGACATTGCCAATGCAATTCCTGCCCTGAGCAAGAGTTGTATGGTTGCTGGTACAGCATTGGCCTTACAGATCACACGCTTCCTGACCTCACACGGTCTGAGAGCATGTAATGGACGTATGCCTTCAGATAGCCCAAAAGCCCCTACATTTAAGAGAGGTAATTATGGGAGTAAAATAGACTATGTTATTGTCTCCTTTGACCTCTGGCCTTTTACAGTGGATCTAAAAGTCAAAGAAAGATACGAAAGTGATCACTACCCCTTAGAAATGAGTTTTCTACTAAGCTTGGTTATGGAGCCTGATTACCGGGAGGGAGATCAGAGTATAGCAACCTCAACCACCACCGATAATATTGTTCTTAGCAACAATCGCAGGGCGGTCAAATGGGCATTTGTGTTAGAAAAAGAGGACCTACTGACTAACATTTATAGTGCTTTTGCAGATACCCTGGACCAATATTGCCCCTTTAGCTGCTCCCCTAAAGAATTTTTTGATCTGCACAAATCCCTTTTCAGCAAATTATTAGAAATGCTTACTAAGAAACCAAAAAGAGGTGCAGGTAGGACTAGTGCAAAACCTTTAGGCAAACCTTGGTACAACAAGGAATGCCGCCTTGCCAAAACTGCACTGATTAATGCTGTTAAAGGGGAAAGCCCATCAATAGTTAGAGAGCAAAGAAAGGTCTATAACAAAATAATATTGAAAGCCAAATCCACATGGGATGAGGAAGTGTGGCTCAATATGTTAACAGCCGCTAAAACAAAGGATCAGAAACAATTTTGGGAATTGGCAGCTAAAGAAAATAAACGAGAGAAAGGTTCCAGGGAGGTCTACTTAGATGAAGACACTTGGGTTAAGCACTTTTCATCATTATATGCAGCCAAAACCTCGACCGAGGCAGTTAACGATGTACCGCCCCCTAAAATACCAGCTAACACTCAGCAGGTAGTGTTTACCTTACAAGAAACAGAGGCAGCAATTATTTCAATTAAGAAAGGGAAGGCGCCAGGGCTCGATAGAATCCCCGGTGACCTGTACCTGTATAGCATCGAAGTCTGGGCACCCTATCTAAATCATTTATTTAACATGATTACAGCCAGTGAGCACATTCCAGATACTTGGAATGGCGCAGAAATCATCACCATTTTTAAAAAAGGGGATCGTGGTGATCCAGCGAATTACCGCCCCATTAGTCTTTTAGATATCACGCAAAAAATATATGCTAGGCATATTCTTAATAGAATAAATTCATGGATGGAAGAGGAGTCAATTTTATCTAAATATCAGGCGGGATTTCGAAGCAAAACTAGTACTATAGACCAAGTATTCAGGCTATGCTGCTTGTATTGGAAGTAGGTCATCATGCGCAAAGGTCATTTGTATGTGACCTTTGTCGACTTACGAGCAGCATTTGATCTCATCCCACGAGATCTACTTTGGGAAACCCTGAATAGGCAAGGGCTGCCTGGCGACTTATTAAAACTAGTAATAGGATTGCACCGGGAGAATTACGCTAAGGTTAGATGGGGCCCAAATGGGGAGCTCACACATCCAATCCCAATAAAAAGGGGAGTGCGACAGGGCTGCGTCCTGGCGCCCACCCTATTCTCCCTCTATGTAAATGACATTGCAACCTATATGCAAGATTGCGATAATGATTCTCCTCGACTGGGAGGGGAACGGGTTGCGTCCCTCCTCTTCGCGGACGATACAATCCTAATATCGCAAACGCCTCATGGCCTACAGACCCTTTTAGACAGGTTCCAACAGTACTGTATTAATAAAGGATTAGAAATTAACATAAAAAAAACAAAATATATGGCTTTGAACCCGCACAAAACCTTTAAAAAGAATCTAATGTTGAATGGGCAAAGACTGGACTACGAGCACAGTTTCACCTACCTGGGGGTACTGATGGACTCCGCAATGGGCTGGGGCCCACAACTGGAAAAATCTAAATTGGCATTCAGACAAAATTGCTTCCCAATTACACAGAGATATAACAAAAGTGTAAACAAAGCAGTTACTCCTGCGATAGAGCTTTTTAGATATAAGGTACAATCCGCCTCCCTGTATGGGGCAGAAATCTGGGGTCCAATATGTAAAAAATCTTTTGAAGTATTGGAAAACAAATTCGTCAGGGGACTACTAAAAATTCCAACTAACACCCCCCTGATACCCCTATATCTAGATCTTGATATCAAACACACAGATCAGCATGCTATATTGAGACCATTGCTGATGTGGATCAGATTATGGACAACCGTAGAACTATCTGACTACAGAAATGGCCTGAAGGAAGTTTTAGAGTTGGATAGAGATAATAAGATTTTTTGGTTTAAGCACGTGAAAAACTGGCTTACCAAGCTCGGATTAGCACATTTTTGGAACGAGCCGGAAACTCTAAATCCAAACTCCAAGAAAATTGTTAAACTAAGCTTCTGGTCATATGTGAACTATAATTCTGTGTATTCGAGAACCCATGGCCCCCTTACTGATAAATTTCTACTGGCAAAAAATGAGGTTCTATTCGAACAATTTCTAGATGAAATCCAACCCCCATTGGCAAAATCCCTATATCTAAAATTTAGGTATGGAACATTGAGGTTAAAAGTAACTGAGAAAAGATGGGGGAAGTCTGACAAAGAGCATTGTACTTTGTGCACCGATAACCAAAGGGAGGACATCTTCCACATATTGTTTTTCTGCCCTAGTTATGACAAAGCTAGGAAAAAATGGATAGTCCCCCTGTGCCGCAATCTTGGTACATCTTCCCATAGGGAAGCGGGCAGAATCCTAACTATGGACACCAGTCAAGTAATTGTGTTCGGTATTAGTAAATTCCTATTGTCCACCTACTTTGTTAGAAGGAAACTATCTCTTCCATTTTAAATTAGACTCCCCGGAATCATGAACAAAGCCAATGTATAGCATTTTAAAATTTTGGTGTAAACTCAATTTAATGTTTTTTTAACTTTTCTACTCTTTTTAAACTATTTTAATATTTATTGATACTGTGCCAAACTGAGTTATATATTATGTGCTCTATTGATGAAATATTTGCCAATGTATTAGATTGTTGAATTGTAGAAGTAATATAACACTAGGGTGCCCTTGTGATGAAGATTTTACAGTTGTATGTCTTATAATGTATCGTATATTTTATTGTATCTTTTATGTTGCAATGCAACGAAATAAAGATTGAATTGACTGGCCACCTTCAGACTGGAGACGGAAAAGTGTGCACAAGAAAATCAGGGCTTCTCCATTTGTGCACCCAGAATCTGCAAAGACATTTCTCTATACATCAAGACTGTTCCCAAGCCTTCTTCAACTTCATAAAGAGCTAAAGACACAACTTTTAAAGACCACCACATCACATTGCAGTAACAATACTTCTGCTCTCTGCACCAGCCCTTCCAATGACTGGATAAATTCTCTCCAGAGGAGTAAGAGCTAGCTAAACTAACCCACAGGGGGGCTCATTTCCGTTAGCTCGCCTCCCTTGACCTCTACAAATTCCTGTTGTAAACCTGCCATCTGGTTGGAACACAGGATGTGGGGGTAGGCACGCCTGTCATTCCTTACTGATCTGCTCTCTCTTTGAGCTCAGCTTGATTTACCCAGTCCCCTCTGCAGGATCCATCCTCCTCAGCTTCAGTGCTTTCTCCATCAGATAACATCTGCTCTAGCCAGGCCACTTATCACCTAATAAAAGAAGCCTGGCTAAGCCTTTCAAGGCTGACCAATCTGCAGAGACCATTAGAAGGCTGGATTTTGGCTTACAGAAGAGACATTTCCATAACGTCCCTTCTATATTAGTTTTGACAAATTCAACAGTGGAAAGTTGTTGCATTTATCGACGCCAATCTTTTAAGTACTTGAATATTATTTAACTTATTTCTTAGCAATATTTATAACTAAATAATATATTGCAATTGTATATATTAGCCTATGTAGCTACACTTCTAAAATTGGGAAAAATGAAACAGGCAAGTGTACCCTCACCACGGCATATAATCATCTTTTATAAGGCCCCTGCTTATAGTTGCATGACCCCCCCACCCCCGGGACACCACCAAGGGGAGACCCTGGAAGTACCTAACATGTAAACACAAGGTAGATTATCACTTTTAAAGTGCCATACCACCAAAGTCGAGTTTGCACACAATTTTACTTTTAAAGACAGTCTTCAAAGCCAGGGTGTCTTTAGAATGACAGCATGCACTCAGCAGTGCACACATGCAAGAGCAGGAAATCTGCTTGCCTCTACCCTTCGATGCTCTATTATTAGGGACTTTTAGGCAGTTTGCAACCCCTTGCCCTAATATATACTAAAGACTTATAGGGTCTGTCAATACCAATTGTAAGGGTACCCTATTACATGTACCCTTTTACACATAGCACTGGCCTTGGGCCTGGTTAGAAGAGCCCAGGGTACAGTCAGAGTCAGTTAACACCAGTATCATTCAGCAAAAAAATGCAGACATATACATACCTAAACACATACATAGACAGAGAGTAGGGTTATGTAGTAGGCTAGGAAATCAGGAAAGAAGATCAATAGGGCAGCAGAAAATTGTGGGCAAATAAGAGTTTTCTTGGAGAGAGTACAGACTGAGAATAGTTATGGGGAGGGCCGATGGGTCGCACAGGTGAAATTGGTAGAGCTAGATGTTTAGGCGGAAGAGAGCTTTGACAGAGGCTTAATGACGGGCTCAAGCAATGGAAGAAGGTTTGGTTCGCAGATTGAGAAAGTAAGGGTCACTGGGAGAGTGTTGGAGGGCAAGAGGATCAAACGCCCCAAAAGAACTCTATGTTCTCAGTCAGCAATGCTGTTAATATTTACCCTCACCAAACGGAAGAAATGATGAGGTTCAGCCTGCTTGGTTCTTGTGGTCAAATACTGGAAAAAATCTCCCACTTCCTCTCAGATGCATCCCCGAAAAGAAATCTTTCTGCAAGATTCTGAAAACTCACTCATTTAAGCTGTAGGGTATGGGAGAACCCCCACTGGTCCTTTGCCTCAGTGACGGACACTCTAGAAGTAACTGTCATGCTCCAAAAAAAACCTAATTCATTCATTCATTCAAGAGGAGGACTGAGAAGAGTGGGAAACTGAAAAAGTTTAAACTATATCAATGCTGCTTCAACTGCAGAGTGTGCACTATACAAATGCTGATAACATAACATAAAGCAATGTTTTTATGGAGCTGGGTAGAGAAGGTCAGAGAAATGAGCTGACGAGAAGATCTTCACAGCATCTTCACAGCATGATAGTTAGGTTTTGCCCACCTACTCAGATTTTTTATAGTCTGGGACAGCCAATAAGCCTAAATATCTCACAAGTCCAAAGATTTGATGGGTCACCAGTGTCACTGCTGGATTGATATAATTCACATTATACATTTTTTAAGTACTAGGTGGAATTAGGGGTAAACACCCAAAACAAGTTACACAGAAAATATTTATTTGTAAGGCCTCACACAACTTTATATGTTTAAATATGTGCCAAACGTATAGCTGTTAAAGTAAGCGAGTGTGATTGTGAACAGGGGGCCAGTGGAGCTCTTTGAGGTCTGATGTGATGTGTGTGCAGGGTGGGAGCCTGAATGTGAGTCTGGCTGCTGCGTTTTGTGTGCATTCCACGTGTGACAAACATATTAGAAACATCCCGGATTAATTCAACTGTGATACCTATAACTTGCAATTTGTAGCACAGCTTGGAAACAGCGGGAGGCAATCACTGCACAGCTCTTCCTCTGCAGGGGATATAACCTTTACTTATTAAGCTTCTGTAGGAATGCAGCATGAGTGATGCCAATGGTCTACTTTACTAAGGACATAAATGAACATTGCGGCTGGTGCAGCTGACATTCAGACATAGGGGGGCGTAGGAAAGTCTTTTATTCAACAGTGCTGTGTACCATGGACCTTGCATGAAGAAAAACTCTGTTATATGGACTGGAGTTTACCAGGTGACAGTGATGGAAGTCTCCGTATGTCAACAAAGGTGAATGTTTAAAAACCACCTGTGCTTTGTTGAGTTTTGATCCATCCATGAAGCCCGTGGCTGCTTCCTTGGACAGATTTTAAAGTTCCCTCCTAGTCCGATTCTTGTTTTGGAGTCCTGAAACTAGTGGAGTACCAAAGGTGAAAAAATCACAAAAGCAAGCAAGAAAAATCAAAATAACATTTGAAGCTTACCTCTCTTTGCAACTCTTTGCAGCCGCTTTCCTTTTTAAAGAAGATAGAAGTATCGCCTGTGACCTGTATATATATGTTTGTTAAAGGTTGGGGAATGGCTCAGACTCCTCCCCTTGGTTGAAAGTTCATATTTGCATTCAATTGTCTCAACTGTGGTGTAACTTCATTCATGGTTTCTATTCCTGGGAAACTGAAAGTTTTCATTCCCAGACCCCAGCCCGGTCTTGTAGCTTAGGGGACCAATGCAACCACTGCAGGGGTCTGTGCTTGACCTCATGGTCACAAGTTCAAATCCCAACGTGTCTTTCATCCTTCTGAGGTTGATAAAATGAGTTGGATAACAATAAACATCCTATTATTCAGCGCCAAGATACCAGTTGCAGTGAACATGAGCCTTACAAATACACTATGTTATGAAACCAAGGGCCCTTAGATATCTCTTTAAGCACCTGCATTGTGTGAAGTGAATTATTTTCTAAGCTGTACTGGCTGCAAGTAAAGCAAAAACTCAAAGAAATAGCGGATCATATGAATTCACTTTACACACCGGGAATGCAGGAAACAGGTCCTTTGTTCTGAGCTGGGATACCCCAGCCCACCGTGAGAGTGCTCCAGACATTCACTTGCATTTTCCTTTTTTTTTCTTCTTTACAGCATCTTTTTATTAATGAAGTCAAGCAGAATAGTAGCATTACATTACCATTTATACATAATTCGTCATCACTTTGTTACATCATATGATCGGCTTTAATCTTTTACACATACTTTGTTATGTCGAGTTATGTCTCCTTTCTTTTCCCTAGTTCTCTTCCTTGTTGCGAGGTTGACTCCAGGCCGGGTTGTCTCCTCTAAGGGGGGGCTTGCAGGGGTACCCTCTGTACTTATTCCATTTGTCCCAAACATTCCCCCATTTCTTTGGACACCTCCTGCTAATATAAACTGCTTTTTCAGCTATCATACACCAGTCCATATCTCGCTTCCATTCACTTCGGGTCGGTATTTCACCCAATCCCCATTTACAGACTATATTTAATTTTGTTACAATCAGTCCCAGGTCCGGTCTGCTTGTCCCAGATCAGAGCCTCCCCATACATTTAAAATACAACAGTTCGGAGCTAAAGTTAGTTCCACTCTTACAACCCTCATTCGCCTGCATTTTCAGTTGGTAGTGGCTATTTACCGCTGCTATCTACATGGCCTCTAGTTAAATAGTGAAAATGATTTACTATTTGGCAGGCAGCATTGACAATAGCATAAAAAACTCAACTATTTACCTGGCCGTGGCTAAATATTAGATTCTGCTCTGTTTAGCTGGGAGCCGCGCAAATAACAAGGAAACTTAACTGTTTACCTGGCCACTGGCTAAATGGCAGTGGTTTTGTATTATTTGACAAATCAATTCACTCATGACTCAGCTGCTGGCAAAGAAGCAAACATGTACAATTAGGCCAGCAGCCATACAAATAGCAAATTAACATAATTATGTGGCTGTTGGTTAAATAGCAGAAATTAACTATTATTTGGCCAATAGCCTGGCAAGTACCAAAGAAATATCAATATTACCAGGCAGCTGGATAAATAGTAGAAATGATGTACTGTTTTGCAGGTGGCCATGTAAATATCTTCAAACTAAACTTAATTATTCTCTTGGTGTCTGGCCAAGTAGTAGAAAGTATGCACAACCTTGCCAATAGCTATGCAAATAGCAGAACACTATTTATCCGACTGCTTCTAAGCAGCTTAGGGGCATATGTATCAAGCACTTTTCCTGTTCCCAAACGGGCCGATTCTCAGAATGGGCCCGTTTGCGAATGGGAAAAGGCATTTTGGGATGTATCATCCCAAAAGGCCATCGCAAAGTAGAGAGTCGCAAAACTTGCGATTCTCTTTTTTGCGATTGCATTTAAGGAATTGCAAATTGCGATTCCTTAAATGCAATGTAGGAAGCACAAAAAAATTGTGATTTGGCCAAAGGAATTACCCCCAACTTCAAGTTGGTGGTAATTTGCAATTTCTGTGGAAAATGCAATTTTGTGCATTTTTCAAAGTGCCATGTGGTGCACATACATGCTCCTAGGGCATGTATGTGCGCCACATGTGCACACATACATATTTCAGGGGTGCAACTGGGTGTCCTTCAGACACCCTTGCAACCTTGAAATTGCATTCTCAATTTGTGATTCTCTAATTGGTAATTGCAAATTGAGAATGTCTTCCCATTCATTCCTATGGACCTCCTAGCCCATAGGAATGAATGGGAAGGTATTCCTTATTTGCGAATCTCAATTTGCAATTCGCAAATAAGGAATATGATGGATTCGCTAAATATTTAGCAAATCCTACATACATTACATTTTGCGATTCTCTAATTATGATTCTCTAAAAATCACAAATTGAGAATCGCAAAAGTCTTTTTTGATACATATGCCCCCTAATTGTGTTTATTATGCTTTGTGCAGATTTCAATATGTACTTACATGAGGAGTGAACACAATTGGCAACAATGTCATGAAAGTTTCTGATGTAATTCTATTGAACTTAGAAAACGTGGTTGCAATTTCTGCACTTTTTGAGAATGGAATACTATTTTGTAAATCAACCTATGTACTGGGTTGTCTGTTCAGAAGAAATTAAATTGCAGGAGGTTGTAGAATAACATGCATAATAATTACAGAACGGGCTTGGAGAGCCCAGTACGATTCTGAGGCTAAACTAATCTATAAATCCATGATGAAATCCTATCATGATTTAATTCTTCAGGGCAAGAAATGCTATTTTGCCAAAAGAATTGAGGATGCGGCAAACTCCTGCAAGGAGATTTTCTCAATTGTTAGAGAATTTACCATCCCGCGCTCAATCTCAGCTCAGGACGACCCGGCGGAGACCTGGGCCAACACCATTGCTAATTTTTTCACCACCAAAATTAGGCAAATTCAGGATTCTTTTCCTTTGAGACCAATGGACGACCCGCTGACTCTGCAGATTGAGACAACTCTTCTGTCGATTTCAGGCCCAGTCCTGCTAGACTTCCCGCCCCTTACGGTTTCCGCATCCTTAGCTTTGATGAGGAACCTTAAATCGGGCTCACCGCTAGATCCTTGCCCAGCAAAATGCTTAGCGAGAATGGCAGATGTTGTCAACCCTATAGCCAATCCCATTCTTAACCTCTCCCTGAGTCAGGGATTTCTGCCTCAATCTTGGAAACAGTCCATGGTTATCCCTCTTATCAAGAAGCCCAACCTGGACTCAGAAGTGCCATCCAATTATAGACCAATCTCGCTCCTCCCATCACTTACCAAAATCTTAGAGAAACACGTTCACAGCGTGTTATCTAACTTCCTGGAGTCAAACGAGCTACTCCATGAGTCCCAATCGGGCTTTTGTTCTAACCTAAGCACCGAGACGGCGCTCTTGGAAGTCTCTGAGATTGTGAAGGAAGTGCTGGACACCGGAGGCAGGGTGATGTTAGTAATGCTAGACCTGTCAGCGGCGTTTGACACCGTCCCCCATGAGGATCTCCTCACTAGGCTACATGACATCGGTCTAGGGGGGACGGTGCTCAATTGGTTTTGTTCCTTCTTAGCCAACCGCCGACAGACGGTCTGGGTCCCACCTGGATCTGCCGAAATGCCGCCATTGGGAGTCGGAGTCCCTCATGGCTCTGTACTGAGCCCCACTCTATTTAACATCCTCATGACCCCTCTGGCGACATTGGCAGAGTCCTATGGGGCCCGGATCGTCTCTTATGCTGACGACGCCCAGCTTCTGTTCACCTGCTGCAAGAGCGAAGATTTCGATGGAGAAAGTATCCGTGAGTGCCTTGGGGCTGTTTTTAATTGGTTCCAACTTAACAGCCTCAAGTTCAACTCGGATAAATCCAAGATACTATTCTTCGGATGCCCATCGGAACCAGATTGGCATGGTTGGTGGCCCGCTGACATGTTCCCCCCAGCTCAGTCATCTAAATGGGCTAAGAACCTGGGAGTCAAAATTGACAATGAGCTCTCGCTCAAATCCCAGGTGTCCACTCTTACGGGAACGTGCTTCGGGATCCTCAGGATGCTTCGCAAGTTCTTTCCTCTTCTATCCGAGGAACATCGGAGGATAACTGTCCAGGCACTTATAGGATCCAGATTGGATTATGCAAATGTTCTATATCTGGGTCTGCCAGAATATCTCTTACAGCGCATGCAGGTGACCCAGAACGCTGCAGCTCGAGCGATTTTTGGCCTGCATTGCCGTACTAGTGCCTCAAATCTTCTTCTATCCCTCCATTGGCTTCCTGTACGGAAGAGGATAATGTTTAAGGCCATGACCTTAGCCCATAAAGCCCTGCATGGTAATGGTGCAAAATATCTCCAGAAGAGACTGGATTTTTACCGGCCTACACGATCCCTAAGATCGGAATCATTGGCTCTGGCAGTGGTGCCACGTATCAAAAGGGCTCGACTGGGCGGCCGGTCCTTTAGATTTCTTGCCCCCCAGCTATGGAACTCCCTACCGTTGTCCTTGCGGACCACATCGAATCTGCTTGCCTTTAGGAAAGGTTTAAAAACTTGGCTGTTTTCTGGTTAGTGCGTTTCTCCTTTTTTAGGTTCCTGTCTTTTTTTACTGTTATGTTTTCCAGTTCTTTCTTAAGGTCTGGAGCACAAAGCGCCGGGACACTCCTTTGGAGTAGCCGTTGCGCTATAAAAGTCCCATTTAACATAACATAACATAACATTTATTAGGCAGGTGCCAATTTGCGAGCTTTGGCTGTAATCACAGGGATGGTGGCCTGTTAGGGATAGCAAACCACGATCTCTATGACTGCATTCCAAAATGGAATTTTTTTTTTTTACAGCAACTCATATTCCTTGTTTTGTTTTGGGAAACGTCTCCCCCCTGATAGTCCCAGCATGATAGTGAAAGGCAAAGGAGTCCTAAGTAGACTCTTTCTCCTTCGCAAATTAGTTACCAGCTCCACTAGAGTGTTGTTGCTCATTCATGGTTTGCACCACCAAGTGCAGTCAAAAACTTTCAAAACAATCCTTTCCAAATTTTAAATTTCCTTTTTGCTATTCGAATACAATCACAAACGTCTACTACGTTACTAATCAAAATAATTTTTTCAAATCTCAAAAAAAGTTTTGTACATAATGATTGGCACTTTTGTGGTCCTGATCCATGTGATTTTGTGACATGAGGCCCGTAGTTCTAAAAGTGGTTGAGATGCAGGCACTAAGTTATTGGTCGAAAGGACCCAAATGTTGCAAAGTGTTTGGACAGATTTGGTACAGTATGCAACTCCATTACACCATTGGACAAGACATGCCTACGTGGAAGACCCTTAGTGTAATTGTATTGTGCTCCACAAATGCTCTTATTCCTTTACTCTTACCTGCAGAGGTGGCTTATGATAAAGATGATTAGAACCTTTGCAAAACTTGTTAAGGCTGTTAACTTCTCTAGAGCTATGAACTCCTTCTAACTCACTAAGCCACGGTAATGTACCAGGGCGAGATATAGGATTATCAAAAGGCTCCATGTTATCAGGGCACTTTTTTCTGCAGTAAATCAGTGCATTCTGGAAATAATAATTCTGGTTCGGTTCAATGAAACAACACCTAGAAATAGTGATTTTGAAGAGAAAAAACAAGAAATGAAAGTGTTGTATCCCAGTAACATAGTGACATCTAATACATAGGGTGATTTTATTAAAATAGAAACAATTGCATAGGACCTCTTATGATGTGATCTACACAATAGATATGAGAGACTTTATTCCAATCTCATGACAGTAGGTAATAAAAATGGTCCTGATTTAGAGTATCAAGGATGGAGTTAACTCTAGCAGGATGGCAAAGAGCAATACCTCCGCCATCCTGCATCCTGAGGGACCTTCCGCCCAACACATTTTTGACTTTTCCGCTGGCTGTGTGAACAACTCTCTACCTTTATAGGAACTCTGGTCATGGTGGTTTATCCATGAAACATTTGAAGGACAGAAGGGTCAGATGTGATCGTTGGACAACAAACCTTTAAAAGAAGGAGTTTGTTTTTGAAAAACAGAAAAAATTAATGGTCCCTCACGCGAAGAATTTTCTCTCAGGGTGACGCAGTCATTATTTTTTTCCCATTCCCTTACAGCCAAGTGTAACTTTAAATAGGGTAGATGGTATAAACTCTTTTCATCAATGGCTCCTACTCTGTTGGGCCATCCGAGGAAGTATTCATTTGAGGAGCCACAAGTAAAGGAATGGGACCATAATTAATTGAACTGAATGTCATTGGAATATGAATTAATTGTCCCAGTAAATTAGAAAAACACATAAAAGCATCAAAAACACAGAAGAAACAAAACTCACAAGCACATTCTATTCATAGACTTTATTACAAATACTGAAACAATAAAACCACTGATTATACAGAGATATTTTGTTACCTCCATTCTTGTAACCTATGGATCAATCTTTTCACAGTTCCAGTTTAATACTCATTTTCCAAAGAGGGGATATGGAGCCACTAGTGAGGGTTCAGAACTGATATGGGATGATTCTCTTTAAAATATCTTGTTCTGGCTGTAGCTCAGACACAGCCTTTTGCTAGGTGATGGCTCTCACAGCAGTAGCATTGGGGCTGGCTTCAAGCAGGAGTATACAAAACAAGGTCACAATTAAGCCTATGATCTAGGCACCTGGCTTTCTTCAGCCTTCCTGAGCAGCCATCAGGCATAGACAAAAGGGCAGTCCTGCTTAGAAATGTTAGCATCAATAACAAGAGAAAACTCTGACTTACCCTTCACTCCTAATATCTACTCTACATCATCACTCAGAAATAAATAATCTGTAGCCCTTTAATTAAAAGGACCGCACATAATTTCTCTGGGTAAGCTTTTCTCCATTCTCTCCTACTTTAGTTCAGGTTCTCCACCCACCATAAACAAGGAGGCAGTCAATACACGGCCACTGTGTAGGGAAGCTGTATCTACTCTCCTTCAAATCATGCAAAATGCATCCCAGTACTCCATGCACTTAGACTTTCACCACACAAGGAGTATTACTACTACACCCTTCCTACATATTCACCATACATACACACACATGGAAAGTTAGTGCAAATATCTGGGGGTCACACAGAATCTCTCTTTGAGCTATCTGAGATGATATATCTGACGCCTCCATCACCCCTTATTTCCATATAAGAGCCTTCTTATTAACTTGAACTCCCCTTTGCTGACTGCCAGAGCCCTTAGACCTCTTTATTATCCAATAGACCATTTTCCTGACTTCAGACATCTGAGTTTTTCAAACTCTGTCTGCCATCCTTCAAAGAACACACACATTTTCACCCACCCACTTTTCATTTTGCCTGCCAAGTTTCAGCCCCTATGACCTCAGATCCTCATCTGGACTACTGTGCCGGCATCAGACAAAGTCTTCTATCACTCAGAGGTCAGAGTATAACAGTCCCAGCTTTTTATTCATTTTACATGCTCTGATTTTTCTGCAAATACTTACCAGTTCTATATGTGGGCTATAGACATCGGGTTTTGTAGGAACTGGCAGCATAAAAAGCATGGATATGAACCATTTACCAAAAAGGTTCACTAGTGGATGTGGCCTAGAACACATATGTGTCCTCTTGCTCCCGGTCTTCTTCCGTCTGTTCCAGGTCATTCTGTTCCTTTAAGCGTTCATCCACCTCCTAGACCTCTTCCAAGTCCTTCTTTTATGTTTTATTTGGTCCTCCTGATTCTCATTTAGGCCCTCGGCCAACTAAGTTCTGGTCACTCCTGGTTCTCCTGATTGTAGTCTTTTCTGACCCTGGACTTGTTGGATCTGGGCTTCCTGGTCCTGCTGCTTACTTGTACTACTGATCCTGATCCTGATTCTGCTGGTCTGCTTGGACATTATCCACGTAACCCTGTTATCCTGGTTTTCCAAGGGTGGCACTCCTAGTCTTCCCATTTGGGTCATTCCGATTCTACTTGCCCAGGTCCCTGTGGTCCACCTGGTACTGCATCCACTGATCCTTGTCCTCTTTATTAGGTCTTGGGCTGGACCATGTTATTGTGTTCCTATTGGTCCTGTGCCTCTGGTTGTCCTGGTTCCCCTGTTCTCAAAAGCCTGGCCCTAATATCCTAATATCACCGGATCTAGTTCCTTCTCCACTTGGTACATCTGTTATTTGTTTCCTTGGTTCTCACCTCTTTGGTCCTCTTAGCCCTGTTCCAGGTCCTGCTTATTCTGATACTTTTAGTCCACCTACTCCTCCTCTTTCTAGCCCCTGGTCCTAATGGCCCTAGTTCTACCATCCCTGACCTGAATACTTATCTTTGTCCTCCTCCAACATGCCATGATACATTTGGCCCTGGTTCTTTTCCACGTTGTCATGCTGGACTAACTTGTCCACCTTGTCCTGATCTTAGTCACATGGTTTGGATCTTTAAGGCTCCTGTCATCCTAGCTTTCCTTGTCCTGGTCCTCCTTTCCCTCTTTATCCTATTTTTCCAGGTCCTCCGTGGCTTGAGTTTCCTTTTCTGCTTGGTTGTGGTCCCACTGATTCTCCTTGTCATTGGTCTCTTAGTTCTTGTTCTGCTGGCTCTGGTTGCATGACCATCTCATCTTCATTCATAAGGCCCTGTTCTCCTACTCTTCCCCACCCTCAGGCTGGTTTGCATATTTATGTTTTTTCCAAGTCATCACAGTCTGTGTTCCTTTCCTTGTTTAGTGAGCACTAGACTTGATCCTTTTGTTTCTTGCCCTCCTTGTTTCTGCCTTTGTATGCCTAATCCACTTGACACTGGTCTTCCTGGCCATCCTAGCCCTTTCAGCCCCCCCTTGTCATAGCTCTTCCTTTTATTTGCTGATCCTCTTGACCTTCGTCCATTTGACCTGGTCCTTCTGATCCTTCTCCCCCTCCTCATCTGACTCCTAGTACTTCAGTTCCTGGTTCTGCTGGTATCCTAAATCTAGCTGACCGCTTGTGTCCTTACCTTCTTAGACATTGCCCTCTGTGTCATTGTAATCCTGGTATGGATCATCCTTGCCCTCTTGGCCTTGTGCCTTATCCACATGTCCTCCTGGAACTGTATCCAATAGTCTTGGCTCTCTTGGTCCTGGATCTATTTGTTTGCGTTCTTCTGATCCTCGTCATTTTGGTCCTGCTCCTCCTGGACATCCTGGTCCAGTCCCCTTAGTCCTCCTGGATCTGGCTATTCTGCTCCTCCTCATCTTCTTCCCCTTGGTGCTGCTACCTCCAGGTCCTGGTCTTGCTGCTCCACTTGATACTTTGAGCTCTGGTTCTATGGTCATGGTCCCCTTGGCACCCCTAGACCTGTTTCCGGTCTTCTTGGTGCTCATCCTCTTAATCCTTCTTGCTCTGGTTCTGGTTCTAATGGCTCTAAACCTCCTAGTATTTCTGGTACTGAGTCCCTCATCTTCCTCGCTTAAACTGCCCCCTGGTCCTATTGGATTAAATCTGGTCCTAATCCTTCTGGTCCTGGTCTTCCTGCTCCTGCTCCTTATCCTCATGCTTCTGCACAAACTCATCAGAGTCCTCCTTTAGCTGGTCCTTCTGGGCCTGGCCATCCTGTTGCTCATCTTCCGGGCAATCCAGTTCATCTGGCAGCTTGTTGTGGCCCTATAGCTACACAGGAGGTAAGACAAGTGATCCTTGGAGTTCACTTCTTTCTCATGGGTAATGGGCATAGCAGGTCAGGTCCTTCAGTGCTCCTCTCAAGTCACAGAAGGCAGGACCAGTCCCCTTTTGTTCTTCCCCGGTTTAAGGGGAAGAACAAGAAAGTGATTCACCCCAAAGCCACATTAATTCCTGGCACTAGCTAATGGTTGGGATTGACTTCTGACCCCTCCCTAACCAATAGGGTAATGGTTCCCAAGAGTAGCCCTACCATCTTTTGCAGGTGTTCCCTACTGCAAACACTCCCACAGTGCCCTTCACTCTCAAACTCCAAGATGGGGATCACCTTACATAGAGCCTATGGGCCCGATTCACAGAATGAACTTAAGACTCAATCCTAAACTTACTACTATTTTGGTATTCACAGAATGAACTTACTACTTTTGGTATTCACAGAAGTTAGGATTTTGTCTTAAGTCTGTCTTAAGTTTGTCTTAAGACAAACTTAAGACAAAATCCTAACTTCTGTGAATACCAAAAGTAGTAAGTTCATTCTGTAAATGCCATAAGTAGTAAGTGCATTCTGTGAATACCAAAATAGTAGTAAGTTTAGGATTGAGTCTTAAGTTCATTCTGTGAATCGGGCCCTTAGTTCCCACTTAGAGGTGTGGCCAGGGCAATGAGCAGTCCCCTATTCCGTGGTCACTCAAAGCCAGTTCACCAAACCCTGTGGGGGGAGAGAGCAGCTTTCCCCCAACTGGGTTTGGAACCTGCTTGACTTGGAGGACAAAGGCTGTGACTTTCCAGATCTCAACTAACATTTGCTTGTGACAGAGCAGGCCCAATTGCAGTAAAAGTACTTGCTGGCCCACTCTAACTACACTACCTGCCAGAGTAACAAAAACACCTCCCCACACCCAAGCATTTGTCTGTGCTCTGGGAGCACTTTTTGGACATCATCCCGGCTAATCACTCATTGGGTTACTGCTGGGGAGCTAATATAATTCACTCACCAGGAGCTTCAGATAGGAAAAGTCTATCTATCTGAAAGTTATTTATTTCCATATGTATTAAACAGCCGTCCTGCACCACCGTGCTCATGAGTAAAATGATACCTCACTTGTGTGACTATCCAATGCAGAATCGGCTAAAAACTGATTTTTTAATTCAATGTTCTACCCCTTTAATCCCTATGTTTTTGGCCCTTCCTAGTAACAGGCCCTTGGCCCACCCACACAAGTGAGGTATCATTTTATTCAGGAGACTGGATTTTCCTGGGTATCTAGTTTTCAAAAATGTGTAGGTTTGCTAGATTTCCATGGGTGCCGTGTGAGCTAGGGTTCAAAATTCACAGCTAGGCACTTTACAAAAAAAAGAGTCAGTTGTCACTGTAAAAATACGGTGTCTTCTCGTTGCGTTTCGGCCTTTTTCCTGTCTCAGGAACTAGGCCTACCCACACAAGTGAGGTACCATATTTAACGGAAGATTCAGGGGAATGCGGGGGTAGGTGGACATTTGTGGATCCACGCAGATTCCGGAACTTTCCATCACTGGAATGTGAGGAAAATGTGTTTTGTTTTAGAAAGTTTGAGGTTTGCAAAGGATTCTGGGCAACAGAATCTGGTGAGAGTCACACAAGCCACCCTATCCCAGATTTCTCTGGGTATTAAGGGGCATATTACCAACAACTAGCGATAATTTTTGTCTCTAACTTGTTTAGAGACAAAAATTATCGCCGCACATCGGCGATTTTTATCGCAGATAAACCTTGCTATTAACAAGGTTTATCGCAAATGCGATAAAAAACGGCCGAAATGCATGAATATCGCTGAAAAGTCAGCGATATTCATGCATTATCGAGCAAATGCTCTTAGCCATGTTATCCACCTCCCATTGGATAACATGGCTAAGAACTGCTCAGGGCAGGTGTTAGCTTTTGGAGATATTCCCGCTTAGCGCGAATATCTCCAAAAGTTGGTAATAGGAGATAGCGATGTTAGCGACTGTTTTCAGTCTCTAACATCTTGGCACGCCCACTTTGCATCTCATTAGTGATAAATATCACTGACATGCAAAGTGGGGCCCAAGATGGTCGCTATCTCCTACTAGCTATCGCTAACTGGTGTTAGCGACAGCTTGGTAATAGGGAGATAATTTTATCTCCGCTTTCTTGGCTTTTAAAGCCAAAAAAGCGGAGATAAACCCCCTTGATAATATGCCCCCTAGTTTTAAAAAATGTGTAGGTTTGCTTAGGTTTGCTAGGTTTCCATGGGTGCCGCATGAGCTAGGGTTCAAAATCCAAAGCTAGGCACGTAGCAAAAAAAAGAGTCAGCTTTCACTGTAAAAATGCGGTGTCTCCTCGTTGTGTTTTGGCCTTTTTCCTGTCTCAGGCACTAGGCCTACCCTCACAAGTGAGGTACCATATTTAACGGAAGATTCAGGGGAATGCTGAGGTAGGTGGACATTTGTGGATCCATGCAGATTCCAAAACTTTCCATCACAGAAATGTGAGAAAAATGTGTTGTATTTTACAAAGCCTGAGGTTTGCAAAGGATTCTGGGCAACAGAATCTGGTGAGAGTCACACAAGCCACCCTATCCCGGATTTCTCTGGGTATCTAGTTTTCAAAAATGTATAGGTTTGCTAGGTTTCCATGGGTGCCGCGTGAACTAGGGTTCAAAATCCACAGCTAGGCACTTTGCAAAAAAAAGAGTCAGTATTCACTGTAAAAATGAGGTGTCTCCTCGTTGTGTTTTGGCCTTTTTCCTGTCTCAGGCACTAGGCCTACCCACAAGTGAGGTACCATATTTAACAGAAGATTCAGGGGAATCCGGAGGTAGGTGGACATTTGTGGATCCATGCAGATTCTAGAAATTTCCATCATAGAAATGTGAAAAAAATGTGTTCTATTGTACAAAGTCTGAGGTTTGCAAGGGAATCTGGCCAACAGAGCATGGCAAGAGCCACACAAGTCACCAAATTCTGGCTTGCTCCTGGTGTTTAGTTTAAAAAAAAGTACAGGTTTGCTAGGTTTCCTTAGGAGCCTGCCGAGCTAGGGTTAAAAATCCACAGCTAGACAATTTGCAAAAAAAAGGTCAGGTTTCACTAGAAAAATGTGATGTGTCAACATTGCATTGTGGGCTGCTTCCTGTCACGGGCATTGGGCCTAACAACCCAAGTGAGGTACCATTTATCTGGAAACTTTGGGGATTGCGGGATGAGTGGAAGTTTGTGGATCCACGCAAACTCCAGAAATTTCCATCACAGAAACGTGAGGAAAATGTTTTTCTTTTTACAAAGTTTGAGGTTTGCAATGCATTCTCAGTAACAGAACCTGGTGAAGGCCACACAAGTCACCCCATCCTGGATTCCCCATGGTGTCTAGTTTTCAAAAATGTATAGGTTTGCTAGGATTCCTTAGGTGCCGACTGAGTTAGGGTTTAAAATTCACAGCTAGGCACTTTGCAAAAAAAGGGTACATTTTCACTGTAAATTTGTGCTGTGTCCACGTTGCGTTTTGGCCCATTTTCTGTTGCAGGCACTAGGCCTACTCACACAAGTGTGGTACCATTTTTATCGGGAGACTTTCGGAAATGTGGGATAGGTGGCAGTTTGTGGATCCACGCAGATTCCAGAATTTTCCATCACATAAATGTCCCCCCATCCTGGATTCCTCTGGGTGTTTAGTTTTAAAAAAATATACAGGTTTGCTAGATTTCCTTAGGGGCCGGCTGAGAAATCCACAGCTAGACAGTTTGCAAAAAAAAAGGTCAGTTTTCAGTGGAAAAATGTGATGTGTCAACGTTGCGTTGTGGGCTGTTTCCTGTCACGGGTTCTGGGCCTAACCACACAAGTGAAGTACCATTTATATCTGGAAACGTTGGGGAATGCGGGGTGAGTGAAAGTTTGTGGATCCACACAGACTCCAGAAATTTCTATCACAGAAAGGTGAGGAAAATATGTTTTTTAGAAAGTTTGAGGTTTGCAAGGGATTCTGGGTAACAGAATCTAGTGAGAGCTAAACAAGTCACCCCATCCTGAATTCCTCTGGGTGTCTGGTTTTCACAAATGTTTAGCAAATGTTTAGTTCTTCTAGGTTTCCCTAGGTGCTGCCAGAGTTAGGTTTCAAATTCCGCAGCTAGACACTTTGCAAAAAAAAGGGCCAATTTTCACTGTAAAAATGTGATGCATTTCGGCCCGTTTCCTGTCACAGGCACTAGGCCTACCCATACAAGTGAGGTACCATTTTTATTGAGAGACTTTGGGGAATGCCGGGTGGGTGGACTTTTATGGATTACGCAGATTCCAGAACTTTCTATCACAGAAATGTGAGGAAAATGTGTTTTTTTTTAACAATGTTTGAGGTTTGCAAGGGATTCTGGGTAACCGAACCTGGTGAGAGCCACGCAAGTCACCCCATCCTGGATTTCCCTTGGTGTCTAGTTTTAAAAAAATGTATAGGTTTGGTAGGCTTTCCTAAGTGCCGGCTGAGCTAGGGTTCAAAATCCACAGCTAGACGCAGCTGTAAAAATTTGATGTTTCCACATTGCATTTTGAGCCATTTCCTGTTGTGGGCACTAGGCCTTCCCACACAAGTGAGGTACCATATTTATTGGGAGACTTAGCGGAATACAGAATTGCCTTCCAAATGTAAGACAATGTGTAAAAAAGAAGTCACTTTGAAAAATGTCCTATAATTCACATACCAGCATGGGTACCCACAATTTTGGGAATGTCCAAATAACTACTGCTTTTAAACTCTATATTTTGTTCCTATTTAGGAAACACATAGGTGTCTTCGATAACTATTTACGCTCTTTATATTTTACCGAATACGTTTCCTACCCGATACACAATGAAAAACCATTGCAAAATGCAGCTCGGTTATTGGCTCTGGGTTCCTCAGGTTCTTGGTGAACCTACAAATCCTATGTATCCCCACAACCAGAAGGGTCCAACAGATGTAACAGTATATTGCTTTCAAAAATCTGTCATACTGATGAGAAGTTACAGGGGAAAAAGTTAGCAAACATGGCTGTTTTTTTTAATCTCAATTTCAATATTTTCCATCTATTAAAAATACTTGAAAGATCTACATAAATGACCGTTTGCTGAATTCAGAATTTTTTCTAGTTTTCAGAAATGTATAGATTTCTGGGAACCATTATTGGTTTCACACCCATTGCTACCATTAACTGGAAGGAGGTTGAAAGCACATAAAATAGAAAAAATAGGCTATGTCCCAGTAAAATGCCAAACCCATGACGAAAATGTTGGTTTTCTGACAAGAGTCTGCCTGTCCCTGAAAGCTGAGAAGATGGTTATTTCAGCACCACACACCCTTTGTTGATGTCCTTTGCAAGGAAAAAAAGACCAGTTCGTCTGCAGCAATTTCTTCCCATTTTGTAAAACAAAAAACCTAAATTTAGTGGTATTTTGGTTTATTTCTGGGTCTCCTCCAGGGCAATCCACAAACCTGGGTACCTTTAGAATACTCGGGGTGTTGGCACAAAAAGGAAGCAATTTTGGAATGGATACCTTATGTGGACAAAAACTTACAGGTGCATAAGCGCATACTACGCCAAAAAAGGCTTAGCACAGGGGTGGGAATAGTATTTTAATTGTTTTTCTGTCTGCTGATTAACCAGAGATAGCAAAATTAATATTTACTATCTCTTCTCCAGTGTTACTCTATGAGTCAGACTGCCTTTCTACACTGAAAATAGGTTTTGGGTTTCAGTCACTGAAAGACATGTTAAGTCTACTTTTCTATATGTCCTGCTCCTGAATAAAATGCACCTTGCCATGTGTGCTACAAGGCCTACATAGGGATGACTTATTGATATTTAAAAGGAAGGTTTTTACCTGTCAAAATGAGTTACACTGCAGCAGTCAGGCAGACCTAAAGGCATGTTTGCACTACTAATGTTGTGTATAGCACAATACGTGCTGCAGTCCACTGGTGGTCTATCAACCTACTGGGACTGGGAGCCATTTCTACACCAATAATAGGGACGTTTAATGTGCCAATTTGGAAAAAGCCAATTCAACCATGTTTTAAAGGGAGCGCACAGGCACTTTACTCCTGGCTAGTAAGAGTAAAGTGCAAAGAGTTATAAAGGCAGCAAAACAGATAGGGTAATAATCTGGGCAAAATCCCACAAAACATGTTAATTTTCCTGTCTCATCCATTTTCATACTAATGAACAATTCCCCTGCCTTTTACATTTTTGATCATCAAATGATATCTTTCTCTCCTCACTCTGTAGGCTTCACCTGCCTCATACTACTTTACTCTGGTTCACCACCTTACTTTCTATTCACAACTTTCCAGTTACCTGGCACAAAGATATCTACACTCACTCCAGTAACAGTGGGTGTCCCACAAGGATCCATCTTTGCCCCATTTTTATTCCTACAATACATCATTTTGCTTGATGACTATTTACTTTGCCAGTTGATTTGATTTGACCCTTTTTTTGCATGAATTCAACTAGTTGGAGGTGGAGTCAGGTATCACTGACTGCGTCATCATTTGAATATGGAGGAATACTATTTTACCATGCAATGTGCCCAAAGCCATTTCGATTTCCTTGTGCCTGACCCTTACGGACCCCATATTTTTTTATTTAGATTCCCTTTTTTGGCTTCCTTTTCTTGTAATTGTGTCCAGGTTGCCTTACCTGTTTTACATTTTATTTTGTTTATTATATCAATGATTTGTTTTGCCAGATGATTATGTTTGGCCTCTTCGACTCCTGGCTTCTTTCTGTTTCCCTTCAAGGGTCTGCCTTACTTGATGCCATCAACTGCCAGATGCAGGGCTGATGTAACGTGGATACAGCAGGTATGCAGCTGACAGGCAGGTAAGCCCATCTGTGCCTGTCTTTGCCATAGCGTGACTAGCGTCCTACTTCTGTGACCCCAATCCCTAGAGGATCATTATCCAAACTGCAATTTTTAGCTAAAGAAAAATTAGGATAGTCACAGTAAGCCTATTTTAGAACAAGTCTCTTTCAATTATAATGCCAACAAAAAGACTTTCCACATGAAGGGTATTTTCTACCCTCTCCTGGCCCACAGAAATACAGCCTGCATTAAACATCTATTACAGAGCAAACTCAATGCAGAACTCTGTAATCTCTGCTCCGCTCTCATAAATTGCACACTTATCCACTGACCACCTAGGACACATTTGACGCTCTTATATATATTTTTTTACAGAGAATTAGTTTCAGTGCTTAATTTGAACCGGTGGCACAAGGGGGCACCGTCTAGCTAATTTAGAGATGAACACAACAACAATGATTTTTTTAATTCAATGTACATTAAAAATGACTATTTTCTGCTGCCCAGCCATCCTTATAGCTTTGGAGGCCTGAAATACTCAGAATTGTGACACTTGTAGGAGTGTGATGGTTAGTTGTGTTAATATAATTCTAACCTACACCCTTGCCCACAAAACTAAGGGGCATATTTATGAGCCCCTTTGAGTCATTCTTGCCCTAAGCAATGTGGCGCAGGAGTGACGCAAATTAAAAATCAGATTAATGAAGCCACTCAAGGCCACCTTGTGTGGCCCTGAATGGCTTCATAAATGTCTAATAATGCAACTCAGAGCAAATCGCTGTGGGCACCACCAAATACCTATGCCTACCCAGTTGATGCGTCCCTGTTTATTCCTCTTTCCATGTGTGCTGCATTCTGCAGCATACATAAAAAAGGAAAAACCTCAGGGAATTGTTTTTGTGCAGGATGGTGCACCTTCCTGCACAAAAACAATGGGGCACATGCAACAAGAATTTTACCGGTCGGGCCCGTTTGCGACTGGTAAAACGCCTTTTCCGATGCATGTACCTTTTTGCATTCGCAAAAGAAGTAATCACAATTTTTTGTGATTACCTAAATTGCGAATGCATTTAGGGAATCGGAATTTGCGATTCCCTATTTGAGATGCATGTAGAATTTCCTAAATGCGAATGTGCATTTAAGAAACGCTAATACCATCAACTTCAAGTTGATAGCAATTTGTGCATACATTTGAATATACATAAAACAGACTTTTTAAATGCGCTATGTAGCGCACACATGCCTTTAGGGCATGTTTGTGCCACACATGTGCATACTTAGGTTTTTTGGGTGGCATTTGCAAGATTATTTGCGAATCCTTCAAGCATAGGCCTTTGTGATTACCAAATAGCTAATCCTTAAAATTCGCTATTTGGTATTCCCAAATGATTGCCTTGATGCATGTGCCCCAATGCTCCTTACATCACAGGCACCCTTGCACCAAGACGCCAGTGCAGGGGAAAAGGCAGGAATGCTCCGTATTGACTGAAATATTCCTAACCTTTCTCTATCATGCAGTGCAGCACACTAAGGTGACTTACCGCCCTGCAGCGTGTGACTTGGCCATAAATATGGCCCTAGATGTCTCTCCAACTCCCAAAGAAAGAACAAAACAATAGAGAGCCAATACTGATAGTTAACTTCACTTATTTTTACATAGAGTCACCTAGACCTAAACAAACGTGACCTTTTAGTTTTTTAATCCTTATTTTTTTTTATTTTGCAAAATTTATTAAACCATAATTTTGTTTAATTGGATTTTTTCAACATTGAACATAATTACAAAATACAAAAAAGCACATTCCTCAATGATTGTCACATTCTACCAATTTCATAAAAATACGGTCACACTATCACTCATATTTACACACTGTGAGCTACAAAAACACTCATTCATCCCAATACACTCAATACCACATTTACAATTTAAGGTTCAACATAAGTTATTTCAAAAAATCACAAGACCTAAGGTGCATAATTTACATAAATCTTATACAATTCAAAGAACAATTCTGATAATTGAAAACACTCAATAGGTAAAAAAAAAAAAAGCAGGTCGATGCATTTTGAACACCTTATATTTATATGGTGTTCTCCTCAGGACCTAAAAAGCTGTAATGACATGAACAAAAGGAAAAAATCGGGATTACTCTCCATATAAATTGAAAAAAAACTCCTATCCCTCTCTTTAGCCACCACCATGGGTGTCCGCTTACCTCGTTTAATTCAAAATAGATCAGACGATCTATTTCACTATTGTGGGCTTTGTACAGGGTCTGCAAAGACAAATTTTATAGAATGCTTAACCAACTTGCCTTAAAGGTGGCCACTGCCTGTACAACATTGCGAGCCGTTTTGAAGATACTTACTCGTAAATATAAGATAATTATATAAGTAAATGTAAATGTACTTGTAAAGCGCACTGCGACTCCATGGAGTATCCTGGCGCTGAAGACCGCTGGGGAACCCGTCCTGGTTTTCCCTGTGAGATGGTCCCTTTCTGGGTATCTCCAAGGTGAAACCAGGCATCCCCGGCATCTGTGGGGGGCCGTTGTAGAGATGAGGCAAGCTTAATGCCCAGAGTTGCCGAGTGTGTTCCCTGGTTAGAGTAGGCACCGAGGCGAGAATTATCGAGTCCGTTTTGACCCTGGTCCACGACCCTGCCGCGTCGGGAATTGAACCCTGGTCCCAGGCTGTTCTCTGCTTACGGGTCTGCCGCCTCTAACCAGTGAGCCACACCACTCCACTAAGTCAATCTAGCACCCGAATATCTCTTTCTAAAAATGCACATTGAACCACGTCCTACTTATGAATGAACGCCATGGAGCCTTTGTGACGCCGCTGCTCCCTTACGAGCGCTGTGATCTCAATCACGTAACTTTAGCTCTAAAACAAAAAGTTGACAACAACAAACGTGTCAGTTGTAATGTTTAAGCGGGCACCGCGCTAGTTTCTCATAGTTGAATCGGAGCCATAACATACCTGCGACAGGCGGAGCAGCCGTCTTCTTCTCCAACTCCCAAAGCGTATTAAGAAAATGATCATCAACAGCCTAAATCCATCAATTATAAAGAGGGCAAATATATAAGAAAAAAAAGGTACTATTCCCACAAAATCCTGCATCGTAGGTGTAATTTTCATGAATTATTCAATATTGGTGAGACTCTTTATAAACCAGCAGCTTTACCCCATACACAACTGGGGGATTCCTTGTCTAATTATTGCCATGAAAATATTATAAATGTAAAGGACGACCTGCACAGCGATTGCCCTTATGGCACAAAAGGGATGTTGATCAGAACCACACATTACATAAAGAGATAGTTCTTTCTAATTTGTTCCCATGTCTGAAGAGGAATGTTACAATCTTAGAACAATCAGCAGGCCCTCTGTTTCTCCACTGGACTTTTGCCTGGTCCCTTACCTTAAATCATTTTATGCATGTGCTACTACTATGGCTAGGTAAATCATGAGCACCTCATTTAGTGCTGGTGAGGTATCATCAGTGCTCAAAAAGCTTGTCATAAGACAATTCGTAAAAAACTCAGCCTTGGGGCGTGGTTTCAGTGTCAACCAAGATGGCAGCGATGTGTTGAGCTCCATTGGATGCAGTAGCCGTTTGTGTCTGTGGGACGGCTCCTACGCTCACCCGACGGGATGAGATAGGCATGCGTCTCTCTCTGCAGGAGTGGCGGTGACTGGAGCCCATTGATAAGCTTTGTGTATTCTGTTTTCATAAGCGGCCAGTCTGGGGGATACTGCCCCATAGTGAGAGGTCACACCCTCCATTTTGGAATGCAGCTGGCGCATTTTCTCACAAAACGCTTTCCCTACAATGCTGTGTGTGGAGTTAGCACATTCCTTTTTATGGTGTAAATTCCAACACTACTATCAGGGTATTTTCCACCTTGGCCCCTACTGATGCTAAAAAAGTTGTATTATCTCAGGAACAATTGAAGGGCCCTAATAAATTTTCCTTTTTTTGCATCAACATGCTTCCTCACTACAGCACTGTTTTCTAACTCAGTTGACCTCTGGGTGGTACTATTTCCTTCAGTTTTTATGGTCATGTTTATTATGGCAGTGCTCTGTTCTCATTGCAAACCTATTTTCAACATTGTCAATGTGCTATCAATTCTTCGGTGTGTTTCTTTTTCTCACAATTTTTGGTCTTAAAAGCTTGTGAGAGCTATAGTAATTCTAGACTTTTCCCCCTATTTCTCCCTGCTCCTTACTCCACATATGGGAAAAATAGGACACCTTAAACTTTTGAGTACCTCCACTACTACTTGTCTGTCAGATTCAGATTCCAATCACAATGATATGGATGACACTGCTTTTCAGAAAGCGGAATCTCTTTCAGATATCCTTCCAAAAGCTTCCTCATGAAATAAAATGCCAATAGGACCAAATAAAATGCCAACAAAAGATCCTCTTTTGCCAGTAAAACCTATGTTGTCTTCTATGGAGGTCATTCTTGAAGACATTCGTGCCTTTCTCTATCACGCAGTGCAGCGCACTAAGGTGACATCCCGCCCTGTAGTGTGTGACTTGGCCATAAAAATGGCCCAAGATGCCTCTCCAACTCCCAATGCATATTAAGAAAATGATCATCAACAGCCTAAATCCATCAATTATAAAGAGGGCAAATATAATCATCTCGTAAGAAAAAAAAGATAAGAAAAGTTACTATTCCCACAAAATCCTGCATCCTAGGCATCATTTTCAGGAATTATTCAACATTGGTGAGACTCTTGATAAACCAGCAGCTTTACCCCATCCAAAACTGGTGGATTCCTTGTCTAATAATTGCCATAAAAATATTATAAATGTAAAGGATGACCTGCACTGTGATTGCCCTTATGGCACAACAGGGATGTTGATCACAAACACTCATTACATAAAGAGATAGTTCTTTCTAATTTGTTCCCATTTCTGAAGAGGAATGTTACAATCTTAGAACAATCAGCAGGCCCTCTGTTTCTCCACTGGACTTTTGCCTGGCCTCTTACCTTAATCCTTTTATGCACGTGCTACTCCTATGGCTAGGCAAATCTTGAGGTCTGCTGGTGAGGTATTATCAGTGCTTAAAAAGCTTGTCATAAGACATATCGTAAAAATCTCTGCCTTGGGGTGCGGTTTCGGTGTCAATCAAGATGGCGGCGCTGTGTTGAGCTCTGTCGGATGCAGTAGCCTTTTGTGTCTGTGGGGCGGCTCCAACACTCACCTGATGGAGGAAATAGGCGTGTGTCTCCCTCTGCAGGAATGGCGGTTCACTGGAGCCCATTAATAAGCTCTGTGCATTCTGTTTTCATAAGCTGCTGACCCCGGGAATATTGCCCCACAGTGAGCGGTCGCACCCTCCATTTTGGAATGCAGCAGGTGCATTTCCTCACAAAACACTTTCCCCACAATGCTGTGTGTGGAGTTAGCACTTTCCTTGTTATGGTATAAATTCCCACGCAACTATCAGGGTAATATCTAGGTTGGCCCCTACTGATGCCCAAAAAGTTGTATTACCTCAGGCACAGTTGAAGGGCCCTAATAGATTTCCTTTTTTTTTTTTTTTTGCATCAACGTGCTTCCTCAAAAGAGCGCTGTTTTCTAACTCAGTTGACATCTGGGTTCTAATTTCTTCAGATTTTTTGGCCTTTTAACATGTTTTTCATGGCAGGGCTCTGTTCTCATTGCAAACCTCTTTTTCAAGATTGTGAATTTGCCATCAATTCTTCGATGTGTTTCTTTTTCCCGCAATTTTTTGTTTTGAGAGTATGTCAGAGCTATAGTCCTTCTAGACTTTTTCCCATATTTCTCTCCTTCCTCCATATATGGGAAAAATAGGAATTCCTTATACTTTTGATTACCTCCAATAATGATTGTCTGTCATATTCAGATTCCAATCACAATGAAATGGATGACACTGCTTTTCAGAAAGCTGAATCTCTCTCAGATACCTTTTCAAAAGCCTCCTCATGTAATAAAATGGCAATAGGATCAAATAAAATGTCTGCAGAAGATCCTCCTTTGCCAGTAAAACCTATGTCGGCTTCTTTGGAGGTCATCCTTGACGACATTTGTGTATTGAGACCATTCATGGAGAAGACTACTAAAATGTAACAATAGTTAGATGATAAATAGTGCTTTATAGAATCGCGTGTTATAATGCTAAAACAAAAAACAGAGAGTCTACAGCTTGCAACTACACACATTTCGCATCTGGAATCGGAAATATCTCAACTTAAAAACACACCGAAATTGTTGACAACCGAAATTGCAGAAATAATTTACGCATATATGGGCATCCTGGAAACACAGCGGGCTCTGATCTGACCAAATATTTTCAATCTTTTCTTTCTAAACTCTTTAGCATGTCTACGTCTGTTCCTCTCAATATACAAAGAGCACATTGGCTTGGTCCTAGAATTTCTACAAATCAACAAGGACTTATTTTGTTCTTTTTGCAATACACTGACTTGCTACAAGTTATGTCTGCTGTCAAGGTTAAAAAGCAAATTATCTATGATGGTCAAAGACTGTTTTTTCTCAAGATGTAACTACAGTTACTGCAAAATACCGGAAGCAATTTTTGCATATGCGTCCTTAGTTGGGAGCCATGAATGCTTGATTTGGACTAATGCGTCCCCCCCCTTGTTTAAAGTGACATGTAAGGATAAAGCAAGCACACATGAAGAGCCTGCTGCAGTTAAGAGATTTTTTCAACTACACAGAGAAGAAGATATGGATACTGCAAAGAATACTTGATTCCTTTGTGTTTCTCTTGCTTATTTACTTTTAATAACACTTAGGTAACTGTTTCTCTTATCTTTAAGTGATATGATGTTTTTTCTCTTATTTTAGCACAGTATAATTCTGTACTGCTTTCTTTTTTATGATGCAGGTATTTGTCTTCAAGTCTTGTCCCCATAAGGTTTCACTTTGTGTGGTGCTTTTACCCAAGTCACAGCCGTCTTTCCGTACATTGAAGTTTGGCTGTTGTCACCGCCATCTCTCGGTGTTGCCACCCTCCCTTACATTTATGTGTTTTGTAGGTATATTATTCAGTCATCATCTGTATGACTTGTACTGTCTTTCTGTTCTTTGTTTCAATATTTTCTGACTGATGTTTATTTATATGCTTCTATTTTGTCCTTTGTTCTTTTCTTCTTCTATCCTAGTTTCCCCCTTTCTGCCTTTCCTTTGTCACTAAGCAAATATTTAATTTTTACCAATATTTGTATCCCTTTTCCTGTTAACTTTATTACTGTAGACGTATTGATTGCACACACTGCTATTTTAGTATTTCATTCCGGGTTACCACGTTGAACATCAAAGGTTAGGTAACCACATTATGGGTATTATCTCATTTAGCCAAAATAAAAACAGATGCTGCTTTTACTACAAGAAACTCCTATTTCACAAATAGAGATTGACAAACTAAAAAGATGGTGCATAGGTAGTCTGTTTGCTTCACCTGCTTAGTGGAAGAAAATGGAGGGGCATATTAGCAACAAATAGCGATAATTAATGCTAAATGTACTTAGCGCATTTATTTTTATCGCTGCCTATTGCCGGCTATTATCTCAGAGATAACGTGCTATTAGCAACGTTTATCTCTAAAGCGATAAAATATCCAGCGATACCGGCTCAATGCGTGAATATCGCTGGAAATCCAGCCCTATTCAGGCATTATCGCTAATGGGGACAGGTTAAGTCATGGTCTGAGCAGGCGTTAGGTTCTGACGATATTTGCGCTTAACGCAATTTTTTTAATCGCTTCGCCTGCCTTGCTAATAGGAGATAGCTGTGTTAGCAACCGCTTTCAGTCGCTAACAGGTTGGGTACGCCCACTTTGCATGTCATTAGCGATAAATTACGCTGACATGCAAAGCGGGCCCCAAACCTGTAGCTATCGCCTATGAGCTGTCGCTAACTGCTGTTAGCGACAGCTTGCTAATAGGGGGATAAAAATATTGCTGCTTTAGCCGGAAAAAGTCCTGCTAAAGTGGCGATATCGCCCTTGCTAACATACCCCGGAGTACTCATCTTTTGTCATAAAAACTGCCCCTTACAGTTATCACTCAGGAGTCTGATTCTGAAGGTTGTTGGATTGTTGTTAAACTGTTGCTTGATAATATACCTTTAACGATTTTCAATATATACGGGCCAGTTTCTGTTAACAATATATTTTGGACAAAAATATCTGATAAACTAATATTGTGTGAAGATGACTATATTATATTCGGTGGGGATTGGAATCAAATTCATGATTCTGTTTTAGATAGAAATTCAATGATTAAGTTTGCTCATACTAAAATGCACTCACAATTAAAATCCACCATTTGACATAAATCATGAGTTGATATCTGGAGATTACGTCACTCGGATCTCCAGAAATAAATCTTTTATTCAACCCCACATCACTTACAATCTCATTTAACCAATCTTTTTCTTAGTAAATCTTTGCCTCAACATGTACTTCAGTCTGGCATAGGATCAAAACTGATATCAGATCATGCACTAGTATGTACAGATCTCAAACGTATCCCTTTTTCTCTACTTGCAGGTAGATGACACTTTAACAACTCACTAATTTTGGATTCTTAATTCACTTCTCAATTTGAATCTTCTTATTAGTTTTTAAATATTAATAATACACCCGACTCTTCTTTTGCAGTGGTCTGGGATTCCTTTAAAGTAGGGGCATGAGGATTTATAATGAGTTTTGTATTGTAAAAGTAAAAATGTATAGAATCCCAATCAAATCAATTATTTAGCAAAATTTAAACAATTGCAAGATTCATATTCTTATCTGTTGAAGAGCAGTGCACGTTATGGTAGTTAAAATAGAATGGAAAAAATGCTCGCAAACAATTTAAAAATCAGGAAAGCCAGAACCAAATTGAATCGTTACGAAACAGCTCAGGGACTATTCTCATTAAATATAAGGATATTTTGCATTAATTTGTTACTTTTTATATTAATCTATATTCTCTAGAAACCCAACCACTTCCATCGGATTAGACTAAATATTTTCAATCCATTTGCCTTTCTCTCACCATATTGATTTTTAACCACTCTGGGCTGATATTTCGCTCTCAGGAATAACTGTTGCAGTTTCAATACTGAGTAGAGGGAAAGCTCCTGGGTGCTGAGGGCTACTATTGAATTTAATAGTCATTTCACAAAACTTCTCCTTCCCAATCTTTAACATATATTTAATTTTTTCACTGAAGGGGCTCCTCAGGGTCCTTTCAGGATGCCATGATTTGTTTAATTCCAGAAGACAACAAAGATCTTTCAAAATGCAATAATTATCATCCCATTTCCTTGGTCAATACTGATTACAAATGATTTGCAAAGATGTTGACACTGTGTATTGACCCTTATTTACCTGATCTAATAGGTCCTGAATTGTTTGGATCTGTTAAAGGTTGATTGTCTTCAGATTATGCCCGAGTCTTTTTAAATGTCCTGAGCAAGGCCTCTACACTGGATCATCCTGTTGCTGCTTTGCTCTGGCAATTTAATTGGATCGGTTAGGACTTTATGTTTCAGGTATTAAATTGGATTGGTTTTCCACCCAAATTCATTGCTTTAATATCCTTGTTATATACAGGTCCAACATCTGCAGTTTTTGTGAAGGGTATGCTTTCAGATTACTTTCCTTTGTTCAGAGGGGGATGCTAAGATTGTCCATTATCACCCCTTTTGTGTATTATAGCATTTGAACTATTTTTAACAAAAATCGGCAGGATGTTCACATATAACACATATCAGGTTTTTCAAATTGGGTTACAACAAATTAAGTTGCTGAAGTCTCAGGTTTTTGCTGTGGTCCCAGGTTCTTTGTGTATTGCTGTAAGACCTAGGTGCTCCAAGCCCTTATTAATGGGGTTTGGATCTCAAAGCTGTATTTTTCATCTGTACATTGATGTATTTCAATGTTAAATTCTTTTTAACACTGATATATGAATGCATTTTTGGTCTTATGTTCATTTATGATTGTATTTACAATTGAATAAAGAGATATTGATGATGAATTAAGTTGTCAGTTTAGGCCGATGACATTCTTCTATATTGTCAAGAAATCAAGAAAGACTAGCTAGGTTTATACAGGTTAGACTCAGTGGAGTACGTATGTCCAGGGAAACCAGTGGGTTTCTTTAAAAAGCCCTCACCCACCAACCTAGTTGGTGGCATGCTTCATCATCGGGCCCACCACAGTGGCACCTAGCGTGCCCCGGGTGTGCTTCGACGCCAGATTACTGCGGAGCTGGTATAATTGCTGAGAGTGCAATGTGGTGAGTGTGAAGGTGAAAGTTAAAAGACCATACAGAAATCCCAGCACCCGAGGGTAAAAATATTTTAATAAAACTGGGTATCTGTTGGTGCGTTAAAAAGGCAAACAGACACGTTGGAGTATGGATTATGACCTCCAGTGTCCTGTGTGGTCTACATGTTTCAGCCTGGCCTTTCTTAATTTAAAACAGGCTTTCCTCAGGACCAAGTGAGTATGTGTGGGGTTATTAAAACTAATTTATAGTGAGTGTGAAAGGATTTTATGTGTAGCACGCGATAAGGTGCTATATGGGGGAGAAGGGGGTTCCCTCTCGCTTTGCTACATATAACATAAAAGGGGGACATACAGACGTACAGGGAAGAGTCATATTAGCATATTGTTGCAAAACCAATCGTCATTCCACCGTCTTGTAAGGTGAGTGAGCGAACTATATATGGCTAAAGTGTGGTCTTGTCAGTGGCAAGACTCATGTGATCGTTATCTAGACGCCGGTTGTAGTGGTGGGCTAGAAAACGGAAATGCCAATGTGAGGATCAGGCAAGTGAAAGAAAATTATTCTTGTTGTTATCCTCACACAGTGTTTTTCTGTTCAAAGCCTCCTTGGGTCGCCTGGCAGAGAAACAGACCCTAAAGGAAGGCAGTATGGTTTTTAGAAAGATATCCGACCTGTAAGGGAAAAACCTCAACACCTTACCCCATTGTAGCTGTAGCGCGCAGCCTCTTTACTCACGCAACTGTCGATCTGGCTCCTCCTTGGACCTCTAATCCTTCTGCCGCGCCCGGTTTGTGAAAAGCCAGGTTGGCCGAGCCTCTTATTTAAACCCTCCGTAATTATCTGCACCTGGATCGGAGTAGAAATAGAGGGAGGGGGGCCGCGCTGAAAGCGCCATGTCATGTGCGCTGTGCGCGTGCGGCCGCTAATGCGCATGCGTGCCGGAATAGCGGTCCTTCCTCGGCGCGCTGGTAGGCGCGTGCGTGCTGGAATAGTGGTTCTCCCTCTGGGCGCTGGTTAGCGCATGCGCGGAAGGAACTACCGCGCATGCGTGTAATGGGTTTATAGAAATGAGCATTATATCTCAGGGATGCATGTTAAATTATGAGCACAAGGCCAAATGCCCTTGTGAGAGGTGCTAAATCAAAGATTAGAATAAAGTGAGACCGAATAGGCTATACACAGACTGAAGAAGAGAAGGAAAATCCATACATTAATTGTTAAGAGAATTCCATGGTATGGAATCATTTAGCCCATCAATGTGGGTTGACAGACGATAGATCCAGCGTTGCTCTTTTTGGAGCAGGAATCTTTCATTATTTTCAGTGATGGGAAATTGTTCAATCACAGTCCATTTGTTTTGTTTGTATAACAATATCCTTGTTATATACAGGTCCAACATCTGCAGTTTTTGTGAAGGGTATGCTTTCAGATTACTTTCCTTTGTTCAGAGGGGGATGCTAAGATTGTCCATTATCACCCCTTTTGTGTATTATAGCATTTGAACTATTTTTAACAAAAATCGGCAGGATGTTCACATATAACACATATCAGGTTTTTCAAATTGGGTTACAACAAATTAAGTTGCTGAAGTCTCAGGTTTTTGCTGTGGTCCCAGGTTCTTTGTGTATTGCTGTAAGACCTAGGTGCTCCAAGCCCTTATTAATGGGGTTTGGATCTCAAAGCTGTATTTTTCATCTGTACATTGATGTATTTCAATGTTAAATTCTTTTTAACACTGATATATGAATGCATTTTTGGTCTTATGTTCATTTATGATTGTATTTACAATTGAATAAAGAGATATTGATGATGAATTAAGTTGTCAGTTTAGGCCGATGACATTCTTCTATATTGCTCTAGCCCTAGAGGTTCCCTTCCCCCTTTTCTTCAGCAAGTTACTACTTTTCCCACTTGCCAGGTTATCGCCTTAACGCTGATAAGTGTGAAGTGCTACCCAAAAATGTATTGTGTAATAAACAACTTTTTGTACACACAGGGTTTGCCTGACAACCCACCAAGATAAATTACTGAGTATTGTGGTTCTCACAAACCATTAAAGAAACTTGGAAATAGATGTTTGATTATATTATCAAGACACTAAATGATAATATTGCCTGATGGCACCAATTTTTCTTTCATTGTGGGCTAGGATTGACTCTTTTAAAATAACGCTCACTCCCCGGATATTATATGTTATTGCTCTGATTCCTGTTTATATCCTTGGTTATTATTTTAAGGAAATTGATTCCCTTTTATCAACATTTCTTTAGAAAGGTTGGTCTCCTTGTATTGCTTTGTTCTCATAAAAAAAAGATAAAACTAACAGAGGGCTTCCATTTCCAGATTTTAAAAATATCACTATGCTTTCTCTTTGAAACAGGCTGCTTGTTGGGTTTCTTCAGACCTCCCAATACACCCTCCTTTGTGGCTAAAGTTAGAGAAATCTCTCTCATTGTCTCTTTCCATTTTAAAGACATTCTTGCTTTCACAACAGTTATATCTCAGGCAAGCTCTTCATTGATTTACTGTCCTGAAAAATCTTGAAACCTTTTTTACCTACCACATATCCCTCACTTGCTAACTATCAACAACAATCCTTTTGGCATAATAAATTCCTATGAATTAAGAATCATTCCTTATATTGGAAAGTTTGGCAAACTAGGGGTTTATGTTGGATATTACGACTTTTTGCTGATGACCAACGTTTATCCTTTTCTAATAGCCAAACAAAATTCTCTCTGCCATTTACTTCCAAGTCACAATATGAATGTTTATGTACCTCCCTCAACCAATACATTTTCACATTGCTTTCCTCTACCCTTCCCCCCATATCTACCACACTCGTTACATTGCTCAACAACATTCCTTCAGTATCTGTTATTTATAAACCACTACAAATATCCTCAGATGTAGCCAATTTAAAACCTGAATTAGCTTTTGGAAAAGTATTTGGTGGAATGCTGGCCTACTATTTTATGGGAAAAGGTTTGTCTTAAACTCTGTGAGCTGCGAATACCTCACAAACCTGTTACTTTGTCTATTACCATCTATTACTTACACCCGTTACTCTCAAGTCCTTTTCTCCATATGCAACTTCATCTTGTTGATCCTGGCACTGCAGATTTTAAGCTTATGTTATTTGAATGCTCTGCTATTCACCATTTTTGGAAATTGGTCGGGACTTCAAGTAATAAGATTTGGCTATTCCTTTATCCTTCAATATTATATTCTAAGGTAGTTTGGCTCATCAGTGGTTTAATTTAACTCCTGGCTATAAGGTATTGCATTTATTATTGGATGTTTCATTCCATTTAATTACGTCAAATTAGTAACAAGCTTAAAATGTCACTTTCAGGTGCTGGTGGAATGCCATTTGTTTTCACCATAGCTTGGACACCAACCATGTCACTCCTATTACTCTAGCTATAAAAAAAGATATTCTATGGCATCCACTAACTTGGGGGCTGATTACGATGGCGGTCGGAAAAGCATTCCGACCGCTGTGGTAGCGGAAAATTACCATCCGCAGGTACCGCTGGAAAACCAGTGGTCAGATTAGGATGGACTGCCTGTAGCAGCCTACCGCAGCAGTCGAATTCCAGGATACAGTGCCGGATAAGCTGCGAATCTGTCCGTGGCGGTTGGAACTGCTGCGGAAAGACCCAAGACTTCTGTTTGCCCAGAGGTCAGGACCGCATGTAGGTGTCCGGGATTAATTTTTCGCTATCCGCAGTAGTGCCTCCGCTGTTCTTGAGTGGGCAGATTTTCCGCTGTGGTGAGATAGGCTATTTGAGGCATTGTGATTTGTCCGGCGGTCGTAACCGCATTCCGCAACTGCATTCCGCACTGCGGTCCCTCTCTATTGGCTCCGTCCGGTAACGGTGCGAAAGGAGAATTCTGGTGAATCCCGAGGCTCCGCAGTGGATGAACATGGGCTATCTTTGCCCATCATAATACGGCAGTCGCTAGGACCACCGCTGAAGTGCGGAAAAAGGAAATTTTCCGCCCCCGCCAGCACCGCTGATGTGCCTCCATCCGCCATTCTAATGAGCCCCCAAGTACTTATCCAATTGTGCCTCTTCAGTCAATAACATTATTACTGTGACAGATGAAGTAAGGAAGCCACCTTGAATTTCACCCAAACTGCCTTTGTATCAATAGAATAATTTTTACAATGTTAAACACCTATTTTTAGGAAGTTTTCTTTTTCAATTTCTCATTATAATGTCTGCAATTTCCTAGCTATTGTTATATTCCTTTATTTGATTCAGTATGCCATATAGTGCTCTCCTTTTCCTTCTCCTTTCCCATTTTCATATATTATTATACAGTTGCTTACAGCCTAGAATTTAAATCTTCTTGTATTTTTATTTTTTTAATCAAAATATTAGATGCTTATTAACCCTGTTCTGTCTTTTATTTTATGGCATATGTTCATATCGAAACACCTTTTTTTTGGTGCTGTTTTTAAATAATCTCAAACATAAAACCCCAAAAAAACAGCTTTAAACTGGAAGACCCGATCAACGTTAGTCCCATGTCATTGCTCACACACATGAAAAAATCCTAGAAACAGATGTCACAGCACTACGCCAATTCTAAGTAGTCAACGCCACACTGATTTCATACCTGGTTTCGGAGCTGAACTTGTCATCTCCTCAGCCATCGATGATTTGAGAATCATTGTGGATAACAGGGGTTCAGGAGTAGCACTACTCATGGACTGATCTGCTGTATTTGATACCCTTGATCACAAAATTATTCTTCAAGGTCTTAAATATTTTCATATAATAGAGACGGCCCTCCAGGTGCTAAAATCTTTTATGTCCAAAAGGATAAAGCATGTCCAATTGGGATCTTTTCCAACCCTTCCTACATTGGGGAGCCCAACTGGGGTCAAGCCTATCCCCCTTATATTCAAGCTTTACTTTCAGCTGCTCAGTCAATTCTATATGATCTCCTATCTTTATAGTGATAATGCTCAATTTAATATTTCCTTGAACAACAATCCTGCTAATTTCTCCTCAATGTTTCCTGCAATCTTGAATGGGATATATACCTATATGGGCCAACATTATCTCAAACTGGGATGCCTCTCCAGGGCCTTCACAGCCAAGAGACAGTCTTCAGCCTGTCTAGTTGTAATGAATATTATGTCTTATCTGTTCTGTTTATTTCCCTTTTTGAGTTACATGTGCCTGAAGTCAATTAAAAAGTGAATATTAGTAAAATACTGTTGATTAGTATAACAGACATTTAGGCCAAAATTTACTTATCTTTACCACAACACAGTAAGGGAACTTGCTGCACTGCGTAGTGTCAAACTATTCAACTCTCCTCCATTGCTTTAAGCACAACCTCTGTAGCACCTACTCAGGATTTTTGGATGACCTGGCCAGCTTTTTCAAAAATAAAGATGAAACAGTGTTTAAAGCTTTCAAGGCAGGTATAAGATCTCCCCTCCCTCCCCCTAGGTATGTAGCACAACAGGTTCTCCTGGCAGAACCCCCATTCTGAGAATTATCTGCCCTTACCATTGAGATGGTGACTCAGCTAGTAGTAAAGACAAAATGTTGGGCACCCTCAAACCCTTGTCCAGTCAACATCTTCCATGAATTGGCCCACGCAGTAAATATTCTTCCCTTATTAAAGAAACCTACCTTGGACCCGACAGCAATAAGAACTACAAGAAGAAAGATATTTGAACATGACGCTTTTGAGTTTTTTTAGAGTCGAACAATCTTTTGGACGAGGAGCACTGCGGTTTCCAAAATCACATAGTGCAGAATTTGCCCTGCTGGTGGCAGCAGAAGAGATCAGAGGAATCTTGGATATCGGGTGGAAAGCCATGGTGATCCTTTTGGACCTATCTACGGCCTTTGACACCATTACCCGTCAGGTCTTGATCCAGCGGCTAGGCAAAATCGGGCTTAAAGGTCCTGCTCTTTGCCACCTGTCTTATTTCCTTTATGAGAGAATGCAATCAGTCACCTTAGGAGATTTTATGTCTAACTCTTTCTCCTTACTGTGTGGGGTGCTACAGGGGCCCTGAATAACCCCCACTCTATTTAATATTTATGCTGCTCCCTTAGCAGCACTGATTAGCTCTTTTGGTTTCAGTACAATATCCTACGCTGACAACACACAAATTGGCATCTCTGACACTTCCAATGTCGAGAAGGTTGCTAGGAGATTCAATAACTGTACGTCCACAATAGTCAACTTGGCAATCGTTTGCACTTAACAAATGTTTTCTTATCTTATCAAAAAGGGAGAGCAGAAATTCACCATATCTACAAGGATATGGTGCACTTAAGCTTTCTTCTTAGGCTGGTGCACTGTGTGCAGCCTAGTGCCAATGTAGAAACATTTGGGGCATTCTCCAAGGGAGCTTGTGTCATGAACAGGAATTTTTTGTGCAGAAAGGGATGCACGCACATCGAAAAAGGAAGTATTGAGGAGAAATAAATATATTTCTCCTTGTTACGCCTGGTTCAGGTAGGCTCACCATTCTGACGCATTTCCAGGTTTCAAAGTGTTTGTAAATCTGGGAATGCGCCAAAGTCCAGGGGTGGATGCGTGGAAATGCCCATACTACACCCATGGAACTTCTGCCTGGTGCACGGTAGCGCAAAGCAGCGCTATGCTTTTTTTTTCAAATCAAAGCCACGCAAGATTGAGCGAATCACCCATTGCATGGCTTTGTCAATTCCAGTTAAGGACTTGCGTTGCCTTGCAAAAACCTGTGTCTAACAAGGACAATGCAAGTTCTGAGTAAATCTGACCCTTAGAATATATGATTATGTTCTGCTATGTGTGTACATTTATTTAAATATATGCATAATATTTAATCTGTACACTGACTGCTTAATTGTGTTACATAAGCTCGTTATTGATGTTCTAGAAGGTTGACATATATGTGTTTTGTGTATTGTTGTTTACAAGAACATAGTTTCGTAGAACGAAAATATTTTGTATAGCATCACAACACTTTCTATTGATTGTTTCTGCTAGGAGTTACTAATAACAATGAGAGAAGAATCTTTATACAGGGGGACACAGAAAATATCACAAATCTCAACTGAAAGCTACCAGGACGGAAGGCACTTAGCCATTGCTCACTGTTTTATCAGTGCAGTGGGCCTTATGAAAAGAGAACATCAGACCTTGCTGCTACATTGAACATAAGCTCTATTGACCAAACAAGTATGAGGGTGTGCACATTACTGAAAATCGAAATAAGATTTTTTTTTAATTGCTATGGGTCATTGAGATGAATGCTGAGGTTGCTGAGGAGAAGGAAAGCTCTTATGACGATGGGAGTGAGGAGATTTCTGAAGATGGTGCGTGGTCCTCGTGGTCAGTAAATGAGGATATCTGATATGGTCAATTAAGAGGCTGAAATTTAGTTGAACATGCAAGTGGTCCATGAGCGTGGTTGGCTCTTTCATTGAGGTAGTAAAGGTGATGGTGTCTTTATGGATGATTGTGAGGTCTCCTTGCAAGTATCAAGGACCCCCTGTGATTGGATATAATTCCTGGAACAGGGTAAAACATATAATGAAAAGCAACAATCCCAGGCAATATGTAACGAAAGCAATGTGAAGAAAGATTTCAAAGGAAAATTATTTAAAAATCATACATTTTAATTGTTTCAACAAATAATGTTTTTAATTAGACACGAAAGGCCCTTTTAATCAACGATTGCTTCTTTAAATAATCGATCACATTACTGCAGCGTTTAACCTCAGAACAAGGTTCCATTTTAAAGCTATTAAGCTTTAGCGACAATAATCTCCAGATCCGGAATTTGTTCAAGTTCCTTGGATTCTATAAATTGTTGTGTTTGATGGTAATGTCCTCCTGTGTCGAAACACGCGTCGAAGAAACCATCTCTCATTTTAATTAACTGTTGATCTTGTAATGAATTTTAAATGTACTAATCAAAGTTATTTACTGCTGTTTTTAAATACCCGGTTCTAATTTCACAAACCCCCATCATCAGCCCAGCTGAGATTCGTGGGTGTGACGAGACCTGAGGGCCCGGCCATCTTCAAAAACTGCACGACGCTTAACCAGCACGACCGCCGAGGGATCCTAGAGTGAGTGCACTGGGGTTTGAGAAGCCCCGGCCCAGAGCAGCTCCAGCACCGAAGTCCAGCCCCCCAGCATCCACGAGATCTGCGTGGGGCCCTCCTGTAGTGGGGACGTGCTTTGGTGTCCTTAAGGGCCTACGGAAAACTATGGATCTCCTCCCAATAGAGGCAAGGAAGACGCTAGTGCATGCACTTGTTACTTCACGCTTAGACTATGGCAACATACTATATTTGGGTGCCACTGGTAAATGTCTAAACCGACTTCAGGTTCTGCAAAATGCGGCGGCACGGCTGGCCCTCATGCAACCAAGGAGGGCAGCCTCTAAAAGGGCCTTGGCCACTCCACACTGGCTCCCAGTTAGGAAGAGAGTTATGTTCAAGGCTCTCAGTACATGCCACCGAATCATCCAGGGCATCGGCCCTGTGTACTTGCAGCGTCTCATTATCTCCTATAGGCCTGCATGGTCTCTTAGATCAATCAATCAATCAATCATGGGCATTTGTAAAGCGTGCTACTCACCCGGAGGGTCTCAAGGGGGACTGGCTTGTTGCTTGTACCTAAAGTCAAGAGGGCCAGGATGGGTGATAGATCTTTTCGGCATTTGGCAGCCAAGAGCTGGAATGAACTCCCTCCTGAGCTTCGGCTGGACCCCTCTGAGATGAGGTTTAGGAGCTCTGAGCTCGATCGCCTCCTTCCTCTCCAACAGGACACAATGAGTCAGACTCTCCACTTTTACCTCTGAATGCAAGAAGCTTGCCTGCAGAGGCCTCCAGGGCTCCTCACTTAGCCTAACCTTGTTCAGGGTGTACATGGCACCTCTTGCCTGCATCATCGCAACCCATGGCATTAACATTGCTTCCTACTCGAGCAACACTCAGTTCATCCTCTCTCTCACCGACATGAAAACACCACCAGGACCAACTTCACCACCATCATGGCCAATGTGGCCCACTGGATGGCAAAGAACTGCTTCAAACTGAATACGGAGATATCGGAGATCCTGAACCTCAGAAGTAAGAGCTCCTCCTGACACTCCTCCTGATGACCACCTGACCTGGGTCCCACATCCACTCCCAGAGACCACACCAGAAACCTCGGCATCATCCTTGATGCAAACTCACAATGACCAAACAGGTCAACACACCATCACAAATTACATTAAGCTGTGAACTTCATAATTAACGTTTTCCCTCTATGCACGGATGATGTGCTACGCAAACAATGCCCAAGCAAGCCTTTCCCCAAACATCAACTTGCGCTCGTTTTAATCCATTCCAATTTGAAACACTCCATCCCAGTTTCCCAGCAACTCAGGTTTGACAATGCTACCGTCAGACCAATAACCATGAATCCAACCACATCACCCTTCCTGCGTACCTTTATCCTCCATCATTATAAACACCTTTCCAGATCTATCCACTCTTTCCGCCAAACAAGCAAACCGCTCACTGATGCTATCCTCCTTCTTAACTGGTATGACGTGACTCCTCCCCTAATCCAACCAATTACTACGATCCTGCAACAATGCACCTCCCTCCTTCCTACAAGTCCCATAAGGAGGCATGTTAAACTACTCCATCGCATAGTTGGTAAAAAAATACATGATTACGTTAACCCTTCTTCTGCATGCTTCTTCAGGCATCACATGAATTCCCCGCCCACCCTAAGATGTTTATTCATACATCAATTATGAAATTTCACTTTCAGTTTTTCTCATAAAGCAATTGTATAAACGCATTACACACATTACCACATGTGTTGAATTACATACTAAATGTGCATGTACAGTCCAAACCTAATCTGTCCATCGTGTTGATTTTCAACGTGATTCCCATATTACCCATTCTGAAGGATAGATGGTGTTGCTTCACAAGTAACTTAATTGCAGTTCTATCACGAGTTGTCCATGGGTGCAACTTGTTGGAGGGGCAGATATGTTTCAATGAAAAAAAGAGGGGTGAACAAGTGCACACCTGTTTTTGCAGTTTTTCAGTTTTACTAAGTTTAGGTTTTGACAATTGTTGCATGCAGCCCGGTAGCGTGGTCTGCCCTGGTTCCACGAGCTGAATTACACAACGAAGCTGAAGCGAGGTTACACTCCAAAACCGGACGTACAGCGCACTCCATGTTGCTTTACAGAATACCACAAAATCATCCATGTTTGATACAATTTATTCAAAATAGTCCAAAGTTCCTCCATTTCTAATCTGTTACATGTGAGGCGCTTATGTACAAACTGTTTCTAATCCTGCAGATACGCCAATCCAGGCTTTTTTCTGTTGCATGAGTCATACATAATTAATCCTTAATGGCGATTCTTTTTCAGTGATTGATTGTGTTTTTCCTAATGCATTTCGGGCTATTTATAAGCCCTTCTTCTGGCACTTTGGCATTATAGGAGGGGCCACAGATGCTTGTGCTTCCCTTTCTATATTACTCAAAATGCTGGTGCACATACAGAGCCAGTGCTTCCTCAAGAGGGCGTTGAATCCTTTGCGTGGGAGTTTGGCCTATGCAATTAAGGGAATCCCTTAGCCTCTGCACCCTTGTTGTACTACAGACGCGGGCGAAGAGCCAAAGAAGGTTTGAAGGCTCACTAACAGTGCGCCTCCTAAAAGGTGGTGCACTGTTAGTGCCCACCCTGATTACAGCCCTGTGGCAGGGGTAAAAGGGGTCCCATGGACCCCCCAGTCACTCAATGCATCCTCCTGCAAGGGGAGATCTAATCTCCTTTAAAAGCATAGGCTGGTGCCGCCTGCACTGTGAAAACACAGAGCGGGTTCAAAGAAGCAACTCCATTTTTTACATGAATGTGCTGCCCCCAAGGCAGCACGAGTTCACGGCTGCCCTAGGTGCAGGGCTTTCACTCTAATATGATACATTTGACTTGATTGCGCTGGGTGCGTGTTTTCAAAGACACGCCTGGCACAATCAAGGAAAATGAGCTGTATTTATAATATGCAATGGCATAGCTAGAGGGTTGGTTCGCCCAGGGCGGCACGTTTTGGGGGGCAGTGGCGAGCACAAGGTAAGTTTTCTCTCCCTTGTCTTTGTCTGTCGCCTCCCCCCCAATTGTCGTCATCTGTTCCCCCCCGCTCATACGGGCTGTCCATGGGCTTCAAAGTCTGGAATCGCCCTGGCATCAAAAGCACTAGCAACGCAACTGATAATACAGCCCCTGATCTTCCCCATTGACTGCATTCCCTCACCTCGAGCGCACCTCATTCTTATTTCATTCTCTCTATTACAGGATATCTTCTTTGGTTCCGCAACCTCACTGCACTGCTTGAATAGACTTTAACCTGTGGCTTTTCCATTACATTTTTTGAGCGGCTTCTTTCTAACATAGGGCCTGATCATGATGGTGGGCGGATCGCCACCGTGGCATGTATAATAATATAATTTGTGCTGCAGATGTTTCAATTGCAAGTATTATCTTCCTACTACAACCGATTAACATTTTAAATATGATATGATTTAGCTCGGCCCGATTCACAGAATGAACTTAAGACTCAATCGTAAACTTACTACTATTTTGGTATTCACAGAATGCACTTAGTACTTTTGGCATTGACAGAGTGAACTTACTACTTTTGGTATTCACAGAAGTTAGGATTCTGTCTTAAGTTTGTCTTAAGACAGACTTAAGACAAAACCCTAACTTCTGTGAATACCAAAAGTAGTAATTGCATTCTGTGAATACCAAAATAGTTGTATGTTTAGGATTGAGTCTTAAATTCATTCTGTGAATTGGGCACTGTATGTTTTATGTTGTAGCTGTGGGTCCCATTCATAAAACAACCTGGAAACGAATTTCTAGCACACTGGCTTCCTGGCAGAACTTTCTGCATTTACAAATCTATTTAATAGTGTGAAATCTCATACTGTGAACCTGTAATGAGGATTTTTACTCATACAGTAATCTGTTAGTGCATCAAAGTAAAACTTATGTGCAAAAATATATGGGGGCTTATTTACAAGGCCCTTGCCCCACTTTTGTGTCACTTTTCAAATGTTAAAATTGACACAAATGTGGCGCAAGACGCTTGTAAATCTGGCCCCATTGTGTATTAGGTCCTGTTTTATTAGCTCACACTAGATCACCTTCTCAATTAAGCCGATTCTCAAAGGTCTAGTATTTCAGAAAATATTTCTTCTGCTCTATTTATCCAAGATTTTGTTTTTCTTTTCCTAGGAACTTTCCGTTTAGTATTCGGTTCTATGCACTCTGATATGCTGTGGCCATAACTAACTTTAATGACGGCATCTTCTCGACTTTGTTGTTCCTACAAAATATCTCTTCCTTTCTAGATCCCTTGGAGGAGTTGTGAGAGATCCCTGGCCTCTTCTCTTCTGCCATCTCGCTCAAACGTACAAATTATTTTTGACAACTCAGATTTACATTGATTTCCACTCTTTGTTTCACTAAACAATTTGAAGCCCTCTACAAATATGTTGACTGCATCCTTTAGCCAATGTTTCTTATAGCATAGAAATCACCCGAAGTGGACATTAAAAAGCTTCTTGACATTTCTCGTTGGCATTAGGGAGCTCACTCTCTATTTATGCAAAGAAAAGTTTTGCAAAGATACAAAGTGGAGCCAATTGAATAGCTCATTTGTAAGCCTGGATCCCTGCGGCTATAGAATTTTCTGATGCCACTATCTCGGCATTTAAATTCTTTTTTAAGTTCAGAAAGAGTTTATTGCACAATAAGAGGTGTCAATACAATATACATAGGTGATATAGAAAAGAAACAAAAACATTCTAGAAAAGCTTTGCATGAATAACAAGAGGTAGACTGGCTGTAAAGGAATAAATGAGGCTATACAATAAAAGAATGAAAAGGGAACTGTAATAAAATCTGTTAAAAGGTAAAGTATTTAGGAACAATAAGGTCAATCAGGGAGGTTTTGAGACTTCTTTCTGAATGGGTGATAAATGAAATGATTTTTTAGCACAAGCATCAAGGTGTAATCTTATAGGAAGCCATAAAATGTTGTGTTTTGTTGCCATATGAAAAGGAAAAACAAAGGCAGTACTAGCCTATGGTTATGACAAACATTATACCACCATGCTTTGAAAGAGATATTTGTAAAATTCTTCCAATTAACAGTAATTTGTTGGAATGCAACCGCTATCAATAAATCAATGATTCGCACATCACCAGTAACCTGATCCCAACAAGGAGAAAGACTGCCTAAAAAAATGTGGGTAAAAGAAAAAGGAATTTGAGTGTGAAAGATATCATTGATTTGGGACCAAATTTGTTTCCAGAAATCATGAATGACATTGCAAGAAAAGAGCATATGGAATAGAGGTGCATTGGGTGAAGAAGAACAGGACCAACAGAGGTCAGGGACAGAAGAGAATTTCTTACTAAGGAAATGTGGTGTAAAAAGAAGTCTATTGTAGATGAAAAATAGTGTCTGTGTTAAAGTGGCAGATCTAGAGTATTTGCGTATCTTGGTCTATAACTTGTCCCACAAATAAATGGGCCAAGAGGTGGCAAAGTCGCATTCCAATTGTTCCTCAACCTTAGACTTTGGACGAGGAGAAGGTATGGCACGAAGGAATGTGTAAATGAGAGGGTCTTTGGAGGGGGCAGTTAATAAGGAGTGTAGTTGTGAGACGAGGTTAGGAGATGTAGAGCGATTGTGAGAATGCTGGATCTGGGAATAAGTAGATACAACCGCTTCTTTAAGTGTGAGATATTTACGGGCAAAGGAAGCGGGAAGATTAAAAGATTGGGGTAGTGTTAAAAAAGGTAAAAAAGTGGAGTGAGAAAAGAGTTGGGAAACCCAAATTAAACCCTTCTGCCTCCAAGATTTCCAATAAAAAGGTTTGTTATTGATAAGAAGACTCTTAATATGCCAAATGATAGTGGATAGAAAATCGTCAATGGAGGAGGGAGGGGCTGGAGAGGAGGCTAAGAGTAGCTTGACAGTAAATTTGTGTATGGGAGTGGATAGCTGTGGTTTACGAGAAAAAGATAGAAATTCAGCAAAAGCAAAGGGGAAGAGAGAGAGACGTTCTACCGTAACCCATAAAGGGCAAGGCTCATCAGGGTCTTGTAGCCAAAAGGAGGCCTGGCACAGAAGGAAGGCCTTGTGATAGGTAGGAAAGTCAGGGAAGTTGACACCACCCTCTAATTTAGGACGTGTTAATCTAAGGAGAGACATACAGGATTTTTTGCCCGACAAAAGAAAAGAAGAAAGAATGGTGTTAATCTTCTTAAAGAACTTCATGGGAATGGGAACCGCAATATTTGAAATAGTATACAGGACAATAGGGGATAACATAATTTTAATGGTATTGAGGCGCCCCCACCATAAAAGATAGAGTGGGTGCCATCTGGTGGTGAGATCAGAGAGTTTCTGGGTGCCTTTGTTGAGACAAAGTGAGACCGTGTCTGCAATGGAGGGAGTGACATGTAAGCCTAGGTATTTGATGTGATAGGGACTCCAGGTGAAATTAGAGGCAGCAAAATCAGGTTTGAAGGTATATTTGGTGAGAGGTAGAATTTCGCATTTATCATTGTTCAGCTTGTAGCCAGAAATCTGCGAGTACTCACGCACTTCAGCAAGGAAAGGGGGAATAGAGTCAGTAGGGTTGGAGATAAAGAGTAAAATGTCATCTGCATAAGCAGCAAGTTTGATGTGAGAATGTGATGTTTGAAAGCCCTGTATCTTAGGATTTCGTCTAAGTTTGGAAAGAAAGGGTTCCAAAGATAAATTAAAGAGAAACGGGGATAGAGGACATCCTTGCCGTACACCTCTACCCAAATCAAAAAAAGATGAAATCAGACCATTTGCACAGACCGCTGCTCTGGGATTGGAATAAAGAAAGGAAATTAAGGATATAAACTTAGGGCCAAAACCAAACCATTTATGGGCAGAAAAAAGGTAGGTCCATTCTACCCTATCAAACGCTTTCTCTGCCGCCAGAGAATTTTGAAAGCGTGAGGATTTAGATAAAACATTAAAAAGATGCCTAGTGTTGTCAGTAATAAAGCGTCCCTTAACAAATCCAGATTGCTCGGGCCGAGTAAGTCAGATAAAAACGGGTCAAATCAAGTTGCAAGTGATTTTGCATAGATCTTATAATCAATGTTGACGAGGGAGATTGGTCTATAATTTTTACAATATCGAGTATCTTTCCCTTCCTCAGCGATAATACAAATATGAGCATCAGAAAAGGTACCCGAAGAGCTGCCAAGGGTAACAAATGAATCTATGAGGGAATGTAATTTAGGCATTAGCAATTTGGAAAAATGAAGATAAAATTCAACAGTGAACCCATCAGGTCCAGGAGCTTTATCTTTTTTGAGAGATTGGAGAGAGGAAAGTAATTCTTGTTGGGAAATGTCCAATCCCAAAGAGGCTAAGTGAATAGGGAAATGGTCTGATTGGTGAATAGAAGAGAAAAAATTAGAAAGAGATTGGGGAGTGGGATGAGTCTCAGAGGAATAAAGGGTAGAGTATAAACGGGAGAATTCATCTAGAATATCATTGTCTTTATGTTTAAGAACAGCATTATCATCAAATACAGATTCAATGTTCAACCTCGTCAGTGCCGGTCGCTCTACCCGCCGCGTTGGAAGTCACCCGGTCCCCAGCTGCCGCGGCCGTTAGAATAGCTGTACCGCTGCCCTGATTGTGCCCCCGCTGTGGTTGGTAGTATCGCCATAGTACTGCCCCAATTGTACTGTTTTGTTCTGTTACCCTTTTGTGCTCGCCATAGTACTGCCCCAATTGTACTGTTTTGTTCAGTTGCCCTTTTGTGCTCACCGTAGTACTGTCCCACTGTACTGTTTTGTTCTGTTGACCTTTTGTGCTCACCGTAGTATTGCCCCAATTGTACTGTTTTGTTCCGTTGCCCTTTTGTGCTCTGCCCCCTGTTGCCGCCGTCTGCCCTAGCGCTTCTGGCCCTGCTGCCCAACCCGCTCCCTGCCGCTGCTCCCCCGCGGCTCGCCCCCACTCCTGCTGGTTTCCCCGACCCACTCCCATTCACCACCCCGCTCCCACCTCCCAGCTGCTCCTCCCTCCCACTGAGCGCTTAGCGTGGGAGCTGTGTGATGGGGAGCTGTGACCCAGCCTGACCTCGTCAGTGCTGGTCGCTCTACCCACCGCGTGGCCCCTCCAGGAAGTCACTCAGTCCCCTGCTGCCGCCGCCGCTCAAATCGCTGTACCGCTGCCCTGATTGTGCTCCCGCTGTGGTTGGTAGTATCGCCATAGTACTGCCCCAATTATACTGTTTTGTTCTGTTGCCCTTTGGTGCTCGCCATAGTACTGCCCCAATTGTACTGTTTTGTTCTGTTGCCCTTTTGTGCTCGCCGTAGTACTGCCCCACTGTACTGTTTTGTTCTGTTGCCCTTTTGTGCTCGCCGTAGTATTGCCCCAATTGTACTGTTTTGTTCTGTTGCCCTTTTGTGCTCTGCCCCCTGTTGCCGCCGTCTGCCCTAGCGCTTCTGGCCCTGCTTCCCCCCCGATCCCTGCCGCTGCTCCCCCGCGGCCCCGCCCCCACTCCTGCTGGTTTCCCTGACCCTCTCCCATTCGCCACCCCGCTCCCACCTCCCAGCTGCTCCTCCCTCGCTCCGCCCCCTCCACTCTCCATTCATGGGAGAGTCCACGCGTGCCCGCAGCGTTCACGCGCAGCCAGCGCGCCAGAGGCAAGCCCGTCTGTGCCCGTCCGCGCCTGGAGTGCCAGACCCCCTGGCCCCCGCAGATCCCATCCCACCTGCCGTTCGTACAACGCCACCACCCTCAGCGCACTCAACACCGGCTGGATCCCCGGCTGCCACCGAGCCACCCCAGGACGCACCCACCGACCCTTCACCTGCCAATCCTGCAAGTTCTCCTGCATCCAAATGTGCGCCGCTCCCGCACCCGCCAGGCCGAGCACCAACAGCAACCACCTGAGGTGCATCCTGCTCAACACCCGCTCCGTCCACAGACACGCCGTGGAACTATGGAACCTACGCGACTCCACATCGCCGGATGTCGCCTTCCTCACGGAAACATGGATGAACGCCTCCTCAGAGCCCGACATCGCCATAGCCATCCCGGACGGCTACAAGATCACCCGAAGAGATCGCGTCAACCAGACAGGTGTAGGCATCGCCATCGTCCACAAGAACACCATCCGCATCACGACCAACTCCGACGACACCCTCTCAGCCGCCGAACATCTTCACTTCCAGATACACACTGACCCCAAGACCACACTCAGAAGCACCCTCATTTACAGACCCCCAGGACCACGCACACATTTAAGCAAAGACATCGCAGACTTTATCAGCCCACATGCCCTCCCCCCCGCTGACTACATCCTCCTAGGGGACCTCAACATCCACCTGGAGAACAACAACGACAACAACACCACCACCCTGCTGGACAACCTCGCCAACCTCAGACTCAAGCAACTGGTGACCACCCCCACCCACTACGCCGGACACACGCTTGACCCAATCTTCTCATCCAGCAAGTACGTCTCCTTCAGCCACTCCACCGGACTCCACTGGACAGACCACAGCTGCGTCCACTTCAGCTTCAGAAAGACCATAACTCACCACTTCCCGCAACAAGTTCCCCGCAGGAGCTGGAACAAGATCACCACCGACCAGCTCACCACATCACTGAACCAGAACCCTCCTGCCAGATCAACGAACCCCAACCAAGCAGCCATCAACCTCATACAGTGGATCACCAACTGCGCTGACGACCTTGCACCCCTGAAGAACCATCCCAACAGGCCCGGAAGAAAGAAAGCCTCCTGGTTCAACGACGACCTCAAGAACTCCAAGAAGAACTGCCGTACCCCCGAGAAAGCCTGGCGAAAAAACCCGACCAGAGACAACATGACCGCCCTCAAGCACGCCACCCGCAAACACCACCAGCTGATCCACACCACCAAGAAGTCAGCATTCAAGGATCGACTAGACAACAACGCACATAACAGCAAGGAACTCTTCAGCATCGTCAAAGAGCTATCCAACCCCAGCGCCGGAAACAACGACATCACCCCCTCACAGAACCTCTGCAACTCACTCGCCTGGTTCTTCCACAGCAAGATCGCAGACATACACAACAGCTTCGGCGACCAGACTACACACCTAACCACAGAACCAAGGCCCCCCACCACCACCCTCCGCGCCTGGATCCCGGTCAGCACCGAAGACACCATCCGCACGATGAACACCATCCACTCTGGATCACCAACCGACCCATGCCCCCACCACGTCTTCAACAAGGCCGACTCCTCCATCGCACCCCAACTCCGGGACATCATCAACTGCTCCTTCAACACCGCCACCTTCCCGGAGAGTTGGAAGCATGCCGAACTCAGCGCCCTCCTGAAGAAACCATCAGCAGACCCCACCGACCTCAAGAACCACCGCCCCATCTTGCTCCTCCCGTTTCCTGCCAAAGTCATTGAGAAGACCGTCAACAGACAGCTTGCGCCTTCCTCGAGGCGAACGGGTCCCTCGACCACTCACAGTCCGGCTTCCGTGCCAACCACAGCACCGAGACCGCCCCCATCGCAGCCACTGACGACATCCGAACCCTGCTCGACAACGGGGAAACAGTGACCCTCATCCTCCTGGACCTCCCTGCAGCGTTCAATACTGTCTGCCACCGCACCCTAGTACAACGCCTCAGCAACGTTGGAATCCAAGAGAAGGCATTGGAGTGGATCATCTCGTTCCTCGCCGGAAGAACCCGGAGAGTCCGCCTCCCCCCGTTCAGATCCGAGGCCACCGAAGTCATCTGCGGCGTACCACAAGGATCATCACTCAGCCCCACCCTCTTCAACGTCTACATGAGCCCCCTCGCAGCCATCGCACGCCAACACAACCTCAACATCATCTCCTACGCCGACGACACCCAGCTGATCCTCCCCCTCACCAACGACCCCGCTACCGCCAGAACCAACCTACACGAAGGGATGAAAGAAGTGGCCGAATGGATGAAGAACAGCCACCTGAAACTGAACTCAGACAAGACGGAAGTCCTCATCCTTGGATCAGCACCCTCTGCCTGGGACGACTCCTGGTGGCCCCCGGCCCTAGGCAACACACCAAAACCAACGGACCACGCACGCAACCTGGGCTTCATCCTGGATTCCTCCCTCTCGATGACCAGATAAGTCAACGCCGTCTCATCATCGTGTTTCAACATCCTACACATGCTCCGTAAGATCTTCCGATGGAACCCCACCAACTGGACTACGGAAACACCCTCTACACCGGAACCACTGCCAAACTGCAGAAAAGACTCCAACGCATCCAGAACGCCTCCGCACGACTCATCCTTTACATCCCCCGACACAACCACATCTCCAGACACCTAAGAGACCTGCACTGGCTCCCCGTCAGCCAGAGAATCACGTTCCGTCTCCTCACCCACGCACACAAGGCCCTCCATGACCTGGGCCCAGGTACCTCAACAACCGCCTGACCTACACTCCCACCCAACAGCTGCGATCAACCAGCCACGCCCTCGCCGCCGTTCCACGCATCAGAAGAACCACCATGGGAGGAAAATCCTTCTCCTACCTGGCGGCCAAGACTTGGAACTCCCTCCCCATACACCTCCGTCTGACCCAAGACCACATCTCCTTCAGGAAGCAACTCAAGACCTGGCTGTTCGAGCAGTAGCGGACCCCTCTCTCCCAAGCGCCTTGAGACCCGCCGGGTGAGTAGCGTGCTATACAAATTTCTTGATTGATTGATTGTGTTTGATTTTCAAGCAATTAGCCAGAATTTTCCCCGCTTTATTTTTCCCACCATAAAACTTCGAACTAGATTTCAATAGTTAGAGAGAAGCGTCTTCTGTGGATTTTTTGTTAAATTTCAACTTGGCGTCAATAAGTGCTGTCAGGCTTTCCTTCGAGTGAGAGGTATAGTAGGAGTGCCCCAAACCCTTAATTTTTTGGAGAAGATTGCTAGTATGCTTACGAGCGGTCTTCCGTTTCTTAGCCACATAATTGATGATGCAATCCCTAGCTGTGGCCTTGAATGCATCCCAAATAGTGTGGGTAGGAATAGAAGGGGTATCATTAATGGCAAAATATTCGTTGAAAAAATCAGTGAAAGAGGCAGTAAATTTAGGATCCAAAAGCAAAGAATTGTTGAAACGCCACCTCTTGGGCCTAATGACCTTGGGTAGGATATCAATATTAATAGAGACTGGGGCATGATCAGACAATAGGATAGGGCCAATTTCTACATGGGTGAGAGATTGGGAAAGATGATGGGCAACAAAAATGTAATCAATTCGTGATTGGGAATGGTGAGAAGGGGAATAAAAGGTAAACACTTTGGTCGTCGGATTACATAAACGCCAAGCAGCAATAAGTTTATGCTGCGAGACTGCTTGAGTAAAAAGTTTATGAGGCTTGTTCGGAATGAAGGAAGCTTTAGAGTGTCGGTCCAAAAAAGGATCAAGAGGCTGATTACAGTCTCCTGCCATAATGAAATTATCATCATAGACATTGGTTATGCGAGTAGCCAACTCGCGCCAAAAAATTGGGTCACCGCCCCTGTGAGCGTAAACATTTAGAAGAGAGAGTGGAACACCCCTTAAGGAAAGCTTGACATATAACCATCTACCATCAGTATCAGATTCATTAGCCAGCAGGGAATAAGAAAGAGATTTACGAATTCGAATAACAACACCATTGCGCTTACCATCTCCAGGAGCAGAACACACCTCTCCCACCACCCAACCTCTCTTAAGCTTAACAGATTCTGCTTCAGACAAATGAGTTTCTTGTAGGAAAGCAAAATCCACATTCGATTTGGCAAGATAAGAAATAATTCTTTGTCTCTTAATGGGAGAATTAAGACCTTTAACGTTCCATGAAACAATACGTACTGACATTAAAAACAATAAGATCAAGGATAGCAAATACAATAAGAAAAAACCTCAGGACAGAAAAAAACAAGAAGAGATGAAGAGAGGAAAAGTAGAAACAGGAAGTTAGATAAAATATATGTGCTAACATACATCATGTAACAAGACAGAATATAGAAGTCAAGGGAAAAGAAAAGTTTTCATTTGGTTAGGAGAAAAACGAAGAAGTGACGAGCCATGCCTACAATACGAGATAAAGCAATGAAGTAAGGAGAACAATGAGAGTAAGATGAAAGGAGAAGAAAGAATGACACCTGACTGAGAAATACTGAAAAACGAGGAGGAAATGGGAAAGCCTAAGCACAACCAAGAAGAGGATGGGAGGTATAACAATGGAGAAGAAGATATACTTACAGTTAAGGGAGGACGGGGGGATACGACCAGGAACAATACCAGGAGACTAGGAGGGAGGGAGGGGTGAAGCCACATCGGGCAAGGCAAGACTTCAGGGCAGCACATGGACGACTGGGAGAGCAATACGTAATACAGGGTAAAATCTACGGATGATAAGAAAGGAAGGACATTAGAAGAAAATCAGAAGGTATGTAGCAAATGCAAAACAATGAGTAACAATGAATAATACAACCAGTGTAAGATAGGAAATGCATTAAACATAAACAATAAACATAGGAAATGCATCAGTGATCAAAAACAGGGAAAGGGAAAAGAACAAGGCCATTTAGAACAATGAATTCAAGTAAATATTTGAAGGCCGCAATATTCAAGTAGGGAATGAAGATGAAGATCCAGAAAGATCCATATCAGAGGATCCGCATGAGTTCAGGAAACTTCGAAGGCGCAGGGGGTCTTCATAGGTCGTCGTCTTGTTGTTATAAGTGACCCTAAAAAGGCACGGATGAAAGAGGCCATACCGGGCCCCAATGGAGCGGAGCTCAGGGCGCATGTCCAGGAAAGCTTTGCGTCGGCTAGCAGTTGCCTTGGCGTAGTCCTGCGCGAAAAATAGGGAAGAACCAGACCATGTGAGACAAGGAAAGGCCCTAGCTGCCGACAAGACCTTTAGAAGGTCTGTATATTCCAGGAAGTAGATGATGACTCCTCTCGGCCTAGGTGAGGTGGAGGAGGAAGGTCGGCCAAGTCTATGAGTGCGTTAAATATTGAGCACTGTGCCCTCTGGAAGTTGCAGAAGCTTGGGGAGGAATGACTTGAAGAAGGCACTGGGGTCAGTCCCCTCGCTTCCTTCCCCCAGGCCGTAGATACGCAAATTATTGCGTCAATTACGGTTTTCAAGGTCCTCGACTTGACGCTGAAGGGAGGAAACTTGTGACGACAGGTAAGAAACCTTGGCAGATGGTTCTTGAAAAGAAGAGACACTTTGCTCTACTGAGGTGACCCTGGTATCCATGCTCGACCAATTATCTGTTAAAACTTGAAGTTTGGCATTGGTCTCCTCCAGAAAAGGATGAAGAGCCCTGATTTCCTCCAATAACAACTCCACAGAAACCGGAGATAAGGGCTTGGGCGGGGAAGGAGGGTCTTTTTTCAACCTCTTGGCATTGAGTTTTCCTGCATTCACGCTAGGCTGCTCCATCGCCGACATCGAATCTTGAGCAGTAGAAAGGTGAGAAGCTTCAAGTTTAGCAAAGGCAGAAAACAGCTTCGAATTTTTAAGTATTTGAGGAGGTTGCAGAGCTAGAAGGCTGCCTATTCCTGCCCATGAAGCAGAAATAATATATAGCAGAGGCAAGGAGCGTGGATGGAAGGAGGCAGCGTTAATATGCGAACTTGTCCAAGAAAGATGCCAAAAAAGGTAAAAGGAGCATAAAAAAAGTGAGCTATGAGGAGAAGTAGATCGAAACTCCAATGATTAAAATGGCCGCCACTGCTGAGGCGAAGGAAGTCTCTGTGAACGTCATGAAGGCAAAGAAGGGCAACAGTGCTACAGAAAAGTAAAACGATGGACCAAGGTGCGAAAGTTAGTCATTATTTGGCCTTTAAAAATGAAAAAAGGAGATAGGATAGTCTGTGGGCAAAGAGGAGAGCAAAATCATCATGCTGACGCGAGGAGGAGAAGAGAACAAAATGGTGGCCAAGGCCGTTGGAGAGCCGTGGCCGGAATTACACCACCAAATTCGAAGTCTAGACTGCTTCAAAAGTCGATGAAATGCTCCTCAGTGCACTCCTGACAACTTCCGACTGCATATCATGTCATCCGTGATGAAAAACGACGACAAAAACCGTGGGTCTCACTGCCGTCCTCGGAGTGCTCACCCTTCAGCCGCCATCCCCGTCCGGCGCCAAGTCACGCCCCCCTGCATTTACATTCTTTATGAGTTGTCTCTGATAGAAGTCTCTAAGAAGAAGAGAATAATCTCCATCCATGGAAATGGCTTGCTCTAGAATGTCACAGAATCTTTTACAATCTTGTGGTAGAAAGACTTGTGCCACTTTTCTCAGAACCAAGGAACGCAACTGTTCTGCACCACATCTTCTGCAAGTTCTTGTGCTTGATCGAAGTCTGAATATTAAGCAGCAGAGCCAGGTAGGCCTTACACTCATAATTGATAGGCTCTTGGTGGATGATTTCCTTAAGTGTGAAAATACCTTCTTCTTTCAGTTCTCTGCCTGCACCGTAGCGTGTGGCCCAGCACAGAATTCCATGTTTTTGTGGTTTTCTGACAATGCTGCCAGGAAACAGTTTGCTGCCCGCTCTCCGTATCGAAAACCAATTGCCATTAAGGACCAACCAATCATTCCACTAATAATCTCAGGAATAGTTGGTATAGATTGAGAGGGCTGAGAAAGAAACTGACTAATTGTGTCAGATTCGTCAAGGTATAGCTCTACCTTTTCATAGTTGCACAAATGATAGTCGATCCACGCATAGTTACCAAAGAAGACCAACTTAAACCCTACCAAGATGGTTTGTTGACCTACTCCCAAAAACTCAGCAGTTGTCCTAGTACTTTCAAGGGCCTCCTGGTATCTTCCTACCCCCTGGTGTATATAAGCCTCCAGAGCGTAAATGGTTGAATTGTTGTTGTAAGGCGTGTGTTGAAGTCAGAGGTTGAGACCTTGCTTCACGTGTCCTATATCAATTATGTATTGCTCTTCAGGTGAAGTGATACTGAAGCTTCTCCTTCAAAAACATGGTACTGCAATGAAAACAGAGTCAAGGAGAACATGTTATAAATCTCTCACTTCATGGGAACAGTCAGCTGGACCTGTCAGTTGTGTGGTGATTCATTTTTATTCCGCAACCTGCGTGCAGCATTCTTGTTGCCTTTAAGTATGTGTATGTGTATGTGATTGTGAGAATAAGAGTGGGTGTTAAGAAGAAGCGTGGATTCAGTTGCTTGGAGCACTGTCAGGTGGTGAACTTTGAAACAGAGAGGGAGGGGAGGCAAATACCTGATCCAATTGTATGGAGCCACTGAGAGATGTATATGAGTTAAAGGGAATTGGAGGGGAGGGGATGTTAAAAGAAATAAAAATATGAGCCAAAATAAATAGACTAGCAATCAATGCATTTTCCAGGTATTAATAAAAGAGTGTTAATGGAATATTCTTCAGTGGACGAGAGAAAAATATTGGACCCGGTCAGTGCTTTTCACTGCATGATATCCCAAAAGGCAGAGACCAAAACACAAATAGTTAACTTAATCTGGGTTTGACAATTCCTATAATATTCGAAGGATTAATGAATGAAATGGCATTTATATTGAGCGCATGCAAACAACAGCTACTTCTGGAACAATGTGTATTTGCGCTAAGCATCTTGTCGGATCATGCAACCTCATACAGCATTTTTAGGTCGAGCATTCGAGTCCTCTTGTATATACTTTTGTATATACTTATATGTGTATGTACTTTGTGGGCTCTGGAGATCAGCCCTAGGACTTGTCTGCTTCAGCTTAAGGACTTGTTTTCGGTTCAACTGCCTCTATTTAACTGTCTGAATGAAAAACGACCAGTAGAGGTCAGTAAAATACCAGAATTGCTTTCTGCTTCTTCAACTGCCCCTATTTAACTGACTTGATAGAAAACGCCCAGTAGAGGTCAATAAAATACCAGAATTGCTTTCTGCTGAGGGACTTTATTTTTTTAATTTTTCTGGCAACTGCCTCTATTTAACTTTCTTGATAGAAAGTGACCAGCAGAGATCAGTAAAATACCAGAATCACGTGAGCATTCTCTAGATTCCAGTCCATAGAAATTGTCTTCCACAGAGCACCCATAGCCAATATTTTTTTCAAATCTTGTATTTTCAGTGATTTGACCATCAAATTAACCCTGGGCATAATACTAAACTACCTAACAGAACATGCAAAGTTTGAATGCTATCGCTAGCAGCTATATCAACTTCATCCTCAGATGTTTTGAAAAAGCAATTTTACATGCTTAAAAGCATATAACCAATTCACAAAAGTGAAGTTTTACAATGAAAATGTTAGGCAATGAGAGAGCTGATGATTTTGGGGTCCCCCCTAACATAGGGGGGGACCAAGCAGATTCCTTGAACAGAAAGAGCATAAACAAAAAGCACATGTTGTTGAACTTCAGTGGTGGTCCACCCCAAGCACAGTTAATGGCAAAAAACAATCCCAACCAAAGGCCCTGCAAAGCATTATGGGACGAGATTAGAAGTGGGCAGTGAATATTATAGTGTCCAATATCAAAATAATTCTACAAAGAGCTGCAGTTCATTTCGTGGTTACTAGATGTCCCTCGCGAGTCAAATGCAAAGCATTGAAATTATTCTTACATTAAGCTGCAGTTCCACTAGTCCTTACTAGATGTCCCTCACGAGTCAAATGCAAAACCATTGAAACCCTTTCATCAAGCATTTGCACTTGACTCGTGAGAGACATCTAGTAACCACTAGTTGAAATGCAGCGCTCTTTATAGAAATATTTTGATATTGGATACTATATATTATTCACTGCCCACTGCTAGTCCCCTCCAATAATGCTTTGCAGGGCCTTTGGTTGGGATTTCTTTTTGCCAATAACTGTGCTTGGGGTGGTCCTAAGAGGATGGGACCACCACCAAATTGTTCAATAAGATGTCCTTTTTTAATTCAAGGCATCTGTTTGGTACTCCCCCTATGTTAGGGGGATCCCAAAATCATCACCTCTCTCACTGCTTGCTAATTTTTCAGTTTCATTGTCGTGAAAGTACTATATGCACTTTAGCATATAAAGATAGAGTTACTTATTTTATCATAACGGGCACTGTGCAGGATGCTATTTGCAATTATTTTGCAAATTTTTCACAGTACAGAGAAGTACATGGTGTCATCAGCTATGCTATGCAGACTACGTGAAGCTATGTGTAGTGCTGCTACAGCAAACTACGCCCAGGCCTACATCAAATGCCCTGATTGTATATTAAAAACAGAGCTTTGGATTATACCATTTCCCTCTGAAAGGCAATATTTCTCTCCATGTGGCGCAGTTGTTGCATGCTTTTCCTCCATGTTTAAGAACAGTAGATGTCTCAGCACCCAGGCTAATGTGCTGCATAGCTAAATACATATAAGGTCACAAAGACGAGACCGATTGCATTGCAAATTCTTGTTTTATCTACCCTACCTACCCTATCAATCACATAGTTAAGTGCTATTGCTCTCTAATGAGGGTGTAAAATAAAGTTATAAGGTGGTAATTGTTCATGACACAATTATGTGCTGGAGTCTAGGGTGTGATAAGGGGAAATAACAGTTGTTTGGTGGTGACATCTGTCAGTAGGGTTCGACTATTTCAAGTTATCCCCAGTTACCCCCACTGCAGACATACATGCTTTGTATCTTTGTTTAAGGATGCTTCATGTCTTTTGGGTTTAGACTTCATCTGTATGCAGATGTCAGGCAAACAACAGGATTAAATGCCAGGCATCCGATTTACTAAGAACTTCCTAGTGGGTGCTAATATGAATAATAATCTACTTGCAGGGGAAAGATGGAAAAATGCAGTTATGAAGTGCATACACTTTCAGGGTTAAAACATACCAGTATCCCTTGGGTTAGACATGTGTTAGAGCCACAGGCACTAAGCACTTAATTAGTAAACAAACAACATATGTCTATAGCATTATTTGTACACATGATGTGACAGAAATTGTAATCACTAATTTTAGTTTTTGAAAATGTTTGATTCCTGACAAGCCACAAGTATGCCAAATAGCTCACTGTTTAATGAAGATGGTTCCTGCTCAGTGAAAAATGCGGATACATTGGCACATTCTAGCCCCTCTGAACACCTATTTGTATTTTGGTGTCTAATTTTGGTCCCTACATGAACCCTGTTTAGTTTTTTAAAAACTGCCTTCGAAAAAACGCCTCTCATAAAGGCGGATAAAGATTTGAGACCGTAAGCAGTCTTCGCCATCTTCCTACAGTCTGCTGTGGCATAGTGGGTGAAAACTGATGGACTGGAATGTAGCGCGAGTAACTGGCATTGGATATTTGCAAGCATTGCAGCATCACCTTTGTGATTTCTCCAGTGTGATGAACTAGCAGCCTGATTCATCAACGGGCCGTTTTGCGAGCCCCTAATAGCGTATCATAGCGATTCGCTATTAAGGACTCGCAAAACGGTAATCATGTAGGAATCGCATAATAAAATGCGATTCCTACTGATTCCTTATTTGCGATTAGCAAATTGCTAATCGCAAATAAGGAATAACTCGCCATTCATTCCTATGGGCCAAAAGGCCCATAGGAATGAATGGGGAGTATTCCTTATTTGCGATTAGCAATTAGCTAATCGCAAATAAGATTGCGATTTGAAGGGTGCCAGGGGTGTCCACAGGACACCCTGTAGCACCCCTCAAATGAAATTTCACACAGGTGTTGCACACACACATGTCCAAAGGACATGTGTGTGTGTAACATGCAACTGAGAAAAATGCATTTAAATGCATTTTTCTGAGTTTTCGCAATTTACCGCGAGGTCCGACCTCGCGGTAAATTGCGGCTAGAAATTGCGAATTCGCAGATTTAAATTGGATGTTGAATTGCATTTAAGGAATCTCTAATAGATATTCCTTAAATGTAATTCCTCGCACATTTGCGACATCTCAATTAGCGATTTTTGCATTTGGGATGCTGAATCCCAAATGCAAAAATCGCTCTCGCAAAGGGCCGGATTCTCAGAATCCGGCCCCTTGCGAGCGCAATTCAGGTTCATGAATCGGGCGGTAAGTTCTACAGCTATGCCGGGACGTGGGTCCTATGCTGCTTGTGCCACTAGACTCAAACTATACCTCACTGATTATGTGAAACTGGCCAAAACTGTTTTAATGTTGCTTGTGTTATTGTTCAGGAGGAACATGGGCAGGCGTTTTGAACGGGAATGTTCCAATCGGAGCGTGATTAATGCTAATTTGCATACATCGGGTCCCATTCTTGAAAGTTTCCACCCAAATTGTAATTGACTCAAGCTTCAGAATATGGGAATTAGGACTGACCATGGAGTATGCAAGCCACTTTGCACTGGGGATCTGATTTAGAACCCAGGCATGCCATAAAAATGTCCTGATATTGGGTCATCAGAGATGTTTACCACTCTGACATATTTGCAAATGTCCTCCTCTTCTGCACCTCCATCTCCGCCATGGTGCTTGTGCTGAGATTGCGTGAATCAGAGAACATTAGCAAGTTTCTGTCTCCTGACAGCCCGGGCAGCTTCTGTGGCATTGACACTGGATCAATAGAGATCAGAAATGGAGCAGACATCACCAGCCTGCCATAAAGGTGCTTGTGTTGGGTCAGGACACAGTTAAAAGGTTTTCATCCTGGGGGCGTGGCCTGGAGCCGAAGATGGTGGACGGGTAGATCTTGAGCTCCGTCCGTAGCCCATAACACTCGCATATTATCCTGTAGCCCCAGATTGCAACCCGCCTGATTTTGCTACCGGAGACCCCCGGGGGGGGCACTGACAGCAGCGGAGCGGTGTCTGTCCACCCGACCCGCAGCGCACGAGCGCTGCGACATTGGAACCCACAGCGGTCTTCTGGACGAAGCGAAGCCCCGGGCTCGAGTAGGTGGCCTGCCCGACTCGCCCTATACCATCAGCGCGGTCCGATCGGGGCCCCGGACGGAAGTGCTTGCGGCCATCAGTGGAGGTAACGGGGCGCGAAAAGACACCCTCGCAAGCCCGTGGCCCTACTGCCTGCCCCCTGGCACTGAGCCCTGCCCGGCCGCCCTGCTGTGGGGTCCGTGAGACACGCGGGAATCTTCCCGGATCGGCTGGCCTGCACACCATACACACTACGGCGCCTGCCCTCAGCAGCGCTGTCCTGGGCTGCAAGTGGGGCGCGGCCAATCACCAGCCATTGGCACAGGGAGCCTGACTTTACCCGGACCCCCTTGAGCACGTCGGATCTGAGGCGCAGTGTCTCTTACCGGCGCCATTTTGCAGGCACATCCGAGCAGTGCATTGCCCTCGGGACTGGGACTGTGGCGCCTTGCATGAGAGGTGGGATCCTACATCGCAGTGACGCATTTCTGAGACGGGACACTTCGCAGTGGCAAACGTACCCCAGGAGCCCGGTTTGCTGACACCGGCCCACTGTCCAGGAGAACGACACATGCCTTGAAGCCTGGCCATATAACTCCAGCACGGCCGCCCGTCGTGTTCCTGCTAGGGTTCTGCGCCTCAACTGATGTTACCCAGGGCCCCTCGGTCCCCCTTCATTGGCACTCTGGACGCAGGGGTCATACCTGCCCGCTAGGCCACCAGTGGACGTACAGAATCCCCACCCACAGCGCAGAGCGCATAGACCCTGCATAATCTCTGCCTCCCTGACCACTGCATTCTGTACACTCGGTGGACGTGGTACTACGTTCTGGTTGGACACTAGAGTAAGCAACGGCACTTGGAGGAGCCCATTACAGCGCCACCCTGCTAACGAGATCCATGGGCAAGCACAGGGGCAGGACTCATGACCAGGGAGCCGCAACGGACATGCAGTCCACGGGCTCTGAGGACCCACTGGCCTCCTCTAATGTGGACATCATCCCACCGACCGGAAGAGGATCCCAAGACGCAAAGTTGGACCTCATCCTCAATGAAATACGCGCGACGCGCGAAGCCCTGGAAACACGAATAGACAGCATGGCGACAGGCCTGTCATTATTGAGGGCTGACCATAACAAGCTGGCAGAGCGTGTAGCGGAACAGAAGATCACACTGAATGACCTTGTGCCACAACAGACGGAACACTCCACGAAGTTGGAAGGGGTGGAGAAACAGCTTAAACAACTGTGGGATAGAGTGGACGATGCCGAAGGACGGGCCTGCCGCAATAACGTCCGCATCCTAGGCATTCCGGAGAGAAGCGAGGGGAGGAACCCTACCCAGTTTGTGGAGGACTGGCTGCGACAGTTAGTGGGTCAGGAAGACCTCACTGCCCTATATAGTGTGGAGCGGGCACATAGGATGCCACCGCGCCCCCCAAAACCTGGGGCGCCTCCTCGTCCCCTGATCGCGCGCCTTCTTCACTACAGAGATCGTGACACTGTCCTAAGGGCGGCCAGGGAAAAGGCGCCGATACGTTTTGAAGACAAGAACATTTCAGTCTATCCTGATTTCACTCCTACTGTACAGCGCGCCAGGTCCACCTTCATGGGTGTGAAACGCAAACTAAGGGAAAAAGACATGAAATATGCACTCCTGTTCCCAGCACGGCTCAAAATTATTCATGACAACAAATCCCACTTCTTTGATTCACCAGAAGAGGCAGAGGAATGGATGGAAGTCACTTTAACACCACCGACCTCACAGGACCCGTTTGAAGATCGCCACGGCGGAGACCGCAGGAACCCTCCGGATCAGCGGGGTGACGCTTCTGGCCCAGGACAACACTCTTCACATGGTACATCAGCGCAACCGCACCCTTCTAGTACCAGAGTGGACGGACACCCGTCCTCATCACAGCGTCAACAGCTAACAGAGGAGGCACTGGCCGCACACGACGCGGAAGCGATCGAAGATGGACATACAGTCACCACTGACACCCACACCGAGGTGTCCGGATCGGTTGACAGCTTGCCACTTTTTCCAAAGGTCACGGCCCAGATGGCGGAGGAGTTCTGAGCTGCTGCACGTGTGATCCCCTCTGGGTGGTAACGTATAACTGTTCCCCCCCCCCTCCTTATATAGTATGTGGTGGGTTGCATGGAGGGGCCCACGATATGGAGGGCTATTAGACCAATACAGGCCGTCAAGTGACAATTGACAGTGGCCTGTCACCCCCGAAATGCACACAAACGTAACTGACTTGTGCCCCCGTTGGGCACCTTGGTTTGGATCTCAGGCACGTTGGCCTGGGGACCCTTCTGTTCAGGGAATCCAGGGTTACAGGACACTCTCATCCTTTCATGGAACTGAACTAACATGGGTACCCGGGTTTTTTACCGGGCAGCACCACATAGATGGAAATGGGGCCGCTTAATAAATACCAAATGTGCACTTGGAACGTGCGTGGCATGGGGGCAGTGCAGAAACGCCATAGAATATTAGCCCAGCTTAACCGCAGGGGGATACAGGTTGCTTGCCTACAAGAGACACATTTGAATGCTGCTGAGACCGTGAAACTGCGCAAGAAATGGAGGGGGCAGCTCTTTGCTACCTCCTATTCTGCGTTCTCAAGAGGGGCAGCGATCTGGTTCCGCAGCTCTGTTCCCTTCCAGATGTTGGAGCAAAGAATAGATAATGAGGGACGATATGTATTTGTGCGGGGGCTGTTGGACGGGGATGCTATTGTATTTGGGTGTATGTACTCGCCGAACTCAAATCAATCGGAGTTCCTAATGACAGTAAATGGGGTACTTGCAGATTGGGCGGATCATCGCTTGTTGATTGGTGGGGATTTTAATGCTGTACTTGATGTTGCGTTAGATAGGTCACATCCCCCTTTGCAGGCAGCTGAGAGTAAGAAACAGGCGGAGGCTCTTGAGAGGTGGTCTGGGGGCTGGGACCTGGCAGACGTGTGGCGCAGCGCACATCCACGAGACAGGGAATATACTTTTTTCTCCCCGCCCCACCAGCTCCACACCAGAATCGACCACATTTTCTGCTCCCGTTCCCTAGCGGATTCCATAATCCAGACCCAACACATGGGGAAATCCCTGTCTGATCACAGCCCTGTCGAACTCATCTGGCAGTGGGGTAGGCGTCTGGCCCCCATCCCAACTTGGAGACTGTCTCCAGATCTCCTTGAAGACTCTGTATTTCGGGCCTCCCTATCAGATGCGATAGTTACCTACTTCTCCACAAATGCCAACACAGCCAGCACCCGGCTAGTAGAGTGGGACGCTTTTAAAGTTTGCCTGAGGGGGGCGGCAATGGCCACTGGGATGGGTAGGAAGCGAGAGGTACTTGCTCAACTGAAGGAAGTGGAGAACTCACTTGCGCCCTTAGAAAATGAGGCAGCCGGCACCAATGCACCCTTCACACCACTACAGGAGGCTCACATTAGGCACGCGGAGCTGCTGGAAGACCTGAGGCTCCTAGACTACAAAGAATACACGAACAGGCAACATACACAGGCGGATAGGGCTGGTCCCCTACTAGCTCGTCTTCTGCGTGACTCCCCAATTCACCATCCCATTCTGACTATCCTAGACCAGGCGGGCAACCCAACTAACACCCAACTCGGGATTAACACGGCGTTTAGGGACTACTACACAACACTTTACAGCCCCCCGCAGCCCCACCCGAGGATGCCTTCGAGAACTTTATGAGGGACCTGACTCTGCCTCAACTCACTGAGAGGCAGGCCAAAGATCTAAAGCGCACCATTACGATAGCCCAAATTAGGCAGGCGATAAGATCTCTTCCAAAGGGCAAAACCCCTGGTACTGATGGCCTACCGGCTGACTTTTATGCGACATTCATAGACCTTCTGGTGCCGCGGTTGCACGCTATTTATATAGAGGCCCTACGGACGACATCCCTTCCACAGTCCTCAATGCAGGCATTGATCACGTCCCTATTGAAGCCTGCCAAAGAGGGGCTACAGATGGCTGACTATAGGCCATTATCCCTTCTCAATACTGACTCCAAGATTTTGAGCAAGGTGCTGGCAGCGAGGCTCGTGCAATACGTACCGCAACTGGTCCACCCGGATCAATGTGGTTTTATTCCGGGCCGCAACACGGCCATGAACCTTAGGCGCTTAGCCCAACTAATGCTCGGAGACGGAAGGGATGTGCACTCCGAGGGCTGCATATCTCTGGACTTGAAACAAGCGTTCGACTCCCTTAGGTGGGACTATATGTTCGCCACTCTGTCCAGATTTGGGATACCATCTGAATTCCTCGACTGGGTCAGATTGCTGTATACCGCCCCCACGGCTAGAGTGCACACCTCTGGCCATATATCGGCTCCTATAGCCATAGCGAGGGGCACCAGGCAGGGCTGCCCGCTATCCCCGCTCCTCTTTGTCCTTGCCCTCGAACCTATGCTCTGTCGGCTTCGGTCGATGGCTCCCCACCATGGCATACGTAGACACGGGACGACACATATTGTGTCTGCTTACGCAGATGATATTATATTGTATCTCCGGGACTTGAGGGGAGACCTGAGCCCGGTTTCCCAGGTCTTTGAGGACTTTAGGTCGATCTCTGGTCTGACCATAAGCGAATCCAAGTCCTATGGCTTCACATTTGCGGCCACAGGTCTGACTACTCCACTACCCTTCGCCCCTCACGAGTTCCAGATAGCGGAAACCACCTTTAGATACCTGGGGATGCAAATCTATAGAGAAGCTGAACTGATGATTGACGGTAACCTTGGGAGGGCCATCAGAGCTCTGAAGTCGCAGGTACAATTCTGGTTGACACTGCCACTTTCCATACCCGGCAGAGTGGCGATATCAAAGATGGTGATGCTCCCCCGTCTCCTCTACCATTTCACCAACCTACCGTACCTGATCCCGGCGGCGACATTTAAGACCCTTGACACTCTCCTCACTGAGCTCGTATGTGGACACGGCCGCAGACGTATAAGTTTGTCCAAGTTACAGCTCCCCTCTGACGCTGGTGGTATGGGCTTGCCAGACTTTAGAGCTTACAACTATGCGTGTCAGCTTCAATGGCTGGCTTTCTGGGTGGCTGGTCGCAATCTCCATGAGATCGACATGTCGGAAGAGGATCATGGTAGGGGGAGACTGCATACACTGCTCCTGCCCAACTCAGATTTGCTGAGAGATGCCCCACCACTTCTTAGATTGGCGATCCTTTATTGGAGGAAGGCACTGAAGTACACTTCCCCTAAGTCATCTTATGCCCCCACCATCCCGCTCTTGGGCATCCCATTGGGCACAGGGAATCTCACGACGACCTCGCTAGCTACCTGGCATAGAGAAGGAGTAACGCATGTGGGCGACCTGTTTGCGGAAGGACACTTGTTGTCCTTTGAAGACTTCAGAATCACACAGGGCGTACCTGGGGGCTCATTCCTGCTGCACGCTGGTCTCCGCAATTATATCACACACAAATGGTCACCTGAGGGCCAGGAACCTGACACAAACCCTCTCGCCAGGATGCACTACCTAATGGGATCGGGTGCACACCTGACGAGATGGCTTACTGCTGGCATCAGAGAAGGGAGAGCGTTCTCTCTCTCGCAGCTTAGGGAGACATGGGAGGAGGATATTGGTAGGCCCCTGAGAGACAAAGAATGGGACCGAGTCCTGCAATTTCCCAAGAAGGTGGCTAGGAACCCCAAGTTCAAATTCATTCAATTAATGCTGCTGCATAGAGCCTACCTGACCCCGCACCGCATACATACGATGTTCCCCGATGCGAAAAGCAATTGCCCCCGCTGTGACACCGAAGACGCATCACTGCTGCACATGCTGTGGCAATGCCCCAAGCTAGGATACTATTGGACCACGGTCCATGCATCGCTTGAGAGCGCGGGGGCTCTGTCCCGATCTCCTACACTAGAAGGCACTCTATTGGGGCTGGGGCCCTCCCAACGCAGTAGGACAGTGGCGTCGCGCTTTGCAGACCTGGCCCTATTATTAGCGAAGCGAGCAATCACGATGAGGTGGAAGTCACCCAAGCCACCCAACCCTGAATTATGGAAGGCGGAAGTAGTGCGCTGGGGTAAGGCAGAGGGAGAAGCACTGCAGCGCGAAGAATACAGAGGCCTACGAAAAAAACCGATCTCGTTGGACTGGTTTGTCACTCTGGGAGCGTTTGAAACTGGAGACGATGGGGATGAGGGGGATACCAGTGACTCACCGAATGTGGAATAAATGTGTCCGGAGCCGGACGAGCATGCACTGTTACTGGCTGGGATGCATAACTATGGGAAGGGGAGCACCCAAATGCCGACCTGTGGCCTCGCACCGTCTATGTGTACAGTGAGAAGAAGTTACATGTTATAATACCTGGAGTGACCCAGATGAATGTTCATCCAATTTATTCAATTAGATACTTGTCAGGAGAGTGTCGGGTGGGTTGATCGAGGGTGGTGGGAGGGTTTGAACATGCCGGGGTTTGTTTCGTTGCGACAGTTACGATCGCCACAAAATGTAAAATCGAAATGGTAATGCAAATATATGTTTTAAGCAGGCACATACATGTTTTACTCTGCTTTCCGGGACTTGGAAATTTATGTAACTGCTTTAACTACTATGCTAATAAACAGATTTTTTTTTAAAAAAAGGTTTTCATCCATGTGTGGAATGCAGCAAAAAGATGTTAACCCTGCTGCAGAACATAGAAAAAGATGATTGGCTCGTTCATAGTACAATGCAGTCCTGCACCTTCCACTGTCACTGGGACATATAGAATCTCCATCTTCCACTGTCTCAGAACCCATCATGTATCTCTTCCTCCACGTTCCACATTTCTGAATAGGAGTGTGGAGAATCTCTGGTGCTATGGAAGTTCAATCAACACAAAGATGCACTAGATAAGCTAGGTAAAAGATGCTGGAGTTGGAGGAAGGGGAGGCTCGAATGCTGTGGAGGGAGGAGGGTAACCTGTAAGATGAAGGGTTAGTTAGGGTACAGCTAACCTGACAGGTTTAGTGGAGTATGAGTGACGAACAATTGAGACAGAACAGGGATTGGATAGTAAACAAAGTCCCAGGCACACAATATTGGGTAAATGTACTGGTTACCAAAGTCTCTTGCATCAAGAATTTTATCATACAAGGTCCACACAAGTTCATCACGGTATCTTCAATTTGTTTAATCTTTATGGACACAACCAGCCAACACGTGTTTCTTCACAATGGAAAGTATCCTGTGACTTCTTCAGGGCTGTAAGGTAAAGTGTTGGTATCAGGTGAGATTGTTCCACCTGTGATAATTTCGACCCGGCTGGTCTGGTAAGGATAAGAAAGTAAAGGAGCAGAGGTGAACTAGTGCCTGTTCTCCGCCTTAGCACTTTTTCGGAAGGTTCCTTTTCAACGGCGGACCCGCCGTTCAACTGGATAACAGGCGCTCACTTTGGGGATCACCAACAAACCGGTGCCTCTTGTTCTTTTACTACAGACTCACTAGAACGAGTCTCTTCTTCCTTTACCATATTGACTGGGATCTCCGGCACACCGGAGCATTGTGTTCATACACTGTACATTCACGAGGACGTTTCCGTTCTTTTCTTATCCTTACCAGACCAGCCGGGTATGAATTATCACCGGCGGAGCGATCTCACCTTATGCCAATGCTTTACCATACATCCCTGAAGAAGTCACAGGATACTTCCCATTGTGATGAAACATGTGTTGGCTGGTTGTGTCCATAAAGATTAAACAAATTGAAGATACTGTGAATAACTTGCATGGACCTTGTAGATAACATTCTTGATGTAAGAGACTTTGCTAATCAGTGCATTTACCCAATAATGTGTGCCTAGAACTTTTTTGTCTTTAATTGTGCCAGACTCCACCCGCACACACATAGAGGTTATAGGGTACTCCCCCTATCCTAGTTACACCATGTGTAAAGCATAGCAAAAACACTAAATGCAAACATAGCAAGGGCCATACTTCCTGGCATATCCTAAACCCTATCTTTTAGACAAAGGGATTGGATAGTAGAAAAATTAGGGCGAGTTTCTCACAGATCTTGCTGGCATACTCAACTCCCCCATAGTCATTATGTATGAAGATGATGTCTTACCCTCGTCCTTCATCAAAGTGCGCTCTGGTGAAACTCTTTAATTTCTACTCACAATCATTGATTTCTCCTTCACACAATGCATCTTCCCAGGCCTCCAGACATACCAGACCCTCTTTCTTCTAAGGAGATCCATGCTACACCCTGAAGACCTCGTCAGCTTATGGTCTAATATTAAACTAAGAAAGTTCAATGTTCTAGAATGCACTCCTTCCCTTGTCATTTTCATTTTCACTTGTAACCTCCATTTGTGATTGCGTGCGAACGGGTGCTGTGTATCGTCCCTCAGCACAGCTTAAGATTCAAATCGAACAGAAGAGTTGCACGTGTGCGCGCCCCTCCCGTCGCACTGCGAGAGTGGGAAAACTTCCCTCATTTTTAATCATGTATTCCAATTCCTTCAATGGTAATCATGTTTATCCATAGTAATCCGACTTTTTAAACGTAGTTATCCATTTTTCATTAACACACCGCTGAAACAGCGTACTTTCACTTCCCAATTTATTTTTCATTTTTTAGCGTCTTTCAATGCATACTGAGTGCCAGAGGCTTTTTCACAGCAACATATTCAATAAAAGGTGAAGCAGAGTGAGCTCATCAATATTTTACCCAATGCATTTCGAGCCTCGTGGGCTCTTCGTCAGGGGTTCCTATAAAATAAGAAACAATTCAGACAGTTGTTCCCTGTTAACCTTCACTGTTCAGTTTGTGATCAAAAAACAAGAATAAACTTATCTCCCTATCTAACGTATCATCCCCGGCCGTGTTATCCTTTAAGAGTGTTAAATACATACAAATAAACCAACATTCGACCCTTCCCCTTTTCTGCGCCAGTGCGTCCCATCTTTCAGTGAATTAAATGACCAACTGAATTAATACCTCATTCCCGACCCAAGTGTTACAAAAACAATATATTTAACTAAAAACCCTGATTTATTGCCATTTCCCCTTCTCCCAGAGCAGTTCTCAGTACCTTGATAAAGCCACGGGCAGCGACCTGACCTCCTCATCCACCTTCCCCAAAGTGTCTAATCTTTACTTGAACCGTTGGAATTTACCCGCCTCTTTATCTGGCATCACCCAATCCTGACAAGAATCGTAACCATCTGACCTATTTGTCATACCTGCGTCAGGTTGCATGTGTATTACTTTCGAACTACAACTACCACAATTCGACCTCTCTGCCCTATCCCCAGTGTATATACTTTCACACTCAGAACCCCACACCTCCACATTGATAATTCTTGCTCTACATGCGATACGATTGTAAACAAATGAATAATAATATCAGTGACGTAACAATATTTAACATGAATAAATCAAATTCACCATACTGCCAACATTCATTTGGAAATGCGTATGTTAATAAATGATGCGTGATTTAAGGTCAACAGGTCAAAAGCAGTTCCTCATTTGTTCGGATGTTAAAAGATTGCACTCCGTCCTTCGCTGCCACAGAAGTGTGCTTAGTGTTCCGAAAATTATTTGTATCTTCTCATGAATAAACGTGGGTGCAAACTAATGTCGGGACGAGAATGTTGCATAGCAAGAAAGTTCAATGTTCTAGAATGCACTCCTTCCCTTGTCATTTTCATTTTCACTTGTAACCTCCATTTGTGATTGCGTGCGAACGGGTGCTGTGTATCGTCCCTCAGCACAGCTTAAGATTCAAATCGAACAGAAGAGTTGCACGTGTGCGCGCCCCTCCCGTCGCACTGCGAGAGTGGGAAAACTTCCCTCATTTTTAATCATGTATTCCAATTCCTTCAATGGTAATCATGTTTATCCATAGTAATCCGACTTTTTAAACGTAGTTATCCATTTTTCATTAACACACCGCTGAAACAGCTTTTATTGAATATGTTGCTGTGAAAAAGCCTCTGGCACTCAGTATGCATTGAAAGACGCTAAAAAATGAAAAATAAATTGGGAAGTGAAAGTACGCTGTTTCAGCGGTGTGTTAATGAAAAATGGATAACTACGTTTAAAAAGTCGGATTACTATGGATAAACATGATTACCATTGAAGGAATTGGAATACATGATTAAAAATGAGGGAAGTTTTCCCACTCTCGCAGTGCGTTGGGAGGGGCGCGCACACGTGCAACTCTTCTGTTCGATTTGAATCTTAAGCTGTGCTGAGGGACGATACACAGCACCCGTTCGCACGCAATCACAAATGGAGGTTACGAGTGAAAATGAAAATGACAAGGGAAGGAGTGCATTCTAGAACATTGAACTTTCTTGCTATGCAACATTCTCGTCCCGACATTAGTTTGCACCCACGTTTATTCATGAGAAGATACAAATAATTTTCGGAACACTAAGCACACTTCTGTGGCAGCGAAGGACGGAGTGCAATCTTTTAACATCCGAACAAATGAGGAACTGCTTTTGACCTGTTGACCTTAAATCACGCATCATTTATTAACATACGCATTTCCAAATGAATGTTGGCAGTATGGTGAATTTGATTTATTCATGTTAAATATTGTTACGTCACTGATATTATTATTCATTTGTTTACAATCGTATCGCATGTAGAGCAAGAATTATCAATGTGGAGGTGTGGGGTTCTGAGTGTGAAAGTATATACACTGGGGATAGGGCAGAGAGGTCGAATTGTGGTAGTTGTAGTTCGAAAGTAATACACATGCAACCTGACGCAGGTATGACAAATAGGTCAGATGGTTACGATTCTTGTCAGGATTGGGTGATGCCAGATAAAGAGGCGGGTAAATTCCAACGGTTCAAGTAAAGATTAGACACTTTGGGGAAGGTGGATGAGGAGGTCAGGTCGCTGCCCGTGGCTTTATCAAGGTACTGAGAACTGCTCTGGGAGAAGGGGAAATGGCAATAAATTAGGGTTTTTAGTTAAATATATTGTTTTTGTAACACTTGGGTCGGGAATGAGGTATTAATTCAGTTGGTCATTTAATTCACTGAAAGATGGGACGCACTGGCGCAGAAAAGGGGAAGGGTCGAATGTTGGTTTATTTGTATGTATTTAACACTCTTAAAGGATAACACGGCCGGGGATGATACCTTAGATAGGGAGATAAGTTTATTCTTGTTTTTTGATCACAAACTGAACAGTGAAGGTTAACAGGGAACAACTGTCTGAATTGTTTCTTATTTTATAGGAACCCCTGACGAAGAGCCCACGAGGCTCGAAATGCATTGGGTAAAATATTGATGAGCTCACTCTGCTTCACCTTTTATTGAATATGTTGCTGTGAAAAAGCCTCTGGCACTCAGTATGCATTGAAAGACGCTAAAAAATGAAAAATAAATTGGGAAGTGAAAGTACGCTGTTTCAGCGGTGTGTTAATGAAAAATGGATAACTACGTTTAAAAAGTCGGATTACTATGGATAAACATGATTACCATTGAAGGAATTGGAATACATGATTAAAAATGAGGGAAGTTTTCCCACTCTCGCAGTGCGACGGGAGGGGCGCGCACACGTGCAACTCTTCTAATATTAAACTACCCTTCATCATCAAAACCATTGCAAAGGCAGTCCATGTTCAACTCAGTGATCATATCAACACCTACCTTCTTCACAGCTACCAATCCTGCTCCAGATACCACAGCAGCACAGAGATAGCTATGTTACATATCATAAACTTTCTGTAGATATCAGAGACAGATAAGCCCTACCCACTCAAATTGCTCAATGTGTCAGCTATCTTTCACACCATCTTCTGGCCCTCCCTCTTCCCCACTCTGAAGTCTCAAGTGGGATTCATTGGCAACATATTTCAGTGGTTCTCCTCCAACATCAGCTTCTTCACATGTATACTTCTGAGTCCAAAAACCTCCCTGCCACCTGCTTGGCCTCCCCGGGATTCAACTTACTGCTCATCGTCTTCAAACTCAACATGGAGCCCGTTGAACTCTATTCACAGATAAAAGTACTAACATTTACCAACATGCCAAATGACACATGTCAGACCTGATAGGCTTAGGGTAGGCTTTCCCCAACCCTTTGCCTGCCAGCTTCCTCCCATTTTTCTGACCTCGTTTTTGATGGCTTTAAGACTCTGCACACTATACCACTGCTGATTAGTGGTGAAGTGCTTGTGCTCTCTCCCCATGGTAATATTGGCTTAACACCTATTGGCATAATTGATTTACTTATAAGTCCATAGTAAAGTGCTATACACCTAATTCCATTGATGGAATTAGATACCTCACAGAGAGATATTCTATTTATAATGGTTGCAGTGGCAAGATTACTGGTTGCTACAGTTTGGAAAGATAGGGAACCACCTACATATCATCAATGGGTTCACAGGATATTGAATATTGGTCAACAGGAAGTGTCCCTATATAAATGTAAAGGTATTACAACTAAGCTGAAAGGAATGAAAATATGGGATCCACTTTTGACTTGGAAGAAAGAATTGTTAGAATAAGAACAAATCCAGTGATAAGTAAATAGGTGTTAATATGTGTAAACATGTGTAAATATGTAGAATGTAAATAGTACTGTCAATGTAAATGAATTTAACAATGAGAATAATGGTGTAGTAGTAAAAACAAATGTAAAGATAACTGGATAATGTAAATATGTATATTCCTGATTTTCTTTTAAAAAGTAAAGTCCAGTACATGTGCCCATGGCCTGTAAATTAAATGCTACTAATGGGTCTGTAGTACTCATTGTGCCACCCACTTAAATAGCCCTCTAACCATGTCTCAGGCCTGGCATTACTGGCCTGTAAGTGTAATTTTACTCTGCCACTTCATCCTGGCAAGGTAACCTGCTTGACAAGTCTAAACCTTCCCTTTGTATACATAGTAGGCCCGTTATGACCCAAGGGGCAGAGTGCAATGTATTTAAATGCAGGACGTGCATTTTAAAGTTTTACAAGTCTTGGTAGTGAAAACTCCCACTTTTGTTTTTCACTACTGCAAGGCCTATCTCTTCCATAGTACAGCATTGGGGTATCCTTAATATATATTTTAAGCGTAATTCCCAATAGTGAAAAGATCGAATGTTCAAGTTTGGTGTCACTGGGCTCACAATTTAAAATTACAACTTATAGTGAAGTTGGATTTTAAATTACAGTATGGTAAACGCCACTTTTAGAAAGTTGGCATTTACTTACTTTTGCCATTTGGTGCCTGCTGTCTGTCTCTGTTCCATCCGGGTTGGGTGACAGCTGGGCTTTGTGTATTCCCTCTAGACAGTCACACACAAAGAGAGCTTTGGTGTGTCTTGATGGGCCTTCCTGGGAGATGGGAGGAAGGAGCGGGGCACAGCCTCATACTTACAATTGAATAGGCCTAGTCCGGTCCACATGCAAGCTGCATACCCCCTGTAGTGAGTCTGGAGCCAGGCCAGGGCTGTAAGGCCGAGCGTCTGTGAAATTCAAAGTTTCTCCCACTTCAAAGGCACAACTGGGTATAAGTACTGGACACCATGACTTTAGTAGAATTCTGGACCTGTCACCACTCCTCCAGGAAGAAAAACTGTTGTTCTGCTGGAAAGAATGTTGCTCTGCTGGCCTGCTGCTTTTCTGGACTCTTGCCTTGCTGTTCTCTTGCCTTGATTAGCGGTCCTGCTGCCTGCTGTTCTCCTGCTTTGGTGAAAAGGATGGACCGGTATCACTTGAACCCTGAGTGACTCCAAGTGCTTGCTTACTTGCCTCCTGTTTTAAGTCTCAGGGACATCAATGACTTCAACTCATCCTGCTACAGAACCCAGATTTTGCTTGCTGCAAGTCTTGCGCTGCCAAGTGGTGTCAACCCTTTCCTGGACCCTTGAAAGTGGGTATAAAGTGCTGCTTCAACTGAAACCATGCATCCTCATCAGAACCGGTGCATCTTAACCTTTGCGTGAGTCGAAATCAGCGCATCTTGGCTGTTTCGTTTAGCGAACCCAGCATACGGCCTTTGGAACCAGCGTATCACCTTCAGAATCGTGGCATAGCGTACTGTAGGAGCCGCAGCTGTGCATCGCATTTGGTACCAGCACCTTGCACATTGGAACCGATGCATCTCAGCAGTTGCGTGTGGAAAATCATAACATCTCATCCACTGCGTGGCTTAACACTGACACATTCCTACAGCTGCATCTCGCATCTTCATCGACAACGAAGCATCCCGGATCAAGGTACTTTGGTTCAGTGAGCCCATCTGGTTCCTTGTATCTGGCCCATGCTCCAGTACGACCAAAGAACCCACTTAAGCACTAATTGCTTAAAAACACTATTTTTTCTTCATTCTTTGAAAATTCATCTCTCTATTTCTACTTGTTGGATTTTTGTCATTTTGGTCTTGTTTTATAACCTGGTGTGGAGTCGCTCTGTGGTGTTTTCACAGTGTTGCTGTTTGAAGTGGTGTTCAATACTTTACACATTGCCTCTTAAGTTAAGCCTGACTGCTCAGTGCCAAAATACCAGAGGGTGAGCAGAGGATAATTTAGACTGATGTTGTGACTTACCATGACTAGGATTGTGGTTTCTGCTTGGATATGGTGCATACCCCTGCCAAATTGAAACACAATTTCTAACAACACACAACTCCACTGAAAGGTCGCCTCCCTCCAGACATTCAGCACCACAGACACTGCTTGTATGCCATTCATAGCTTAATGTCCAGCATTTACTTGAAGTCTAACATCACCAAAATGGAATTTTTAATTTTTGTCGAGAACAAAAAGCAACAAGTAGTCAAACCTAGCTCAAAAACAAGGACAACTAGTTCACTCTCATGGCATCATCAGGAAGAAAGGATAGACAGCCAGATACCAGGTATTACCTATATATTCAAAAAAGAAAACCTGTTCCTCTCAGAAAGTGGTTTCATAACTACCATTCAAGCCCTCCTTCTCTTGCATTTTGATGAGTGAAACATCATACTCCTCGGTCTCCCAGAATTCTAACCGGCCCTTTTTGGGGTATCCTGCACTCTCCAGCATGTCTCATCAAGTGCCTCCCACCTCAATGTACTTCCACAGGCTAACCTTCCCAGCCAGTACCATCATCATCTACAAATCCATCATGGCCAGCAAACCAGCTTATCTTGTAGACAAGCTCACCAATTCTGATTGTTCACTGCATGTTCTCTGCTAGGATACAATCAGACTTGAGATAAAAAGTGTGCACAAAAATCAGGCCTTCCTCGTTTTTGCATCCAGAATCTGCAAATACATTGCTGTGTACATCACGACTGCCCCAACCATTCTCTAACTTCAAAAGGAGCTGAAGACACACCTTTTCAAAGAACACTACATCAGAATGCAGTAACAATCCTGCTCTCAGAATCCACCAGCCCCTCAAATAACTAATGGACCAGCACCAGTCAGCTTACTTTCAGCTAAGTTAACATTTTGAAATCCACATACATATACATGCCTGCAAACATACATCCAGGTGGCTCCATTGTTATGGCTGAGGAGTATCACCCTGTCATGTGTTTCCTGCATGACTCATTGTAGTTTTTCCCAGGTTAAGCTAATTGTGCATGCCGTAGGCCACATTTTCTTTTGCACACGTTACTATATGAACACACTTGCCTTTGTGCCACATTATATTTTCACACAAGAACCTGCATATGTTTCCAAGTTATGTTCTTTTCTTGGGATTTAGTTTACACACCACAGACAAGGTCAAACAACAATGCCCCTTGCTATTTTCTCTGGTCAGGCACTAGCACCTACACATAACACTAGAATGCAGTTGTTGTTTATGAACACACATATTGTCATAGATGAGCACAGAGGCCCAAAAAAGACACATGGAGCAAGAGTTCTGAGACAAGAGCACTGCATCTGCTGAGATGTAGTGTCTCTATCTGTGTATGCTAAGGTACGGGGTCCACTAATCTCATATATAATAATTTATCTTCAGTAGAAAGGAAGGGGAGTTAGCAGTTTCAGTAGGGGGAGGGGGTTAGACTATTGTCTCATACCATGACAGGGCTTTTCATGGTACACGGTTTATTGATCCTGCTAACAGTATTTTTATTATGCATTTGTTTTCTAATTGTGGCACAAATACTGCATTTTAGATCATGATAGTTTAAATAAATATTCTAAACTTGCCTCATGGCTCTTGTTTATCTTATTGTGGGCAGGTAGGAGTGAGCGAGCGAAAGGGTTTGTCCTGTTACTGTGATCCCAGAGAGGGTCGAGAGTGTAGTGTTTTGGGGTGACAATGTATTTGTCTGTCTGATAAGGTAAGGAGGGCAAGTGAAGCGCAATATCTAGTTGGGCTCTTGCTCATAGACACCGCAGTGGTATTGTGACTCAGTCCCTTCATTCCAAGGTTCTATGGTCCCAAGCATAGTTCTGTTCCTGAGCAGAATCCTTGCAACCAATGACTGGTGGACTGTGTCACTGCCTGAAGGACTGGGTTTTTCTAGGACCCAGCGGTGCCAGGGGACAACACCTGAAACCTTAGTGGGTTACCTGTTCCGGCGTACAAATGACAGAGACACGGGACACTTCCTTCGGCGCCAAAGATCAGGGTTTATTTACTGCAGGGAACACAGAAGTCACAAGAAGTACAACGCATGTAGGTTCTAGGAGACTGTTTCAAATTGTATCGGTGGATCGCTCCTTTTATACAGTTTTTTGTCATAGAACAACATGGCAAACAAAAGGTTACAACCCAGTTCCCACAGTAAATTTCACAGGGGGTCGCTTTCATGTATTCAGGGTCCCGGAACATAATTACAGTAGCATCACCAGTTCCCAACTGTAAAAGTACATCTTCCCATCATTAGTGCATTCCATTCCGGCTGTAAACGAGTTAAAGAAGAGTCAGAAACAGGTGCAGAGGAAGACAAAGATAATCAACAGATCGAAAAAGGTTGTAAGGGGGTGATATCGGAAACACGATTGCAGGATCAAAGGAGACGCGCCTAATGAATGCACAGCTGCAACAATAGACCGGCACGGCAAGATGAGCCTCGAGCGGGGCCATCTGCCTTTGCAGTGTCACGCCCCTCGTCATAAAGACACCCTCAAAAGAAGCACGTGTCTTCCGCAAGAGTTTGGGAATCCCAGGGTCACGAAGCGGACAGTGTCCGTTCGCTGGCTACTTGAGGGCAAGAAACAAAATGGATGCTGTATCTAAAATGGAACCCGTGGGTTCAGATGAAGAAACCCACGAAACAGACGAACGGTTTAAGTCAGCATAGTGAAAACACGTACCCCCACTAAACTCGTCATTTGCGGTTCATAGATACCAAGCTCGACCATATTCGAGCGAGTCGAAAACACCACTTACAATTGTCACGGAACCTCAGACGCTCCTTTTGCCCTCATGTAGGCAAGCACTAGTCGATATCAGAATTGATCTCGATATTCATCAGACCATCCAGATGTTGCTGCAACATCATTCTATCCATCAATGTTTCTTTGATAACAGGTGGCCGTCTTATACACGTCGTAGCACAGAGGCCACATAAGGCAGGACCACACTGCACACAAAGACAACACGTGAACAGAAATGCAACAACAACCCCAATGATCATCAGAATCTTCCAACCCCACGTCGACATCAGGCCCCAAAACCATCCTAGTAGCGTCCAATCACCTACGTCCACGTGTATGGACTTGGAGATCTTATGCAACTTTGAGATGGCTTGATAGACAGTTGGAGCGTTATCAGGAATGAAAATGCAGCAACTCGAATGGATCACCTTACATACTCCACCTCTATCTGCAAGAACAACGTCTAAAACCATACGGTTTTGTAACATCATAAGCCTGTCCGCCTGAAGCTCTGCTGTAAGATTACCAAGGGCACTTGCAGTGATATTAGCAGTCGATTCCACCACTCGAGTCAACTGTCTCAGGTTCCTACTATTGATCATAGGTCCCCAAAACGGCAGGAAACCCTTAAAGAAGTCTCCTGCTTCTTGACGGGCAGTGTCTTCTTCGCTAATCACGCCTCTCACAACTCTGGTCTTGTGATAATCCGACCCAACAGTAAAGGTCGGCGGCAACAGATTCGCAATATAGCAGGTGCCTGAGAAGTCACGAGGCAACCATGTATATGCGCGGTCGTAACAGACAAAGTAGGTACCCTTGGCAGTCAAAAGAACAGGGGAAGAGGCCATCGGTAAAACATACGTTTCAGTACAGGCACTCCTCCCGAGCTGAGCTCGCGGGCTTCGGCCAAGACCTTTCAGACAGAAATTACTGAGATGGGGTACAATCCAGATCGGAGATGAGCTTTTAAGCTGGCGATCACCCACTGACATGCTATACTCAGCCTCACTCAGATCTCTGTATGCTCACACCTCTTCCTCTGGGATAAGCGATGCGTCGAAGATATCCCTATCTAAATCGGCAATCGCTCTTGCCAAAGGCTTGTGGTACGGGCCAGGACCATGATCTGCAGTGCGTGGCTCTCGATGGGGGTAGGAATCTAGTGCGCTACGAAAGATAGTTTGAAATGCTCGAGCTGAACCCTGGGAACTGTAAGGAAGGACCAAGTACGGAATTCCCCTATCCGTGGTATGTGGCATCAAACCACACACCCAACAATTGGTAGTGTTCATCACCAACTGATGTTGATGAAGGAGCTGAACGAAGGAGTTGTTCATGAATTCCGCACGTCTAACCTGCTCGTGTTGAGGTAAAAGGTGAAAGGAATGAGGAGAAACAGTGGGAGTAGGTTTTGATTCAGAGGAAAGAGTAGGTGAAGCAGAAGGCAATAATGTTTGTATACCAAAATATACTCCACCCACCAATAACATGGAAACAGTTAGGAACAGTAGGAACACCTGAAACAGAAAGCATTTGGTACGTACAATCCTATGCAGTACTGATCTTTGAGCGAGAGTCTTCTCTATTTCCAACAACTTTGAGAATTCCATCCTCTAAATACCGTCCGCAACGTTCTTGAAGCACTTCGTTCTGAGTAGCGATTATCAATCCCCAGGAGTTCCTAAGAATCGATGGCCTCTGACCTAGTGTCAGGACCCTGCTAAACAGAAGGAAGTACCCGCACAGCCCTACGGTCAACCCGGATGTAAGGTTCTTTTAATCAAACAATATGATACCAAATCTCGTAGCTGTAGAAAAACACACACGTGGAAAAGAACTCAGAAATTAAATAGGGACCACAATTGTTCAGAAATGTTCAAGATGATAATGGGGGGTAACGTGAATTTTCAAAAAGGAAGAAAGGCAAAAATTTTATTAGTCTTTGGTTTGGAAACGAAGAAAATATCTGCTTCTTCCAGGACGAGTCTGCTCTTCAAATAATTGTTCAGGTTGCGGAAACAAAGTCCTGTCGGTCAGACGATAGTTCAAGTCTTGAGTTCTCCAATGGCAAAGGTTCAACAAAGTTATCTGATTGCACTGAAGTATCTCCCACAGGCTGAGCGTCACTGAACGGCACAAATTTCGCCGGAGCTTCTGTTTCCGATGCAGCGATACCGGTCCTCACCCACGAGTCTGCTGGTAAAGGTATTGGTACCTTCTTTGTATGGGTGGCATGCACCCAATTTTTGCGGCCCTCCAAACGAACTGCAGTTTTGGTGGTGAGTAGAACCTGGAAGGGTCCCACAAATCTCGGCTCCAAATTCCGCTTGTGGCCAAAATTTCTGGTGACCACCCAGTCACCTGGTTGGAGCCGATGGCCAGGACCCTCCGTCTGTGCCGGCAGTGCTTCAAAGACCTGTTGATGAATTAACCTCAGTTTAGCAGTCAGATCATGAAGATAATCAATTAACATTGGATATTCAAGACTGTCAAAAGACCTTGGTCTAGGAACCCCCCAAATATTTGCAGGACGGCCGAACACAATCTCATATGGGCTAAGCCCTACTCGAGAGTGTACAGTCGCCCTAGTTGACAAAAGAGCTAAAGGCAAGGCATCAGGCCATGACAGACAAGTCGTAGCCTGAATCTTTGCGAGTTTTAATTTGAGAGTACCATTGTACCCTTCAACCAAACCTGCTGACTGGGAATGATTGGCGCTGTGGAATTTTTGTGTAATTCCAAGGCCCTTACACACACTCTTCATCACACTCCCCACAAACTCACTTCCGTTATCAGACCATACAATCCGTGGCATTCCATACCGAGGAAAGTATTCCATCAGTAGGACTTTCGCTGTGGACAGGGCAGTATTATCTTTGAGAGGATAGGCTTCGATCCATCGGGAGAATGCGCAAACCACAACTAAAACGTACTTCAGGTTATTACATCTCTCCATATGGATGAAGTCTAGCTGGATAACTTCAAAGGGACATGTAGGAGGAGCAAAGTGGCCAGGGGGTGTAGGAGTGCCCTTGCCAGGATTGTACATCATACATACCATGCAATTCTTAACAACTCTCTCAGCACACTTAGCGATACCATCATTCTTCCATACAGGCGACAACAACTTGCAGATACCTTTCGCGCTAATATGTGACAAGCCGTGCGCCATAGTCACAACAGCTAGCACATATGCATCCGGCAACATCCACCTCCGATTCTCCGTCAAATCAATTCAACATCCATTCGCATCCAGCTTTCCTGTGCTCTCCTTCCACTTGGTCTTTTCAGTTTCGGTGGCCTCATTCTGAATCACTTTCACACTTTCAACAGTATCCTCACACATACCAGTTTCTGCAGGCCACCTTACCGAACTCGTCACATACATTCTGGTTGCAAGGTCTCTAGCAGTCTCTTTAGCAATCTCATCCGCAAACGCATTACCATGACCAACATCATCCGTCACCTTACGGTGCGCACTGCATTTAATAATCGCCACCTGCTCGGGCAATGTAAGTGCATCCAAAAGTTCGTTCACAAGCTGTCCGTGCTGGATCTTAATGCCGTGCGATGTCATAAAGCCTCTCTCTCGCCACAGTCGACCAAAACTATGCGCAACACCAAACGCATACTGACTGTCAGTAAACACATTCACTCGCTTTCCCTTCGACAAAACACACGCTCTCGTCAACACAATCAACTCTGCCGCCTGCGCAGAATTCTGATTCAATCTCGCAGTTTCCACAACCGTACTCAATGTCACCACAGCATACGCAGTCGTTACATCACCATTCGGCAACTTAAAACACGAACCATCCACATACCAAGTACCATCGGGGTCTGCCAATGGAGTGTTTTTTAGGTCAACGCGACCCTTCGTTTCTTCCTCAGTCCGCAAATAACAATCATGTGGTGGTACATCGTCTGATTCCATATTGGTTGGCAACAAAGTCGCCGGGTTTAGGACATTACAGCACTTTATTTGAATATGACTTGCCAAAAGCGTCAACTCGTAACCAGACAACCTTGAGCTTGTCAAATGTTGGGTTTTCGTACGATTTAAGAGAGTGTCAACTGCATGCGGAACCATCACCGTAAGCATATTATCCATGACCAATCCTGCAGATTGTCGTATGGACACCGCAGCCGCCGCTGTCGCTCTTAGACAACTCGGCAAAGCTCTAGCTACTGGGTCCAAGGTCGAGGAAAAATATGCACATGGACGCTGCTTACCACGAAATTGCTGCGTCAAAACACTCAACGCACAACCCTCTTTCTCGTGAACGTATAGTGTAAACGGCTTACTGTAGTCAGGGGTACCTAACACAGGAGCCGAACACAACGCATCACGCAGTTCAGAAAAACTTTTCTGACACTCGTGCGTCCATGGCAAAGGAGTCGGAACATCCTTGCCCGTGAGGGCTACCAATGGTTTCGCTAGCAATGAAAAATTCGGAATCCATTGCCTGCAGTATGACGTGATACCTAGAAAAGCACGAACATTTCTCTGAGTTGTTGGCACAGTCATTCGAGCGATCGCTGCAATTCTCTCTGGGGTCAACCTTCTTCCCTCCTTTGACAATAAGTGACCTAGATAGGTTACTTCTTGGCAACAATATTGCAGTTTAGAAGGTGACACTTTGTGATGTAAGTCACAGAGATGCTGTAACAGAGACACCGTAGCAGTTTTGCAGATGTCTCGTGTGTCGGCAGCCACCAACAAGTCATCGACATATTGAATCAAGGCTGCACCAGCCGGCAACACAAACGCATCAAGTTGACTCTTTAGGGCTTGGCTGTATATCGATGGACTCTCACAGTAGCCCTGAGGTGCGCGTTTAAACCTAAAGCTGCGACCACCTAATGAGAAACCGAATAGATCTCTACTTTCCTCAGCAATCGGAATGCTAAAGAAAGCATTCTTCAGATCGATCACTGAGAACCAAGAAGCAGATGCTGGAATCAGAGTCAGTAAAGCCGTAATGTCAGGCACCACAGGAAACTGAGGAATCACAATTTTGTTCACCTCCCGCAAATCGATAACAAAACGGTAAACAGGAGGCTTGGATGGATCAGTGCGTTTCAAGATTGGTAACACAGGACTATTGCACACGTTTCCCCGAGTCTCCTCGACAACATCTTTCTCGATCAAATCATAGATGATCGCTAACAACGCTCGCTCTCCATCAAGGGAGATAGGATACTGGGGAATACGTGGCAATCGCACATTCGATTTCAATTGAACGACATAAGGGGAGATGTCAAGCAGGCCCACGTCATTGGGGCCTGTTGCCCACAAAGATGCAGGAAGAGAACGCAATTCCGGTGGGAGCTTATCAGATGACAAATACATGGGAGAGATCACTCTCTGACCCAACGTAAGCTCCACTCCCGCAGGAGAACAATACAAAGTCGCATATAACCGTTTCAGCAAATCCAGGCCTAAAAGATTTTCACCACAACCAGTAGTCAAAATCAAAGGAGCTTTCAGCTCACAAGGCCCAATTGTAAGGGGCAAAGGGCTAGAGACCGGATTGCTAACAGGGGCGACAGAGAATCCAACGGAAACATTTGTTGAGCCAGACAAAGGTGCGCCAGGGAGTTTCGAATGCATGATGGAACTTTTCGCTGCACCAGTGTCCAACAGAAATGGTTCAACTACGCCCGATGTGGCAACTGCGACGTAAGGCCCTCTCTGATCAACCGGAACTGATACTACTCCCTCTCTTTGTCTGTGGCTGTCCTAGTAGTTACCGTCATCAATACCCTGCTCGATATAAAAATCATCCACATGGTACTGTGCAGATCTACCTGTCGATGAATCACGCTGATCAAAACAATTATTGGAATCAGATGAATTGTTAGAACGCTCATTTTGATTCTGAGTAACACCACAACCTCTACCTTGCGAAGCCTGTTGAGGACCACTACGACCTCCTCTAGATGAATTAACATTATTTCGATCGCGCAAAACCGGACAATCAAACTTCAAATGACCCTCACCTCTACAATAGGCACATTGATTGTATCCAAGCAAAGATTTCTGTGAGGAAGAGTCATTCCGCGATTGTGACCTAGCGGACTGCGATTGTGATCTATTCTGCTGTTGAGAATCATTTTGATTTGAGCGTGGAGGATACGCTTGCTGCAACAGAACTTTTGTTTTGAGATCTTTCGTCTTTTTCTCCGCACGATCATCTTCCTCCTTCTCTCTATTCTCATAATATTGAGCCGTGGCCAATATCTGAGCAGAGGTAGAAACAGCCCACGCACTTTCTGAATTCTTCAATTTGTTGCTAAGTTCGGGCAACAAATTCCTCCCTCAGTGCTCATATCTTGACCACTGTGATCGATGAATGCCTCCTCAAATCTCGTAAAGAAATCGGAGACACTCTCGTCCTTCTTTTGCTTACAGGCAGACAGTTTATCCCAGTGAACTTTCATTGCTGGCATAAGTGTCTTCATAAGGGTAATTATTCTTTGGGGAAGATCAGTAATGAGCTGTTCAGGCTTAGCCCCACCAACTTGTCGTATGTCAGCCGCCGCAAGAGCAGCCCAATCACCGCCTAACTCGGCTGCGTGATTCTCTTGACGATTTTTCGCCCAAACCGGTTGCGGAACCACGTTACCAAACAACATATCAATGTCGGCAAGGTTCATAATGGTAGCATCCACAAGTTAAGATAACTCTTTATAATATCCTGCAGGATTTTTGCGGGGGTCAGGCAAAGTTTGCTTCACCTGCAAAACTTCAGATCGCTTCCATGGGAGGTGTATCCACACTCTCTGGAAGTGTGTCAAAATGATAGGATTAGCTTGCGCATCCCCTTGCATCCACACTGGAGGGACTTCTCGCATAGGATACTGACCAGGCGTTGCCATCCACTCCTCAGATTCATCTTTAAACAACGCTCGAGGTATTATAGTGGGACGAAAAGATAGTAGATGTTCTATAGCACGTCGAACATTGCTACCCACAAGTATACCACTTGAAAACTGAAGCTGAAGTTCAGTTACATCAACCGGTACTTCGTTTACCTCGTCATTTGATATCGCTTCACGTAAGAATTTGCACATTTCATCAAACACGAATCTCTGTGTTGGCTCATTTAATTGAGAGAAAGTCTCAGTAATTATGCACAGGGGATTTTTAAGGGGATACCTAATCCAATTACGCGCCATTTTGATTAGCGTATCACGTTCCCTACCACCAGGAAGCTGACTTCGTCGTTGGGGAACATCAGAATCATCTGACCCAAGAAGCGGTCCAAAAGGAGAGTAAAGATTAGCAACAGCATTAGGAATGCTTCTTCCAACAGACGGGGAAGAAGAAAAAAGTACAGGAGCAACAACATGAGAGCTAAATACGAGAGCAGTAGGAGTAGTCACAAGAGCAGAAGTAGCGGGAACAACAGCTTGAGAAGGTATAGACAGTGGAGCAGTAGGAACAGCAGCAGGTAGAGGAATAGGAACAGGAGGATTTGCAGGAACAGGACCAACGACAGGCTGACCAGCAGCTGCCGGACCAACAGGTTGAGGAACAGGAGGAATCACAGGAGCTGTAGTATCCTGTGCATATGGAGGTGGCAACTTCAGTAGGTATGATAACAAGGGATCCTCTACTGCTTCCTCTCCCTTCTTATCACTACCCGTCGGTAAAGCGGGATAACATTTATCCACCGTCATACGTTGCAATCTATCAAAAACTTCCTTTTCCTTCTCATCTTTATCCCGCTGAAACTGCTCTGCATTTCGCATCGTTGTAACGATACCTTCTCTCTTATTACGTTTAAGCTGTTTGATTTCTTTCTGCTTGGCTTCTTTACGCCATAACCGAAAGGAATCGAACATGGCCGGCCTTGCTTTCCTTTTGAACAATTTTGCTTCTAAATTATCCAAAATCGCTGTTTCGAAACTACCATGAGGTGGCCAACAAAGAACACCGTCATCTTTAGTATATCGGACCCAACAATCATTAAATGTGATGAGTCCTCCAATCGGGAATCCGCACCACAACCTCTAAAGCAGCTGAACAAAGTACTATGGCCAGGCATCGTGCACATTAACCAAGTTTCACAAACGTCAAGGGTTATTGGATTACAATGTCCTCGCAAAAATGCAAAACTCTCGGTTTTGGCGACTGCAATCGTCAAAAATAGAACAAAGTACGAAGAACCACAAATGCAATGGAACCATGCAACAACTAAGCACCCACAACAACTAAGGATTCTGGGAGCGACCCACAAATACTTAACTCAAAGAACAATGGCGTCGCCAGGAAGGCCCGTCAAATCGTCTCGCTGTACCAAGGTCTACGCCAGGCGCCAAAACAGGTCGACAGTCAGGGCATCAGTCTGTCGCAGCCGTCAGGAGGCGGGGATCTTCGCGGGAAAAGTCTTCGGGCCACTTATTCCGACAACAAGATCGATGAAGCGGGGTGCACCTTCCCTCGGAGATTTCAAACGAAGTTCCTCACGATCATCAGGCTTTGGACCGGTACCGCTGATGTCGCCCAACGTTGGGCGCCAACTGAAGGACTGGGTTTTTCTAGGACCCAGCGGTGCCAGGGGACAACACCTGAATCCTTCGTGGGTTACCTGTTCCGGCGTACAAATGACAGAGACACGGGACACTTCCTTCGGCGCCAAAGATCAGGGTTTATTTACTGCAGGGAACACAGAAGTCACAAGAAGTACAACGCATGTAGGTTCTAGGAGACTGTTTCAAATTGTATCTGTGGATCGCTCCTTTTATACAGTTTTTTGTCATAGAACAACATGGCAAACAAAAGGTTACAACCCAGTTCCCACAGTAAATTTCACAGGGGGTCGCTTTCATGTATTCAGGGTCCCGGAACATAATTACAGTAGAATCACCAGTTCCCAACTGTAAAAGTACATCTTCCCATCATTAGTGCATTCCATTCCGGCTGTAAACGAGTTAAAGAAGAGTCAGAAACAGGTGCAGAGGAAGACAAAGATAATCAACAGATCGAAAAGGGTGTAAGGGGGTGATATCGGAAACACGATTGCAGGATCAAAGGAGACGCGCCTAATGAATGCACAGCTGCAACAATAGACCGGCACGGCAAGATGAGCCTCGAGTGGGGCCATCTGCCTTTGCAGTGTCATCCCCCTGGTCATAAAGACACCCTCAAAAGAAGCACCTGTCTTCCGCAAGAGTTTGGGAATCCCAGGGTCACGAAGCGGACAGTGTCCATTCGCTGGCTCCTTGAGGGCAAGAAACAAAATGGATGCTGTATCTAAAATGGAACCCCCGGGTTCAGATGAAGAAACCCACGAAACAGACGAACGGTTTAAGTCAGCATAGCGAAAACACGTACACCCACTAAACTCGTCATTTGCGGTTCATAGATACCAAGCTCGACCATATTCGAGCGAGTCGAAAACACCACTTACAATTGTCACGGAACCTCAGATTCAACCCAGTAAAGCACCACTCAGCTCCCTTTCACCTAAGTTCAAATTTATTTTCAAATGCACATACATATTTGAATACATATGGGTCCGCTCCTCCGTTGTGCCGGACGAGCGCCGACCCACTGCTGAAAGGCAGCAAATGAAAAACAAAATAACAATAAAACTATTAAATCATCATTTTATTTTTCACGTATTCCAACTCGGCTGAGTCTGCCGATTATATGGAGGGGTGGGGCCATGCTCTGCTTCTGCAGCAGCCAGGCCCTGGGAGGAGGAGTGGTAGGTGTACTCTAAGTGCACATGTTGGTTTGGCTGGCCATCTTCCAATGGCCAAACCGACATGCGCACTTACATTTCTACAACCCAGCTGTTTGCACAGCCAGTTGGGAGAAAAGGCCCATGCTCCCTGTTCCCAACTGAGCAGCATTTAACCCCAATTAGACCAATTTCTGCGCTTCTCTCATGCAAGAGAGCAGCATCTGGATTGGGAGGGAAGGGGAGCAGAGGAGAACCAAGTCGGCTGGAGCAGAGAACCATTGAGGAGGAGTCCGGGTGCAGCAGGTAAGTTCTTTTTTTAAAATCATTATTCCCACTCACCGTTGCCACCTCGACACCCTCCGCACTGCCCTACCAAGAAAAGATCAATTGGACAGCAGAAAATTGTGAGGAAATAAGAGTTTTTTTTAGAGAGCACTGGCTGAGAATAGGAATGGAGAGGGCAGCCAGGTAGCACAGGTGAAATGGGTAGAGCTGCATGTTTAGGCAGAAGAAGGCTCAGATAGAGGCTTAATGAAGGGTGCGAGCAATGAAAGGTGGAGGCGAGGAAGGGATATTGAGAAAGTAAGGAACACTGGGAGAGTATGGCAGGGCAAGAGGAGGGCTGAAAAGATTGGGAAGCTGAAAAAGCTTAAACCGCTTTATTATTGTACCAACTGCATAGAGGGCACTATACAACTGGCAATTAACATAACATAAAGCGTTGAAGAGGGCAATGTTTTCATGGAGCTGGGTAGAGAAGCACACAATAGAGAAAAAAGCTGAAGAAAATATCTTCACAGTGTGACTGGCATGGTAGTCAGGTTTCACCCACCTATTCAGATATCTTCTAATCTAGGGCAGCCAATTCCTCTAAATACTTCTAGAGTACAAACCTTTAATGGGTCAGAATAGAGTGTCACTGGTGGATTGATATATTTTACAATATACATTTTTTGGGTACGAAGAGGAATTAGTGCTGCACACCGAACACAAGTTTAGACAGTAAACATGAATTTGTAAGAGCAACCATTAATTTGTATGTTTAAATGGGTGCTAAGCTTACATGGAAAGCAGCTACCCCACTGGTTTCCAAGTTGGAACACTAAAGTTCCATAGCATATCCAAACAAATGCTTGCATGCCAAATTTAGTAATGCAGTGATTCTTTGGTAAAAGCTGATTCAAAGCGAGTCCATAAACAAGCCTTAGCAGCTTTCTTTTATTGTAGACTTTCAGTCAATATATGAACTTCAGCCAACATGTGTTTCATCTATGGGTGAATATTCCAATGACTTTGTCAGGGCTAGAAAAGACACATCCACATCTTTGTCAACTATATCATCGCATGTTATAATCTGGTTATTTGTGGAGCACACAGCTCAGTCGGGAGGGTATAGAGGCAATAGATGAGAGGATACTGAGTCAGCGGTGGCTCTCCACTAAGGCGGAGGAGCATCTCCCCACTGCTTTCAGAGAAGTGCAGAGGAAAAATAAAATGATTATAATGTAACATTATTATCATTGTATTTTTCTGTTCCGAGTGCGAGGAGGACGGGGCTGGCCAGAGCAGGGACCATGGGGAGGAGTGGTGAGCACACACAATGTCCCCATAACTGTTTGGCCGGCCGTCTTGTGCCAACCTAACAGTCATGGGTACTTTGCATGTTCCCCACCAGGCTGCCTTATACAGCCTGTTCGGGAACATCAGACCAATCACAACCCTGCATTGCATTGCAGTTTTGTGATTGGCTTAAGGGACCCAATCACAACGCTGCATTGCATCATTGTCATTGGCTTAGGGAGCGTGGGAGCCCAGTGATTCCTGTGACAGAGGAGAGATGGTGGATAGTCAGCGGCTGGTGATTCGACCAGCAGGTAGGTTTTCTTTATGATTTCTTTTTTGTTTCTACCCCTCCCCCTTCCCCTGCCACCGTACCCTTAAAGCCTCCACTGGTCAGAGGTCTAGGTAAAGAGCCATTTCTTCAGTTTCTTGTAGATTCCAGAGACTGAGGAGGTGGCTCTGGAGTAAGCATGAGCGAATTTTGCGGATCTCGCGTTCGCGAATTTTGCGGATTTGCGGATTCGCAATCCGCAAAATCCGCGAATTCCCGCGAATTTGCGGATTTTTTTTTTTGTGTTCGCCCGTGTTTCTGCCAGTTCGCGAGGGTTTTGTACACTTTCGCAAATTGCGAACTTACCTGTCGGGTCGCAAGTTTCGCGAACTTGTTGTTTCTACGTGTCCAGCCTGTTTGGGACACTCTTCTTCATCACTGCCACTCTCTGTCACCACTGCCACTCTCTGACTACTCATGCCACCCTCTGGCCCACCCATGCCACCCTCTGTTTCATCACCACACCCTCTGGTTGTCCAGTGTACATTATTTTCGGCAAAGCAAAGCACACCTTCCCTGCCTCAAGTGACCTGAATTAATTTGGGGCTGATTCATGTGTCACAGAATATTTTTTTAGCTGGCACCTGCTTCCTTAGTGCGCCCTGATTAGTGATCTTTTGCACTTGCTAAGTGCTTTCATTGTTGCAAAATTAGTTACAACACCTGCCCTGCCCCAACTGACAATAATGAATTAGGGGCTGATTAATGGATTTTAACTTCCAGCCTGGCTCCTGCTTGTCTCCCTTAGCTGTAATTCAGGACCTTTGTGGCATATGTGTAACTATTCTGAGGTTCAGAGCAGGGTCACATAATAGTTTCAACTGGCAACTGAACTCTGGAGGGGCCCCTCAGGAAGCACTCCAGGAAATGGCTACTAATGATGAGCCTGAACTTTTGAACCTGGTAAGTAGTTACTTTCAGTTTTGCTAAGATCGTATTTCTGCAATTTTGCACTTATTCGCGGGGCGCGAACTCACGCGAACAGTGCGAGCAGTGCGAGCAAAATCCGCTGCTCGCGGATTTGCGGATTTTGCGGGAAATTCGCAAATCTCGCGGATTGCGGATTTCCCGAAAATCCGCAAAATCCGCGAGCGGAACGGATTTTCCGCCCACGCCTACTCTGGAGTGCAGGGGGAGGTTGTTTCATGTTGTTTGAGTGTGAGGTATGAGAAAGTGTAGCCGCCGGCACTGCCTCTGTGGATGCAGACCATGCAGTGAACAAAAGGTCGGCCGAACATAGGTTTCTGCTGGCAGATTGGAAATTGATGTGACTGTTGAATTAAGAGAGACATAGATTGCGCAAGGCTTGATAATTGTGTGTGAGGAGCTTAAAGAGAGTGTGTTTGGGGATGGGGAGCCAGCGGAGGTCTTTCAGGTCTGAGCTGATGTGTGTGAATGGTGAGAGCCTAAGTGTGAGTCGGGCTAGTGAATTTTGTATGAATTCCATACGTGACAAATATATTAGAACCAGCACCAGTGCAATAGCCATATTAAACACTATATTGTACCAAAGCATCCCAGATTAATTCAACTTTGATACGTATAACTTAGAATTTGTCAGAGTTAATCCATGAGCTGCAGACAGCACAGCTTGGGAAGCAATTACTGCACATTTCTTCTGACTTGCGCTGTGTATCATGAAGCTGTCAGTTTTCAGGTATCTGCACAGCCTGAGTCTGCAGCATGAGTGATATCAATGTTTGGCTTTACTAAGAACATTAATGCACACTGCAGATAGTGCAGCTGACATTCGGATATCGCAATATGTGCTGTGTACCCTGGACCTTCCATGAGGAAAAACTCTGTTATAAGGATAGTTTTTAGTTCACAGTGCCCTGAAATTTACCAGGTGACAGTGATGGAAGCCTCCATATTTCACCAAAGGTGGATGTTTATATTGCTTCCTTCGCTTTGTTCCATTTTGATTGGTTCCTGTCAGATCCCTGTGCCCACGATCATCAGGGAGCACACTGGACACGGTGGAGAGGTTGGTACACAACTTTATTGGCATATGCGTTCCGCTGCTCTAGGCACGTCCGCCCTCGTTCTTGTCCCTCGATATACTGCCCACTTCCTGTCCGTCCACAGGAAGTCCTGTCCAGTGACCTGGTCACTGCCCTGTGACCCACAGGGTCCTAGTGCCCTATCTCAGTGGTCACCACATCTCCCCCTTTGTCACAAACAAAACGTTTTTGTCACATGTACAAAACTTGGTATATTATTCTCCTGGTGGTGAAAAGAGAGAGACAGAGAGAGAGAGAGAGAGAGAGAGAGAGAGAGATGCTCTCTCTACATTTCTTCTAATAATCTTCTTGTCTTCTTGCACTCTCTTCTTGGTCTTTGTTCTCTGCTCTGTTCTTGTCCTCCGTTTTCCTCGTTCAGTGATATTGTCTCTCTGCTAGTTCTTTGCTCTCTTTCTTCCACCTTTGGTGCTATTGTTGCTCGTTCCTCTTCTTCCACTTTAAACTCCTTCAAATAGGAACTGTTTCTTGTTATTCTTTGATGGTCTGAAGTCGCAGTCACCATTGACCCTTTTACGTCAGTCACAACCAATGGGTCTTTTGAGAATGGGCTGTCTGACTTCCTTTGCTGTTTTTGTCTCACTACCACCAGATCTCCTTCATTTAGTTGGTGTTCAGACGCATTTCTCCTTTTGTCAGCATATTCTTTCATTTTCTTTTTTGCTCGGTGATCTCTTGCTCAGATCATGCCGGGTTTTAATGTTACCCACCATTTACGTTGTTGTTTTGTTGTCCTGAATCTGGCAAACCCGGCTGGAGTTAATGGGGGCTTTGCCTTTCCACCCTGAGGGGAGGGACAAGAAAAGAAGCAATAAGCATTGGCATAGCCAATAGGTCTCGCCTTTGGGACCGTATAAGTGTTTAGTCAGAGCTATTGGTTTTGCCAGTGTATTTAAGCAATGTTGTAGAGAAGTGTGGCTGTTGTGCAGCATGTTGCAAAGTTATAATAAAAAGTGTTAAAAGCATTTTTGTTACCTTATAAATAATTAATAAGATATTATGTATAACTCAATGACCCTATTAAACAAAGAATTAACAAAAGTGTTTTTAAAGATATATGAGTAAAAGTGTTTATTGTTTTACAGTAACTAAGGCCAAAATGCAACTTCACAAGCAAAATGCATTTTTACACAGCAGAATACTGCAAACAGTTTCATATTAAACCAATCAGTGATGGGAATTAATAAACCTGCCATGGTTATGTTGTCCTTGAGGTTAGAGAAGCTATGTGCCTTTAATTATGAAGGACCCTTGTGCATGGCAACCCTGCATCTCTGCTTAACGTTGTAATTGTCCTAGGAGACCCTGTAGCGTCTCCTGTGAAGCAGCAGGCTGAGGAATGTCTACTTTTTACAGCCCCTTTGATAAAAGCGGGGGCAGAGTGAAGGGGAGAAGGCTTTTTTTCTGAGCTGTGAGGGCTTGTCATTAAGGCATGCCAGAGGGCAAATCAGGCAGCAAGATGATTTTAAGCTTAGTATGCACATGTCTTGGCCAAAATCATGGCTGGAAATCTAACTTTATACTAGTAGTGTATATTAACGAGAAAGCGTCTATATGCAAAAAGTAAGTATACAGGTGGGTAGCTGTGCATGCAGGAATGCGTGGCTGAGAGCGTTTTGGTACAGGCTGATTAAAGGCATCCAAAAAACATGCTAAACAAGACGAGGGTAATGTGGCAAAAGGTGGCTATTAGGGCTGGCCAGCTCCGTAAATAGTAAATCATGTTGTTGTACTGAAATGCAACTTGAATGCCATTGCAAGGCTATAAGCCTCCACAGGAAACAAAGCTGCAAATGTTATTACCTCACAAAAAAGTGAAACAAAAAATAAGTAATTAACAAGCATTTGCAATGCAATAGGTCTCGCATTTGCGAGATTTTGAGCTATTTGCATTGTAGACGACCTTGCCTTTAATGTATGTGTTTATAAAATCTGCAGTAATAAAAGGCATTGCCACTTACAGTACCAATAGGTCAAAGTTTCTAAAATGCGAGACCTATTACACTGCAAATGTTTATTGTTTACAGGCCCCCCTTGCTGCGCTTTCACAATATTAGAGGCCATGCTGCCCCTCTTTTTCAAACGAGTCATATCTAACCAAAGGTCTGCAGCCTCTATTTAATAAGTGTGAAATAGGGTGTTTTTACTAAAAAAAGCATTTGTTTGTCAAGTTGATAAAAAAATGCTTTTTTTCCGCAAAAGCGCCCCGTGAAACAGTGCATGGCGCACTGAATGTTGTAGGAAAGCCTATAGTGCGTGCAGTAGGAGAAACGCATTAAATAAAATAGTGCTTACAGACTAATTAAGACGTACCGAAGTAAAAGGGCCAGTCCTCATAGGAGGTTACAAAAGACAAGGCGGTACTAAGGAGGGATTAACAAACTTAGGGGCATATCAGCAATCATCGCTAATCGCACTTAGCGTTAGGATAATTATCGCCAGCCAACTCTGATTGTTATCGCGGTGATAGCGTGCTATCAGCAAAGCTTATCTCTAAAGAGATAAAATTCAGAGATCAAGCTGCCAACTGTGCGATTATCGCTGGAAATCTCTGGTATCCATATCGATGGATACCAGAGGTTATCGCTACTTTTATTGTCGCTATGCTTCTGTGCATGAGGCTTGATAATAGGAGAAATGTCGATTTTTCCTGTTATCCTGTGGAGGAACGCCCACTTTGCATCTCATTAGAGATGCAAAGCTGGGCGTGAAGGGAAAGAGCGAAGAAGCATGGATTCACGCGTTAGCGTGTTCTTGCTAATAGGGCTTTAAAATTATCTGCGCTTTTCGTCTAAAAACGGACGCTAAAGCAGCGATAATTTTAACTCAGGGCCCTTGCTGATATGCCCCCAATTACTGAATCAAAAGTATCATTTACGAACGACAACAACACAAGCCAATGACAAATATGGGCAGAGATCAGCATGATATGGTGATTTTCTTTCTTTTATTTTGGTCAGCATCTTATCATTCTAGATACATGAAAAATATTTTGGGAGATGAGCGAGTAAACAATCCATGAAATAAGCTTTGATAACATATAAACCACCGATAATAACATCTCTGAACCTCTCTCCTTAGCACAAAGAATTGAGATGGGGTGAAACCTTGCCATGTAGGGTCTAAACTCTACCTCTCCCAATTTAAAAGTAAGGATAGCTAGAAAGGCCATGCCCTTTGAACACGGGGCTCTGGAAAGAACATGCAGGAAACACGCTATGGGTGATTTCACATTCGAGCCTCCTAAATCCTCCTTGTGAGTTTATTTGGGAGGGCGAGTGGTGACTACAGCTCACTGAAATAATAACCTCTTTCATTAAGGAGGAATCTACGAACTATTGCTCTATTGTTCATGAATATAAACCAGAGAACACATCCACACGGCCATCTCATGCAGAAGGCTCAGCTTGGGTTAACTGGAATCATGGCTAGCTGGCTTGTCTGCCAGGCCCCTCCCCCTCACCCTTCTGTCATATCATGAGCTCAGAGGAGAACCTGTGTCTTCCTGTGACTCGGCTCATTTGAGTCAGGTAATTGGCGGGCACTTTAAACACTTCCCTCAGTATACTTGATTGATTCAAACGTCTGAGATTCTTTTGCAAGTAAATGATCGGTACACACATTATTCCGCAAGGAGTTTACAAATCACCAATTTTATTGGTAAAACTATGATCAAGGGAGAACAGTGCAAGAATTTAAATGCGGGTGGAAAAATGCATCTCTGTTGATAGGTGACGAAGATGGGGATATTATGGTGGTGGGGGGCTGAGGGGATACATTCCAGCACAGAATCACATGTTGCTAAAAACTGCATTTCTTTCCATGAAGGACACAACACAATGTTTGTTTCCCCAATTTCACATATTTGATAAGTGCCTAATAATAAATATTTTCCAAAGAAATTAGGTTATATGAAACTATAGTCCTTGATGTTACCTATGCATTTGGTCTCTGAAACATCCAGTAAAACCTCGTTATCAGGATGTACTAGCTTCACTTCTTAGATTCAAAATAAACATTTAGCGAACTGAAAATGGTGGAGTTTTTACTTTATTCAACTGAACCACTTGGGCTGATCTGATCACGAACAAAGGAAAAAAGCATTTACAATGCAATGGTCTCGTCAATATTATAGGTAGAGCTATTGGCATTGCTTATTATTATTTAATTTTTTTTATCCCTAAGTAAATGTTATTGTCATTTCTATTGTCAATAGCTTAAGTGTTTGCATATGTGTTACGTATTGCATTAGACATATTGCATTAGCAGAGAGCGAGTGAGGTAGCGAGATAGAGAGGTATTGAAATAGAGAGTGAGTGATGTAGTGAGAGAGTGAGGTAGATAGAGAGTGAGGTAGTGATGGAGAGTGATGTTGTGAGGTAGTGAGATAGAGAAAGATTAATGTATTGAAAGAGAGAGTGAAGTAGTGAGTGTTAGTGATGTTGTGAGGTATTAAGATAGAAACAGGGTGATGTAGTGAGATAGTGAAGTAGTGAAAGAGAGAGTGTAAGTGACTTAGTGTATTTGAGACTGAGGTAGTGAGATAGAGTGAATTAGTAATTTAGAAAGAGAGAGTGAAGTTGTGAGGTAGTGAGAGAGTGACGTAGTTATTTTTTGAGAGTGTGTGGAGATATAGTGAGGTAGTGAGAGTGAGATAGAAATAGATAGAGTGATGTAGTGATAGAGAGGTAGTGAGATGGAGAGAGAGTGAATTTTGAGTAGTGTGTTAGAGTGAGAGATAGTTACTGTTGTAGTGATATTGTGTTGCTGTGAGAAACAGAGAGAGTTGAGTAGTAAGTTAGTGAGAGAGTGTAGTATAGTGAGAGAGCGTAGTATAGTGAGAGATAGTGAGGTAGTGAGAGATAGTGAGGTAGTGAGAGATAGAGATGTAGTGAGAAAGTTAGGGAACGAGAGAGTGACGTAGTGAGAGGTGTGGGGGAAGAGTGGTGTGGGGGAAGAGAGTGGTGTGGGGGAAGAGAGTGGTGTGGGGAAAGAGAGTGGTGTGGGGGAAGAGAGTGGTGTGGGGAAAGAGAGTGGTGTGGGGAAAGAGAGTGGTGTGGGGGAAGAGAGTGGTGTGGGGAAAGAGAGTGGTGTGGGGGAAGAGAGTGGTGTGGGGGAAGAGAGTGGTGTAGGGGAAGAGAGTGGTGTGGGGGAAGAGAGTGGTGTGGGGGTAGAGAGTGGTGTGGGGGAAGAGAGTGGTGTGGGGAAGAGAGTGGTGTGGGGAAGAGAGAAAGCAAACACAAAAAGAGAGAATCTAAGCAGAAAAATACAAAGTGGCTTACCTGCTGGTCCACAGACTCGTTTGGAATAACTCTAGGAAACAGATTATGCAGCGGAGGATTCGAGCGCTGCTAGCTGCTGCCGGCTGTTGAGAAGGCAGAGAGACGTGTCTCCCTGAGGACTGCAGAGCTGACTCCCTTTCTCCCCGACCCCCTTCTCTCTCCTCCGCACATCATAATGTGCACGGGATCCAAAATTGCACACAGGCAGCCCAGAGCCCGGCGTTGATCTTTTAAAGTGCTCCCAGACTCAGAAGCACACGAGGGACAGTGCCGAAGGCGTGTCGGGACCAAGTGAGTCTCCGATAAGTAGCAGAGTGGTACTGGAGAGTGAACGCCACAAAAAAAATGGCAGCCGCAAACATCCAAACAATTTCGGATTGGGGGCGTGTTTTGGCATTCTGAGTGACGGATGACGTCACAGGTGGAAAGAACGCCAAAAACAAGCCCCCGAATCCGAAAGAGACAGGGCTTGATTGGAGTGACGCCTGTCTCCTCCAATGGCTGGCTTCCGTTTAGGAAGCCAGCCAATGGAGGAGAGATGGAGAAGAGAGGCGGGTTCAAACCCCATACTCAAAAACAATTATTCTCTGACCGGAGACTGCGCAAGCGCAGCCTTTAGGTCCTCGACCTAAAAAGCTGTATGACACAGCCAGCACTGACCGTGTCCTAGCACTTTTTCTTTTTACTTTCATCCATGCTGCATTGAAATCAGTGCTGTTGTACAATATGGTTAAAAAAAAACATTGAGAAATCCAATATATTTGCATAGGAGAGACCTGTTGGCTTGCCAATGCTTGCTTATAGGTTTGAAGGATATATCTGCCCCTAGGGACACTCCACACACTTCCTGAAGACAGAGGATGCTCCTCCTACCCCTGGCACATCCCCGCGCTTTTATTAGCATATAGAGTTCGGTGCCTAACTCCTTCTGTGGCAACAAATATTTTCAGTTGGTGACCAGTCAACCAGATCATCAGTATTTGCTGCTCCTCCTTGCAGAGCTTGTAATGGACGAAGGAAAAATGTTCCTTTGCTAAATGATGTCTGTTTATTTTTCAAAATTCGGATATGCAAATACCCCACAGACACGAATCCGGAGAACATTTCTGACTTCATTGCAATTTAATCCTTTAAAGTCTGGCCCATACCTTTTTGTATTACAAATATCTCAAAAACTATCAAAGGGATTTACACCAAACCACAAAGGATCTATTAGGGGTAAAGTTCCTTTTTTGTCAATAAATTCTAGTCAGCAGTGGAGAGCAAAAGTTCCTACTGCAGCTACAATGTAAAAACATTTCCTAACCCTCTTTTGCTTTTCGGGCCCTAGACAGAACTGCTCAAAACTTGGCATGCCCATGCTTAGCTAGATTGGGACAGCAAAAGAAAAGGAGAAGAGAGAGAGAAAGAGAGAGCCAGAGGTCGAGTATTGGTTTTATACTTTTAAAATCAATTGTTTTAAATATTTAAGTCTGAAAATAGAAATAAAGCGAATCACAGAGGAATGGGTACATTTTTATAACGTGTTGACTGTCTTTTTTTTTTGTTTTTCAACGGGTGCCTATAACCTGATTTAGATATGTCACACAGGGTTTTCGGTCACAACCGTGACGGATATATCCTGTCCCCCGAAATCTAAATCAGGCGCTATCTCATAGGTGCTCCTTTTATCCCGCGCTCCCTCTTCTCCTTACCTTCCCAAAACATTTTGCAGGTAACACTGTATTAAAAATAAAACTCTGCCTTTCACGATTCATAGAATACAAAATTATTTTCCAGGTGGGTATCATGTCGCCGATTTGGCAAACATGAGAAAAAAGCTCTCCCCGTCAATGTGAGCATGCTGCTGTGTTAATTAAAAATATCGCCAAGCGGCCCTGGTGACTAGAGGTGAGAGGATGGAGCAAAATAGGGTGTAAAATGTATTCCGTGTGTTGTGTTTCACGAATGTGTAGCGAGTTATGCAGGAACATGTATTTCAACACGTCCCTATGCTAAAACTCAAAACAGGCTTTGGCAAAAATTCTTTGTGTGGAAAAAAGTTAACCGCGCGAGCTGCATTTCTGAGGAAAAGCTCATACAATTCTGAAGTATTGAAAATAGTGTGCAGTAGCAATGTAGTGTAAAAAGAAACACGAGTTTGGAATAATGCGGTAAAACTATGACTGTATTTTGACATGAGATTCATAAAATAATCGGGGATTGATAAATGCTCCCTTTACACGTCGGGTGGGCGCCCGACTCCAAGTGTCCCCCTTCCAAGATTAACAATGTGCGTTTCAAAGTATATGCGGGTGCTCACGCACATGCATGCACGCGCCTGAAGTTACAGCCGACATTAAGCAGTGCTTGCGTTAACGAATGCGCAGACTGTCTGTACTAGGGCTTCTAGAATAATCTACAAAAGAGGCGCAGCTACCATTGGTGCGGCAGGTGCAGTGGCACCAGGGCCCAGAACTGTTTTATGTACAAACCCTGACGTTTGGAAGCTTCGGCTGCAACAATATGTTCTGTGCAACGCTCTGTTTTGCTCCTTGGAGGTGTATTATTAATGTTGAAAGGACACCTCAGAATCTAAAACGCAGGGTTCTGGTGACGTTAACTGAGCAAACCCCCCGCCCACACACACACACACACACACACACACACACACTTCCACCAACTCTAAACAAAGAACAAATGTTGCAACAACACGAAACCAAACACACCCTGTCAACCAAACTTCCTGCAGTCTGATGGCTTTCCCAGACCTGAAAGTAAGGGCGCCCGAATAGAACATGTGCTCAAAGTGCCTTGATAACGGTGGTTGGCGCTTTACAAATGCGAATAAAGAAACACAAAGAGGCAGCGCACGGAAGGATAGACCCCGTCTCGGATAAACTTTCCAATAAATACACAAAACCGGCAGTGCGCACAGGGCCAGGTTATCCAAGCGGAGAGAGGCGAAGGAGCCCCCTGCCTCTGCCGCTCGCTGCATGACTGCCCCCAGTGAGGCCCTCTCGCGGAAAGCCCACTGCTGGAGAGACGGCTTACTTCTAGCACTTAGTGAAACTTTAGTAGCATAGCGCTGCTGAGAGAACGGTTTCTAGGCGCGTGCTGTCTGGCGCAAGGTGGGCTCACCTGTCTGCAGCAGGCCCTACGGTGCTCCAGGTAGCCCACATCGTCGCAGTAGTTCTGGGTGTAGGTGGCGCTGCAGGACTCGGTCCAGTGGACCCGGGCCAGGCCCTGGGCGTGCAGTTTGATGGACTCCACCTTGGCCTCGGCCTCCAGCTCCAGTAGCACCCGGCCCGTCACGGTGTCTCCGCCGCTGAAGACGGGCGGGGAGCCCGGCTACAGGCAGTCCATGGTCAGCACGAACTCACCTTGTCGAAGATCATGGCTGCGTCGGCGGCAGCGCCGGGATCAGGCTTGCGGGTGGGAGGGTTAAAATGAGGCAAGAAGAGAGGGTAAAAGGAGTCCTGCCCTGTGTGGGGGTAAAGCCACCAAGAGCTGCTCGGCTGCGCCTAGAAGTCGTCACACTTCTGAGTGCTCGGATAAACTTTCCAATAAATACACAAAACCGGCAGTGCGCGCAGGGTCAGGTTATCGAAGCGGAGAGAGGCGAAGAAGCCCCCTGCCTCTGCCGCTCGCTGCATGACTGCCCCCAGCGAGGCCCTCTCGCGGAAAGCCCACTGCAGTTTTCTGCTGCTACAGCGGCAGTAATTTTAACGCCGTTTCTTGATAATATGCCCCTATGTATTTTGGAATAATGTAAATTGGCTCCTTTTTTAATTTGGAAATACTTTTAGGTTTGCACTTTCTTGAATTAAGGGGTGGAAGTAAGAGCCTCTGTATATCATATGAGTGAAGGGTTATTTATCCCTTTGTGCATCTTCTTACAGCACGTGTTTGAATGCAGTAAGCTAATGAACATTGTTTACAGTTTTAATTCAATTTAAATGTCTTTTGGGTTTGATTTCTATTCAACCAATATACTAATTAAAGCAACCAAAAATATACAAAACTAGTGTGCATACCATAATCACATGTAATACATTCAATTCCATTAAATTCCCACGTAAGGAACCAACCAGTTATATCACTTTTCTTAGCATTAGTTCATTATTGTATTTGATAGAAAATAATGTTTCACCTCGGGTTGAAAAGGTGACAACAGTTCCATACCCATTTGGCACCCCCTCTCAAAAATAACCCACATTGCAGAAAAAGTACAATCCACATAAAAAATGCATTTATCATGTTCTGGCTAAAACAATTCCAAAAAGTAATTAAACACAGTTTTGTATGGACGACAGCTCCTAATCTGACTTTACACCAGTGTTGAATGTGATAGGACAGTGCTAGACTAGGTAGCAAACACAAAACGATTTTTTCTAGTCCTGCGACGCACTTAAAGAGATGGTACGTCGAAGCATGGCAGCTCCACGCGCCTATTAGAGCGCCAACAATCGGGATGCTGGGTACCTCTGGGGCTCTATTACTACAGGGAAAACTGTGACACGCCAACTGGAACGGTGACAGCAGGCTGGGGACATCAGAGGACTTTATTGTTGTTTGTTCCTTAACACTGCCCACACTTTTGCTATAATACAATCTTGGGTGTCTGAAGTTAAAAACTAAAACAGGGTGCAGAGCTAGACACGCGGACTTCGTAGCTAGTATCTGTTCCTTAGTGCTGACTACGACTGCAAATTGCTCAGGCTGTGCACAAGGAATCTGCACGCACGCCTACAAAGAGCGAGTACGGACATCTGTTGTCTGGTTGGGAGTTCAGCCAGGGAAATCAGCATGGCTAAAGAACGGGGAAGGCGCGTGCAGCGAAGGGCATAGCGGACAGTTCAGTGTCGTCCCTACTTCCAGCTCTTCTCTCACAGAACAGACGATCCGAGAGCAGTGGCCCACAACACGTCAAACCCCTCCGGGAAAGCTGGGAAGTGAGCGATTTACACAACTTCCTGGGAGAGGGGCGGAAGCACCCCTGAGCTTCGCATAGAGGGCGAGGGGGCGATCAAGAGCAGGGGAGAAGACGCTCCTTCTTGTCTTTCTCACCATTCTCGGACATCGTGGAAGTATTGGAAGTGCCCCTTGCTTTTCTCTGCCCCGGGTGCTAGACGACTCACTTACCCTAACGTCTGCTGCGCAAAAAAAAATGCGCACCTGTAAAATTCCACCTGAATCTGTGTGTCGTGCACCTGCTAAAATGAAGCTCCAAAGTTGAAGAAGTCTCTTGCCCTGTGGTAGATTTGGAGAAATCGGGGGCACCAGCTGCGTAGGCTTGAGGCGGCCGCCCTTCTTTTCTGGCTCTGCCTACAGCCTCCCTCCAATGTGCCGTACAAGACTTTCTCTCTCAGCCATCGGCCTCCTGGGACTTTTTCTAAACTCTCGCCATCCCCGGTCCTTAATTCTGCCAGGTTGCTCTTTCCTCTCCGCCCTCCTTCACGGAAAGCCCACTGCTGGAGAGACGGCCGGCTCCCGGTGAATTAAATAAATAAAACAGCACAAACGGGGGCAGAGGCAGAGGCTCGAGGCTCACCTTCACTGCGGGGGGAAAGAAAATGGCAGCTGCAGAACGTTCCAAATTTTTCGGATTGGGACGTGTTCGGTGTTCTCAGAATGGGCGTGGCCTAAAAGTGGAAAGAAGAACACCGAACACACCTCCAAATCCGAAAAGGACGGAGCCTATTCGAAGGGACAGCTCTCTCCTCCAATGGCTTGCCTCCGTTTTGGAAGCCAGCCAATGGGAGAGAGGCAAAAACAGAGGCGGGACAAATAGTCCACACTAAAAAACATTAAATCTCTGTACTTAAGGTTCTGCCTTCGGCAGACCGGATATTACCTCGACCTAAAAAGGAAGAAAGAAAAAACAAATGTTAATATGTTGTCCTGCCAGCAGTATTGGAGTACTCCTGGTTTGCACACATGTGGTGGTGGTGGTCAACTTCAGTAAACCCAATAGCGGGCAGGTGTTTCTTTTCTTACACTAATTAATCTGTGGCTTGCCCAATGGTTGGTGCCTAGGGCTTTAGTGTTAGTAAAAGGTCGGACTAGTGCTGTCTAAACCTTTATGACATTGTGTACCATAAACTTATCATTAAAATAGTTACAGCAGGATTGGCAAAGCCAATAAGCCAGCTTACATTTGAAGCCCTGAAAAAAATCCAGCTTCGATGAAAAAAAGAAACCAAAACAAAAATATCACTGTTTTCTGACTATAATACATCTATAGGATAATGTAATGAGCGATTATTCCATGTACTTTGAGAGGTCAGACAGATCCCTGTGCATTGCACTGCTAGCGTTCGATAGGAAGCAGATACAAACACCAGCCTGGACATGAGGTAAGATGCCAATACTCATCTGGGCAGACCTAAAAAGGAGTGTTAGTTTACCACTATCGATACAGGAACAGTCACAAAACATAGCAGGAACATTAGTCTGCACAACGTCAGTCATCTGAGGAGCTCTATTAAAAACAGCACGCATTCTTTGACAATTTACACTTGAATACCCACACAGGCAACACAGGTACTCAACAATATTTGCAGTCATATTTTAACAAGTTAAAAAAAGACACACATGTCAAGTGTTTTGTGCATTGTGCTGCATCCCTTTTTCAGCACAGGACCAAGAGAAACGTCCCAACTCCACAGGTCAAATGTACTCAGTAGTTTTTGGTGCACGGCCAAATAAATGCACACAGTAACGCCATTTGATCTTCCGAAGTAGTACACACGAACACTCACACCTGCCCTTCCCACATACATTAGTGCACTTTGTGAATCAGACCGAGCATTTGTGCTCATGAGTAAATCTGTACAGAAACACAATTGTTGTGCTTGCGCGCATCTGTGCAAGCCCTGGTGCACTGTGGCAATCAAACACCGAGGGGAAGGAATCAGGTAATTTCCAGTCAGATAAAAGTCACTATACCTCACACTCTATGTGCCATTTTTATGGCATGCGGAGTACAGTTTAGTAGTCCAACTATCCGAAACTAAGTAAGAGTATTCTGTGGAATAGCACCCCCTCCAGAAATAGAAGTCTATGTAAGATATGAAGGCTCCACTCCTTGGGCCTCTGTTCTTTTATCAGCCAGTATTGAGAGTGCGAGGAAAAAGGGTAAATACGTGCCATTATAAAATGGTAATTACATTAGTAATGTTCATATTGACAGGCCATTCCTAATAGAACAAGTTTCTAGTTGGTGGTCCCTTAACCACATCGCTGCTGTGGTTATTTTTCCCCTGTGCTGAAAATTGCCAATTTGCTGGTGTCATGACGAGCTCAGCTCGTCATCAGCACAGCTCAACTGTGCCTCATGACGAGCTGAGCTCGTCATGAGCATGGAAGGGGTTAATCAGAAACCTGCTGCCCTGGAGAAAGGCCCTAGCAAAAGTAACATATCCCAGCATGCATTTTCAAACTAGACTACCACATTCTATTCCATAAAAAAAAGAGGCAGGAGTCGTGGTGAAGAAAACACATCTTGTTTTCGGTTTATCCAAGAAGACATTTTTGAATGGCACACCATAGATAAAGACATTATTCCTTCGCAACTATGAACATCTGTTTCTCAATCTCAATATTTCCTTCGCATTGATTCCTCAAGTGAAAACATGGTCAAATCATGAAATGCAGTTCGGTGCACATGCTTTTGAGTGCTCCAAATGATCTAACGAAATCATACACTTCACAGGTACTTTTAAAAATACACAAGGATTTTGTTTGCTTTCTCCCTACTTTGTCAAATATGGTTTGCAATAATAAACCCATAGCATGGTACAATATCGAGGAAAAAATGCAGAACTAATGCAGGCTAAACTGTCTGAATAAGCTCGACATAAAAGGAGAATGTCAAATAAAACAAGTGATAACGCTGCGCTGCCTCATATCTTAACGAACAGCTCCACTTGGCACTTGTGATATTGTACACGGTCTAGTAGTTGGGATGGGAGGAGTTTCGGGGTTGGAGGAAGAGGAGGGGCAGTAACAGGAAAGGGGCAGTTAGAGTAGGGACAGGGACATGAGAAGAAGCCTAGAATAAAGCTCTTACAACCATAAGCATTTGTCTGTCATCATTGCTGCCACGACATGACAGCACTGCTCCTCCGACATGCTGGCCAAAGTGAGGGGAACTGGGGCAAGGAGGAAGGGGCCATCTAGATTGTCCTCTTCTCATCCTCCTGCCCCTCGGGGGTGCCCCTGAACCTCAATGTACGCTGTCAGCACCTTCGGCTTCAAAGTTGGCTTCAAAGGGAACGATTATGAGCTGGTAGCGCTCACACACCCAGGAAAGAGCAGAGGCGGGCCGGTGCACTGCTTGCAGGAGTGAGATACTCTGAGTGAGGCCAGCTCGCCCCTCCCACGGAGACTCGGCCCGGTGGAGCGAAGAACACTCCAGACTTCACGAGTGGACGGAATACGGAGAAAGGGTCCCGAATGCTGTGTACTGTACAGAGAGATGTACTGCAGGCCCAAGTTCATCCTCGTCCTGTCCGGGCATGAGAGGAGGCAACAACAAAGTAGTCCCTACATTGGAAGATACTGCTCTGCAACGTAAGGTAACTGTAAATGGTCAATGCTGCTTCCTCCTAAAATTGAAGAAAACGGATGTGACCCATCGGCCCACCAGCCAATAATTAGGGAGATAAAAAAAGCAATGGCAGATTTAAAACAATGGCAAGGGACAAAACAAAATAAAACGCAATGGGTGGAGTTTCACACTTAATACTAATTACTTGATGCCTCGTAGAGGCAGTGCATGCGCTGCTCTATGCGAGACCTAAAAATGAGGTGTCCACATTCTACCTGCCTGATTGTCATAAATAGTCTTAGAAAGAAATCCAAAAAAAATTGACTTTTTTTTGTGCTCTTGTGGAAGAATAAATGAGAGAAAAAGAACTGGATCACACCTCCAGCCATTTCTTACTTTTTTAGGTAGAGCGTGAGCCAGGGCGCAAACGCTGCTCTGCAAAGATCTGTGGTAGTTCAGTCCGGAGAGAAGCTTTGCCCACTCCCCTGCTCTTATTTTTCATTGGCTTGTGTCTTTGTCATTTGTAAATGCTGTTTTCTGATTCAATATGAGGCTTGTTAGCCCCTCCTTAATATGGCCATGTCGTCATTTGTATCCTCCCAAGGCTACTGGCCCCTTTATTTCGGTTGTTACACTGTACATGGTATTTTACACTGTGCCAACTATTTTCTTTAATACGGGTCTCCGCCTCAGGCACGACATGTTTTGGTGCCTTCTTTAACCCCGCCCTCTCTCCTGTTGCCCTTGCATTCTCCCGCCCACACTCCGGTTGTCCGTGCCTTCTCCCCTCCCTCGCCCTCCCGTTGCCTGTGCCTTCTCGCCCCGCCCTCCCTTTGTCCGTGCCTTCTCTCCTCTACCCCCACCCGCCCTCCCATTGTTAGTGCCTTTTCAAACCCCCCTCCCACCCACCCTTCTTCCCGATGTTGTGATGCCTACAATTTAGAATGCAATGGGTCTTGCGGAAATGTGACGCCAATTGCATTGTAAATGCTTGTTTTTTTAGGTCACCGCTCGCTCTGAGTGTGCACAAGCCCTCCCAAATAGAGCTCAAACCTTGGCACTGATTCAGAGAGCTGGTGTAATCTCTGAGACCAGAAACAAAGGGCCTCATTAATATAGCAACTCTGGGAGTCTTTGATGTTGGCGAGGTTAGCCATTTGCATAAAAACATTATGTCTGCTTCCTCTGCCTCAGGCAATTTAGGAGCAAAATATAGCTTCTATTTAAAGAAACCCATTGAGGTGAGGCTCGGAATACAAATGTCACAATCTCCAGACAGAAAAATAGATCTGTAGTTAATATTATACACAATCTCAAAGCATCCGAGCATGTATCTGACTCGATTGCCATCGGATTTGACCGGTTTTACACACGAGAGCGAAAAGTGAACCGTTGGCAACCCGCACTTTAGATGCAGCAACCTTCTAAGGGAGACAGACACATACAATGCATCCTTTCATTTTTACAACAATCTTCACAAACCGAGTTCTATTTGTAATGTTCCAATTCATTACTGTGGATGTAATAATTTAATCTCCTTGTGTTTGCTATAACCAAACAATTGCACATTTTTAAAATCCAAATCTATTTTTTTCCAATTCCAAAAATTCTTTATTTCGGCCACATGGGCCATAAAAGATACAGTAAAATACAGTACATAAATACACAGTAAAACGGAATGCATATGTTACAGAATATTTACATATAAAAAGGCTAGAGGATCTGCATGAGGTAAGGAACACAAAGGCACCAATTCAGGGGGACATTTTCTTCCTTATTAACCAAGCTGCCATTAGGAATTTTGATACCGCAAAGACAATATGTCCCAGGGTATTGGTTTTCATAACCCTGTATGCTTGTAGGTATTCCCGAAAACCCAGGTTCCGGCACAGCGGAGCAATCCAACGCTTCCTGGGATTCCGGTATGCGTGGCAAACAAACATTATGTGCAAGTCATCTTCATTCTTGGTTTTACAACAAGGACAGAGTTTGTCACCCCCAGTGCGCCATTTGTGGGTAAATACTTTAGTGGGGAGTGTGCCAAACCTCCATTGCAGGAACAATTTCCTCGCCAAAAGAGGAAAGATAAAATCCATAAAAGGTTCAAAGAGGTAAGAATTTTTGGACTCCATAAAACGACTCGTAAGGGTGCCGGTGCTATGAGCATTGTCCATGTCAGCCAAATTTTTGTTTTTGTACAGCTGGGCAAGAGTTTTGCGTGTGATCCTTTGACAACCCTGAACTGGATCATCCCAGAGGTCTGGCAAGTTCAAACTGGACAATTCTGATTTAATAAAAGCCAGCCAGGGGATTTTGTTACTGCCATTCAACCTCAGTACATGGTTAAGGTCCTGCCTATAATGATGCAGTTCCTCAGTGGACCATACCCGATGCCAGAACTTCACGGGTTTGGATAAAAGATCTTCAGCGATGGAGTATAGGCCCAAATCCAATCTTAGGGGGAGCAGTGGCGTTCCCTGCGGGAGAGCAAGCAGGCGTCTCAAAAATGTATTTTCCACCGCTAACAATGCCTTCCCTGCTTTGAAACCCCACAGCTCGCTGCCATACATGGCTGCTGCCTTCGCTTGAGTTCTATAGGTTTCAAGAGCCGGGCTTACAGGCTTAAAGGTTGATTTATTTGCCACCTTCAGGAGTGCGCCCGCTAGCTGGGATAGCTTCAACCTTGATCTCGCTATCTGGCAGTCCCAGGCCAGGTTTTCTTGTAATGTTACCCCCAGATAGACAAAGGTCGAGACCCTCTCAAGGCTAACTTCCCCCAGTTTTGGGTTGGGTCTGGTTCTGGCTGGGGGATTAAAGATCATAAACTTAGTCTTTTCTGTGTTGACCTCCAACCCGTGTTGCCGACAGAAAAGGCCAAAACCATTTACAATCCTCTGGATCCCCATGGGGGATTTGGAAAGCAGGAGGGTATCATCAGCAAACATGATTGCCGGAACCCTCCTGCCTGCCAAAACCGGGGCATCATTGTCCTCGACAGTGTCAAGATGTTGAATGACACTGTTAATGAACAGGCAGAAAAGGGTTGGCGCCAGGACACAGCCCTGTCTGACTCCTCTGAGGACGGGGAATTTGCCCGAAAGCTTACCATCCCTCCCACACCTTACTTGGGCATAGTTGTTCTCGTGAAGCCTGATGATAATACTGAGAAGGTGTGGGGGCACTCCTAGCTGATGCAAAACCTCCCAAAGTTTCCCCCTAGGGACTAGGTCAAAGGCTGACCTCAGATCCACGAAGACCATGTACAGTCTTCCGCCCTCTATGGTGACAGTCTTCCAATATAGGAGAAGAAGGCGGAAGATCTGATCCATGGTCGACGTGTTCTTTCTGAAGCCAGCCTGAAGGGGGGTCATGATGTCATTTTCCTCCACCCAGTCCAGGAGGTGATTAAGGATGAGGCGCGCAAAAAGCTTTTGGGGGACATCTATTAGGCTAATGGGCCTGTAGTTGGCGGGGAGCAGAGTAGATCCCTTCTTATGGATCGGAACAATCTCTGCCCCCAGCCACGACCCGGGGATTGACATACCTCCTATGATGGCATTAAAAAGAACAAGGAGGTATGGGCCCCAGATGTCCAGGTGGTGCCTAAACAAATCCCCAGGTAGCCTGTCTAGACCCGGCGCCTTCCCCGCTGATAGTTGCTTCAGGGCTGCCTCCACTTCCCCCAGGGATAATTCCAATTCACGGTCCTGCATGCCAGAAGGCGCATCCAGAGCTGTGACAGGACAAGGATTGGTTTCTTTATAGAGTTCCCCGAAATGGGCCTCCCAGACCTCGGGGGCAATATTGGGTTCTACTGCGTTTTTGAGTTCCCCTGTGCCATTATTAACAAGAGCCCAGAATTTACGGGAGTCCCTAACTTTTAGGGCATCACAAAGATCATGCCAGTGGTTCCAGTCCCACTCGGTCCTGGCAGACGCCATCACTGTTTTATAATGTTTCCTATGGGCACGCACCTCGGCCTTGTTTGACCCCTCTTTTATTGCAGCAATGAGCTCAGACTTTGCTGCCCTACAAGAGGAGGTATACCAGGTGGGAACATGGGTCTTTTTCTTTCTATTTGGCACCAGCGGGTGGAATACCTCAGCCAAATCTCTTACAAGACCCTGGTGGATGTCACCCAGTTTCTCATTGTATTCCGGGGTTCTTGGTGTGTTTAGCAGTGCATCCACCTCCATAAACCTTGGGATTGCCAACCCGTATAATTTGCTAATGGCCTCTTCTGAGCTCACAAGTTTTCCCCACTTGACCCGTCGCCTGCTGGTTGTGAGAACCAAATCCCCCTCCTCTCCCCCTGAGTTTTCTACCACTTTTCCCGCTACGTGGGGAGGCCACTGGATATTTAAGCACAGGGCGTTATGATCTCTGTCCGACCTGTTTATTACCCTGAAATCGTGGACTTTAGGCCAGAGTGAGATATCCACCATGATGTAATCTAGCCTCGACTCATGACCCCTCCTATTAAAGGTGCACACTGAGGGAGTATCGGAGATGGTGCGCCCATTACACGCCCTCAGTGCGTAGTTCAGGGTGAGGGACATAAGTTGTATTGCAAGGGGGGACCAGGCTTTAGGATATGGGGAGGACGCAGGTGGGACTCCCCAATAGTCATCTTCAGCCGTGAGGGCACCCTCCGACATGCCCTCAAGGGGTTCAAAGTGGCAGTTGAAGTCTCCTCCAAGCACCACCTTGAGATCTCCCGGCAGCTGCCCCAGGAAGGAGGAGAGGTCGTTTAGGGTGGGGGATTCGTCAGGCGCGGCAACCGGTCGAGAGTAGACATTCACAATGGCCCATGATGGTTTGCCAGGCCATGTGAGCCGAACACACTGGATGTCCTGCGAGGACGTAAGTACCTGTTCCGCCTGACATCCAGTGTGACTCGCAATCCAGATTGCCAACCCGCCCGACGGCCTCCCCCTCCCACCCCATTTTGCAGGAATCTCAAATACATCAAACCCATTCCTGGTTACAGTGTCCCGTGCCCACGTTTCTTGAAGGAGGAGGATGTCGCTACTGGCCAGTAAGTGGTCCCACTCCGGTGTGCCTTCCTTGTTTGCAATACCCGCTACATTCCACGAAACAATTCTCAGGCCCTGATCTATGGGTAGAGCACCTTGACCCGCAGTGGGGGATTGCGTATGGACGGTAGGTGGATGAGTTCCTGGCACAATGGTAGGTGGACCAGCCAACTCGTCCCCCCCAAGTTGCAGGATGTGGCCAGTCCCGGTGTTGTGAGAAGTCCCCTGTAAGCCCAAACTGTCATCGCTGTTAGGTGGTCGATCACTTGCGTTAACCTGCGGGGCGTATTCTATTACGGGGGCTGCAGTCATTCCCACCCAACTTTGCGCTTTGCCTTTAGCATTAACCTGGGAGCCAGGTTCAGCTACAGGGGCTCTGCTCTCTCCCACCCCCCTGAGAACCTCATCTACCATCTTTCCCGAGCCAGACGAGGTGTCACTGATTTGTAGTCAGTCGACCTGGTCTAGGCAGGAGAATCTGTTGTAATGTATGAAATTTGCCTGGGCATGCGGAGGGTGGTGCCTTGGTCTGTAGCGTGAGCCGTCCACAGCATAGCCCACCCTAGTCCACCCCATCTCCCCCCTTACCTCTGTGCTGCTTGCATTTGGGTAGAAGTACGAGAGGGGAACTAATTCTATGTTGGACTTGTCAGGCCTGGCAAGCCAATTAGAAATGTAGTTGGCTACGTGGGGGCTTTTAAAACTTATGATGATACAATCCCCAGCCTTGTTCTTTGGGGGTGTAACCAATCCAAGGGATCCTCCTAGCCATCAGGACCTCGCCTTTCAGGTTAGGGGGCAGCGGTCTATTGATGCTAAGCCAGCTTATCACCTTGTTGCGTAACGAGTCTTGGGGCTCCCTCATATCACCAGTTAGCTCAGGTACTCCCACCATGATTACCGTATAAGGGACCGCTTCTGGGGGCAGGTTGACCACCCTACGCCTATCACATTGGGGAGCAGGACCATCAGTAATGCCATTTGTAGGGATCACAGGTCCCCCAGTCTGTGGCGCTGGAAGTTGCTTTGATCTCCTTGGGGCCGGAACAGGGGGCCTGGGAGCCGAGGGCAACAAAGGGGGCGCCTGAGGAACAGGCGCCCCGACCGTGCCTAGCAGTACCGCATTAGCCCCCTGTGACGGTGTACCGGACCGCAGGCTATTCGCCAGGGAGGCCAGGGGGACTGGAGTGGGGTTGGTCATGTTTCTATCTGTCCCGGGGCTTTTCCTTAGGTGACTGCTTTCCAGGGCCTTCAATCTGGACTCTATGGGGTCCAGTTTAGCTGCAATGGGAGTTAACAAGTTCCTCATAATATCAGTGAGTGTGTTGACTAATGAGTCAGTGCTGGTAGAAGTAGAAGTTGCCCCACCAAAAATGAAAGGACCCGTGTGCAAGGGTAGGGAAGCAGGAGCTGGAGAGCCCGTGCGAATCGGCCTGGACCCTGATAGGTTGAGGTCAGGAGAGGCAGAAATGTCTATGCTGTCAGTCTGGTTTAGCTCTACTATGTCCACTTTGGCCCTCTTTGCCTTCTTTGCTTTCCTAACCCTTTTCCTTTTGGGGGGGTGCTGTACTATGCTACCTACATCATCTATGGGCAAGTCGGCCTGACCTGCATCTTGCAGGACTGTTCCTCTGCTTTCCGGAATGGTAGTATGATCAGAGATCCCAGATAGCCGGGAGGAGTTCCTGTCCCTCTGCGTCAAGGGAGTTCTTAACTGCTGAAGGACCGACTCAATCGTCTGATCAATGCTGTCCATTAGTGACATGTGGGTGACATCCAGTGTGATCGGTGTGCTCGCCTCTGTAGAAAAGGTATCTCCCTGTTCCAGAAACACACTTTCCGGGCCCATCTCAAGGTGGGCCTCAGGGATTGACGAGCATTTACTAGCTAGGTTACTCGTCTTTGGGAAAAATTTGTCCAGAGTGCTTGTACCTTGTTGGGCAGACTTGCTTCGTGAGATTCTGGTCGCCATGATGGAATGTGTAGGGGGAGGTAAGGAAAACCCGAGGCGTCAGAGGGGTGGCCCGGTCCGGTCTCTGCCGGCCTCTAACGGCCTAGAACGGCCCGCTCTTTGCCCGGTCTTAGCCCCGGGCTGCGTCCCGCGCGCGTCCCGCGGTCCGCGGTCGAGCCCTTTCTCATATAGAAGGGTTCCCAAGGGGGCGTGGCACTGGGAGGGGGCGCGGCTCCCCCGGGAAGAGGACACAGCTGTAGGTGTTTCAAGCTGATCCTCGCAGTCCCGGGGCCGCGCCTCTCACCTCCTCTGCGGCCTCACGCCTCCCTCCTCTTGCTGGCAAAGGTATTTGGCAGAAGTCCCAGGGCAATGCTACTCCTGTAGCGGGACCACACAAGCAGGCTCAGTCACCACGAAACTCCTCTCACGAGCGGCACCCGCGAAGCGGGGGCCGCGAGGAGTGAAGAGCAGGCAGATGGGGGCGGGCACTGGGAGGGGGCGCGGCTCCCCCGGGAAGAGGACACAGCTGTAGGTGTTTCAAGCTGATCCTCGCAGTCCCGGGGCCGCGCCTCTCACCTCCTCTGCGGCCTCACGCCTCCCTCCTCTTGCTGGCAAAGGTATTTGGCAGAAGTCCCAGGGCAATGCTACTCCTGTAGCGGGACCACACAAGCAGGCTCAGTCACCACGAAACTCCTCTCACGAGCGGCTCCCGCGAAGCGGGGGCCGCGAGGAGTGAAGAGCAGGCAGATGGGGGCGGGCACTGGGAGGGGGCGCGGCTCCCCCGGGAAGAGGACACAGCTGTAGGTGTTTCAAGCTGATCCTCGCAGTCCCGGGGCCGCGCCTCTCACCTCCTCTGCGGCCTCACGCCTCCCTCCTCTTGCTGGCAAAGGTATTTGGCAGAAGTCCCAGGGCAATGCTACTCCTGTAGCGGGACCACACAAGCAGGCTCAGTCACCACGAAACTCCTCTCACGAGCGGCTCCCGCGAAGCGGGGGCCGCGAGGAGTGAAGAGCAGGCAGATGGGGGCGGGCACTGGGAGGGGGCGCGGCTCCCCCGGGAAGAGGACACAGCTGTAGGTGTTTCAAGCTGATCCTCGCAGTCCCGGGGCCGCGCCTCTCACCTCCTCTGCGGCCTCACGCCTCCCTCCTCTTGCTGGCAAAGGTATTTGGCAGAAGTCCCAGGGCAATGCTACTCCTGTAGCGGGACCACACAAGCAGGCTCAGTCACCACGAAACTCCTCTCACGAGCGGCACCCGCGAAGCGGGGGCCGCGAGGAGTGAAGAGCAGGCAGATGGGGGCGGGCACTGGGAGGGGGCGCGGCTCCCCCGGGAAGAGGACACAGCTGTAGGTGTTTCAAGCTGATCCTCGCAGTCCCGGGGCCGCGCCTCTCACCTCCTCTGCGGCCTCACGCCTCCCTCCTCTTGCTGGCAAAGGTATTTGGCAGAAGTCCCAGGGCAATGCTACTCCTGTAGCGGGACCACACAAGCAGGCTCAGTCACCACGAAACTCCTCTCACGAGCGGCAATATATATGAAAAAAAGTAAAAGCTTTTCATTTTCACCACATCTTACTTTCCCTGACAATAAGTCGTGCCCCGAAAGAAGGCAGGGAGTGGGAAATCCTCAACATGTACACTGCTCTTAGCTCGCTCGAACGCGTGCCAAGTGCTTAACAAGCAAAGTAATAAGTGGCGGGCTAACCCTTTGCTCTAAATTCCGAGGCCTAAACTTTGCTCAGAAACTGCCGCGCTGAAGAAGGTCGGGGTGTCCAATACCAAAACTGCGTCGTCTCCATTATATCAGGCATCCTTAACATTCTTAACACATACCCAGACACTCCTTACCCCTTAAACAAGCCTTCATGTTCGTCTGGGCCCTACTTTCTAACTGTGTCACTCTCTTTCTGACTTTCTCTTCGTCCTTCTTTCTCCCGTTTGTGTTTTTTTCTCTCTCTTGCTCTAGGTCAAAGCCTAATGAGGAAAGTAGGTGCTGGTGAGCCCCACCTGCAACCACCAACTATAATTAAGCACTGGCTGTGCCCTCAGTTTTTAGGGCCACCCCATAGGTTATCTGGGAGATGTCCTAACCCCATTGGCTTCAAGGGGTCCTTGTACGTTTACATTTTGTAGGTAAAAGTAGGCATTTTCAACAAAATTAGATGCATCCTGGCATAATTCAGAAATGTTCTACAAGTGTAGGGTGAGGGTATTAAGATGAGAGGTGATTACATGAGGGTCATAATACTATTATAAAGCGCATCATATAGCACTTCCTCCATTTCTAAGGGCTTTAGATAGTGATCCAGCGCCACTAAAGAAATTTTGTCTCAACTACACTACCCAACACCTCAATACTCACCATTATTTATAAACTCTCACAAGGCCCATAAGAAACCGAGACAGATATTTTGGCAACTGAATCATGTGGCCTAATTAATCAAACCTATCTAAAAATTATATACACTTTATACAACTGCAGTTTATCATCATTATAACCATGGTAAAATAACAGAAACATTTAATTAAGCCATACAGGTCGATAGATTAACTGATGGTAACGACCTAAATAATCAAGACCAGCTTGACATTTTAAATCTTTTTATTTTCAAAGAAAAAGCATTTTAATAAGAAACTTTATTTATTAGCATTTAACTTTAGCAGTTTTATTAATAAAGGCACATTGATCTTGGCATTTCAAATTTATCAGAAGCATGAATTTTAACCCCTTCCATGCTCGTGACGGAACCATTCTGTCATGAGTCACGGTTGCGCTGTGCTGATGACGGAATGGTTCCGTCACAACCATGCCTGCGATTGGAATGTCCAGCACAGGGCTGGAATTCCTGCCGCACGGAAGCGGTTAATCAAACGATTTTCATTCCCTAAATCTATTTCCTTAACTGACAACCTGAAGGAGAAAATATAAAGTCATTAGCCCTGTTAATGCTTACATGAAAGGAAAGTCCATCAGTATGTCATCGTCTCATGGGAATCAGGAATTGCGGAGCGAGCTCTTGTCAAGGGGCCAGTTTTATACCTTTTCTAACTAGCTATGTATCTAATTTCTAAAAGACACCAAAAATTCAGCTTCACCATTGGCTGAGCCATGTCAGTCCACCAACGTGTCACTTGTTCGTGGCCAAGTCCGGGGCACATCATAAGCCCCTACTGTTCATAGAATCCATCCTTCCAACTTCCTTAAGTTTGCAACAATAAACTAGGGAATAGGACGTTTGACATCCTGAACTTGGCAAGCAAAGCAGGCTCACTGTCCTTGGCGCAATCCAAGAACCATGAAATCTCGACCGACAATAGTCCTGCACTTTATTCTTTTTGTCTTGGCAGGAAACATTCTTTGCACGTGAATGAATGCTTCACTCTGGTCAAGTCTCATCCTTAGCAGCTCTGCCAGTCAGCCATCTTTCAAGGAAGGCCCACGCAATAACTAATATTTAAACAAATACAAAACAGTAATTAATTTGAGAATTGAGACCCATTCTGTTTCCCACCCACCATTGCTAAAGTTCACCCATTAGTTTATGTTATCTAGCAAAAAGCACACTTATGCAGCGAGAATATATCTACCATTCTCCTTTTAGGCCAGCAGGATTTTTCACGAACCTGTGCAAAAAATAAAAAGACACGACAAAGACAAAAGCGCATATGAAATAAGCACATGCCATTAATTAAACAGCCCCATTAATGTTGACAAGGACAATAGACAAGGTTAATAAATTATTTTTAAACGTACTTGCAGATGCAACATAAAGCAGGTAATATTAGTCCCACATGTTTTCGTTCACATTTTATTCTAGGTTGGTTAATGAAAACCATGCACAAACACATTAATATAATTAATAGTTATGGAAGTATGACTTCACGAGTCAGAATAAAATTATTTCTGAAACTCGCTCCATCAACTCCCTCATCTGGTGATTTTAAAATCACCAAACAATACCCAAAAATTTAGCACATTTTAACTAAATTTAGAGACATCACATTTGAACACTCTCTGTGTTAGTTTTCCCTAAACCCCTGTCTCAGCAGTTTGTCTTATAGTCTCATATTGTGCTCTCCGAAGCTCTTCTAATTCTATCTCCTTCTCCTGTTCCTTTCTAACTTTGTATATCCTTCTCTTTTCCCTTACATGCTTCTTTCTTTTGTGGATCATGCAACTAATTTTCAACATAAGTATCACCATGACTATGATTATTACAGGAAAAAGTATTTTGCCAATGATTGAGCTGCCAATTTCCTGAAACCATTCACTAATTACTGCAATCCTTTTGCCCAAGCGTTCCGAAAAATTTTCATCTTGCAGGGGTTCGATTCCTGAATGAAATTCTGTAATGTTTTTATTAAGCGTTTCTATATTCTGGCTCTTATCTGGGATATAAGTACAGCAATGCTCGACATGTAAAATCCCACAGACTCCTCCCTCTTTTGCAAGCAGAATGTCTAAAGCAAGACGATTCTGTATAACCATACTCCTTGTGGCAACAAGGTCTGTGTTGACTAATTGGAAACCACTTGCTGTGCCCGTTGACAGTCTATCTAAATTGTGGAAACCTTTCTGATTTTGATTGCATTCAGGGTTATTCCTACCATAGGAATGATTGCACCAAAAATGTCTCCCATAATTTCTGAAAAACTCTCCCTCTTGTACCTGTTCAGGTGTTCACCAAATTCAAAAGAACCCTTTGCATTTCTGTCAACATGAAAAATCTTCGGAAAAACTAATCCAAGGAAGCACGTCCCATACCAATGGTCTGGGAGGCTAAAATACGCTTTGTTACCACAAACAAAATAAATTCCAGGAAAAATTGGGTCTTTACCACCTTTAAATCCCCATCCCCCTGTGATAAGGTATGTATCCTCACACTGACTAGCACCCACAAAAAGATTATCATATAGTGTATTATCTCTCCTAATTCAAAATTTACCACTAACTGGTTCATCTATGTGTATAGCAGCATTAGTATTAACACCATTGAGTTTCTCATCCTCAAGCTGCCAAAACTTTTAGCATGTTTCAGCATCTCATTCCTTTTATAAATTGCTCGCCTCTCCTCAACCATGTTTAGGAAAGTTTTCTCTTCAACTTTCATCTTGCATGTTAAATTGTTTCTGTATGCATATTCGTAAGTTAGCTCATTAGTCACCAAAAAGAATTCCCTCATCTGTTCAGCAGGTCTAACTTTGTTTAAACTATTTACAACTTTTAGGTTAGCAAAGATTTCGTCATAATCAGAGTAAAAGTACTCCAGACGACCTGTTTGATAGAACAAACTAGCTATAACACTGCATGTGATTCCATAAGTAAGGGGTAGCATATTATTAGTGACCCCCTCTGAAACACAAGCAGGAAGCTTCACGCAAACGTAACAATCCTTCACATTCATGACTCTTAATTATTCTGACAAGAGTCTGGAAAAAGAATTGCTAGAAAAATCGCCAACAGATCTATCTTGATGAATCTCTGGTTTGTGCTCAATAACTGTTAGTTTTGCCAACATGTTTATCTTGTTTAGTCTCTATTCTACTTGTCATGGGGGTAATTTCCTGACTTTCCCAGCTCGGTGAGTGACCATTACCTGTGGCATTGTTTCCTTGTGAGGAGTCCCGGTCCCCCTGCCTGCCTCCCGCCGTCCCGCTGGTGCTACCATCTGCCCGGCGTGACCGCCGAGTGAAGGCTGATCCGGGGACTACATCTCCCGGCATCCTTTGCGATTTCCAGCATCACACAGCTGCGCCAGCAGGCGCATAAAAGACCAGCAAGACCCTGACGAGCGGGGTAATTTCCTGATTTTCCCAGCCCGGTGAGCGACCATTACCTGCGGCATTGTTTCCTTGTGAGGAGTCCCGGTCCCCCTGCCTGCCTCCCGCCGTCCCGCTGGTGCTACCATCTGCCCGGCGCGACCGCCAAGTGGAGGCTGGGCCGGAGACTACATCTCCCGGCATCCTTTGCGGTTTCCAGCATCACACAGCTGCGCCAGGAGGCGCATAAAAGACCAGCAAGCCCCTGACGAGCGGGGTAATTTCCTGATTTTCCAAGCCCGGTGAGCGACCATTACCTGCAGCATTGTTTCCTTGTGAGGAGTTCCAGTCCCCCTGCCTGCCTCCGGCCGTCCCGCTGGTGCTACCATCTGCCCGGCGCGACCGCCGAGTGGAGGCTGGGCCGGGGACTACATCTCCCGGCATCCTTTGCGGTTTCCAGCTTCACACAGCTGCGCCAGGAAGAGCATAAAAGACCAGCAAGCCCCTGACGAGCGGGGTAATTTCCTGATTTTCCCAGCCCGGTGAGCGACCATTACCTGCGGCATTGTTTCCTTGTGAGGAGTCCCAGTCCCCCTGCCTGCCTCCGGCCGTCCCGCTGGTGCTACCATCTGCCCGGCGCGACCGCTGAGTGGAGGCTGGGCCGGGGACTACATCTCCCGGCATCCTTTGCGGTTTCCAGCTTCACACAGCTGCGCCAGGAAGAGCATAAAAGACCAGCAAGCCCCTGACGAGCGGGGTAATTTCCTGATTTTCCCAGCCCGGTGAGCGACAATTACCTGCGGCATTGTTTCCTTGTGAGGAGTCCCGGTCCCCCTGCCTGCCTCCCGCCGTCCCGCTGGTGCTACCATCTGCCCGGCGCGACCGCCGAGTGGAGGCTGGGCCGGGGACTACATCTCCCGGCATCCTTTGCGGTTTCCAGCATCACACAGCTGCGCCAGGAGGCGCATAAAAGACCAGCAAGCCCCGCCTCGCGGGACGCCGGGCGAAGCCCGGGCAAAGGCTCTCAGAGGCCTAAGGAGCCTGGGCTGGGCCACCCCCTTTTCATCAACGCATAGTCACCAGGGATGTCACCCATCAAGGATAAAACCCCCACGTCTGGAGGCAACAAAAGAGGTACGCTTGATAATTATGTTATCCGCTCCACATCAGTAGCTGATCGGGAACTTGCTCTTCCTGAGCGACGATCTGCGAAACGCCGCTCTGTGGAATTAATCAAAACTAAGCGATCATCCCTCGGAGGCATACAACATGCTGTCTCACCCCCACCAGCCCCGATCCATGAGTGCGAGGGGCATGAGACACCCCTAAATGATAGTATTCCATTGCTCTTCCAGGACATAACCTCCACATTGGTAGATTTTAACGAGAGAACTATAAGTGCCCTAACATCCCCGGGTAATTCTAATCTTAACCCTGATGTACAGATCTTGCCCGACACCTCACTTCCGCAAGCAGACAGCACTCCAAACTCTTTATTAGATGCACTACTAGAAATATCACTGCTTCAACCAGAGTCTGCCCAAAACCCAAAACCAACTTCAAATGCCACTCGAAGTCGAGGCCAGCCACCAAAAAAGCGGAGGAGAAAGGGGTCAAGTATTCAGCCTGCTCAGACCGACAAGACCAGGAACTCTCATCTTAATTTTGGGAAGAAAAAAAACCCTGTCCCACATATACCTTCAACTCCTGACATAGTAATTTCCCCATCTCTTCCAATTAACAAACTATCTAACGCCGATAAAATGGGTCCACTGGAACATCTAATCAAATCACTGTTACTCCCTGTAGTCGAGAGACTTAAGTGAATAGCTATACAATTGGGTAATGTAGAGCAGACATGAGCAGAAATCAAACTTGTACCCAAAGACCAATCAATGCCTGTAATAGAGCCCGCACCGTCTTCTACAGTCACTGCCCAGAAAGCATTAAAACCCACTACCCAGTGTAACCATAACCCTCTGAGACCTCAACTCTCAAAACCAACAGGGGAACACGCTTAAACAACAGCAAGAGAGGTCCAGGGTGGAGGAAAGTCAAAATCCTGTGAAACCTGTAAGAGTAAATGCGACAAAAGGGCAGCACCTAATACTAAACCACCTGATGACCGCTCCATTCCACCACCATCAGTGATAAGACACAACATAGATAGACGTAGGCAAATTAACCTTCCCCCTGAGGCCGAGCCTTACGTCATAGTATTAACAGGGGTCCCTGAAATATCTGACGGAAGATTTGGAAACCATCATACCCTAAAGAACAAGACTATGCACTGGTTGGGAACGCATAGGCCACTACCTGCTAATCTAAATGGAGAAATTCTCCATGTCCGACGAGCAGGATGGCTGGGGAAGAGACCCAAAACAATCCCTGGTGACATAGTCATCATAAACTTCAGAGACCATAGGACAGTTAGCTTTATCAAAGACTGGTACACGGGTGGATACGAGGGTAGCATAAGGGTTAGAGAACTTAGCTGTTTTTACCCAAAAGCCTTGGTGGGGGACCTTCCCGGGATTTCTAAACGGTGGTTGTATGTCTAAACAACTACTGCCTAAACCACAACTGCCTTAACCACGAAAGCCTAACCACGATCTATTTTTAACCACTACCTTTTTTAGCACGACTTCCTAAACCACAAAATTAAACATCTCGTGTTTGACCGTCAGATGGCACTATTGTACTTGCAATTCTTCTTGCGTGAACCACTTTGTTAACAAAAAAACTGATCTAAATGTTCTATGTTAGTATGCTTTGACAACGCATACCATTATTATTATTATTTTTTTATTTATCCTTTTTGGAGGGGGGGAGACCCCCCACCCCCCTTATCTTCCCTTAATTCTGACAAGTGATGTTATACAGGATACATTATACTTCGTTGTTCAGCCTTTCGTTGTTCGGGCAGACGTTGTTCAGCAGTCTTCGTTATTCTCTCCTCGTTGTTCAGGTGAGTTGTGGTTGAATCATCGTGGTTTAGGATGTTTCCCCTAAACGGTATCATAGATTGGACATGCCCTTAGTATTCAATATACCAACTATAAACCACTTCGCCCCACTCATGGGCCTGGAGGGGGTCGATTGACTTCCCCACCCCAAAGAGGCTGATCCTTTAGTGGTGGGTAATGCCTCTATGTCACCACTACATAACATCAGAAAGAACACTAAGGCACCTAAGGCACAAAAACATGGGGAGGACGGAGAACTTAAACATGAGGGAGACATAGTGAAGAAATAGGGCACCGCTCCAGCACGGGAACTGGCTTCAAAAAGTATACAGCCCAGACCAACAAACAGGCAAGTAAAGGGTACCAGTAAGGACCGAGAGGGCAAAACTAGAAGAGATAAATCACCAAGCGAGGCAAATAATAAATCCAACCATTTTATACTATCATGGAACTTGGCTGGCTTAAAGAGCAAAGAGAATAACCCAGATTGGTTAAAAATTATTCACAAATATAGTATCCTGTGTATACAGGAAACATGGCTGACTAAGGATATACACCTATTGGGATACCAAACGTTTAATACCCCCGGGAGACCAAGCAACCGGGGAAGAAATAGTGGCGGATTATGCACCTTTATTTTTAATACTGCTGGTATTAAAGTCATCAGAAACATCTCAGATGACTTTTTCCAAATTCTATTGGTCAGCTGGCCAGGAGTGAAGAAATTCGCCATAATTAATTTCTATAACAACGCCCACTATAGCGAATGGGACAACATCTTTCTCAGGCTAAGGAAATGGGTAGGGGTACTAGAAAAGGTAGCCACTCCTTTGGGTAGGGGATTTTAACTGTACTATATGTACTAACAGTGACATGGGCACCTGCCCACTGAAGGGAAATGAGTTCGGTAATTCTTCCCATTTCATTCATTGTGGTATAGGGAATAAAATGAATGAGGTGATTTATGAACTAGATCTGGGTTTTATAAATGAAATCTGTGTAACTAAGAAGGGTTTTGAGCCAACCTTTATTGGAAGGGGTGTCAATTCGGTAATTGATTTTTCACTCCTATCAAACCGTTACCGAGGGCTGGCCCTCTCCTGGGAGATACTAAAACTCGCTTTTGGGGATCACTACCCGATCTCCATAGAGCTGCAAGTAAAGGGACCGACCGCAAGCGACAATAAAGAGTACCCCACACCCATTACTTTGGGAAAATTAAATGGGTATTCACTTAAGTGGGAAAAGGTGGACCCGGAAAAATTCCTGATAACCTTATTGCCCAGAGTTCTCGATCATGTTTTAATTTGTCTGAGTGATCTTGAACAACCAGAACATTTTTTAGACTCTTTTAGTGAAAATACTAAGGAGATAAATAACCTGTTAATGAAGCCATCCAAAAAACACCATAGCAAATAAAAAGGCTGGTTTAACAAGGAATGCTCTAGAGCGCATTCACACCTAATAGCAGTTTTGCATGAAATCCCAAGATCCGTGGCCCATGTTAGAGAGGCGCGTAAGCTCTACAGAACGGCATTAAACACCAGGAGGAAGGAATTAAAAAGAGATTTATGGGAAAACTTACACTTAGCCTGCCAGAAAAATGACAACATCGCCTTCTGGAAGGCAGTAAATGCCCCTTTTTTTAAAAACAGTGACAATGACGCAATAGATATTGCAGTGCCGGGGGAGGTGTGGGTTGAACACTTTACGCACCTGTATAATAACCCCAATCAAAGTGGATGTATAGGCCTAAATTCAACTAAGGAGCTCCCGGCTCAGTTCCCACTGGAAATTATCTTTGATTATAGGGAAGTTACAAAGGCCATAACTGATGCATCGGGCAAGGAACCCGGACCCGATGGGGTTCCCTTTGATATATAAAAGCAGAATAAAACTCTGGGCTCCCCTTTTAACAAACGTTCTAAATAGCATCAACACCATGGGTTTTATACCCACATGGCCTGAGGCAATCATGGTCCCAATTTTTAAAAAGGGCAATAGAAACGATCCTGCCTGCTACCGTCCAATTTCACTTCTGGACGCATTGATGAAGGTAGCAGGCAGGATCATTCTAAATAGGCTAAAAGTGTGGTTGGAAGAGAACAACACCATAACCCCCCTTCAATATGGCTTCCGTCAAGGGAAGGGTACTATAGAGCAGAGTTTAAATCTGGCCCTGCTCGTTGCCAAATATACAGAGGCAAAACATGAAAGCCTATACATAACATTCGTCGATTTGACCTCTGCCTTCAATTGTGTAGACCATACCAAACTCTGGGACACACTGAAATCCTTAGGCATAGACAACAGAATTATCGTTTTTATTAGGGAACTATATAGAAATGCAGGGGCTAGAGTGAGCTATGGTAGAGAAGGCCAATGTTCAGATAAGTTTCCCATCAACAGAGGTGTGCGGCAAGGGTGCATTCTTGCACCCTTCCTTTTCATATTGTACATAAATACAGTGGTGGAACACATGAGAAAGTTTCAGTTCGACTATCCCACAGTGGGAGTGACCTCCTTACCAATCCTCTTATATGCGGACGATGCCGCCATACTATCACGGACCCCAATCGGCATGCAGAGGGCGGTGGTGGAATTCTCAAATTATATGGATACTCTTGGGTTAACTATTAATGTAACAAAGACCTACTCCATGAGATCTGGTCCCTTAATAAAAATCCCTAAGTCAATTTTCTTACACCAGAAAAAGATCCTTAACACCGCTACTTTTTGCTACCTAGGAATACATTTCGACAACAAAGGAAACTGGACGAAGGCGGTCCATGCCAGAAACTTGGCCTTTAGCAGAGCAACCGGAGCTTTAATTAATTTTTCGAGGAAACTCGGCGGTCGCCCTGCCAAAGAACTCTTACAAATCTATAAGGCCAGGTGTCTTTCAACTGGCACATATGGCGCGGGAATCTGGGGCTTTACAAACACTAAGCAGATACAATTGACTGAAAACAACTTTTTACGATATCTGCTTGCTACCCCAAAATCATTATCCATCTTTTTTACACACAACGAAATGGGACTTCCCTTTGTAGAGGACATGATTAAAGCCAGCCCCCTCCTTTTGTTGCATAAAATCTGGACTACACCGGAAAATTCACTAAACAGGGATATCCTTTTAGATTGCTTAAACCTAGCGGGGGCATGTAATGTCAAATGGCTGAACTATGTGAGTCAAATGTACATAAATATCAGCCATGAGGAATATTTTAATGACCCTCTGTCCCTGGAAGTCATTTCTAAGCGTTCTTTGAAAAAGTCCATAATGGATCACCTGGCCATCCAAAGGTGGTCGAGAGAGAAAGGAAAACTCACCAACAATTCAATAGGCGCATTCATTCAACCAGTAGGAATGAAATGATATCTAATTATGGAGAGCAGTCCGTATTCAAGAATGCTATTGACAAGGTTTCGAGCAGACACACTCTTCCGCTTGATAACTTTTCCTAAAAGCAATGACTGGGGCAAACAACTGGAAGAATGTCCCTGAGATGAAGTTTTGAAGCAATCAAACATCCATTCTACCCTGTTCTGTCTTTTTTACCTGGCCCCTAGGAAACAGTTTTTAAAACCTATATTCATTAAATGGGGCATCAGAGGTTCCTACAATGCCTATCACAAACTCAAACAACTAGAGACTGCTTTTGAGATAAAGGCTGTGGCATCTTATGTAAAGACCATCATAGCCCTTAGAAAGCTGATGTAAAGCCCTTCGAATTTTTTACTAACTGCTTCGTCACTTCTCATATGAACTGGTGAAAGGACACATATGATATTTTAACTATTGTATTAATGAATTTTAAAAAGGTTTTTTCTTCACATTTTTATTTGAAATGTAATTCTTTGTGCTTTTATGATTCTGTTCTCAAAATCGAATAAAGCTATTTTTGAACTTGAACGTGAACTACTTGTCATGTTTGCCTTGAATTTCTCCTTGTCAATTCCAAAAGGGAAAATGACAGCTAAGATTAACCAAACCAAGATTAATAGAATCACACAAATAGAAGACATTTTGCAACATCTTCTTAGAATAGAACACCTTGAAGTGCCAGAACTAGGCATTTTTAGAATAACAAAAATTCAAAAACAAAAATTTGTAATTGTAAATAATGTAAGTAATTAAGTACTAATACCTCCCCTTTTAATTTTTTTTTTTAGTAACCCTCTAACAGCTTTTCTTCGACCTTGCGTCACATGAATGTGTTTCTCCAGCTAACACAATTTCTTCGACCTTGTGTCACCTAACACAATTTCTTCAGCCTTATGCCAAAAATAAAACCTCAATTTAAAAAGAAAACAACTTCAATCATTGTCACTGGCTTCTTCTAAATCCTCCCGACATCCACTACTGGTGGAATTATAATGTAAGTCCACTCTGGGGACTTGTACTTTTGATTTGGCCTAATCACTCTTTTTGCTTTGCTGCTAATTACTTCTATTTTCTTTCCTGTCTGATTTTTATTTTCAGAATCACCTCTCTGACTTGATATTTTGTTGATCTGTTCCTTTGATCTGTTCACTAATTTGAATTTCAAGTTTTCTTTTGACCAAATATCTCCTTTTCTTAAGATTTTCTTCTTTGGCACAGTTTCGTTACATTCAGCTTTCCAAACTCTTTTTCTGAATTTTCTTATTTCAGACTCTTCATCACTCTCATCTGAATCAGTTTCTGAGACTTCAAATCTATATCTAGGAACTTCTTTACTCAGCAGCTTCACTCCGTTAGGAACATCATCCTTGTAGCTGGTACTCGGCAATTCTTCCTCTTCTTCAGGAATTACTTTTAACTTCCCAGTTTCAGGATTCTTGTTCCTGCTTTCAGAGCTTTCAATCTGCTTTTCAATACTCTCCTGGACTAGATTATTTTCTTCTTGCTCAGATTCTTTTTCTGCTTCAGATTCTTTTTCTGCTTCTTTTTCTAGCAGATTTTCATCATCTTCTGGATCTAGAGTCACAATTTGCAGATCTTTTTCATTCAAGGCCTGATTCGCATCTGAATCTTCCAGATATCAACCAGAGGGTCGATCTTCAGAATCTGGATCTTCAGGTTCTCCTTCAGAGTCCGAATCAGTTGTTGTGTCACTTTCCTCGTCAGGATTATCAGAAGGTGGTACACAAATGGTATGACTCGCATGAACCCACCTTGTCAGACCTCTGCATTTAACAGCATTTGTTGTGACTAGTATCACCTGTCTTGCTCTTTGCCACCTGGGTACTAAACAGTTTCTTTTTCGATGAATTTTCGTTCTGACCCAGTCTCCTGGTAACAGATCATGAGCTTGCTCCTTTTCTTTTAAAATCACATCGGTTCCCACCTGATGGAATACAGAAGTCACTACATCAGACAGGTTTTTGCAATACTCTATAATTGCACTTTTATTAATACTTAATAGTTTGCCAACTGGAACAAATGCTTGCCTCATAACCCTGCCCATAAGGATTTCATGAGGACTAAGGCCTGTCTTTTTATCAGGAGTACTTCTCAAAGACATCAGAACAAGTGGAAGGGCATTTGTCCACTTTATTCCTTTAGCCAAACACATTTTGGAAATTATGTTTTTGATCGTGCCATTAATCTGTTCTACAACACCTGATGCTTCTGGGGCTTCACAAATCAATTGTAACAATCTGTTTTCAAAATGTGTTCCGCGGTCACTTTCAATAGTGACTGGAAAACCATATCTAGGTATGATCTCCCTCAAAAGTAATTTTGCCACAGTAACTGAGTCATTGTGACGAGTTGGGAATGCTTCCACCCATCTTGAAAACAGACAAACAATCACAAGTACATACCTAAGCCTATTGTGTGGTGGCATGTCAATAAAATCCATTTGCAACCTGGTAAAAGGATCACCCTCCCGTCCTGTGGTTCCCAAGCTCACAACGGATTTTCTATTTGGATTCATTTGTTGGCAGGTCAAAAATCTCTGGCAAAGTGATTCTGCAATAATCCTGAATTTTGGATTAAACCAAGTCTCCCTAAATAACCTAATTGTGTAGTCTCTTCCCAAATGCCCTGGACCATGGTACATCCGTGCCATGTCAGCAATCATGCAATTTGGCATTACTGGTCTGTCATCTTTGCAAACCCAAATCCCATCTTCTTCTCACTGTCTGCACTCTGCTTTTAGCCATGTGTCTTTTTCTTCATCATCTTCTTCATCTTATAGGTCTTTTACTCTCTGCCATGTTTCAACTACAGATATTAGCATGAGAGAGTTCAAAATGTGACTGTTGTCTTTTTCCCGATTGATTGAATAATTGTTTTTCGCGCAGTACTTAGAAATCTCATCTGCGTAAGCATTACCTTTGGTAATATAGTCATCGCCCTTTTTATGTGTTGCACATTTCACGACAGCAATTTTTTCTGGTAACTGAATGCCATCAATCAACCTTTTGATCAATTTTGCATTCCTGATTGGTGTTCCCGCAGAAGTTAGATAACCTCTTTGAGAGCAGAGCTGGCCATAGTCATGGACTACACCATAACCATACTGACTATCAGTCACTATGGTAATCCTTTTCCCTTCTGCTCTTTCGCATGTTCGAAATTAAAGCAATTAATTCAGCCACTTGAGCTGAACGAATTCCTTCAAGAGGGGAACCCTCAACAACATCTGAGACTGTACAGACTGAATATGCTGCTCTCAGAATGCCCTCTTCTGTTCTTAGACAGGAACCATCAACAAAGTAAACAAAGTCAGATTCTGGCAAGGGAACATCTTTTATGTCCTGCCTGGGCTTGGTGCAATAATCTAAAACATCCAAGCACTCATGATCAATGTCAGTCTCATTTTTTACTTCAGTAATTATACCATCAGGCAACAATGTGGAAGGGTTTAAATTCACACATCTTGCAATTGAAACATTATCTGATCCCAGAATAGTTTTCACATATTTGGTTAGCCTGTTACTTGTTAAATGCTGAGTTTTGCTTCTGGTAAGGAGAATTTCAACTGAATGAGGTACATATACTTTTACAGGAAAACCCATTTTGATTCCTTCACTCTGCTCAAGGCTTACACTTGTTGCAGCCACTGCTCTTAAGCAACCTCCAATGCTTTTACAACAGGATCCAAAACTGCTGAAAAGTAAGCAATTGACTTTCTCAGTTTTTCATGTCTCTGAATCAGAACCGATAATGCACAACCTTCCCTTTCAATGCAGTACAGCTCAAATTCCTTGTCGTAGTCTGGCATTCCTAAAGCTGGAGCTTCACACAGACTTCTTTTTAACTGCTCAAAGGCCTCTAACTCAGTTTTCGTCAGTATAATCGGGTCTTTTATGTCTGCTTTTGTCAGTCTCTGTAGTGGTTTCGCAATTACCGAAAATCCACTAATCCATTGACGACAATAACCAACCATTCCCAGAAACATTCTGACCTGTCTTTGTGTTGTCGGAGGTTGTATTGCTCGAATCATTTTAATCCTTTCAACTGTCACTTGTCTGATTCCTTTTGCAATTCTGTGACCAAGATATTTTACTTCTTGTTTGCAAAACTGTAATTTTGCAGGTGACACTTTATGTCCCTCATCTGCCGATCGATTCAAAAGGGTAATGGTGTCAGTCACACAATTTTCTCGTGTTTTAGCAGCCACCAGACGGTCGTCAATATACTGGACCAATGTTGATTTTCCAGGTAAATCTAAAACTTCCAGGGATTTCTTTAACAACTGATTAAAAAGTAGGTGGACTCTCAGTATATCCCTGTGCGATACAACACCATGCTAAGATGCGATCCTGGAACCTGAACTCAAACATTTGTTGGCTCTCTGGATGCAATGGAACTGTAAAGAAGGCGTTACAAAGGTCAATGACTGTATACCATTCTGCATCATGCGGAATCTGATAGAGAATTACCGCAGGGTTCGGAACAACTGGACAACATGGAACAACTATCTGGTTAATTTTTCTCAGGTCCTGAACAATTCTGTAAGTTTCATTTGGCTTTTTGATCCCCATAATCGGTGAATTACATGGGCTGCTCTCAATCTCTTTTAAAACATCTTGTTTTATGAATTTCTCAATCACAGGAATGACTCCCTCAATGGTGTCAGCTTTCATTTTATACTGAGGAATGTTTGGGAAATCTACTCCTTGTTTAACAGTAATTTTCACTGAATCTACATGTTTCATTAAACGCATTTCATCTCCGGTTAGATCCCAAATTTTCGGATTGACTGGCTTTTTGAGCTCTTCAGGCAAATTATTTTTGTCAAAAGCAGGAAATAATTTATTTTCCTCTTCAACCATCAACATTGCTAATTTGTAAAGACCATCTTCTTCTAATGTTTGAAGCTCGATACCATCCGGTGAGCAATATATTTTACAGTTCATCTTGCACAATATATCTCTTCCTAACAGGTTTACAGGACTACTGTCACAAACTACAAATCTGTGTTTGTCTTTGAAATTCCATATCTCTACATTAACTGGTTCAGTTAAGTTCGTTTTAATTTGCTGATTTGCAACACCTACTACTTGGATGGTCTCACCAGGGAGAGGAAGATTTTCTATTTCCACTGATCTAACAGTAGAACGGGTAGCACCTGTGTCCACAAGAAAAGTGACATCTACATCATTCACTTTACCATTTACAAATGGACCAGCTTGATCTATCTCAAGAGTGGCTCCAAGCTTACACTCTTCTTCCTCTCTCAGGCACCGTCATGTGTAATCTTCAGAAGAATCACTTGCTTCATTATCTTTCAACCAAAATTGTTGAGAAACATTTGACACATTTGTTTTTGGCAATCTGTTTACCTGATCTCCTCCGCAGAAACCTGTTTCAGGGGTGTACCTCTGACCATTCACACAGAGGGAAAAGGTGCTTGTGGAATCTGGCTCTGCTGATTCACTACCTGTCGCTGTAGCTGTCGCTGCTGACTTAATTCGTTTAACTGCTGCTGTAGCTGCTGCTGCTGATTTATCTCACTCTGCATCTGTGGATTCAATGATGTATTTTTAAAACTTCGGGGCGGATTTTTACACTCTCGCTTCCAGTGTCCAATTTCGCCGCAATTAGAACATGGGAGCTTTTGCTTGAGCTCTTCAATATTCACATAAAATTTTGGTTTGTTAAAATTGTTTCTAAATTTGCTTTGATTCTGTTGCACATTTCTATTTTCTAAGGCTATCTGCTGCTGTTCAGCTACCTTCACCTGTGCCCACATTGCTTTTTCCTTGAGCTTTTTCTACTTCACATCAATCTCGTCACTGCAATATTTTGCCTTCCTCAGGATGTCGTCAACTGAAAGTGATTGCCAACCCACAATTCCGTTTCTAATCATTTCACTTATTTCAGGTCTCAGGCCATAAACAAACCTATAAATGAAGTGGCTCATGTCCTTTTCACTTAATTTTTCATAGCCACTATATTGTTTAAATACCAGCAGTAACCTTTCATAAAATGAATGTACTGACTCTTTTGGTTCTTGATTAGTTCTGTCAATTTTAACCCAATCTACTTCTTTCGGGGGAATATTGTTTTTCAGCCAATAAATTACTTAACTATATAATTCCACGACATCTTTAGATGGGGCACCTGTTATTGTGTCTCGAGCAGGTTCTTCTTTGGGCCAACTCACAGATATTTTACATTCTGTCCAAAGATCTGATGGGACAACAATGTCAAAGAATCCATCCAGATCAATCCACAGAACTTTTGAAACTTTGATAAATCTGTCTATCTGACGATACCATTCTACTGGCTTTTCTCTCAGCCGAGAAAAATCCTTTGTGAACAACAAAATGTCTTGTCTTGTCCAGGGGACATGCACATACCCTCCACCAGCTATTTCCCTCATAGGAAATTCAGAAACTGTTTCTCCTCTGTCTCTCTTGTCCTGCTCTTTATTTTTTGACCATTTCATTCTCCATTTACCTAATTCACCTAATCTTTTCAAAACAATTATTAATTCTTTAATATGGGTTATCCTTCCTGTAATATTCAGGTTATCTATATCCTTTTCAGAAAAATCCACTCTGTAATGGTTTTGCAAATGTTTCTGTTTGCTTAAATCGATTTCTAATTCAGCAGCTATGTCTTCCAACTGATCATATCTTTTTTCGTTTTCCATTGAATACTCTTACATATAAACAGCAATTCATCATCCTGATACAATCTTAAATTGTCAGTACCAATTGTGCCAATTATTATTTCCTCCAAATCAGCTTTTAATTTTGCAACATCAAGCTTTTTAAATTCAGGAGCTTGCGGGGACAGTGCATTTTGCGTTAAGCCTATTCTATTTAGGCTCTTTTCTGAAGAACCAGAATCAGAATCTGCAACAGATGGTGTCTGATTACCTGACAAACTTTGAATAAAAGTTAAATCTGGCATCATTGATTTTTCTCTGTGAATTTCTGTTAGTTCCGAATAAAAATTTTCATCCACTTTCTGAATTTCTGCATTTAACGGGACAGTCAGAGCTGAGCGTCTATTTTCTCTCTAGTCAAAAACTGGTACAACAGGACCAATTGTTACTGGTACTGTCACTGCTTTCATGCTTTTAGTTAATTGCTGAATTAATTCTTCTTTTGCTCTATTATAATTCGAAATTCCTGGTACATCAGCTAGTCTTTCTGGGCTTCTCGGGAAATCATTTCTCTGTTTTGGAATTTGAGGATAATTTCTGTTTTCTCTTGGCGTACTAGAATTATTTCTTGACCCTACCCTTTCAGGTAATTTAAAAAATCTGGGCAAACCTTCATCAGCTTCCCTAGGAGGTGCACTTGGAGAAGTTCCTGAAAAAACTCTTGGGGTAGATTGTGAATCTGCTTGATAAGGTGGCGGTTTGCGTTTAGTAGAATACATTTCTTCTAAAACTGCATCAACTAATTCTTCATCAAGACTATTTTTCTTTTGGGTACACTTTTGACCTGGCGTTTCAGTAGTCATTATTCTCACTGGGTACAGACCATCATACATGTCTGCTTTTCTCCAGCGCCTCACTTTATCTTCATGTGTCTCTCTATTTACATTTATTTTTGGACCTCTAGGTAAACCTCTGGTTTCTCAATCAAGTTCCATCATTTCAACCTCCCATTCAACTAAAGCTTCAAATTGTGTAGGTCTAGGCTTTGGCATAAGAGCCTTCATTTTTTCTCTCAAGTTTCTTAAAAATGTCATATTAAAGGATCCATCTTCCGGCCATGCTAATACACCATCATTTTTGATATAATGCATCCAATTTTCAAACCAAATAACAGTATGATAACCAAATTCACCTTCCATATATGCTGCGGGTGTCTTATACTTATGAAGTAATTTTCCACCACGCGTTTCAATTTTCTTGTCAGGGTTAAATATATTTTTTATTTTCTGAAACCATGAAGGCTTCTTTTCCTCTTTTCCGTACCAATAACTCATGTTTTTAAGCAAAATCGCTTACTTCGAAAAGATCGTTAATATTTTCTTGATGTTCCGCTACTCTAGCCAATCCGTGTGCGAAAGTCACCAAGAAGCCAATCAGGTTAAGCCACGTCGCTACCTTGCTCAACCAATAGAAATACTGTTTTCAGAAATGACCAATCAGCTATCAGCTCGTTTCAGTCACGTGAACCAATCAGTGCACTTGCTGTGACGTAAACTAACCAATCACAGTGCGAACCCAGTGACGTACACTGCCGCTGCAGCATAGCTGTGCATGTCACTCCGTAAACTCACCCCTCCTTCACAAAATATTTTCACTGCGCCATTTTAACAATACTTTTCAATGAATTTCAGTTAGTAACTACAGAAAAACAAACCATTTTTCTGTTTCCTAAGTAAAGTGATAGTTTTTACAGTCATTCAGAAATTCTTTCGCATGAAATAGACAGCACTATTTTCACAAAATCATTTACGCTTTCAAACGGAACACCTAATCATACATACATGAAATCTTGGCAGGACTTTAACCAACCATAGAAATCCTAAATCGCCAATAAGAATAGACGACGCTTCCTTACCCTTCACTCAAGTTTGGATAAATCCTATTACTTTTTTCACAAAGAGTTTTAAAACAGGCTCCAAAGCTACGATATCATAGACAATCCTCACTATGCATTTAACCAAACACACCTAAGGTCCCTAAACTTGTGTTGTACGTCCGCAACACTAATGATATATCAATACCACTATTTTGAAACAGAACAAATGCACTGTGTAACTTCACCTGTCACACTATTATACTCTGCTCTGGCCAGAACAACTAGGAATTTTCACACTGCTGGAAAAGACCTTTCGACAACATTTAACAAGTGAACAAACTTAACATGTTTTAGACATGTATCCTATGTAATAACCATGTAGCATGTACGTTCGCATAGTAACCGTAACTCTGCTACCAGAGAAATTGATCCAGCGCCACTAAAGAAATTCTGTCTCAACTACACTACCCAACACCTCAATACTCACCATTATTTATAAACTCTCACAAGGCCCATAAGAAACCGAGACAGATATTTTGGCAACTGAATCATGTGGCCTCATTAATCAAACCTATCTAAAAATTATATACACTTTATACAACTGCAGTTTTTCATCATTATAGTGAAAGCTTAATTCTTTGTCATCTCAAGAGGCTGATTCAATTTTTCCTGCTAGGTAGGGCAGTTTTTAGGTCGAGTTTAGCGGCAGCGCGCATGCGCTGCTCGCTTTGCGAGACTGCTGTAGTAGAGTTAGGTATGGGAGAGAAACTGCTCCCACTATCCTCCCATATTTTTAATTGGCTTGTGTCATTGTCTTTCGTAAATGCTGCTCTCGGATTTGTTACTAAGGCTTGTTAGTCCTTCCTTACAACGGCTTTGTCTTCATTTGTACCCTCCCATGGCGACTGGCCCTTTTACTTCAGTTGTTACACGGGACCTGTTATTTAGTCTGTAATCACTATTTACTTTATTGAGTTTCTCTTACTGCAGGCTGGACATGCGCTGCCTCAGTTGAAACCGCTGATGCTTTTTTAAGCAGCACGTCTGCCCCCATAACACAGGCACCTGCTTTCAGTCACTTTAATCCAACATAATCTCGTTTCTGTTTTAAGGCCCCAAGTAAAATGGATTTAGAAATGATTAGTGAATTTAGTCATGTGAATTCCAGGTAGCACATAATCCTGTGCCAATGGGCTGCAGCTGACAACAGCACATCTGTGTCACATGTCACGTGTACTAAAGCCACCTCAGCGGTTGTTTTATTAGGAACATCACCACCACCAATACCAACACCACCAATACCACCACCACCAATTCCACCACTGTCAATACCATCACCTCCACCAATACCACCACCACCAATACCACCAATACCACCACCACCACCAATAGCACCAATACCACTACCACCAATACCACCCCCCCATCAATACCACCACCCCCCAATACCACCACCATACCTCCAACAACACCATCACCACCACCAACACCACCACCACTAATACCTCTACCACCACCACCAATATCACCACTACCACCACCAATACCATCACCAATACCACCACTAACAATCCCACCACCAATACCACCAACAATAACATCACCACCACCAATACCACCACCAGTACCACCACCACCAATACCACTGCAAATACCACCAATACCCCCACCACTAATACCATCACCACCAATATCACCATCACCACCAATACCACCACAACCAATACCACCACCAATATCACCACCACTGTCAAAACCACCAATACCACCACCAATATCACCCCACCAATACCACCACCACTACCCCTAATACCAATACCACCAATACAACCAATACCACCAATACCGTCATCACCACCAATACCACCACCACCACCACCACCACCAATACGATACCACCACCACCAGTACCAATACCACCAATACCACCACCACCAATACCATCAATACCACCACCACTACCAATACCAGTACCACCACCACCAATAACAGTACCACCACCAATACTACTACCACCACCAATACCCCCACCAATAACACCACCACCACCAATACCATCAATACCAATACCACCACCAACCATCAATACTAATACCACCAATACCAGTAAAACCAATACCACCACCATCAATACCAATACCACAACTACCAATAATACCACCAATACCAATATCACCACCTTAGTGCCTCTTGTTCACTAGCAATAGCAAGGGCACTGTACGAGGCCGGAGCTGCAGCCGAACACCTACAGTAAGAGAACCTCATTAAAGAATATAGTCTCACTGCTCTGTGTAAATAACACATACTATGTAAGAACCGCAGTAATAGGGCCAGTCGCCATGGGAGGTGACAAATGAAGATTAGGTGGTACTAAGGAGGGATTAACAAGCCTCTTTCCGAATCAGAGGGCAGGATTTAGGAAGGACACTGACACAAGCCAATGGCAAATATGAGCAGAGAGTGGACGGGGCTTTTATTCGCTACTCCACCACAACAAGTATCACAGAGCAGCGCATGCAAGCTGGCTCTAAGCTCGACCTAAAAACGCAAGGAGCTCAAAAGAAATTGCTACTTGCTGCTCTCATATTTGTAATGGCAGCTCTAATGAACTTTTGCATACATCCTGCTGCGCATGTGCCTGCCGGGTGACAAGCAACAGGAGCAACATCATAGCAGAGGATGGGCCCAATTAGAATGCCATGGATAAAGTTGCTTTTCGGGTGCTTACACATAGGCCCTGGGAGGAGTTCACTAGCAGGGGGCGCAGAGGCTGATTGGGAGGACGGGGTTGTGGGATGGTAACAATTGAACAGCCATCACAAGAGGGGGCAGGCAGTAGGAGGGGTGCAACTGGTTGCTCTTTTCATTCCTCTCATGTCATGTGCTTTTACTTTTTTTTTCAGCGTTATGTGTTTGAAGCAGAGCCTGACCCCTTTCTCAAGGTTATTGGTACATATTACATGAGCACCCCGGCTACATTCCACGAGGTCAAATATTTTAGGCCCCAGGATGTTAAGCTATTTCTCAAGAATCACAGCATATAGGGGCACATGCATCAAGCCTTTTCCCGTTCGCAAACTTCCTTTTCCTACGCATGTAGGGTTTGGCATTCGTATTTACCTAATTTGCAAATGTATTTAGGGAATCGCAATTTGTGATTTCCTAATGCCGATGCATGCAGCCTTTCCTAAATACGAACTGTGCATTTAGGAACCGCTAATTACCATCAACTTCCAGTTGATGGTAATATGTGCATGCTTTGAAACATGCACAAAAATGCATTTTTCAAAGTGCCCTGTAGCGCACACATGCCCTTAGGGCATGTGTGTGCATTTACATATGCACACTTTTTTTGTGGGAGGCTTTAGTGAGGCCTTAGGTCCCCGGGCACCCTTGGATCTGCATTTGCTATTTCCGATTACCAAGTTGGTAATCGCAATTAGCGAATGCAATATCTTTCATTGCTATGGGCCTGGAGGCCCATAGGAATGAATGGAGTCACATTACCTAATAGCGATTTGCAATTTTCGAATCGTTGTTAGGTAATGTTAAAAAATGACAATTTTTTTTTGCGATTCCTATATGCATAGCATTTTGTGATTCCCAAATAATGAATCAGTCAAATTCACTATTTGGGAATCGCAAAATGCAGGCTTGATGCATGTGCCCCATAAAGCTGGCGCAGAGACTTAGGGCCATATGTATCATAGTTCCGTTTTGCGATTTCTAAATAGCGATTTTTAAGGAATCGCTATTTAGAAATCGCAAAATGGTATGTATGTAGAAATCAGCTTCTTTTTAGCGATTTCTTAAAATTCCTTAATTGCGATTAGCAAATTGCTAATCGCAATTAAGGAAAAATTTCCCATTCATTTCTATGGGCCAGGAGGCCCATAGGAATGAAGGGAAAATGTGCGATTAGCAATTAGCTAATCGCAAATTGAGAATATTTTCAAGGGTGCAGGGGTGTCCAAAGGACACCCTGCTGCACCCCTGAAAATGACATATGTGCGCATATGGCGCACATACATGCCCTAAGGGCATGTATGAGCGTCACATGGCACCTTTTGTTCTAAAAAAATTGCTTTTTGAAAGGAATTCGCAACTTACCACCAACTTGAAGTTGGTGGTAATTTGCAATTCCTTAGGGACAATTAGCAATATTTTTTTGCATGATACATTGCATTTAAGGAATCGCAAATTGTACCATTCCTTAAATGCAATCGCAAAATAAGGAATCGCAAATTGTGCGATTCCTTATTGTGAACCACATTTGCTTAATACATACCATATTGGGAATTCGCATTCGCAAAGGCCGAATTTGCGAATGCGAATTTCAATGATACATATGGCACTTAGTGCTTTTTTTTTAAGCTAGTCAATGTTTCATTGTGAATGTGTAGAGAGATATTCCTTCCCTGCCCGTTTGTGTTTACCTAACAATGTTGCGAGGCCATGAGCACAGGATTTTAAAGAAACAGGGTAAATTATCTTTAAGTACGGCTACTAACTTCCAAACATCATTGTAATTCCACAGCTCTGAAGTATTGAAAGAGGCACTGTTGCTTTAATATGTTGCCTCAGCTTTCCCTAACTTGACTCACTGCAGGTAGCTGTTTCTGAAACACGTGTATTGTCTGAATGCATAAGAGTTTCCATTTTTATTTCTTCACAGTGCCCACTTACAGATTATGAGCATACAATGCCTGGAAGCCAGTTTAGCCATTTCGGCGTTTGTGTTCAGTGCTGTATTTGGGTCATAGTAATGGGTCTCTAATGCTCCACCCTTTCTTGTACTCCTTGGCCTGTACTTGTTCTAATCATTTTTAAGATTATTTGCAGATGCTGATGGATTAATTCTCGAATAAGTGAATATTAACACGCACTGTGTTTATGTAAATAATCAAGGACTTTGCAATAGTGCTGGTATTTTTTGTATTCGAGAAAGCAGGCACTGATTGCTTATGTCTGCATTGTTCGAAGGATTATGTATCGCCTGTGACCTGCTTATATGTGTTTGCTATAGGTGAAAGAATGGCTGAGTTACCGCCTCTTGGTTGAAAGTTGACACTTGCACAGGATTGTCTCAAGTGGAGTGGAAATCACACAGTGACGTTTCCTAACAAAGTGCAAGGTTCCTATTCCTGGGAAACCGAAAGTTAGCACAAGGTTTCTATTCTTAGGAATCTAAAAGTTAGCACAAGGTTTCTATTCCTCGGAAACTGAAAGTTAGCACAAGGTTTTTATTCCTGGGAAATTGAAAGTTAGCACCGCATGAAACCAAGGGACCTTGTCTGCCGCAGGGCAGAGTGGGGCACTTGTTTTTATCTGCCTGCATTGTTAAAGTGAATTAATTCCTGACCTGTCCTGGCTGCAAATAAAGCAATAAGTCAAAGAAATATCTGACTATATAAATTCACTTTAAACACTGTGTTGGATTTGCAGTGGCGGCTGGTATGTACCGAGGGTGGTGAAGTGGATAGCACAGAAAAAGTAACATAAAATAACATACACTTACTTTCCTACGTGAGCAGGACATCCTCCCGTATTGGTATTCTCTCCTCAAGACAGGCTACCAACTCCCAAGCCAATCCTGGCGCTGCTCTCATGCTGTTAACCAGCATGAGAGAAGCACCAGGGTTCGAGGGAGCAGCCTCTCTCAGCGCTCTTAAGAGCATTGGAAGACCTATGCTTTCTCTAATCCAGCTGGGTTAGAGAGGTCTAAAATGGTCATGTCTGACTGGGCGTCACAAGAAGGCCACCCAAAGAGACATGCACATTTTAAACTTAAGTGCACAGCTCCCTTCTGCCACTCAGCACCAATAGCCCTTTTTTTTTTATTTAATGTGATTTTATATAGCGCGAACTTTACCTGAAGGTGTCGGAGCGCTTTACATAGGAACCACTTGCAAAACATAAAGACTTAGGATTACATGCGTTACATAAAAGATACAAACAGAAAAAATTGCAAATGTACAAGATGTAAAGTCACACAAGGAAGAGATACAAACAGATATAAAAATTGAAAATGTACAAATAGTAGAGTCACTCAAGTAAGAGATACAAATGGATATACTCTAAGAGTCACATAGGATTGGTAGTCAGTACAAAGGTCTACTGCATTTACTAGTGATTAGAGTTATCTCTATATACACAGGGAAGGGATACGAATGGATATCCTCTAAGAGTCACATAGGAATGGTAGAGAGTACAAAGGTCTACTGCATTTACTAGGGATTAGAGTTATCTCTATATACATAAGGAAGGGATACGAATGGATATACTCTAAGAGTCATATAGGAATGGTAGAGAGTACAAAGGTCTAATGCATATACTTGTGATTAGAGTTATCGCTATATACATTAGGAAGAGATACAAATGAATATGCTCTAAGAGTCACATAGGAATGGTAGAGAGCACAAAGGACTACTGCATATACTAGTGATTCTAGAAAAATGGCTGCCCTAGGTACCCAGGGCATGGTGACCAGAGAAGACCCCTAAGGGCTGCAGCACTTATTGTGCCACCCTTAGGGGCCCTGTACCCTGACATCCACACACTGCCTTTGTAGGCTGAGTGTTTAAGTGGAGAACTTAACAAAGAATCGACATGGCACACTTTGTGCCATGCCCACAGGACCCACTGCCCTGGCATACCTCAGTCACTCCTCTAGCTTGGTGCCCTATGCCAGTGGGGTGGGCCCAGGTGCATGAGCCCTGTGCCCCTAAAGTACCCAGGGCCATTCCTGGGCACTGTAGGTGCAGTGATGCCATTAAGATTATATGGTGCTGGGAGGTTGTCAATACGAACTCCACAGCACCATAATGGCTCCACTGAAGACTGACAAGTTTGGTATCAAACTTCTCAGCACATTAAATCCGCACTGATGCCAGTGTGTAATTTAATGTAAAATGCACCAGAGGGAATCTTAGAGATGCCCCCTGAAATCCTAACCTACAATCCACGTCTGGACTAGAAGAGGCTGGCTAAGCTGCCACACAGTAGACATGTTGCTGGACCACGAGGTGGAGAGCCCCGCTTTCCTGGGCCTGAAACAATACACATCCTGGGCGAGGTGCTAGGTCTCCTCCCCCTGGATGAGCAGGGGGGAAGCTTCAAAGGCCTCCCATCCTTGTGAGCTTCTCCAGACCACTTTCTATACTCAGCAACTGGCCCCCACCAGTTCTGACCCCCACTTTGGCGGGACATGGCGGGAAACCCTACGTCAGGAAGGGGGGTGTGCCAGCCTGTGCCAACTCCACCCCTCAGATGAGAGGGTCAAGGTGAAGCATGACCCTGGGCTCTGGCCGTCTTGAGGATGGGGAGCCTCGCCCAATCACAGTTAGGCTCCTGCCCCCCTCCCACAGGAGAGGAGCAGGCTAGGGGGTGTACCCACCCCAGGACAGGGACCTATTGGTCCCTGCCCTTGCCCTACCTTTAACGCCCCTAAATTCAGTATTTAGCGGCACCCTGAACCTTCCTTCCTCAGATCCCAAGAAGAAAAGAAGAAAGAAGATCAAGACGAAGAAGACCCGCCGTGCAGCTGCTAACAACAGGATGACACCAATTGACCTGGCCCCAGCCCTACCGGCCTGTCGATCCTGGAACCTGCTCCTGCTTAATCCTGGCGACTCCTGCGGACAGCAACCTTGGACAACCCGGAAGATCTGCCTGCCTTGACCCTCTAACAGACTGGGACTCCCCTGAGCCCACTCTGCACCCGCCAAGCCCGGCCCGTGCCCGAGTGATCCAAGACCACGAGGACGTCCCCCCCGGCACTGGGACCCAAAGTCCAGAGCCCAAAGACCCTCCTCGACGCCCCAGATGAAACCTGCATCCTCAGAACCAGGGACCCATCCAACCGCGACCAGCTGAGGGTAAGCTTTCCCGACGCCAAAAGACACCCCTGTACCCGGCATCCCACGGTCCCCTGTGCCTTCCTTTGGGGTACCTCCCTCTTCTCCAAGATCCCAACTTACCTCTTGAAGAGGGGGTAGCACCTGAAGAATCTCCGAGCCTGCAGCCTTTGTTCACTTTCTAACATTCCCATTGGCTACCATTGAGCCCCTGAAGGCTCAAAAGCACCCTGCACCCAGCCGCCCGAGTGCCGCTGAGAATGCAACTACTACCCTGCTCTACTTCCCCAATTGCCCTGAGTAAGTGACCAGGAGCTCAGCTTCCACAGCCACATTGCCTGCTTGCTTGCAGCCACCAACCGAAGGCCCCCTTCCCTCCATTGGATTACATTGGGCCTACTCTCTCTGCACCCGGCTGCCTCTGTGCCGCTGAGGGTGTAACTACTGTACCTTCTCTACCCTGGGAGACCCCTGAGTCTATGCCCAGAACCTTAACTTCACCAGTCGAGTACTCACCTGGAAACCGATCACTCACTTTCCTGCCATTGGATAACATTGCCTGGTTTCCCTCGAAAAATCTTTTAAGTGTGAAGTTTTAAAACTCTAAAATATTCCTATAAAATCAGCCGAGTAACGATTTTAGAATTACTCACCTGGAGTCAGGAGAGGAGCCAGTAATGTACATCTCAGTCCAGTACTGGACCGCAAAAGTAATTAGAACTGTACTTACCCATAACCTGAATTGTCTCCCATAGGAAACCATTGACTGTTTTTCTCTGAAATTTCTTCTGTCTACTTTTGAAAATTACAAATATTCCTTAAAAATTGTACCAACTACTGAAACGTAAATTCTTACTTGTCTTAGGGAGAGACCCCAGTACTGAACCTAGGAGTCCAGTCCTGGATTACAAAAGTAAAGAGAACCTACTTTACCTGTGATTTGAATTTCCTTCCATAGGGTATCATTGCTAGTTTTTCACTGAAAAGTTTCTAAGTGTCAACTTTTAAAATACCTTTATATTCTTTAAAAATCATTGCAATAACCAAAACTTTTTTACTAAACTGTTTTCAGCTTAGAACGCATGACTGAATCTAGGATCCAGTCCTGGAGTTACAAAAATAATCTATAAAGTAATCAACTGCATTTATGTAGAAAAACCCATTGAGCTCAATGTCAAGTCAAGTCAAGTCAAGTCAGAAATTTATATAGCGCGCTACATACCCATAGGGTCTCAAGGCGCTTGAGGAAGGGGGGGAAATTACTTGTCGAATATCCAAGTTTTAAGTTGCTTTCTGAATGCTAGGTGGTTCTGAGTAAGGCAAAGGTGAGTGGGAAGAGAGTTCCAGGTTTTGGCTGCCAGGTAGGAGAAGGATCTACCTCCCATGGTGGCTTTGTTGATGCGAGGAACAGTGGCAAGGGCTTGGTTGGAGGATCGTAGCTGACGGGAGGGGGTGTAGAAGGACAGTCGTGTGTTGAGGCATTCGGGTCCAAGTTCGTAAAGTGCTTTGTGTGCGTGGGTTAAGAGGCGGAAGGTAATCCTCTTATTTACGGGGAGCCAGTGGAGGTTTTTCAGGTGACCAGAGATGTGTTCTTTACGCGGGATATCAAGTATGAGCCTGGCTGAGGCGTTCTGGATGCGTTGGAGTTTTTTCTGGAGTTTTGCGGTGGAACCGGCGTATAGGGTGTTTCCGTAGTCCAGGCGACTCGTGACCAGTGCGTGAGTGACCGTTTTTCTAGTTTCGGTGGGGATCCAGCGAAATGTTTTTTTGAGCATGCGAAGAATGTTGAAGCAGGATGATGAGACAGCGTTGACTTGTCTGGTCATTGAGAGTGAGGAGTCCAGGATGACGCCCAGGTTCCGTGCGTGGTCCGTCGGGATGGGTGCTTTTCCAAGGGCCTCTGGCCACCAAGAGTCGTCCCAGGCGGAGGGGGAGGTACCTAAGATTAGGACTTCTGTTTTGTCTGAATTCAGTTTCAGACGGCTGTGCTTCATCCACTCGGCTACTTCTTTCATTCCTTCGTGTAAGTTGTTTTTGGCGGTGTTGGGGTTCTTGGTGAGTGAGAGGATCAGTTGGGTGTCGTCAGCGTAGGAGATGATGTTGAGATTGTGTTGGCGAACGATGGCTGCGAGGGGACTCATGTACACGTTGAAGAGGGTGGGGCTGAGTGACGATCCTTGCGGCACGCCGCAGATGACTTCAGAGGCCTCTGATTTGAATGGAGGGAGCCGGACTCTCTGAGTTCTTCCGGTGAGGAACGAGGTGATCCATTCCAGTGCTTTTTCTTGGATTCCGATGTTACTGAGGCGCTGTAATAGGGTGCTATGGCAGACTGTGTCGAAGGCTGCGGAGAGGTCAAGGAGGATGAGGGCGACTGTTTCTCCATTGTCCAGTAGGGTTCGAATGTCATCTGTTGCTGCGATGCGTGCGGTCTCAGCACTGTGTTTGGCTCGGAATCCGGACTGTGAGGGGTCGAGGGATTTGTTGCTTTCGAGAAAGGCGGCAAGCTGGTTGTTGACAGCTTTCTTGATGACTTTGTTTAGAATATTCTAAACTGTGTTTAGAATATTGTGTTGCCTACTGCAACCAATGTACATATTGTGTTTACAACGTTTATTACCTTACTGCAAAGTAATTATCTGAGATCCCTCATATTAAGAAAAGTATATTTTGATAACTGTCGGTTCTAAAAATAAAACAACTATATCTTTTCATATAAAAACAATTGGCCTGGAGTTCAGTCCTTGAGTGTGTGAAACCTTTTGCTGACTGAGTGGGTACAACAAATGCTTTACACAGTTGTCTGGTACTTTCTTACTGCTCAACCAAGCTACCACTTTGGAGAGTAAGGTCAGCCCTGACTTTAACCTCTGTTATACCTCTGGGAGTTGTGGTCTCTATACACAGTGTACCTTACTTTGGTCCAGTATATATAGAGCCACCTTCTCACACTACGTTATGACAATTCTGTGCATTCCTTCTATCTTGGATGTGACATCACAGCATATCAGATGAGTGCTGTTGCTGTTCTTATTGTGTTCACTGTAATAAAGAATTGTATGCTTTGCAATGAAGAGACTAAACTTTCCCAGACCCATGGAGCAAGATTTCGCTGTTCAAGGCCGCTTAACTGTTTCACACCAAGTAACAAAATATGTAACAAATCATCAGTGGCATAACGATAGGCCCACAAAATCCATGGTGTCGGTGCACCCAAGCTATAGGGGGCCCCCTCCGGCACTGAGCACTGTGCACGAGTGGTGGGCTTGAATGGGTCTGGAGCGTGGGGCGACGTAACTTGCAGGGGGGGGCTCCTCAAGTTTAGTTATGCCACTGCTAATCATATCACAGGAATAGAACACTGGTATGGACTAAATCCAATGTAATAGAATAGTGAGCAAATCCTAGAAGGTGTTCTGTAGCAAAATATGTTGTCTTCTTGTTCTCATTTGATGCATACCCTGTGAACCATGTTTTGTGTCCTAGATATATGAAATACTTTGCATAAAGTCCTATAAAGGGGCATGCTTTTTCTCTGTTTGGGGTTCACCTTTTCCATTTCTTAGAAGGTGAATCTATGCTGGATTTCAAGTACAACTTTACTGAGTTCTTACAGTAGCTTATTATATTTGCTTTGTTAGGTTTGAAAATCCCATCCCTGCAACGCACTTGTTTCATGCTATATTAGGTTAGCAGTGTGTGGCTAAATATGCCCCATTTGTATTCACATTATGCAACCCACTGAGTTATCCCCGTAAAGTGCAAAGCTTCAGTTAGCGAGTGTGACTCAATTTTGCATTTCGTAATCCCTATTAGGCTGCTTAGGCTGTGCTCGAACTAGGCCTCATTATTCAGTATTTCTTGTCTCAGCAGAACACTGTACTTCGTTATTATTTTCTCTCTTGTTCAAGGTTGCTTCCTGACTCACTAATGAATAGGCCATTCTGTCCTAGCATACCTATCCGAGTGTGTAGTTTCTGCTCCCACGTTAGGAGATGCTGAGACCCGGCGCCGTAGCCTTGAGTCGTAGATAACGTGTACCCATCTGACAGGTGGCAGCTCCTCACTCTGTGCCTCCTTTGTTCATGTTCAGCCAAGGCTGGTAGTTTTCCATTGTGGGCGTGGTTGGAGGCTTCTCGGAAGGAATGATTACTCACTGTAGACTGTTGGGGGGTCAGTCCCTCTGCAGACATTTTAGGGTGCATATCAGATTGGACTCCTCTGCAGAGTATTGGTAATAAATGCACGTTTATATTATCTACAGTCTGACCGACTCTTCATTCTTGGGCAGGCACAGCAGGTAGTTGTCAGTAACTAGGGTGGCCCTTGAGGGCCACTACCTTCAGCTTTTATACTAATGAATAGACAGTCCAGCCTATGCATTTCTGTACTAATATTCTTGAAGTAAAACTTTAAACTTTAATCCTGAACTGTCATTCTTATTGAGAATGTTTGCAGCTAATCTAAATGCATTTTACCAGGAAGAGACAGGCCCAAAGGGGATAACCTAAGTCCGTTAGGTACTACACTGCTCCTGGACCAAGCACTCAGTGCCCTTTGTAAGTAAATGAGAGGCAGGGTTGTGGACCGACAGATGTGATAGTGATATTGAGAGGACCTAGTTGGACTAGGTAAATTTGATATAGAAGCAGCAGCATGGATAAACAAATATGTACTATTTACTTTGTCACTTGAAGTATATTGTTTTGTTTTTTTATTTAAAAAGTAAAAAAACGATCTGCTTCATAGTACAATTTCTTGTCATTTTCCTCATATTTCTGAAGCCCTTATGCCAAATGTAGCCACAAGATGTGAGTCGTTGGTGCCAGAGCGGACCTCCAAATGTTTCCTTTGTGGCTTGTTGTTGTCTGGGTCTACATATGTGTCCCCAATAACCTCTTCCATTCAGTCAGCACCTTCCTGCAGCTGTATTGCAAACATCAAGAAGTATTGCACATTTAAGGCCTTCTCCCATAACCCTTTAAGTAAATGTGCTGCCTTAGCCAGACCCACTCCTCTGTGTTATGTTATGTTATGTTATGTTATGTTAAGAGATTTGTAAAGTACATGGCTGTCCTAGCAAAGGACGTCCCAGTGCTAGCAGGTGTGAGAGGGGGAACAGAAAGGAAGCAAGGTCAACAAAAGAGCCAGGTCTAAGCCGCCCTCTGAAGGTCAGATTGTTGGGGATGCCTCTGATGGACAGCGGCAGGGAGTTCCAAAGGGCCGGAGCTAACACCTTGAAAGAACGCCCTCGGGCTCTGGATCTGAGAAAACAGGGAGAGTGTACCAGATAAAGGCTGGCCGATCGTAAATCATTCGTCGGGGTGTAGGGAAGACAGCTCGCTCAAAATCCCGGGGCCTGAACGTGTAAGAATCTTATGAGTAAAACACCTCGCTTTGAATTGAACTCTCTGTGCTATGGGAAGCCAGTGAAGACAGCCCCAAAGGCTGGGGATGGAACAATGCCTAGGAAGGGCAAATAGCACTCGAGCTGCTGCATTCTGAGTGTGCTGCAGCCTTTTCAACACTGACTTGTTGGATCCAAGGAGCAGAACATTGCAGTAATTCAGCCTGGCTAGGACAGTGGGTTGAAAAATCAGCTGGTGAGTATCGAGGTTGATCAGACCCAAGATGGGTTTTTGGCCGCGCAACAGGCAGAAGCATATTCCTGTAATAGATTTGGCATGCTCTCCGAAAGTGATAGCATTATCGAGCCAATGCCTAGGTTTTTTACCAAAGTTTTTGGCTGGGTGGGTAAGCCGAGCTTTAGAGGCCACCAAGTGCTGATCCATAGGTGGGAGTCTCTGCCTAATACAAGGATTTTGCAGAGTTCAATTGGAGACAATTGTCCTCCATCTAGATAGAGCTAGCAGTCAGGTTCTCCTGGAACTTGGTGGCATCTTGATTGGAGTTATTTATAAAGGAAAGCGCCAGCTGTGTGTCATCAGCGTATGACACCAAAGAGATGTTACTGGCCCTAGCCAGCAGGGCCAGCGGCCGGATATAAACATTAAACAAAGTAGGACACCACAGCGCAAAGAATGTGTATGGGAGTGGAAGGTCTTGTTATCTAGAAAAGAAGAGAGCCAGCCGAGGACTTTATCCGTGATACCAATCTCCTGCAGCTGAAAAAGCAAGATGTTGTGGGAGACTGTATCGAAAGCAGCACTGAGATCCAGCAGCATCAATGCCGAAGTACTGCTCTCATTTAAGGCACCTCCAAGCTGCTCAGTGACCGCCAGTAGAGCATACTCAGTACTGTGCCGGAGTCTGAAGCCATTTTGCCAGGGGTCTAAAATGGAATTGGATTCCAAGTACTGGGTCAGAATGGTGTTGTCATGGGATTCTATGATTTTAGCTGAAAGTGTAAGCCAAAAGATCGGGCCTCTGGTCTAGAGGCATCTAAGGATGTTTTTTTTAATAAAGGGATGACTTTTGCATGTTTCCAGGATTGCGGAATCCCAGCTGAGGATAGAGAGAGATTAATACTTTCCCGGCAGCTGGGTAGGCGGCAATCCTGGAGCTTAATAAAAAGATCTGGTTTAACAGAGTCAAATGGGGATCCAGATTTGATCCTGGTTAGCACGGCCTGAAGGTCATCCATAGTCATCATAGGAAAAGTAGAAAGGGAACGAGACTCAGTGTAATTGGGGGAGCATTCTAGGGTGTCCCAGAATGTCATTTTAGTGGAGAAGCTATCATAGATTCCCTCGACCTTAATAATGAAATCGGTGACCAGTGCCTCACACTGAGCATTAGACATTATATTATTTTCTGTGGGCAGAGGGGATTTCACCATGTCTTTTAATAAGGAAAAAATTGTTTTAGAGGGGTTATGGCGACTATTATTTTGTTGGCAAAATACCCTGCACATGAGTTCAAGACCATTTTGTTGTATAATTTAATGGTTGACCTATATTGTAGTTTAGGGTTGGAATCACATGAGCGTCTCCCAGCCCGTTCCAGAATCTTACAGTTCTTCCTAGCTGCTATAAGTTACTCATCAAACCAGACGTCAGCTTGAGCTTTCTTTGGGTGTGCCTGTTTGGCTGGGATACATATGTCTAATGCCTGGTTGACCCACCTCCCGAAAAAGTCCTTGGCCAACTCGATATTGGCAGCAATGCTGGTTTTAACGTGCCGAGAGTGTCTCAGAAGTTGGTATGCACTAGTTTGTGCCATGGGCGTTTGATGAGAGGGTTCCTATAAAGCTGTGATTTAGGGCCTGCTAGGTGTACAGAGAACTAGATAAGCGAGTGGTCAGTCCATGCCATGGAAAGTGAGGTTGAAATCTCTGAGAGCGGGATGTTGGAATAAACGGTGCCAAGGAGATGTCCCGCCTCCTGTGTGGGCCCTGAAACCCACTGTAGTAGTTGACACACTGCCATATCCCCAAAGAAATTGAGGATGTCATGATCATTTTGGGATTCCAAATAGAGATTCAAGTCTCCAATAACAGTAAAATTGGCTATTTCTAAGTGCTAGTGTAGTAACAGCGTTAACTAATGCTTAACCCAGAAACTACACAGACTACATTGCAAAAGACCAGCAAAGGGAGATCAACTATGGTTCCCACATAGGGGAGTGCAATTTTGCAGAGCAAGCAGAGTCTCATGCGGGTACACTAACCTGTGGGCCAGCAAACGGGCATAATGCTGTGCCGTCAAGCAATTTGTCATCCATTATTTACAGGAGTCAAATTACATTGGCACATTTCCAAATTTCCAGTTCATCTTCCTTAACCCTTCTTTTTTTGTGGCCACCCATTCTTACCTTTTTTGCATTCCTTTGAGCTCAGGCCCTAGCTTCCACTTACCTTTGACTGGTCCTCTGAACAGCCTAAGGACCTTTCATACCTGGTTGCCACGAAGCCCAGCCTAGATGCTCTTCAACTCTATCCTCTCTTTCTGCTTTCACTGTGCTCTCTGGTCTCATTCACACCTCTACCCTCTTGCTTCTGCACTCTGCATTCTGTGCTCTTCTGTGCTTGGCGTCTGGACCAGTTTTGTCTTATGTGCCCGTTTGCCTTCTCTGGCTTTTGTGCTCTTTGTGCCCTTATGCTTAGTGCCATTTTGTGTTTGTGCTCACTTGTCTTCTGTGCCCGTTTGTCTTTTCCGCTCTTGTGCTCTTTTGTGCTTCTTTGCTTTAGTGTTGTTTCTTGTACCTGCTTGTCTTTGTGCCAGCCTGTCTTTTGTGGCTGCTTGTCTCTTCTGCCTGTTGCATTACTCCATCTTCTGTGAGCATTTTTATGCTCTTTTCCAGTCGTTTGTGCTCATATTGGTGCCCGCTCGGTTGCCTTTCTGTTCCTTCTGCTTTTGCTCCTCCTGTCACCATCGCTTCTCCCCTTGATTCAGGGTCCCCCTCCTACCCACACTTTTAATGCCTTCCCATCCCCCTCTCCTTACCTGTTCTCCCATATGCATTATCCAGTTGTGGTTTCTCTCCACTCTCTACCCCCTGTGCCTCTCCCCCTCCTATGACCTATTTAATTGTGAGACTTAACTGCTGGTGCACCAAAGCAAGCCCATCTGCACCCCTCCATGACTGTACCGTGCCCAGTAGCACTGATCCTCGTTGTAGGATCCTTTGTGTATCATCTGATCCATTGCCCCTTTAATAGTGTGTTTCCCTTTTAATCTTATGTTCATTCTCAATGTGCACATGCATTTACTGTAAGGTTCTGTTATGGAATTGTTTATCTGTAAAAGAGTTGTACTGGTTACTTTGAGAGAGGAGCTTGGAGCTAAGAGTACTGTGCTGTTCTGCTAATAAATCAACCTCCTATTTTCCCTGGATTCTGCCTCAATTCTTTACAAAATTGGCGACGAAGGTGTTCTGTACCTATCTACTCAAGTCAGCACAGGTGTGGTACATATTTGAGGAATTTTTCATAAGGAAAAGAAGAAGAAGAAGAAATGGAATGACAACTTCTAACAATATGGATCTATCTTGATTGGAATATCTTTCATTGGACTTTGGATTACTTGCCCAGATACAAAAAACTTTTACTTCAACCGTGGTTTGACTCTGAATGAAAAATCTGTGGCTGTTGCCATCTTCGTTTAGTTACTGCACGCTTTGGATGCAACAAATTGTAAGAGGCTATTATTCAGAGAGGCATGTCGAAAATCCTACTTCTCTGGTGAATTCAAGGACTGGATGGGGATTTAAATGCACTTTTCCGCTTTCAAAATGGATGATCGGAAAAGATTCGGAAAAAACGCTTACCGCGTTATTGTTTGAAGCTCACTGTATCCTGGCAGCGTGTATCCTGGCAACCGCTGTGGCAGCAGCGTCATCACTCCGGATCACCAAGGCTTCGTGAACGGCGTGACGTCATCACGCAGTGACGAGGACGTCGGCGGCCATTTTGGGCGTTGTCATGACAACTGCAGCATCGGGACACTGATTAGTTGCTCGGCAGCGCAAAGTAAAGCGTTTTATTTGGAGTGCATCACAGAGGTTTCCATTCGGTTTCTGTAGCTATACGAAAGAGATAAGTTCTCCGGTGAGGAGGTCTGAAATAACTGGGCGTACTTTTAAGGGTGTGTGGGTCTTTTCTCCACAGAATACCTTTTGACATAATACATTTTACCTCATGATGCAGTTTGAACCTCCCACAAAGTTTTTGCAGTGCAAGGGAGATCCACCCATACCTTGGAAAAGGTGGAAAGAGGAGTTTTTAACTTACCTGAAGGCCATTGATGGGGATAGGATGGGAAATGAGAGAAAGAAGAATATTTTTCTACATTGTCTGGGGTCAGAAGGGCAAGCTATATTCAGGACACTTCCTTCTGTGCCTGGTGAATTAGGAAGTTTTGATGAAGCGATGCTAAGAATAGAGACACGATTTAAACCTACCACTAGTATAGCGCTAAATAGGTATAAATTTTACACAAGAGCTCAGAAAGAGGGAGAAACGTTTGATGATTTTTTAACTGGTTTAAGGTCTTTAGTTGTTCGTGTGAGTTTGGGGAAATTACTGATCAGATGATTAGGGATCAGATTATTGTAAATGTGAGATGTAAAAAAACACAGGAACAACTGTGGATTTTGGGGAACCCTACTTTAAAAGAAAGTATATCTACTGCAAAAGCGTTTGAACAGTCAAACAAATGGATGAAAACAATTGAAGAAAATGTTAAAGGGGGAAAAGGCGATAAGTCAAATGATGATGTGTGTGCTTTGAGCAATGTGAATACAAAATCTTATCCACAGTCTCAACAGAATTTTCACCAGCAACAAAGCAAAGGCATGGGGAAAAACCAAATTGTATGCTTCAAATGTGGCAGCAGTAATCATGTTGCTTCATTTAAATTTTGCCCTGCGATTGGAAAAGAATGTACCAAATGTGGTAGGATAGGACACTTTGCAAAAGCTTGCAGAGATGAAAGGAGGAGGAATTTCGATCGTAATGCTAGCCATTACAAGAAGAATGAAGTTTCCTGTGTTAGACCTTATTATGATTCCTCGTGTGAAAATGTTTGTGCAAGGTGTGAACATACAACTTCAGAAGATACTATTAAAGAAACTGGTATGGTAGTTACCCTAGTGAATGTAGCGGTGGTTGATGGTGAAATTCTTAGTTCCCCAAAGTGTGTTGTGACATTCTTAGATGTTGATCTAGAACTGATGGCTGACTCTGGTTCTCCTTGGACAATTATTACCAAAAAATACTTTGATGAAATATATGGTCTGAGATTTTCTGAAAGAGACTTAGTTTCTCCCGATATAGCAGCTTTAGGTTTTACAGGTTCGAATGTTGATTTCCTTGGCTTCATACAGTCTGTTATACATTTTAAGGGAAGGTCTGCTGTCATAAAGTTATATGTAGCCAGGAAAGGTATTGATGTACTTGGGTGGAGAGGCCAATGGAAGTTAGGAATCATGTTGAATCCTCGCAACAGAGAACCAGTTATGATACTAGGTGATGAGTTCTTGGACGGTAAACAAATTGTGTCAGTAGGAGAAGACAGAAGATGGATGTCGTTAGCAGAAGAGTTTCCAAGGGTATTTTCTGACAACTTAGGAAAGTTGAAGGGTTTCACTCACGCCATTAAACTTAAGCAGGGTGCTGTGCCTGTTGTGCAGAAATTAAGAAATGTTCCACTCAATGTCAGGGAAGAACTTGGGGAAGCATTGCGTGAGATGTTGAATAATGAGGTTATAGAGGAAATAGAGTCATCTGAGTGGGTTTCGCCTGTGGTTCTTGCCAGGAAACCTGATAAAATTTTGAGGCTATGCATCGATTTGAGGGCTTTGAATGCAAACATAGTTATAGATTGTCATCCTCTGCCGAATATCAACGAGGTAGTGAGCATGTTAGGTGGAGCGACTGTGTTTTCCACTCTCGATCCCAGATCGGCTTATCACCAAATTGAGTTATCACAGGAATCAAGACATATGACGGCTTTCATCACTCCACAGGGCTTATATCAAATTAAAAGAATGCCATTTGGCTTAGCCTCGGCGGCATCAGTGTTTCAAAGGTCCATGCACCATCTGTTTAGAGAAATGGGTAGTTACGTGAAGTGTTTTCAGGACGATATTCTCATTTTTTCGAAAAATGATGATGTGCATTTAGACCATCTAAGGAGTGTGTGTAGAGTGTTGAGTGAGTCCGGTTTAACCATTAAGAGCAAAAAGTGTAAATTATTTCAGACTACAGTAGAGTATTTAGGTCATACTTTGTCTAAAGATGGTGTTTCTCCGAAAAAGTCCCTAATTGATGCAATTTTAAAAGCACCAGCACCTGATTGCATAGATAAGTTGCTTTCTTTCTCAGGTCTCTGCGAATACTACAGCAATTTTATTAAGGACTTTGCGACCAAAATGGAACCTATAAGAGCGTTGGCAAGGAAAAATGTTGAGTTCATATGGGGGGAAAAGCAACAGTGCGCTTTTGAAAGTATAAAAGCTGACATGGTTGCGGCACCGACTCTCAAACCCTTTAGTTTGAATAAGTTGTGTATGTTGACTGTGGATGCTAGTATGTATGGGTTAGGGTATGTGTTGTCGCAGAGGTCTGGTGGAGAGGAATGGAATGTAGCGTTTGCCTCTCGCACTCTTACTCAGACAGAAAGAGGATATGCAGTCATTGAAAAAGAGCTGTTGGGCTGTGTTTGGAGTGTTGAACACTTTAGAAACTATATTTGGGGAGCAAGATTTTTAATAAGGACTGATCATAAACCATTGGTGGGAATTCTGTCTCCTGGGGGAGGCGTCAAGGCCACTGCTCGCATTGCCAGACTCATGTCACGTTTGCAAGAATACAGTTTTGACATTGAGTTTGTTCCAGGGAAGTTGAATGTCACTGCAGACTGTTTATCTAGACTGCCATGTAGTCATGAAGGGAAAGGTGAAGATGAGGAAGTGGTTGTTAGCATTGTGGAGTCTATTCCTGACAATTTCAAGTCTATTTCAGAGGCAGTGTGGAAGAAATGTATGGACGAGGATGAATTGCTTTGCAAGGTTAGAGATTTTGTTCATAAGGGCTGGCCAGCCAAGTCTGAGTTGTCTGCTGATGTTGTTCCATATTTTAATGTTGGAGATGAACTTACTTTAGAAAATGGTTTGTTGTTCAAAGAAGGAAAATGTGTCCCACCTTGTGGTATACGTGAATCTATTTTGAAACTCAGTCATGAGTGTCGCATGGGAATGTCTTCCATGAAGAGGCTTATTAGATCTAGCTTTTGGTGGCCTGGTGTTGACAGGTTTGTTGACAGATTTGTAAGAGAATGTTCTGACTGTATTGAGAGTGATAAAGCGTGTAGATGTAGTCCAGCCCCTTTGTCACCTATAAAGTGGCCAGATTTTCTGTGGCAAAAGTTGGGTATTGACATCACAGGTCCTTTCAATTTTTTACCACAGGACTGCCGGTTTGCCATTGTAGTAGTGGATTACCATTCCAAATGGCCGGAAGTTAAGTTGATTTCTCATCCCAACACTAGTACTGTCATAATGTTTCTTAAAGAGTTGTTTGCTCATGAGGGTTCTCCTGAGATGGTGATTTCAGACAACGGTGTACAGTTTACATCGTCTGAAATGATTGATTTTTGGAAGGTATGTGGTATCAAGCATATGACAATGGCGCTGTATGAACCTCAGGGTAATGGACAAGTTGAGAGGTATAATAGGGTGCTCAAACAGGACATCCTTTGGGCACGCTCCTTTGGTGGTTTGTGGAAAGATAAGTTAAGAGAGAGGTTGTGGTTATATCGCATCACACCGCATTCTACGACGGGGGTTTCACCTTTTCGTTTGTTGAAAGGTAGGGAACCGGTTTCTAAGTTGTGTCCGTGGTGGTTTAAGAAGAATTTGTTTCCTTGTGAAAGTAAAGTGGATGTGTCTGAGGTGGCTCGGAAGGTTGAATCTAAACAGGAGAAGTCCAAGATTTACTATGATTCCAGGATGAATGTTAAAGTTCCCCTTTTCCAGACTGGTGATTGGGTGAGAATACGCAAACCAGGTTTTATTTCCAAAGGTGAAATAAAATATGGAAAGCCTATTCGGGTTGTGAGAGTGAATCGAAATAGTGTTGTAACTCAGGATGGAAAAGTCTGGAATGTTAGACGTGTTTCAAAGTGTAGAGTTTTGGACCATTGATTTTCTTTTATGTTGATGGGTGTACATAGTTCTTTTATTTTCTTTTGTTTTTCTTTGCTGTGTACAACTTTTCTTGAGAGGGGAAATGTGTAGGATCCTTTGTGTATCATCTGATCCATTGCCCCTTTAATAGTGTGTTTCCCTTTTAATCTTATTTTCATTCTCAATGTGCACATGCATTTACTGTAAGGTTCTGTTATGGAATTGTTTATTTGTAAAAGACTTGTACTGGTTACTTTGAGAGAGGAGCTTGGAGCTAAGAGTACTGTGCTGTTCTGCTAATAAATCAACCTCCTATTTTCCCTGGATTCTGCCTCAATTCTTTACAAACGTCCATTCAGCCACCACCCCTACACTTACAATGAGTTACTAGCACTCAACACCAGATGAAATTATGAAACATGGTTCAGCCTGTCACCCACACCCTCCATCGCAATGGCCATCCCCCTGGCAACAAGATTGTCCATCGCAACAGGCTCCAGAAACCTGGAGGAGACCTCACAATCAATGAAAAGCAACAAACCCAGGCAATATGTAACGAAAGCAATGTGAAGAAAGAGTTCAAAGGAAAATTATTTTAAAAAGCATACATTTTTATTGTTTCAACAAATAATGTTTGCATTTAAAAACAACAGTCAATAACTTTCATTAGTACATTTAAAATTCATTACAAGATCAACAGTTAATTAAAACGAGCGATGGTTTCTTTGACGCGTGTTTCTACACAGGAGGTGTCTTTGTCAGGACATTACCATCAAACACAACAATTTATAGAATCCAAGGCACTTGAACAAATTCCGGATCTGGAGATTATTGTCGCTAAAGCTTAATAGCTTTAAAATGGAACCTTGTTCTGAGGTTAAACGCAGCAGTAATGTGATCGATTATTTAAAGAAGCAATCGTTGATTAAAAGGGCCTTTCGTGTCTAATTAAAAACATTATTTGTTGAAACAATTAAAATGTATGATTTTTAATAATTTTCCTTTGAAATCTTTCTTCACATTGCTTTTGTTACATATTGCCTGGGATTGTTGCTTTTCATTATAAGTTTTACCCTGTCCCAGGAATTATATCCTATCACAGGGGGTCCTTGATACTTGCAAGGAGACCTCACAATCATCCATAAAGACACCATCACCTTTACTACCTCAATGAAAGAGCCAACCACGCTCATGGAACACTTGCATGTTCAACTGAATTTCAGCCTCTTAATTGACCATATCAGACATCCTCACTTACTGACCACGAGGACCACGCACCATCTTCAGAAACCTCCTCACTCCTATCGTCATAAGACCTTTCCTTCTCCTCAGCATTCATCTCAATGACCCATAGAATTGCAACACCACCGAACTCCTAGAGAGCCTTGACAACATTGGACTCACACAGCCCTGGTTCACATCACCAGACACACACTCAACTTCACAGCCGGCAACAAGATTACCTTCTGCCAACTCACCCCGCTCACGTGGACAGACCACTCATTCATACACTTCAACATCCATACACCTCACCCAGAAAACCAGAGCCAATCATCAACTTTAGCCACAACTGAAACCACATAACAGGAGCCGACTGGACTCACACCCTCAGATCTATCCAGCCTATCCTAACAGGCGATCTACAGTATGACTTATCCACCTTCAGCAAATAGATCTTAGACTGTGCCAAGACCCTGGCCTCATGAAGAAGATCGAAACCTTGAGCATGGAAGAACAAAGAAACTCCAAGCCCTATTGCAAATTACTGGAAAGAAGATGGAGAACCAGCCGAGAAAACACCCTCAGGGACACCACCAAATTTGCACGCAGAAGGTACCACACACAGATCAAAGATGCCAATAAAGCACCCCTTGTGCTCAGATTGGAACTTTGCTCCAACGCCAGCAAAGAACTCATGAACATCAACAATGAATTCACCAACCCAGCAGCAGCCTCCAACACCATCACCCCTTCACAGATTTTCTTTGATGACCATTCTTACTTTTTTCCAAACTAAATACTCAAGGCCTACACCAACTTTGCACCCCAACCCACCATAGAGGACATCATCAAGCAACCCCGACCACCACCAGCAGCACCTAAATTCTTACAAACCGGAGCCCCCTTACCCCACATGACAACACCAGAATTATGCAGACCATCCACTCAGGGTCCCCCACAGACCCCTGGCTCACCACATGTACAACCTGGGAAGCACATTGCTCAGTGGCAAGCTCATCGCCATCATCAACTCCTCCATCCTTAGCGGAAACTTCCCTGACAGCTGGAAACATGATGAGGTTACAACCCTCCTGAAGAAACTCTTGGTCAACCTAAAAGATCTCAGTAACTAAAGGCCCATTTCACTGCTGCCCTTCCTACAAAACTCCTGGAGAAAAAGATTAAGAAGCAGCTCTCTGAGCATCTTGAACAGCACCCCCTTCAGCCAAGGTGCTACAGCAACCGCAGCATGGAAACGGCACTCCGAGGAGCAACAGACAATAAATGCTCCATCATGGACCCAGGAGAAACTACTGATCTCATCCTGCTCGACCTATCAGCAGCATTCATTGCTATTTCCCATGGCACCCTCACCATCAGACTTAGGAATCCAAGGCCCACTCTGAGCTCGATCGCCTCCTTCCTCTCCAACAGGACACAATGAGTCAGACTCTCCCCTTTTACCTCTGAATGCAAGAAGCTTGCCTGCAGAGGCCTCCAGGACTTCTCACTTAGCCTAACCTTGTTCAAGGTGTACATGGCACCTCTTGCCTGCATCATCACAACCAATGGCATTAACATTGCTTCCTCCTCTCTCTCACCGACATGAAAACACCACCAGGACCAACTTCACCACCATCATGGCCAATGTGGCCCACTGGATGGCAAAGAACTGCCTCAAACTGAATACGGAGATCCTGAACCTCAGAAGTAAGAGCTCCTCCTGACACTCCTCCTGATGACCACCTGACCTGGGTCCCCCATCCACTCCCAGAGACCACACCAGAAACCTCGGCATCATCCTTGATGCAAACTCACAATGACCAAACAGGTCAACACTGCCATCACATCCTGCTGCCACATCCTCAGAATGCTTTGCAAGATTTTCAAATGGCTCCCTGTGCACACAAGATGTATTGTCACCTAGACCCTCATCACCAGAAGACTAAACTATGGCAACGCACTCTATGTCTGCATCTCCAAGTAACTCATGCAAAATCTCTAGACCATCCAAAACACTGCTGCAAGACTCACCATAGACGTCCCCAGAAGCGTCCACATCACTTACAACTTTGCAGGAAATACTGCAAATTCAAGCTGCTCATCCATGCTTACAACGCCCCCCACAAACCAGGACAAGCGTACCTCGATGACCAACTCCAACTCCACCAACCCTCCAGACAATTATTCTCATCCGCTCTCTCCTTCACACAAATCTCCCACCTCTGCAGAAGCGTGACAGGAAGGCACGCTTTCTCATTTATCGTTGTCAACAACTGGAATGTACCTATTCAACACATCAAGACTGCCACTCCACTTCTCAACTTCCGCAAGAAGCCGAAGGCCTGGCTGTTCAACTAGGAGCACCACTAGGTCTCGCTTCTGCTCCAGCGCCTGGATACGCTCATGGGAGATAAGGTGCACCATTCAATATTAAATAGTATAACATAACAATAAATGAAAGACTCAATATTCCTATCCAATTCACCTTTTGTTAGTCTGCCCCATGCTTATTGCTCATGCTACCTCTGCCTACTCTACCCACTTAATAATAATAATAAGGAAATGTATAAAGCGCCTGGTTACGCCAATCGGCGTGTCCCCGCGCTGGAGTAAATGGGAGAGGCAGATTCCAAAGGACTAGAGCAACGGCAAACAAATCTATTAATGTAAGAACAAGTAAGTTTTAAGCTCCCTCCTAAACCTCATCTCAGAGGGGTCCAGCCGAAGCTCAGGAGGGAGTTCATTCCAGCTCTTGGCTGCCAAAAACCGAAAAGATCTACCACCCATCCTGGCCCTCTTGACTTTAGGGACAAGCAAAAAGCCAGTCCCCCTTGAGACCCTCCGGGTGAGTACCGCGCTTTACAAATGCCCATGATTGATTGATTGATCTAAGAGACCATGCGGGCCTATAGGAGGTAATGAGACTCTGCAAGTACACAGGGCCGATGCCCTGGATGATGCGGTGGCATGTACTGAGAGCCTTGAACATAACTCTCTTCCTAACTGGGAGCCAGTGTGGAGTGTCCAAGGCCCTTTTAGAGGCTGCCCTCCTTGGTTGCATGAGGACCAGCCGTGCCGCTGCATTTTGCAGAACCTGAAGTCGGTTTAGACATTTACCAGTGGCACCCAAATATAGTATGTTGCCATAGTCTAAGCGCGAAGTAACAAGTGCATGCACTACCGTCTTCCTTGCCTCTATTGGGAGGAGATCCATAGTTTTCCGTAGGCCCTTAAGGACACCAAAGCACATCCCCACTACACGTCTAATGTGAGGTTCAAATGTAAGATCGGAATCCATCCGTACACCCAGGTTCTTCGCCTGCGTGCACGGTATAGGAGTGCGACCTAGGCTTGACGCCCACCATGCCGATGACCACACTGATGGACCCCCTCAGGCAGGTCTTTGCCATCCAAGAAGCAAGCTCCTGCATGCATGCCCTGAAATTGGAAGCCGCCAGATCCGGTGCCCGTGATAGCAAGATTGTTATTGTTAATTTTCACCGGCAGGTCTCTAGGCGCTTGACACAAGTGGGAGGGGGCGACAGCTGAGTAGAAGGAGATATGTACGGCGGCTGAACTTACGCGATGCTTAGGGCTTCCTTAAACAGGAGCGTTTTTAATGATTTCCGGAAATGCAGCAGTTTAGATTCTTTGCGAAGATACTCCGGTAGTTTGTTCCAGATCTGTGGGACCAACACAGAAAAGGATCTCCCTCTCTTGGTGGACAATTTATACCGGGGACATGACAACAGTTGTGTATTGGAAGACCTTAGTGATCGTCTGGGGTTGTAAGCCTTGAGACGTTCCTTAATGTAGGCGGGTGCTTGGCCATGTGTAGCTTTATGAGCTGTACACAGACTTTTAAACTCCACCCTCTGCTTTATGGGGAGCCAATGCAGTTTGTACAGCAGTGGGGAGGCATGAGTCCTTCTTGGTAGCCTAAAGATCAGTCTGGCTGCATCATTTAGGACCACCTGTAACCTACCGGACAAGGTTTTAGGCAAGCCCAGATAAAGGGCATTCCCTTAATCTAACCTTGAGAGTATAGTTGCTGAAACAATTGTGAGAAGCGTGGGAGTGGAAAGAAGAGGGACTAACTTTTGAAGCTGTCTGATTAGGTTTGTATAGATGCCTACTACTGAGGACACTTGGCTAGCCATTGACAGCTCATGGTCAATTTTTATACCATGGCTTTTTACATATGAGCATGGTTTCGGGTGGGGCCTACGTCCTCAGGCCAGAACAGGTCACCCCATGGTGATTCAGCTGCTGAAATCACTAAGACCTCTGTTTTGTACGGGCTGATCTTTAACGAGTTTGCTGTCATCCAGCTCACAGTATGTCTAAGGATGTTTTTGGCCTGGGTCTGTGCAGATGCCGTGTTGTCAATGCTAAGTAACAGCTGGGTATCATCGGCATAGTTGAATATATTGCAGCCCTTATTTACCAAGGAATCAATTAGGGGTTGCAGATAGATGTTAAATAAGAGTGGGGATAAGGCAGAGCCCTGGGGAACTCCACACTCAAGTGTCCCCAGGTCAGATGTTGAGTCCCCTAATTAAATCCTTTGTGTCCTACCAGACAAGAAGGCTAGATCTTGTATCCCTAAAGCGTTCAATCTGTCCAGAAGCAGGGTGTGGCTGAGATAATCAGTTGAGTGTCATCGGCATATGACACAATCCTGATACCAAAGCCCTCCACTATTTTCCACACAGGGGATACATATAGGGTAAATAAGGTGGGACTCAGGGCAGAGCCCTGAAGCACACTCTGGTCAAATGTAATAGCCTTAGAGTAGTGGGCGCCCTGTCTGACCTAAAAACTGCGCTCTATCAAAAAGGATTGTATCCATTTTAGAGCTGGACCTGAGACACCGCCCTTATTCAGACACTGAAGCAAGGTGTAATGAGCCACAGTATCAAAAGCGGCGTTCAGGTCCAGTAGAATGAGAGCCATAGTTTGCCCCTCATCTGCTCCTTGTCTAATGGCCTCCATGGCCATTAGTAGAGCTGACTCCGTAGAGTGTAATGCCCGGAATCCAAATTGGGTGGGGTGCAGGAGATCGCTTCTTCCACATATGCCATAAGCTGTAGATTTGCTACCTTCTCAGCCACTTTCGCCAAATACGGCAGCAGCGAGATAGGGCGTAGATTTTCCAAATTTGTCAAGACTGATATTTGGTTTCTTCTGTAATGGAAGAACAACAGCATTTTTCCAGCTATCAGGCACCATGTGCGTTCTGAAAGATATATCCAGGAGATGTCTGATATATGGCTCAAGAATGGCAATACTCTCACCAATATGTTTAGGTGAGGCTGGATCTCTGGGCAAGCCAGACTTAATAGTTAGACAGATCCTGCAAAGCATCTCGGGGGGTGGGATGATGAAACTGTCCAGCCTCTGGTTTTCCCTAACTCCTCCGATCGGCTCCAACAATTCTGCACCCGTTTTTACAGCTCCCTGAAAGGAAGAGTACATTTTCTCCACTTTCTCTGAGCAAAAAGCTGCAATACGGTCGCATGATTCCACTGAACCCTCCATAGGGGTAATAGACGCTGCCAAGGAGGAGATCTCCATGTAGATCTTGAATATTTCTTTGGTGGAGTTTCCTGCTGCTCCAATTCTCTCTGCATAATATGAGGCCTTGGCCCATCTAATAAGCCCATGATAGTTTTTGCGCTTTTCTAAATATTCCAGCTTGGCCTGACTAGAAAAACCTTTCCTCCATTGTCTCTTAAGACGTTTACACTCTGTCTTAGCCAGGCGCAAATCAACATTCTACCATGGTGCAGATTTCTGTGCTCTACTCGAAATTTTATTCAGTAATAACGGGGCCACACTATTTAGAGCTTCTGTTATTCACCACTCTAAATTGAGGCAAGTGTGTTTAATGTCAGATTCCCCCCGGAGACCCCCTCGGACCAGGGCTTCATTGAACTCAATCCGTGAAAAACCTGCCTACTTACGACAAGGGCGGTTCAGCACAGGTTGTTCTGGGACTGCTCTTTATTACCATCTCTGCTCCATGCCTTTTTCCTCCCCTGGGTTCTTCCCTTGCTGACCTCTACCGTTCCTCTTCCCGTCCAAAATACTGCTTCTGTTTTTAATGCACCTAATTTAAGACATTTTCTTTCTCATAATCCTTCCTGCCAGCACCATAAACTATTTTTTTAAGTTCAGGAAAAATTTTATTGAGAAGGATAGAGGTGCCAATATACAGTACATAATATTTAACTCATGTCATTACATGACAAATTTACTACATTCAAATTGCATGAATTGGACTAATTAATGAAAATAGAGAAAGCAAAGTGATATAAGGGAAAAATGATTATCATTAAAATATAAAAAAAAATTAGGAACATTTGGAGGATTCAAGGTGGTTTAAAAACTTCTTGCTGAGATGGTTGTAACTGGGAAAATCTGGCACTTGCGTCAATGTACAATGTAATGGGTGACCATCATTCTAAACATTTCGTTGCCATATGTATAGGGTAAACAAATGATGTATCTAATCTATGATTATGGCATAAAGTATACCACCAGGCCTTATAAGAGATTTTAGTGAAGTCTTTCCAATTTATGGTAATTTGCTGGAAAGCAACCGCTAATAACAAATCAATAATTCTAACACTAAGCGTAATGTTTTCCCAAATAGAAGAAAGACTTCCTAAGAAAACATGATTGAAGGAAAAAAACATTTATTTCCAAAAATTAGATTCATTAGAGACCATTCTTGTTTCCAGAAATTATATACATGTGAACAAGAGAATAACATATGAAATAAATCAGCATTTGAGGACGAACATGTCCAACAAGTATCCAATACAGTAGAAAACCTTTTACTTAAGGTATTTGTTGTTAGTAAGAGTCTATTGTATACAGAAAACTATGTTTGCGTTGTATTGGCTGCTCTGGAAGACTTTTGTATCTTGGTCCATATGTTCTTCCAGAGTAACAGTGGCCAGGATGTCATAAAATCATGTCCGTGAGAATAATTGATAAACCCTATAGATTAATCACCTTTGTCTCCAGGTCTTCCAATAGAAGGGCTTATTACGAATAAGCAGATTTTTGTTATGCCAAATTGTTGAGTTGAGGAAGGAGTCGAGAGTACCATGTGTTAAAGGGGAGGTTGACTCCAGGAGTCTGGAGATGAATTTGATAATGGGAGTGGAGAGGGACTGTGGTTGGTGAGAAGTTGGCCTGGCATATGCTGTCCTCCATTCTAGTGGGCACCTTGCACCAGTCCAAATGACCCCTTATTGATGGTAGGTTAAAGACAACCTTATAGAAAGCTATCCTAGTGGTAGCTGTGGAGAGCAGCCTTCAGGCTAAGTCTTGAAGGAATGTAAAGCAGCTTGTTTTACCAGTCTATAATCTCATGTAATGACCAAATCACAACCCGTCACAAAACGGTTTTCGGCCGGGCCACAGTACGGAATTGGCCCTGTTAGCCACGGATGATCTTGGATGCCGGTCAAAGTGCAGCCCTGATCCTGTTGGACCTTAGCGCTGCCTTTGATACGGTGTCACATGACATTCTTCTTTATCGTGTAGAGGCAGCAGGGATCGCCGGAACCGCCCTACAGTGGTTCAGATCATTTTTGACTGATAGATCGTTCCGGGTGTCAGCCCCGCTGTTCCTTTCTCAACCCCATACCATCGGTCAGGGGGTCCCCCAAGGCTCAGCACTAAGCCCATTCCTGTTTAATCGCTACCTACAGCCACTGGTAGCGGTGGCAAAAGAATGGGACCTAACGATGGTATCCTATGCTGATGATACCCAGCTTGTTATCACCTTAGCGGAAGGGCCATCAATATCGGCCACTAGGTTCAGAGATGGCATGGCAGCAGTGGCTAAATGGATGGCAGACAACTGTCTACAGCTTAATGCGAGTAAAACCGAGGTTTTATTGGTAGGCAGCAACACCGCCCTTTGGAATGAACATTGGTGGCCGGCGTCTCTGGGGTCTATGCCAACGCCAAAGACATTAGTAAAGAATCCAGGAGTCTGGATGGACTCCTCACTTAGTTTCAAGACCCACACTAAGAGAGTTGCAGCCACATGTGTGGGCTTGCTAAGGGGCCGCAAACCTCTCTTGAAGTTTTTTGATCCAGCAGTACGACAGCTCATTGTGCAATCTACCATACTGTCTCGCTTAGACTATGCTAGTGCGCTGCTTCTAGGGGCTAATAAAGCTGAGATACAGCAACTACAATGAGTTCAAAATTCTGCAGCTCGAACTCTGGTGGGACTTCCCCGTCGGTGTTCCATCAGGGCTACGATCAGAAAGCTGCACTGGCTTCCGATCGACACCCGGATACAGTTCAAAGCTCTTTGCTTATCGTTTAAGATTCTAAAATCTGTGAGTCCGGAGCCACTGAGCAATCTTCTGGTCCCGTACGTGCCCCGTAGATAGCTGCGTTCGCTGGGACAACATTTGGTGATTGTCCAGCGGATTAAACTCTGACAAGTTGGTGGTCATTCATTTCGGTACATGGCAGCTAAGCTGTGGAACTCCTTGCCAGTTCACAGTTGTGGAATGGAGGACCTGCTTATCTTTCGAAAAGCCATTAAATCCTTCCTCTTTCCTTTAACATAGTTGGGATTGACCATAGCTGTGAAGTTTTTAGTTACTGTGCCACTTGGATCTGGTAGCGCCGGGACGCCCCTCGACTGGGGCAGCTGTGCACTTTAGAAAAACATTTAACATAACATAACATAACAAATGAAAGGAGAACCACACCAGGTATAAATGAAATATATGTATTTATTCTAAGCACATCCTCCTAGTCTCTTTATGAGTCTAGTGGCAAAAGTACACAAGTAAACTTATTCAACACACAGTAAATTAGCACAGTATATGATTAGCCCTAGAGGCGTCATAAACCATATACTAAGAAAATGGTATAAGAACCACGACTGACATAGATACAAGGCCTAGTGCCTTTAGAACCACTGGGGCCACCAGGAACCACCCAAGGGAGTGACACAGAGGACCCACGGGGAACAAATGCAGTGTCTAAACACAGCTGCAAATCACCATTAACTTCTATGGGGAAAGTCGCAGTTGGAAAATTACAGATTAGGAACACTTAATAGTGGACTTGGAGCAAACCCCTTGAGAACTGGACAGTTCGAGAGTCAATACCCACTGGAGCACTGGAGTACTCGTGTTACCTCACCCTGGGAAGCCGGGTGCATAGGTGTTTTTTCGTGTCAGGTTTCGTCGTCGTTTCCTATGGCGAGCTGCGAAGAAGTGCTGCAGGCGACCAAGTGGAAAGTGTCCAGATGGATGCAAGGGTGGACTGAAGATCTGAAGAACTTAAAAGCAGAGGGGACAGAGTCTGGGTCACTAGCCAGTGACCAGGAAGGCAAGGAGACGATGCCAACCAATGTCTGGTGATTTCAGGTGAAGAAGGTGAAGCTTGACTCTTCAGCCACGAGGACCAGGAGGGGTCGATGACTACCAGGAGCTGGATTTGCGATGTCCCATGAAGGATGTTGAGTGCTGCTTCATCGGTATCCGGATTGGACCCAACAAGCCTTGGAAACAGCAACCCATGCAGAAAACAAAGATTGGCTTCGGTGCAGACCAGCAACATTTGAGGGACTCACCCTTTGGAGGGGAGTCAGGGCACCTCTAGAGCAACCAGGAAAGCCCAAGAAACAGAAGAGTTACCTTTGTGAGGACCCACCAGTCGACGGACCAGGGATCGCAAAGGGACCTCGAGCAGAAATACTAGAAGCAGGCCCACGGAACACTCGTGGAGTGTAGGCCCACAATCTTCAGTGCAGATGTTGCTCAGGGCTTGGACTATGAGTAGACCAATGCACAACTTCGGGAAAGCTCGGGATATAGGTGTACTATCAAATGTGCACGGTGTCCATGAGTTATGGTCCCACATCTCTCGCGATGGCTAGAGATCTCAGCTTTGCTGGGATCTCATGTCGGCCTCGGAGATGTCAGGAAGTCTGTGTCCCGTGTAGCAAAACCTTTGGGTTCCGGCAGGAGCCTTGGAAATTCAGACCGGCAAGATGCTTTGTTGGTGCCTGTTTTAACAGGGGAGTCACTCCTTGACCCCAACGGAGATTCTTCCATCTTCTAGTCAAAATAGAATGTCGAATTTCCAGAATATATGTTGCAAAGTTTCGTCCAGGGTAATCTAAAGGCCTAAGGACTGGAGCCCACATGCATCAAGCACTTTTTCATTCGCAAACGGTGCGATTCCTTAAAATCGGCCGTTTGCGAATGCAAAAGTGCTTTTTGGGATGCATGAAGCAATTTTAGAATTTGCAACATTGTTGCGAGTTCTAAAATTGCGGGTGCTTTTAAGAAGTCGCAGATGTGCGACTTCTTAAAAGAAATGCATCATCACTTTGACAAGTGAAAATTCGCACTTAGGGTTCCAAATTTACCGAGTGGTTGAACCACTCGGTAAATTTGGAAAAAGTGTTTAAAATGTTGAAAATGCCTTTTTTTCAACATTCATGTTACGGACACACATGTCCTTAGGACATGTGTGTGTGCAACATGATGCGAAAAATACATTTCAGGGGTGCATGGGGGGGTCCTTTGGACCCCCCCCCCTGCACCCATGAAATTTTCTAAGTGCCACTCGCAATTTGCATTGACTCCTATGGGCCTTTTGGCCCATAGGAATCAATGGAAATTGCGAAAATTAACTTAAGAATTCGGTATTTCTTTGGGATTCGGTAAAAAATGCGATTTTTACCGAATCACAAAGAAATACCGAAAAAAATGATGCATAGCATTTTGCATTTCCTAAATAGCGATTCCTTAATTTTCGCTATTTAAGAAATGCAAAATCCTACATTGATGCATGTGGGCCTGGGTTCCTATACTTATACTAAGTTTATGGGTGGGACTAGGGTCCCATCTATGGGAAGACCCAGGGTGGGGGTGGTTGCACCCCTTTCCCTTTGTCCAGTTTCATGCCAGAGCAGGGGCTGAGTGCCCCTGTAACCAGTTTGAACTGGGGTATGCACAGGGACACCAAGTGTGCCCCCATCACTGTCTGAAAAAACATTCTATGAATGCACCCACCCAACCCCAATACACTAAAGCCTGTCTTTGAGGTGGTTACACCTCTATGTGACAGGAAACCTATTTTCCAGACCTCCCATGCCAGAGTTTCGTCCAGCAGCAGGAGGTCAGACCCGTGTCTGTAGCATCCATTTTGTGATGCCAGGGCTCTTTAAAACTATTACCGTTTGGGTAAGTGTGTACATGTCTTCTCCCTCTAGAAGGGTGGAATTCTACCCACGCTGCCAGGACTGGCCGGGGGGTAGGATTCCAAAGTGTTTGACAACAAACACAACATGTTTTGATGCAGCCAGTTAGCATTTACAGCGAGGTTATAATACACTTAAGAGTATATATCATGGCTGTATCACAGAACAGTTACAGGGAAATGATTCCGAAAGCTGCAGATGGGCTCAGCTCATGCTTGGGTACCCTCTCACACAAAACCAAGCACTCTGCCTTAAGGATTGTTAAGGCCTGCCATAGGAGTGACTTATAGGTTTATATGTGTCAGTCATTTAAGGTAGATATAGGTAGCCTATATCTTAGTAAGGGGTGCATGCACCACCTTGCCCATGCTGTACTAGCAGACCTGTGGTACCATTTTGGACGGTTTCCCAGGGGTGGCATAATACATGCTTCAGCCCCTGGTAGGCTTCTGGGATACCTATGCCCTTAGTACCTAAGGTACCATATACTAGGGACTCACAAGGGTAACCCAGTAACCAATCTGGAGTGTACCTAATGCACATGCAATCAATTTAGAGAGGAAGCAGCTAGGCTGGGGTCCTGGTTAGCAGGATCCCAGCCAAACTAAGTCAAAAACCATCAAAACACCAGGAAAAAAGTGGAGGCAACCTTGTAGTGAGATTCCACCTTCCTACATGGTTTACGTCAGAAGGAGAGATACTTTTGAAAGGAGAAGGGAAATAAAAAATTGACATTCAATTGAGGTCCATAGAGGGCAGTCTTCTGTGGAGTCAAGCAGCCAAAAAGAAGCTTGACGTAAAAGGAATGCTTTTTGATGTGCTTGAAAAATGGGGAAAGTTAACTCCTGCTTCTGTCTTAGGACGGGATAATTTTGATAAATAAATTCGGGATTCTTGTTACTCCACAGGAAGGAAGAAAGGATGGAATTAACTTTTTTGAATAATTTAGCAGAAATAGGAACTGGGATATTGGAAAAGGTATATTGAACTATGGGGAAAAGCATCATCTTTATAGTGTCTAAACGACCCCACCAGTATAAGTAGAGAGGATACCATTTAGTGGTTAACTCTGAGATCTTTTGAATACATTTATTCATGCATAATGCTACTGTGTCCAAAATTGAAGAGGTGAAGTGGAATTCTAAATACTTAATATGATTAGGACTCTATGTGAAGTTGGAGGGAGAAAAGTCCGATTTAAAAGTGTATTTGATTAAAGGCAGAATCTCACATTTCTAATTATTTAATTTGTAGCCAGAAATAATGGAAAATGACTGTACTTCCGCTAAAAAGCAGGTATTAAGTCATTTGGCCGAGACATAAAAAACAGAATATCATCAGCATAAGCTGCAAGTTTAATATGAGAAGTCAACGTTTGGAAACCATGTATATTAGGATTTTGACTTATTTTAGAGAGAAGTGGTTCTAGAGCCAAATTGAAAAGGAAGGGAGCTAGGTGGCAACCTTGACGTACTCCTCTACCTAAATCAAAGAATGGAGAAATTAAGCCATTAGCGCAAACTGCAGCATGAGGATTGGAATAAAGGAGAGATAGTAAAAATATACATTTAGGGCCAACCGGCACCATAAACTTAATCTATGCGCTGAGCATCTCTTCTTCCTCCTTTACTTCCCCATCTCATCTTCTTCTCTGACTGCATTCCCTCACCACAGGCGCACCCTTATGCTTACATCATTCTCTCTTTTACAGGATCTCTTCTTTGTTTCTGCAACCTCACTGCACTGCGGCTTCTCCATTACTTTAGTGAGCTACTTCTTCCTCACCTAATTCCAATATCCAAACATCCTTTCCCATTGTTGTACCCACAGACTTTTTGCGTTTTGTGATTTGTCTTAGTGCCCTCCCCTTCCCTTTGTGAGGTAGTACTAACAGAGTATCCGGCCAGCCCACAGGATTATGAAAAAAAACAAAAGAAAATGTGAGAAGCAGTGCTAGTTATCCAACCAGGGAGTAATCAAACAAGCACAAGTCAAATGTGTTTGTGAATCACAAAACAAATCTATGTGACGAATTAGTAAAAATAAAATAATTACTGACAAATATATATCTTTGGGTTTAACCTTTCACTTATTTTATTTATTTTAATTCACATATGCATTCAACATTATGTATGCATAAATCACATTTAGACCCTACAACACAAGACATTTCTAATCACAAAACAAAGATAAGACATTATTAAGCTATCAAGACCACAATTTAGGATCAATGTATCAGTAGTGGTTATAACTATTAGTCAAAGGTATATAATCCACATGCAAGATAGCCTAGAGAGAAGACACCTACTTTTTTTCTCAGCATAAACAATTATAAATATTCATCTTAGGTTGACACCTTTAAATCAAAATAGAGTTGATGCGTTTCAGTCTGTATGATTTCAAAGGCCTCATCAGGACCAGCAATTGATAAGAGACCGTAATTCTAAAAGCAAAAATATTGTGTATAATCTTATATTTCGATTTTTCTTTTATTTATAACTACTTCAGGCTAGCCTAAGTAAGCCCATATTATCAGTAAAACCTAGGAAGAATCAGCGTGCTGGTATACGTGCACATTGCTAGATGCCTAAAACAAAAACATGACTAAATGAAGTACCATGAGCTGCTTATCGTGAATAACTAGCCAACAAGGTGAGCCATCTGGGAGCCTGCATGCCCAAACCTAAGTACCAGGCTGGAGACCGCTTAGAAAATCTCAGAAGGCGTTTATATACAGTCTGCAGAGCAAATATGCAAGTGACACACCATGCATAAGAAACAAGTATTGGCATAGCCAATAGGTCTCGCTTTTGGGACCTTATAAGTATTTCGTTTAGCAGCACAATATCCTTTCTGCAACAACATCAGCTGTTGCATGGCTAAACCTTGTACCTTATAAGTATTTAGCCATGCAACAGTTGATGTTGTTGCACCAACGATATTGTGCTGTATAACTAAATACTTATAAGGTCCAAAAAGCGAGACCTATTGGCAATGCCAATGCTTGTTAAAGTATGTTGATAGATACCCTCAGGACGATTTTCAGCATTGATGTTGTAGTCTTGGATGTAAAGTCTTTCTCAGACATCTAGAATGTATTAGTGGTTTAATGATGCAGGTTAGAAGACTGCCCTTCAGGGGAGGCTTTGGACCTCGTGGTTAAATGGCATGATGATCCACCTCAAATGGGGTAGGGAGGGAGGCACCACACTTAAGTGGTTTACTTGGGACGATAATAGAATCTCTCCACGCCTATATCAGTCAGAGCCAAGGGGTTTTGTCTGTGGCTTGCCCTTGGTTGTTGAAGCTTTAAAATATAGGGGTTTCTCATAATTTCTTTAAGGTAGACCCATTGCGTAACTCCCTATTGCATTGTTCCCATGTAGGAGGATCAACGGCCTTCCATTTCTGTGCCAGGAGTCCTTTGCTCTGTATACAATGCAAATATCAGGGACCCCCTGCGATGGCTCCAGTCCTATAACTTGTATAACAGCAGGTCAATGAGCCTGGTTTCTTACTTGTGTTTTATGAGGCATCAAAGCTATCAGAATCATCTTTAACGATCTCTTTATGTCCATGTTTGCCAGGCTTTGTGTTGTTTGTGTATTTCACCTGCCTTGTTTGCATAACATCTTTGGCAACAGGCAGAATATTCTGTGCAGCTGCACAGTGTTGAATTAATTTAAACCTGGCATTTCGTGATACCCTTTTGGGTAAGCTAAAGCTTTAACCCATTCCTGTTCTGATATTTCAGCGTTTCAATCTAGCTCTTGTATTGATCTCAAGTCAGGAAAATGTGGCTAGGTAATTTGTGACAAAGATGTGCACAATCCTGTGATGGCCTTTTTGGCCTCCTAACGTCAAGCATGGTTTCCAGAACTGTATGGGGCGAGATCTGGGGAGGGGTTCAGTATGCTGGTGCCAGCTGTTTTTGATAATGCTAGTTATTGCATTGAACAGCAGGAATTGCACTATTGGAATAGGATAGTCCAGTTAGTGTGTTTGTAAAGAGTGGTATACCATACCTTATATGAAGTAACTAGTTTAGTGATGGTAGCATCTGCCCAAATTTACGTATCAGCAGTCATTATTACCTTTCTAAGCTCTGGATTGCACCCTAATGGTAAGTTAGACTTGTCTGCTTCTTTTGTTTCCATTTTTCTCAGTACTCCATGCCAACAGTGATTTTCCACCTCAAGGAGAATGCAGTCTACCAAATTATGATCTGGGATCGCAATCACAAAGCAGAGAAGTGATTTGACTCTGACTTGGGTAGCCTCAGCAGGCGAAGTGTCAATCATCTAGCACATCGTTCATTGGAGCTGGGCTGCAAGATAATAATTCTCATATTTTGGAAGAGCATGGCCACCATTGTTGATGGACAAGCAAGTCAGAAGGCAACCCAGGACTGATGTGAACAGATAGAGCAAACGCAGCAGTAGAACCATTTATGCTATAGCATACCTTTCCATTTGTGAGAATGTTAATTTCCTCCAAAAAGTCACGGATGATCCTTAGCTCTAAGAGACTTGGTAAAGTTGCCATCTATTTAGTCATATTTCTGACAGTACATTCTGACCCAAAGACATTAAAACATTGTGCGCTTCCATCTTAGTGACAGCTAGGGCAACTGAATTGTCCTTACATTCTTATCCTTTAATCCCATTTCCACATTATCCTCCCTGTACCCTGTAGTCCAAACTCCAGGCCATCCAGCACCAAACACGATTTCTAAAAAATCAAAAAGGAATAACAATTGTGGTGCCTGCCCTCCCTAAAACAGCAACAACTAGTAATGCACTAAACTTATTTGGTTTTCTGAAAATAAATGCAAAAATCAAAGGGTGGGTGCTTCAGCAAAGACTGAAAGGCATAAGTGAGGCGTTCCCTCTGAAAAATCAACATTCTTAAGGCCTAAACAAAGGACAGGGAGGAATTTTTAGGAAAGGAAAAGGACATTGATACTATATGTACAGTAGCCACGCTCTCTGTGGCACTTCCCATGAACAAACGTATTTTGACCTAAAAAGTTACCTGAATAGTCCGTTCAGATGAAAAAAAATCAATTAAAAATAAACATTTCAAGTTAATTTTAGCAGTGCCCGCATTAAACAACTGACACGAGAGTGCAGTTTGATCGCCTTGTTCCCATGTAGTGAGCCACCGGACAGTATGATACAGTGCATCGGCATGCATAAGAGGGGCCGGGTGCAGAGCCGAGGAGATAATGAAAGGTGCGATGGACCGCTCATGGTCTTAGCACATACTGGTACTATAGTGTGAGTGTCAGTGTGTTGTTTGCAATACCAGAGGGCCTGCATGCGAGATGTCTGGCACAAAGGCTGTGCCCTCCACACTGGTGATGCAAGCGGTCTTACCCTGTGGCCAGGGTCCTGTGAACGGTGATCAAGGCAGGGCGGAATACTAAGTAGAGAGGGGCCTGCATGTGGTGGCGTCCGGTAACGGCAGAGGCGTGCCGCAGAAGCCCTGATAAATGTCGATTGCAGAGGACAGAGAGACCCTTCACTGTAGCCTAGCGAGGTATCGGGGAGCGAGCAAGGTGGCAGTGAGAAAGGCTGCATGTAACTCGCTCGGCTGACTGACACTGCAGCAAGGCATCGGTGTGTGTTTGAGGCGAAGGCAGTGGCGAGCCGAGGGAAGCCACGTGAGGTCCACAAAGAGAGACAGGCTAAGTGAAGAAACTCTGGTCTACTGGCACCACATAGAGGTCGAAGGGCATAGCTGAGGCACTGGCAAGAGGAAAGGTGAGCCAGGAGGGTTCACATGAGGCCATCCCGAGCAAGCGAGAAGAGGGCAGCACCACATGAATGTGAAAGCAGGAGAGTGCCCACAGGGGAAGAAAAGCCCCTGAAGATCGAGTGCCGAAAAAAAACAAGCAATGGCCGCACAGCCGTGAAAGTGACACGGCCGTGCGGCGCGAAACTGAAACAAAAATGAACAGCTGACGAGGAGGGAGTGGGAGAAGGGAAGGGTAGAGGAGAGGATTCATGCGCACGCTGTAAGGCTTAATGAGCCATTACAGAGGCAGCTGTGCATGTCGTGCGAGCTTGTGCGTGTAATGGCAAGCTGGTGGCCAGGAAAAGCAGCCTTTGGTAGCTCTTCGAAAAGCCATTGATTAAATGTCTCGGCCAGTTCAGCGCATGCGCTGGATCAGGCGAGACCTAAAAAGTGAGTTCCAAGCCTACTGTGCATCCACTTATGTGTGCCTGAACGTTTGCCCGTAGTGCTTCATGCGAAGAATCCTTTTTCAAATGTGCAAGCATTACCTCAACAGCGCTTTGTTTAGCACCAACTGTGTATTTAAAGAGTATATGCGTACAGGGTGCTCAATAAAGTGTATTCCTCCAAAATCCCGTTTTTTTAGGAGTGGCTGCATCACCTGTAGCGAAAATGTTTTGTTGTATCAGTGGCAGCTGTGCATACAAATACGCCATGCCGCGAAAAGTAATAGGAAATATTTGCTGTTTGCACATGCTTTGAAGCGGACTGGAGTCGAGAAATTTCCTATTGTAGGTTATTGATAAATCTGGAACTGTCAACATGTTTCTGTTTATTTTCAATCATTTTTCCTGAATAAATTTAATAATTAAGTGGTGTGAAATTCATTATTCTAAGATGCTTAAGTTATGTATTAACCTTTACCTTTATGTTGTGTCAGTTTAATTGTATGTGTTAATACCAGCTACATTAAATTAAACTTCTAATATAATTCTGTTTATGCTATTTTACATCCTTCATGCTAAACTTATCAGCTCACTGTAATAAAACATTGTGTATACATAAAATTACAAATCACACCTTAGGAAAATACACAACATACAATACATCCTCCCATGACAGTAGAGTTTCAAAATTTACATTGCCTAAAGACACATTTTTTCTACTCAGATGTTCAGTGTGAATTAATCTGAGTTTCCACGGATGTAAATGTATTCAGTACATCTCCTTGTATATGCAGAACTTTCAATGGCAAGTATTGTCATCGTCCTCCTACAACCCAATAATATTTAATATGATATAATTTTTGTATGTTTTATGTGGTATCTGTGGGTCTCATTCATAAATGAAACTGGAAATGTAGTTCCATTGGATTAAGCTAATGTAGTGATTGCATTTTTGACTTTTTTGTAAAACTCAAAGAATTCCAAAAGTACTTCTGGTAATCTGTGATTGTGGTCGATTCACACAAGTTTTTACATGGGTAAACATTTTCACATATAGACATGTCATACTGAAAAAATACATTTTTACTAATGTATTTATGGTTTTCTACAGGAAAAGTCATTTTCCAGTGGAGATGAGATATGATTCCGTGTACTCCACCACCAATTTTGGGATGTCACTCCCTTTCCAACCAGAAAACCTATTCACTCCTGTCCTCCATGTTCAGGGAGGGAAGCTACCAGTCTAGCACCTATAAAGAGTTGTGAATAGCAGAAGCCCATACATTTGTGGATGTTCGCCATCTTATGCACGTTAGTCCTCATAGAGTAGCCCACATACGGGCCCCTCTAAGCGGATTTGCTCACACCGAAATTTCAGTGCACTGGCTTGCTGGTAGAGATTTCCGTATTCGCAAATGTATTTATTAGTGTGAACTCATATACTGTGAACCTGTAATGAGAACTTACAGCCATAAATTCACCTGTTAGCGCACCAAAGTACAATTTAGGTGCACACATATATCGTGCACTGGGTCCTCTGTTATTAGCTCACACTAGGTCACTTTCTCAGTCAGGCCTATTCTCATTGGTCTAGTATTTCAGAAAAAAAATGTTCTGCTCTATGTATCCAAGGTTTTGTTTTTCTTTTCCAATGAAAGTTCCATTTAGAATTCGATCGCATGCACTCTGATCTGCTCTGGCCATAACTATCTCTAATGGTCGCATCTTCTCGACTTTATTGTTTCTAGAAAATATCTCTTCCTGGCTAGATCCCCTGGAGACGTTGCGAGAGCTCCCTGGCCTCTTCTCTTCTGCCATCTCGCTCAAACATACGAACTATCTTTAAAAGCTCATTTTTGCATGTATTACCGTTCTTTGTTTCAGTAGAGATGTTGAAGCCCATTGCAAATACGTTGGCTGCATCATTTAGCAAATGTTTCTTATAGAGTAGAAATTTCCCGACGCTGACATAAAAAGCTTGTTGACATTTCTCACTGGCATTAGGGAGCTCCCTCTCTAGATTATCATATATCTCTTGCTGGTAGGCCTCTTGGTTATTCAACCCATATGCTTCTGCTAAGGCAATTTTTGCAAAGATGCAAAGTGGATCCAATTGAATGGCACGTTTGTAAGCCTGGATAATTGCTGCTCTAGTGTCTTCTGATGGCAACATGTTTACATTCTTTATGAGTTGCCTTTGGTAGATAAAACCCAGGTCTCTATGAAGAAGAGAATAATCTCCAACTTCGGAAATGGCTTGCTTTAGGATGTCACAGCATCTGTTATTATGTTGTTGCTGAAAGACGTGTGCCACGTTCCTCAGGACCTCAGGATCGCGACTGTTCTTCACCACATCTTCTGCTAGTTCTTGTGCTTGACCGAAGTCTGAATCCTCAAGCAGCAGAGCCAGGTAGGCCCTACACTCATAATTGATTGGCTCTTGATGGATGATATCTCTAAGTTTGGAAATAGCTTCTTCTTTCAGTTCTCTGCCTGCACCGTTGCGTTGGGCCACTGCATAAAGTGCAATAGCTAGCCCAGCACTGAATTCCACATTTCTAGGGTTTCCTGACAATGCTGCCTGGAAACAGCTTGCTGCCCGCTCTCCGTATCGAAACCCAATCGCCATTAGGGACCAACCAATCATTCCACTAATCTCAGGAATAGTTGGTGTAGATTGAGAGGGATGAGAAAGGAACTGACTTATTGTGACAGATTTGTCAAGGTATTGCTCTACCATTTCATAGTTGCACAAATGATAGTAGATCCAGGCGTAGTTACCAGAGATGACCAACTTAGGCCCTATCAAGCTGGCTTGTTGACCTTCTCCCAAACACTCTTCAGCTGTCCTAAGACTTTCAAGGGCCTCCTGGTATTTTCCTTCCCGCTGGTGTATATAGGCCTGGAGTGCATAAAAGGTGGAACGGTTGTTGTAAGGCGTGTGTTGAATTCTGACGTTGAGACCTTGCTTCACGTGTCCTATATCAGTTTTGTCTTGCTCCTCAAGACTCCAGGTGAAGTGACACTGAAGCGTCTCCAGTCTCTCCTTCAAAGGCATGGTACTGCAATGAAAAGAGAGTCAGGGAGAACATGTTATACATTTATCACTTCCTGGGATCAGTCCGCTGGACCTGTCAGCTTTGCAGTGCTTCATTTATTTTCCAGAATCTCTGCGCGGCATTCTTTTTGCCTTCACGTACGTGTATGTGACTGTGAGTAGGAGAATGGGTGTTAAGAAGGCTGGTTTCATTTGCTCAGGGCAGTGGCAGGTGGGGAAGTTTAAAATAGATGGTGGGGTGGTGGAGGGGTGGTTGCAAATACCTGACACAATTGTATGGAGCCAGTGAGGAATATGAAATGTAAAAAGAAAAATATGAGCCAAATTGTGCATTTTACTTCACAAATACACAAATAATTTGGTTAACAATCAATGCAATTTCCAGGCAGTAATAACAGGACCTTAATGGAAAACTGCTACTTCTTGAACAAAGTGTCTTCGTGCATAGCATCTTGAAGGATCCTGATACCTCATAGGTGCCAAGGTTTCAGATTGCTATATGTAACATTTTCATAATGGCAGTGTAATTATAAGTGAAAGACACACAGATGAAGGGTAGAATGCAGAGCAAATCAAACATTCACCCCAGTCAAGGGATCTGGGTTAAATCCATTGTTCTCTTGCTCACCAAGCCACCCTAGTTTAGACCCAGTCATATGCAATTCAGTCTTTACTCTTTGCCTCTTGGGCACAGTCTAGTCCGAACTACCAAACCAGGTCCTCCATGGACCGGATACAAGCATACTGGGATCGGTTTCGGGCCATCACCTCTCATCAGACAGGCTAGCTTGAATCCAGTGACACAGTGAGCCGGGGCCCACGTCGAGGCATACCCGGCGCTCTTAGGGCGACAATGCAAAAGACACGCAGATAATGGACGGAATGCAGAGCAAATCAAACATTCCCCCCTAGTCAATAGATCTGGGTTCAATCCATTGTTCTTTACTCACCATGCCACCCCAGTTTAGACCCAGCCATATGCAAATCAGTCTTGACCCTGTGCCTCGTGGGAACAGTCCAGCCGAAACTGCCAAGCAGGTCCTCCCTGGACCCAGCCATATGCAATTCAGTCTTTACTCTTTGCCTCATGGGGACAGTCTAGTCCGAACTACCAAGCTAGGTCCTCCTTGGACCGGAAACAGCATCCTGGGAATGGTTTCGGGCCATCACCTCTCATCAACCAGGCTAGCTTGAATCCAGTAACACAGTGAGCCTGGGACCTACGTCTGTGCATACCTGGCACACTTAGGGTGAGAAAGCAAAAGACACACAGATGATGGACCAACTGCAGAACAAATCAAACATTTACCCTCAGTCAATAGATCTGGGTTAAATCCATTATTCTTTTGCTCACCATGCCACCACAATTTAGATCCAGCCATATGCCAATCAGTCTTGACCATGTGCGCCATGCGTGCAATCCACTGCTTGTGGCCTAGGTAAGCCACTCCTGTAACAGGATGCACTATACCACAGGTGAGGGTACAGTTGCATGAGCACTGTACCTCTCAGTGTCTAAGTCCATTCTTAGACATTGTAAGTGCAGTAAACCCATAGGGCCCGATTCCCAGAACTAACTTAAGTAAAAATCCTAAACGTACTACTTTTGGTATTTACAGAAGGCATTTAGTAGTAGTAAAGTTAGGATTTTGTCTTAAGTCTGTCTTAAGTCTGTCTTAAGTCTGTCCTAAGTTTGTCTTAATTCTGACCTAAGTTTGTCTTAAGTCTGTCTTAAGGCTGTCCTAAGTTTGTCTTAAGACAGTCTTAAGTCTGTCTTAAGTCAAACTTAAGTCAAACTAAAGTCAAACTTAAGACAAAATCCTAACTTTACTAAAACTAAATGCCTTCTGTGAATACCAAAAGTAGTAGGACAGACTTAAGACAGACTTAAGACTAACGTAGGACAGACTTAAGACAGACTTAAGACAGACTTAAGACAAACTTAAGACAAACTTAGGACAGACTTAAGACAGACTTAAGAATGACGTAAGACAAAATCCTAACTTTACTACTACTATATGCCTTTTGTGAATACCAAAAGTAGTACGTTTAGGATTTTGTCTTAAGTTAGTTCTGGGAATCGGGCCCATAAAGGTCTGGAAGTTGGTCATTACGAATTCCACAGCTCCATAATGGGTTTACTGAACACAGGGAAGTTTAATAGCAATCGTCTCAGCACCTTCAACACACACTGATGCCCGTGCGGGATTTAATGTAAAATGCACACAGAGAGCATTTTAGAGATGCCCCCTGAAAAACGACCAGCCCAGGTGTGCTTCCTGAATGGCTTCTCGCCATACACCACCACCAGACAGGTTTATGGACCCCTGGGTAGAGAGCCTCAACTCTCTGGGTCCATAACAAAGCTCATCCTGGGCAGAGATGTTATGCCTTCTCCCCCAGGATGGGCTGGATCCATAAAGAGGAAGCTTCAAAGGCCTGCCACCTTTGTAAGTTGTCCCCTTCTTTTACTGCCTTCTACTGCCCCCAGCAACTGGCTCCCACCGGATCTGACACCCACTTTCGGCAGGAGAATCTGCAGGAAAACTAAGTTTGGAGGAGAAGGGTGCACACCTTTGCCCAACCCCGCCCATCAAGTGGGGAGGCGAGGTTAAGCAGACATCTCAGTCCCCACCATCTTGAAGATGAGGTGACCAACCAATTAGGAAAAGGCCCATGTCCCCCTCCCACTTGAGGGTGGCATAATAGGTGGTGCACTCACCCCAGGGAAGGCCCAATTGGTGCCAACCTGCACACCCCTTTGAACACCCCCAAATTGAGTATTTAGAGGTGACCCTGAAAATTACCTACTCAGATTTGAGGAAGAAAGAAGAAGGACCGAAGAAGAGGACACCAACTGCTTTGGCCCCAGCCCTATCGTCCGGTCCCAACTCAGACCTGCCAACAACGGAACCCTGGTGTGTCCAGCAGCCAGCAATCCCCAGAGCCCAGAGGACCATCTATACACCCATCTTAAATACTCTGTCTCCTGTGAGCACAGGATTTGCTCAACAAAGACTCAGACCCAGAATACAGATCCAGGCGCCCCTGCGATTTTGCACCACTCTGCACCCGATGCCCACAGCCCGAGTTCATGTGGCCCAACACCACAAGATGTTTACCCAGCGATCCTGACCTCGGATCTGGTGATTCCCGACCTCCCCCAAGCGTCAAGCCAATGCCTGCAGTCTCAACCTGTAGGGTCCCCCCAACAGCGACCGGAGCTGGTAAGATGACCCAACGCCAAAAGAAAACCCATGCACCCGATGCCCTACATCCTTGGGTGGTCCAACGGACAGTGTCCAACATCCCACAAGAACCCAACTTATCTCTCCAGCCAGTAGTCACCTTCAGGAAGTCTTCCTGACCGAGCTTGCAGCATCTTTTCCGAACTGGAGATCTCCATTGGAATTTACAGAGTACACAACATCTCATTGGCACTCTGCATCTGGCTGCCCCTGTGCCACTGGTAGTGCAGCACCTGTGATGATTGTTGGCCCTGCAGTGCTGATCCCTACCTCAGGAGCAGAGCTCCCACACCCACATGGTCTGCTCACTGGCAGTCCCAACCAAAGACCCCTTTTGCCTTGTTGGACAACATTGGGCCCCTGCACTCTGCACCCGGCCGCCATATTGCCTGCCGCTGGTGGTGCCAACTGAGTGCCCAACTGGACCTTGGGTAACCTTGGTCCTAATCCCCAAAACTCCTACTCGTAAGTTGTTTGCTTGCATGAGAACCGCTAACACTCTTTTTCCCATAGGAACCAATGTTACAAGTTTAGTTTCTAACAACATTCTGTTGACCTACTGTTTTGCATGAAAAGAAAGTAACTGTGTCTTAACTTAAGAATTGTCGTACTTACTTGTGAGTGACATCATCCAGTGTGTGATATCCTGGCATATCACCTCAAGTCCTGAAAGTAACTGAAAAGTAGTCCAAGAGTAATCAAAAGTAATGTGACTGTATTTTACACTGTTTTAAAAGTAATACAAACCTGTATACGATTCCAATACACTCCACAGATGTATTTCTGTGTACAGCTTTGCATTTGAAAGTATTTCTCACTTGCCTGTGCCAAGTCCTGCTTGGTTCTACAAAAAAATAAAATATGAGTATACCTTTTTATACTAACCTAATTAGTTCTGCATTCAGTCTCTGAGTGTGTACCATCAGCCTTGATGGAGTGAATACAATACCTGCTTAATACACCCTCTGGATAAGACTAACTGCCTGTCCACACTACCACAAGGAGAGCTGTTAGTACTGGTCTAATTTAGCCTCTGCTATATCTCTGGGGAGTGGAGAAGTGTGGCTCACTGGTTAGAGGAGGCAGACCTGGAAGCAGAGGTCAGCCTGGGACCAGGGTTCAATTCCCGCCTCGGCGGGGTCTTGAGTCCTAAAATGTCCATGGACTCAACAATTCTCGCTCCAGTGCCTACTTGATTCACGGGTTCACACTCTGCGACTCTGGGCAATAGCTTGCTTAATCTCCACAATGGCCCCTAGTGGTGGGATGCCTGGCTTTCACCTTGCGGATACCCTGCCGGGATTATCTCACAGGGGAATACCAGGATGGGTTCCCTAACCAAGTGCTTAGAAACTGCTTGGTGATTTGCGCTATATAAATTCCTGTACATTTACATTCCCTGGACTCTGTGCAAACTATACCTTACTTTGGTATAGTATATGCAGAGCCAGCTTCCTACCCACAGCACGCTGCTACTCCAGACCACACTGGCTTTTGTTTAAATCAGGCAGTATTGGAGTATGATTACTTAGCCCTGAGTAGGCACTGTTTCAGTGTGGTGATGCAGACAGCCACACTGAAATGCATCTAACGCCTTATGCTTGGTACTTGTTAGGTCTGTATATCCTCTACCCTGCCTACCCCTTTAACACCACCCATCACAATGGTAACCACAATTGCTCTCTATTCAGGGTGTAGGGTTGTACGGTGGTAATTGCTTGCGACACAATTAAGGGATGGAGTCAAAGATGTGATCATGAGGGGCTATGACATTTGTGAGGTGGTGAGATCTGGCAAAAGGGGACTACTAGACCTACTGAGCCCCAGTTTCTTACATTGCTGGCATACATGTTTCATTTCTTTGCTCAAGGTTTTATCTTAATGCAGATTGTAGGCAAAGAACAGGAGTTAATGTCAGCATTCCAAGACAGCTAATCTACTTGGAAGGGGAAAGATGAAAAAATGAAGCTACACAAATTGTTCAAGGACAGGTTAGACAGTTCTTACAGGTTCAGACACTTACTATTCAAGAAGCAAATAAACACAATGTGTAAAGAGCTTTTATTTGTATACATGCTGTAAAAGCAATTGTATTCACTAATTTCCCATTTTGTAATAAGTTTGATTCCTGACAAGCTACATATATACCAACTAGCTCATTATTTGATGAAGATGGTTCCTGCTCTGTGAGAAATGTGGCTACACCGATGCCTTTGCTACATTCTAGCCCCTCTCTCTAAATACCTATTTGTATTGTGGTCCCTAATTTTGTTCCTTACAGGGACACTGATTAGCTTTTTGGAAAATGTACCAAGAAAGACGTCTGGGGAAATATTCAACAGAAAATAAATGCAGTTGAGGTGACATAGATATGTTGCTGTAATAATAGTGTGTCCAAAGATATTGCTAGTGCGCCACAAATCACACATCACATAAAGGTGAGTACAGATATGAGACCCCCCTCATGAGCATGAGCAGACATGGCCATCTTCCTACAGTCTGCTGTGGGATAGTGGGTGAAAAATGATGGACTGGAATTCGACCTGAGTAACTGAAAATGATTGAGATATTTGCAAGAATTCCACCATCAGCTTTGTGTTTTCTTAAGTGTGGTATACTGAGTGCTACAGCTATGCCGTGTCATGGGTCCTGTGCTCCTCTGTGCCACTGGAGTCAAACTATACCCCACCAACGAGGTGCAGCTTGGTCAAAACTGGGACATGGTTGCTTGTGCTGTTGCTAAGATGGGACATGAGCTGGCATTTTGGAATGGACTGTTCCTATTGGAGCATGATCAATGCAAATTTGCATACATCTGGTTTCCAGCTAAATTGGAATTACCTCAAACTTTGAATAATGGAATTAGAAGTGACCATTTAGAATCCTAGTAAGTTTCCTCTTTTGGAAATACTATTTATACAGGCTCCCTTGAGCCGGTGGAGGTGACGACCTCGAGACAACGCACCTGCGCACCATAAGAGGTATCTGGACCTATGAATATTTTCGGCAGCCCACGCAGCAACCCCGTGCACACGCCTAATCCCTACTGATGAGAGGTAATGACCTCGAAACACGTGTCCAGGGATGGCAAGCACATCAGTGAACACCCTCAAGACTCAAGACTCGGGTAGAAGCGCACCCGTTGATACCTACTACATCGACCATCATGCTCCGGGGTCACACGCTGATGGGACGAGCAGTGTGCGACCTCTTTTGGAAATACTATTTATACAGGCTCCCTTGAGCCGGTGGAGGTGACGACCTCGAGACAACGCACCTGCGCGCCATAAGAGGTATCTGGACCTATAAATATTTTCGGCACCCCACGCAGCCACCCCGTGCACATGCCTAATCCCTGCTGATGAGAGGTAATGACCTCGAAACACGTGTCCAGGGATGGCAAGCACATCAGTGAACACCCTCAAGACTCAAGACTCGGGTAGATGCGCACCCGCTGATTCGTACTACATCGACCATCATGCTCCGGGGTCACACGCTGATGGGACGAGCAGTGTGCGGCCTCTTTTGGAAATACTTTTTATACAGGCTCCCTTTAGCCGGTGGAGGTGACAACCTCGAGACAACGCACCTGCGCGCCATAAAAGGGATCTGGACCTATGAATATATTCGGAAGCCCACGCAGCAACCCCGTGCACACGCCTAATCCCTGCTGATGAGAGGTAATGACCTCGAAACACGTGTCCAGGGATGGCAAGCACATCAGTGAACACCCTCAAGACTCAAGACTCGGGTAGAAGCGCACCCGCTGATACATACTACATCAACCATCATGCTCCGGGGTCACGTGCTGATGGGACGAGCAGTGTGCGACCTCTTTAGGAAATAAGTTCACAATGGGTGTCTGCTTTAGAACCCAGGCAAGCCATTCAAATGCCCTGAAATTGGAATTAGAGTTTAGAGTCAAAAACAATTGCAACTTTCTGTCTCCTGACAATTCAGACAGCCTCCATGGAACTAAAACTGGACCAATAATGAGCGGAAATGGAGCAGAGATCATTAGCCTGCCATAAAGGTAAGTGAAGGGCCATAGTAAATAGATAGAAGAATGTGTTTTCATTGGGTCACTATGTAGTGTATCAAGGACCCCCTGGTTAGGAAATGGCTCCTGGGTCAGGGAAAACAATTTTAATGCGAAGGTATATGCCCAGGCAGACTTACACAACAAGAACTCGCTATTCAAAGACACATGATGCAAAAACAAACAAGAAAATAGCGCAATGAACTGTATACACATAGTTTTTTATTCAATTTACTGAATTTTATCGCTCAAGTAAGTAACTGAATTTTATCGCTCAAGTAAGTTACTTGAGCGATAAAATTCAGTATATTGAATAAAAAACTATGCGTATACAGATAGATAGCTCACTAATGAATGTGTAATATAACCAATGAATAGATAAATAGGGAAATTAATTTAGAAAACGAAAATAAAATAATAAAATGAAGTTACTTTAAAGGTAACTTAAAATGTTACGCCTGTATCTAGATGAAAGCATATCTATATGTGTTTTATCTTTTATTCGCTCTCCTATGCTTTAGAATTATCATGAATTATCTAAATATCCATTTTTAAGAAACTGTTTAACGAAATAGAAAACTGAATATATCACAATAAACACATTGGTTGATGATATTCTATACGTAATCTTGTACTATAGGCAAGATGAAAAGAAAATGTTTCCAGCTCTATACCTTTAGCAGTCCTCTCAAAAAATGTACAAGTCTGGCTATAATGCTTTTTATTAGAAAAAATGTATCTAACCAGAACTGCTGATGTATGAATTCAACAAAACGCAATGCACTGTATGCTGTATGTAAACTAAAACAATGTTTTATTCTGTTTAGAAAAGTGGCTGAATATTCATTGTCCTGATGAAGACAAAAAATATTGTCGAAACGCGTTGACAGAAACAGTCCAGTCCACCAGAATCAAGAATAACCATATTGCTGATTTTTGACCAAATTTCCCTTTTTTTAAAGAAATATATCAGGAACTAACAGATTTTATTGTGTAAACATATCATGTTTACAGGATTATATGTATTTATTCATTTTTATCAATATAATTAACATTTATTTTATATATCATTACAGTTCATTGCGCTATTTTCTTGTTTGTTTTTGCATCATGTGTCTTTGAATAGCCAGTTCTTGTTGTGTAAGTCTGCCTGGGCATATACCTTCGCATTAAAATTTTCATTGGGTCACAACACTGTAAAATGTTTTTCATCCATGTGCAGAATGCAGTAGAGGGCTTTTAACTCTGGTACAGAGCACAGCAAAAGATGATTGGCTTATTCATAGTAAATGTAGCCACAGCAGCCCTGCATCCTCCACCGCCACTGATACATATAGAACCTCCATCTTTCACTGTCCGAGAGCCCGGCATGAGTCTCCTCCTCCACTGTTGCACATTCTTGACAGTTTTCCTTTAAGTTCTGTCAGAATTGGAGTGTGGAGGATGCTTGGTGCTACGACAGGTCAATCATCAAAACGATGCACTAGCTAAGCAGGCTAGAAGATGCTAGGGATAGGAGTAAGGTGAGTCATAAATGCTGTGACGGGTAATCTGTGAGATGAAGGGTGAGGTAGGGTACAGATGATCTAACAGGTTTGATATAGAAGGAATGAGACATGGATTGGGTAATGAAAGAGGGGTTATTCTGATGTTTGGTCAAGAAGAATAGTGAGAAGAAGTCTGGGAGGAGATGTCTGAGACATGATAGAGAAAAAAAAGGGGGCGGGTTTCTCACAGATCTTGCTGGCACTCTGAGTCACTCAGTGTATGAAGATGATGTCTTAACCTTGTCCTTCATCAAAGTCCTTTCTGGAGACGCTCTTTCAACTCTACTCATAATGCCTCCCTCACACAAGGCATCTTTCCAGCTCTCAAGACATACCAGACTCTCCATTTTTTTAAGAAATCCACACTATACCCTGAAGACCTGGCCAGCGTATGGCCTATTACTAACCTACCCTTCATCATCATATTCATTGCAAAGGCAGTCTGTGTTCAACTCCATGTTCATATCAACACCAACCAACCCGCTGCACAGCTACCAACCCTGCTCCAGATAACGCTGCAGCACAGAGACAGTTACGTTCCATATCAGAAATGCTCCGTAGATGTCAGAGAATGATAAACCCTACCACTAAAACTGCTCAATGTCTGAGCCACCTTTCACACCATATTCCATCCTACCCTCTTCCTCACACTGCATTCTCAACTGGGATTCACTAGCAGCGTATTTCAGTGGTTCTCCTCCAACTATCAAACCAACTTCAACTTACTCACATGTACACCTCTAGGTCAAAGAACCTACCTGTCACCTGCTTAGTATCTCCAGAATTCATCTTACCCCTCATCGTCTTCATCCTCAACATGGAGCCCCGTGAACTCTATTCACTGATAAAAGGACTAGAATTTACAAACATGCCAATGCGGCAAAACTCCACTGAAAAGTCTCCTCTCTCCAAACATTCAGCTTCTCAGACACTGCTTGTATGTCATCCATAGCTTAATGTCCAGAATCCACTTGAAGTGTATCATCACCAAAATAGAATTTCTATTATTTGTCAAGAACAAAAAGCAGCAACTAGTCCAAACCTCGCTCAAAAATATGGACGAGTTCACTTCCATGGCATCATCAGGAAGAAAAGATAGAAAGCCAGGTACCACCAATCTAAACTAAAAAAAAGAAAGTGGTTTAATAACTGCCATTCAAGTCCTCCTTCTGTTGCATCCTGATGGGGTAAACATCATACTCCTCTGTATCCCAGAATCCTCATTGGCCCATTGTGGGGCATCCTGCACTCTGCAGCATGTCTCATCAAGTGTATTCCACTCCAATGCACTTCTCCAGGCTAACCTTGCAAGCCTGCACCATCATCATCTACAAAACCACCTTGACCAGCACCCCTGCTTACCCTGAAGACAAGCTCACCATCTCTGATGGTTCACTGCATGCATGCTTTCTGCCAGGACACCATCAGACTGGAGACAGAAAAGTGTGCACAAGAAAATCAGGGCTTCTCCATTTATGCACCCAGAATCTGCAAATACATTGCTCTATACATCAAGACTGTTCCCAAGCCTTCTCCAACTTCATAAAGAGCTAAAGACACAACTTTTAAAGACCACCACATCACATTGCAGTAACAATACTTCTGCTCTCTGCACCAGCCCTTCCAATAACTTGTGGGCTGTGTCATTGCGTTCAACCCAGTAAAGCCCCACTCAGGTAAGTATGCCCTTACCACTAGCAACAGGGCCACTAGCACGGTATTGGGCCCAGTAAAGTTCTCTGTAAATTAGCCCCTTGCTAATCCCTTGGTAGGTGACAACGAGCAGTCAGGCCTAGAATAGGAGAGAGGAGTGTAAATTTATTTAAAAAATCAATTAATCACATAAGTAAGACACAACACACAATAAAAATCCCACACCAATTAACAGAAAAAGGAAATATTTTATGAACAAATATACACCAAAACAATACAAATCCAATGTAGGGAACCGGAGATATGAATTCTTAAATATTAACCACTATATAGTGCTTAAAAATATATAGCACCACTCTGGGACATCTGTTTGTGCTTAAACGGGACCTCAAATGTTGTAAAGTAGGTTATTGGTAGTGGTACGTATGCACCTACCAACGAACAGTCAGGCCTAACGTAGGAGACATAAGTGTAAATTTATTTTTAAAAATCAGTTATTCACATAAGTAAGACACAACACACAATAAAAATCCCACACCAAATTATACAAATATTTTTATGAACTAATAGACAGCTAAACAACCAAAATCCAATGGATGGAACCGGAGATATGAATTAAAAAAAATTAACTACTTTATAGTGCTTAAAAATATATAGTGCACTCTGGTTCATTTAGTCATGCTTGACAGGGACAAAGTCAAAGTTTGTGGCTGACCGCGATGGAGTCCTGGTCGGATACACAAAGCGGGAGGCCCGTCAAAATTTTACCTTCACACTTAGAAACTTTTCTGGAGCTTTTTCTTCCAACGTTGCTCAACCCTCCACAGCAGGCTGGATTTGGTGAGGGTTCGACAGCTTGACTTTTGGCAAGGTCCTAGTCAAATCCTGGAAGTCTGGAAGCTCGGGAGTTTTCAGCGAACAAACCTGAAATCCGGTTCTGGCCGCGGTTGAAGGTAGTCAGCTTGAATCTCGAGGTCAGGCCTGTCACCTCATTGAGCTTTTTCACAAAAGTCCTAAGAAGTTCTCCAGACTTGAGGAGGTGCTTCTGAAGGTCTCCTTGCAGGCTCAAAGTGTCCAAAACATCAATACAATGGTCTGGAATCTCCTAGATGGTCCTTGGGATGTCTCAACTACAATCTCCAAAATGCGCGTGGCCAAATACTTAATAGTCCAGCGGACACACTCGAGGATGGGGATTTTTAGTGGAGATGATGTAGGTGTGGTTCTGATAACCTATAGCTTGCAGGAAGTCCACTACTTAATCCCTCTTGAAGCAAGGCACAGTCCCCAGGGCCGTAGTACCAAATTGTGCAGCTGGCACAGTCATTCAGGGTGAAGGCCTTGGGGTGCAAATCCAGATTCCAGCATGGCAGTCGTGCTTTTCCTTGTAGTTTCAGGCAGTAGATCTGAGAGATTATGCAGCTCTAACATATTTATTCAGTGTTCTGGGTTGACAAGCAGGGGGGCACCTCTATCTAATGCGGTGCTGGGTTCCACCCAAAAGCATGACAACCTCCTCCGAAGTGTGGCCTCTTGTTGTCCCACAAAGCATTGAAGTTCCAAAATCCAACCTGGATAAATTCTCTCCAGAGAAGTAAGAGCTAGCTAAACCAACCCACAGGGGGGCTCATTTCCATTAGTTCGCCTCCCTTGACCTCTGCAAATTTCTGTTGTAAACCTGCCATCTGGTTGGAACACAGGATGTGGAGGTAGGTACGCCTGTCATTCCTTACTGATCTGCTCTCTCTTTGAGCTCAGTTTGATTTACCCAGTCCCCTCTGCAGGATCCATCCTCTTCAGCTTCAGTGCTTTCTCCATCAGATAACCTCTTCTCTAGCCAGGCCACTTATCACCTAATCAAAGAAACCTGGCAAAGCCTGTCAAGGCTGACCAATCAGCAGAGACCGTTAGAAGGCTGGACTTTGGCTTACAGAAGAGAAATTTCCATAACTTCCCTTCTGTATTAGTTTTGACAAATTCAACAGTGGAAAGTTTTTGCATTTATCAACACCAATCTTTTAAGTTCTTGAATAATATTTAACTTATTTCTTAGCAATGTTTATAACTAAGTAATATATTGCAATTTTATATATTAGCCTATGTAGCTACGCTTCTACAATTGGGAAAAATGAAACAGGCAGTTATATGCGGATGACGCGGTCCTCCTTTCTAGGACCCATAATGGACTGCAACATCTAATTAATCAATTCCACTTATTTATTGAAAGTAGGAAGTTGAAAATCAATAAAGGGAAGACGGTTACAATGATATGTGGTAAGAAACCGAGAAAATGTAAGCCCTTCTTTTTAGATGGGGAGAGACTAGAATCTGTCAGTAGCTTCTGTTATTTAGGTATTACTTTTTCAGGAGACGGGAGATGGGTTAATGAACAAAAAAGTGTCCTTTTTAAAATGGCTAGGAATACAAGTTGTATTTTTAGATTCGCAGCCAAACTAGGGGGTCGCAGAATTTATGAAATGTTATCTATATTTAATGCAAGATGTATATCGTCAGCCATATATGGGGCCGGGGTTTGGGGACACAATGTCCAGAGTGCCAAACTGATCCAGCGCGAGGAGAATGTGTTTTTAAAAAGATTAATCAGTGCCCCGGCTACGGCTTCAACTGAGATAATACATAGGGAACTTGATATGAATTACGTTAATGATTTAATTGTTCTACGTCCCCTGTCCCTATGGCGCTCAATCTGGGCAAAGAAGGAGACAAAGTTTACCCAGGATGTAATTACTGATTGTATTAAACTTGACCGCCGATCAAATATCACCTGGCTGAGCCATATACAACATTGGTATAAGACACTGTTTGGTCTCAACATTTTTAAAGATCTAGCAATAGGGTCTACACTATCGAAGCAGGAGCTTAAAGTTTCACTCCTTAAATATACAGTTGGGATTAGAAAGGAAAAATATGTAAAACAAAGTACGTTCAATCTCTACCTGGAATATAACATTAATGAAGGCTTCCAAACTTATCTTACTGTTGTTAGTATCAATTCCCACCGTTTTGTATTGACCCGTCTCCGCTTGGGAATTGTGCATCACTTAGTGGCCTTTCCCGCGGTTAAGAAACCCGCTACCTGGGGGGGAGGAGCCAAGATGGCGACTGGTGAAGACGTGTAGGCTCCCGGCTCTGGCAGCTACCTTTCCTCCGCACCGTTATCCTGACTCCTATCCTGTTTTTTTTCGACGGCGGAAGGTGCGCTACGCTGTGCTGACTTCCTTCATCTTTCCCGGGCCTCTCAGCTCACCCGGCAGCCGGAGGTGCGCGGTAGCCGGATTTGAGCCCTGGCCCCAGAACCACGCCACTGGCCGTCCCCGAGCCTGGGAGGCTGTGGGGCGGCCGTTGTGCCCGCGACCCGCCGACTCTGAGAGGGTGGCCATCTCCCCCCGAGTCGAGCTCCTGGCTGGGCTGCCTGCTGTGGAACGCCGCGATCGGAGCCCTGTGGTCTAATTGCCCCTCAAGATGCCTCGCAAGCAACGCGTCTTTGTCTGTGGCGGGTGGCGAGAGATAAGGAGTGCACGGCCATGTTGGTGAAGCGTTGGATGCTTGCTGCCCTGTCCCGGTGTGACGACTTGTAGCGCTGCAGTCCCCAGTCTCGACAGCCCAACCTTCATCGACTCTACGGGCTTGGAGCCCTGTGCTGTGGACTGTTCGCGCTACACTCGACTTGTAGCTTGCTCTGTGTCTCGCACATCGGGATGGGGTCTATCGCCTCAGAGACTGGGGGGGTGCGCACATCCCTGTCTGCGGGTTGCGTCGCCCGACGAGCACTGGGGGCCGGTTTGCTCGTTCCTCTCCGGGAACACGAACGCGAAAGGCTCCAACCACCGCTCTCCTACAAGAATATCCTGGCCGCCCTGTCTGACCTTAGAGTGGAAATGCATGCGGGCTTTAGAGCGCTGGGTGATTGCCTCGATACAATGGCGTCTGATCTACGCGGAGATCGTAATGTGGAGGGCCAGCCCAATCTGGCTTTATCTTTAGCCGAACCGACGAGGGATGCAGTGCCTTTCATTTCTGACGGTGCAGTCGTGACTGTCTCTGCCTCTACGGACGCCTGCCATGGGCCGACCAGTGCATTTGCCTGTGATACTTTGTTTCCTTTGTCTCCGGGACTTGTCGATCTGCCGCCTGCAACAGTGTTACTGCCTCATGCCCGGGTCTTGCAGCAGCGGGCCCCCACGGTGGATTTCCCATTGTTGCCTTCGCCCTGCGCTCCGGAGACCCCATATTTCCCCGATGGCCCATGGAACTTAATTGTGACGGAGACAAGATTTACTGGTGATGTTCAATGGCCATTTTGTGTTAATGGTTTACTTTCCTTCGATGTGCGGCCATGTTGGTTCTTTGTCCTGGTGGGGGCGGGCCTTCTTCATGCGCTTCATTTTTGGGTCTGTCCGAGGTCGGGTCAGGGCTAGGTTCTCCTTGTACTGTCGGTTGCTGGGCGGGTGGGACCGGGATTGGAAGTTGTACATTCTTGCTTAAGTCGCACAAGTTATAATGTCTTTCCCTAACTGCTTTTGTACTAATATCTGGCTTTCAATAACTGCAAATTGTGTGGGGACTGTGTTTCTGACTGGGTACTGGGAATGGTTTGATTGGCTCCTCCTCCCGCTTCACTTGTAGGTTTTTTGAGGGTCGCAGATTAGGATGGCCTTTTCTCACTCTCTATATTTCATGGTAACATTTTCATTACTTTTCTTCCTTTTTCTTTCTTCTTCCTTTGCTTGAACTATATTTCGGGTTCTTTATGGGGCGACAGGCACATTGTCGGGGGGGGGTAGGCCGTAGCCTCCGCGTTGGTGCAGGGTGGGGGGGTAGATTTTAATTTCCGTATTTAGTTTCTATGGGCCTTTTCTCTTCTTTTCCTGCGCTTTCTTATACTGTTTTCCTTTCTGGGTCTGTGATAGAGGATGGTTGGGAGTGGGTGGCACTGGGAGCGGCACGAGCTTGGCTCCTGTTGTCCGCTTTGTTTTTCTACTGTTTTGCCGCTTTGACGAAGAGCTTTACGTAATTGATGTTATTTCTACTGTTGCCTACTCATGTGGACTCAATGTACGGACTCGGATCTCCTTTATACCTATCCTTTATTGACTTTTATTTCACCAAAAACTTCAAAATTTGACCTCACTGATCCTTCTCCCTGGCGGCATGTCCTTTCCAGCGTAACTGTTATTAATAGTTGTTGTATCACTTGATGCCGTCGGAAGACCGTAATGTTGACACCTGTGCTCATAAGTATTGTGGCCGGCCGGATGGTTGTAGGCCCGTATTTGTTTTTCTGCAACATGCACAATAAAGGTCTTCAAAAATTTAAAAAAAAAAAAAAAAAAAAAGAAACCCGCTACCTGCCCATGTCCCTGTGATGGTAAATCCAAACAGAATACCTGTCATTTTATGCTATCCTGTAATTTTTATACTTCTTTTAGAAAATTTTATTTGAAACCCATCTTTTTAAAATATAACACGCGTGGTATACAAACAGCGATGCAACTGATGTTTAATTTAGAGACCCCAGATGTATGGTTTCATGCGGCCACTTATATTTTAAAATTATTTCTGTAAGAAAATCAATTATTATATAAATTCATTCATTGATGCATTTTCTTTTTTGTTTTTTTCTTTTTCAAGTATACAGATTTGTGCTGCTAAATGCATTTTGTACTTTGGGTAGGATGATACTGACAATTTGCACTTTATCATGCTAATTTGCACACATGTGAACACTGTATAATTGCTGCTACTGATTATTGTGTATTGAAAAAATAGTATAGCGCTTGCACTTTACTTGACATAGTTAGATCTTTTAAGTATTCGGTTTTGTGCTGCTAAATGCACATCGCACTTTAGGAAGGATGGAATTGATACTTCGCACTTTATCAGGCTAATTTGCACATATATTAATATCGGATAAATGCTGCTATTTTATATTGTACACAGAAATAATTTTATTATACTCTGCGTTTTACTTTGAGACATTTTGTACATATTTTAGCAGAAACATGCTTCAAAAACTGATATATATGTATGTTGTCTTGTTTATTATGTCTGTTGCTATATGGTTGTATCTTTACATACCGAATAAAGCATCTTTGAATTTGAATTTGAATTTGAAACAGGCAGTTTTACCCTCACCACGGCATATAATCATCTTTTATAAGGCCCCTGCTTATAGTTGCATGACCCCCCCCCCCACCCCTGGGACACCAAGGGGAGACCCTGGGAGTACCTAACATGTACACACAAGGTAGATTATCACTTTTAAAATGCTATAGCACAAAGTCGAGTTTGCACACATTTTACTTTTAAAGACAGCCTTCAAAGCCAGGGTATCTTTAGAATGACAGCATGCACTCAGCAGTGCACACATGAAAGAGCAGGAAATCTGCTCGCCTCTACCCTTCCATGCTCTATTATTAGGGACTTATAGTTAGTTTAAAACCCCTTGCCCTAATATTTACTAAAGACTTATAGGGTCTGTCAATACCAATTGTAAGGGTGCCCTATTACATGTACCCTTTTACACATAGCACTGGCCTTGGGCCTGGTTAGAAGAGCCCAGGGTACAGTCAGAGTAAGTTAACACCAGTATCATTCAGCAAAAAAATGCAGACATATACATACCTAAACACATACATAGACAGAGAGTAGGGTTATGTAGTAGGCTAGGAAATCAGGAAAGAAGATCAATAGGGCAGCAGAAAATTGTAGGCAAATAAGAGTTTTCTTGGAGAGAGTACAGACTGAGAATAGGGATGGGGAGGGCAGATGGGTGACACAGGTGAAATTGGTAGAGCTAGATGTTTAGGAAGAAGAGAGCTTTGACAGAGGCTTAATGACGGGCTCAAGCAATGGAGGATGGAGGTTCGGTTCGCAGATTGAGAAAGTAAGGGTCACTGGGAGAGTGTGGGAGGGCAAGAGGATCAAACGCCCCAAAAGAACTCTATGTTCTCAGTCAGCAAGGCTGTTAATATTTACCCTCACCAAACGGAAGAAATGGTGAGGTTCAGCCTGCTTGGTTCTTGTGGTCAAATACTGGAAAAAGCTCCCACTTCCTCTCAGATGCATCCCAGAAAAGAAATCTTTCTGCAAGATTCTGAAAACTCACTCATTTAAGCTGTAGGGTATGGGAAAACCCCCACTGGTCCTTTGCCTCAGTGACAAACACTCTAGTAGCAACTGTCGTGCTCTAAAAAAAAAAATTCATTCATTCAAGAGGAGGGCTGAGAAGTGTGGGAAACTGAAAAAGCTTAAACTATATCAATGCTGCTTCAACTGCAGAGTGTGCACTATACAAATGCTGATAACATAACATAAAACAATGATTTTATGGAGCTGGGTAGAGAAGGTCAGAGAAATGAGCTGACGAGAAGATCTTCACAGCATCTTCACAGCATGATAGTTAGGTTTTGCCCACCTACTCAGATATTTTATAGTCTGGGACAGCCAATAACCCTAAATATCTCGAAAGTACAAAGATTTGATGGGTCACCAGTGTCACTGCTGGATTGATATAATTCACATTATACATTTTTTAAGTACTAGGTGGAATTAGGGGTAAACACCCAAAACAAGTTACACAGAAATAATTAATTTGTAAGGCCTCACACAACTTTATATGTTTAAATATGTGCCAAACTTATACGGAAAGCAGCTACCTCCAAGTTGGAACACTAATATTCCATAGCAAATCCGAACAATTGCTTGCACACCAAATCTAGTAGTGCAGTGATTCTTTGGTAAATAAGGATTCAAAGCAAGTCCATAAACAAGCCTTAGCAGTTTTCTTTTATTTCAGAATTTCAGTCAATATGTGAACTATATCATCACAGGTTATGGTTTGACCATTTGTAGAGCGCACATTCCACTCATGAGTGTATCCAGGCATTAGATGAGAGGTCACTGGGCTGGCTGAGTCTGAGGTCGAGGTGAAGAGTCATGTCTCCAGCTTCTTATGGAATCTAGGGACTGGAGAGGTGGCTCTGATATGCAGAGGGAGGTTGTTCCAGGCAATGTTTTTGGGTGTGAGTGACAATAAGGTGTAGCTGCCGGCCCTGACTATGTGAGTGCAGAGCATGACAGTGGGCAGAAGGCCGGCCTAACACAGGTTTGTGATCAGGGATTGGAAACTGATACAGCTGTTAAAGTAAGAGAGTGTGATTGTGAACAGGGAGCCTGTGGAGCTTGTTGAGGTCTGAGGTGATGTGTGTGCAGAGTGGGAGCCTGAGTGTGAGTCTGGCCGCTGCATTTTGTATGCATTCCATGTGTGACAAACATATTAGAAACACCACCATTGCAAGAGCCATTTCCGACACTGCAATGTACCAGAGCATCTCAGATTAATTCAACTGTGATACCTATAACTTGGAATTTGTCAGAATAAATACAGGAACTCCAGGCAGCACTACTTGGAAACAGCGTGAGGCAATACCTGCACAGTTCTTCCGACTTGTGCTGTATATCATGAAGGTGTTAACTGTGAGGTAAGAGTGCAGCCTCTGCAGGGGATATAACCTTTACTTATTAAGCTGATTACTCCTGAAGGAATGCAGCATGAGTGATGCCAATGTTCTACTTTACTAAGAACATAAATGAACATTGCATATGGTGGAGCTGACATTCAGACATATGGAGACTTAGGAAAGTCTTTTATTCAACAGTGCTGTGTACCATGGACCTTGCATGAAGAAAAACTTGGTTACAAGTATAGCTTTTAGTTCACACTGCCCTGGAGTTTACCAGGTGACAGTGATGGAAGTCTCCGTATGTCAACAAAGGTGGATCTGGGGGAGGAGCTTCGCTCGTTTCCAAGATGAATGCGTGAGCACAGGGCTCCGAGACCCTTTCCGCCTCCCGCATCTATCCTGCAAAGCATCCTGATTTGGACGACGGGTACCTTTTGCTGATGCCCTGCTGATACAACAACTTTTTTCAAAAATCGATTTGGCCACCGGGAACCGGACTTACTGCGCTTTGAAATTTGCGGCCTATATCGTAGACCATCCACGGGCTTGAGTCCCCGAGGTCCCAGGTGGCAATTGAACAACAACGGCTGGTGTGACACGTCCACTGCCCCTGTGGTACTTTCGGTTTTGATTTTGGTCATTGTTGACGGCGATTTGCTGCCGCTCTGCACGGCCGACCTGATTCTGCTGCCAGTCCTATGCTTGCTCTTGATCCTCACCCTCTCGCCTCTACAGGCTTGCCGCCAAGGAAATCATTCTGGCCAGATCCCAACGGTTCCGTCAGGGCTCATCACTCATCATGGCGGGCAAGGCGGACGCCGAGAAGCGGGCCACCAGGGGCTCATACCGAGGTGTGGTTACCCAATCCCAGACCATAGATCACTTTACTCGCCCTAAAGGATCCCCAAGCGGAGCGAGCAAGGTCCTTGAGGAGACTAGCGATGGTCATCCTACAATTGAAGAGCCGACTTTGAAGGATGTTATGGGCGCCATCGCAGGTGTTAGAACAACTATGGGTCAGCAGTATGAAACCCTTGCAGCTAAGATAGACACGGTGGCGATCGAAGTCAATCTTATTAGGACGGACTTGGGGAAAACCAATGAGCGGGTCAAGTCCCTGGACATCAAGACTGCGAGCCTGACCACGGATGTCTTGAATCTCCAGGCCGAAGTTCGTAATCTCCGGACTTCCAATGACTTGTTTGCCCACCGGCTGGATGATTTCGAGAGCCGGGCCAGGCGCAACAAAGTCCGCATCGTAGGTGTTCCGGAGAACTCCGCGGACGTGTCTACAGACCTTCTGGTGGAAGACCTTGTTCTAAAACACCTGGCACCCAAGGGCCTCAGTAACTTTTTCACGGTGGAGCGTGCTCATAGAGTCCCCGGTGGAAAGCCCAAGCTGGGGGCCGCTCCGAGGCCTATAATAGCCAGGATTTTTAATTTCCGGGACAGGGACGCTATCCTGCAAGCTTCACGTACCAATTTTTATCCGGATTTCACACAGGCAGTACAGAAACAACGTATGGGTTTTTCGGGGGTGAAGAGGCGACTCAGGGACATGGGACTGAAGTACGCCATGCTTTTTCCGGCCCGCCTAAGGATTGAATATGAAGAACGTGCTCTCTTTTTTGACCGCCCGAGGTGGCCAGTGAATGGTTGGACAATTTGCTGGCACACCGTGCCAGCCCAGGGAGTTCGAGAGGCGCAGAAGGTGGCTTGGAAGAACAGGAGTAGTGAGTCTGCGCCGGCGAGGCAATTTTATGGACTTATGGCAGTGGCTCTGTGACTATTATGTTAATACAGTGTGGATCCCGGGGGTGGGGGGAATCGGGACTCTTCCTCCTCTGGGGACTTTTTTCTCTCTTGTAGGTTAGTTTAATGGGGCGACAGGCACACTGCAAGTTGGGGTGGCTTTCTGGTCTACCGCAGGGGTGCAGGGTGGGGGGGTGTGTTTTGAGGGTTCAATTGGGGGTGGTGGGGGGGTCTTTTCTTTTTTGTTTGTATTGAGGCTACGCTTTGTTCCAGATTTTATGCTATGTGCCTGTTTCGTGGCGGGGGAGGCGGAGTGTACATTACTGGGATGGGGGGTAGGGGGCTGAGGGTGCTGAGCTGGAACGTTAACGGTCTTGGTGATAGGATAAAACGGGGGATAGTTTTGCAATATTTGAAGCGATGCTCCCCAGATATAGTTTTACTCCAGGAGACACATTTAGTAGGAAATACGTGCCATGCACTGAATAGACGGGGCTACCGTTTGGTGGCCCATTCCGGATTTACCACTGGGTCGAGAGGGGCGGGTGTTCTGGTCAGGAACTCCCTCCCCCTGGAGATAGAAGACACGGTGCTGGACGATAGAGGCCGCTATGCGGCTATTACGGGTCGGTGGGAGGGGAAGGTGATCTCCATTTTGTCTGTGTATGTTCCGCCCGGTCTACAGTCCACCACATTTACTGATTTGAGCAGGGTGATCCTGGGGTTTCCTGATGGCATGTTGGTTGTGGGTGGCGATTTTAATTCAGTAGTCAGTGGGGATGAAGACCGTAGCCCCCCCAGACTCCTGCCTGCGTCGCAGCTATAGCTGGGGAGTTTCTTGGACACGTTGGGTCTAGTTGATTGTTGGAGGCAACTGCACCCTGGGCAGCTCCAGTATACTTTCTACTCGGGAGCTCATGGGAGCCTCTCGAGACTTGATTATATCCTCGTACCAGCGGTGCAGATGGTCTCCGTAAGGGAAATCAGGCATTTGGCTAGGGGGATTTCAGACCACTCTCCACTCTGGCTTACTATTGATGTACAATTGGGGGCCGGGGGCCGGATTGCCCCGATCAACCCCTGGCACCTTCGTAATCCCAAGATTAGAACGGAGGTGCTTAAGTGTATGGATTACTAATTTGCTGAGAATGAGGGATCGGTGTCCTCCCCTGTCTCCTTGTGGGAGGCTTATAAAACTGCCATCCGTGGTCAAACCCTATCCTTGATTGCTAGCGAGAGGAAGCGCAAAAATGTGGAAGTGGTGGGCCTGGAGAATTAAATCACTGAGTTGGAGGAACAGATGGAGTCTGGGGTCACACCTGAGGGACTACACTCTTTGGCCCTTAAACAGTCTGAATATAGGGCTCTGGTGACTGACGCGGCCAAGGCAATGAATCGTGAGCAGCAGGGGTGACTGTATGATGTAGGTGATAAAGCGGGAAAGTTGATTGCTTGGCTGGACAAAAGGGATAGATTGAATCGGGTGGTGCCTGTTACTGAAAAAGTGGATGGTACGCGAGTGGTGGACCCGGTTGAGATAGTTGAGGTCTTTGCCCAGCATTTTCAGACGGTTTATGTGCCGGTCTCGGATAGGCCGGAGAAGGACTCGCACTTGTTGCTGCGGGATATCGCGCTGCCTAGCCTGTCGGAATTGGACAAGGAGCTTATGGAGGCAGACTTTTCCACCGATGAAGTAGCGCTCGCTATCCACTCACTTCGTTCTGGGAAGGCCTCAGGTTTGAATGGTATACCAGTTGAACTGTACAAGCTGTGCCCTGACAAAATGGCGCCACATCTTCGTCGGATGTTCTCGGCATCGCAAGATCTTGGGTCTCTTCCCCGGGATCAGAGACTGGCGTCCATTGTGGTCATTCATAAAGATGGCAAGCCCCGTGAATACTGTTCATTGTATCGGCCGATTTCGCTTTTGAATGTTGAACCCAAAATTCTGGCGAAGCTCTTGGCAAACTGGCTGATTACGGTGATCGGTGACTTAATCCACCCGGACCAATCCGGCTTCATCCCCCATCGTAACACCGCGCTCAATCTTCGCCGTCTTCATGGCGTCTTGGCAAGGGCGGGGTCTCTTGAGGAGCCGGCCATCTTGGTTTCACTTGATGCCTCGATGGCCTTCGATACGGTGGTGTGGTCATATCTGTGGGCAGCCCTTGCTAAGTTTGGTTTTGGCCCTAAGTTCATCGGGTGAATCAGGCTTCTGTATGAGCAACCGCAGGCTCAGGTTGTTGTCACCGGCAGGGCCTCGGAACCCTTTGCTCTCGGACGCGGCACGAGACAGGGATGCCCTTTGTCGCCACTCCTTTTCGCGCTTGACCTTGAGCCCCTGGCGGCATGGCTCCGCTGGGAACCTTTGCTTAAGGGCATTTGATGGTCCCCTGACTTCGAGGATCGTATATCGCTCTACGCCAACAACATATTGTTGTACCTTACCTCTCCCCGTAAATCACTGGGTGTCCTATTCGACGTCTTGAGTTCCTTTGGGAAGAATTCTGGATTAGTTAATAATTGGGCCAAGTCTTGTATCTACCCACTCACGGGAGACTTACCCTCTCTACCCCGCATTTGCCCGATACCCGTTTCTAGAGTCGGCTTTAAGTACTTGGGTATCTACATTTCATTGGACCCCACAGTCCGCTATGAGCGAAATTTGTTACCTCCACTTTCCCGGCTTAGGTCTGATGTTGCAGCGTGGTGCGGCTTGCCTCTGTCCCCCTTGGGAAGAGCGGCCCTGTTCAAGATGATGTCTCTTCCCCGATTTTTGTATGCCATCCAAAACACACTTGATTTGGTGCTGGCTAGCTATTTCCGCAAAATTGAGGGCCTACAGAGGAAGCTGGTGTGGGGCGGGCGACTGTGCATTGCATTGGCAAAATTGACTTTGCCCTGGTATGACGGTGGTATTTCGTTGCCTGATAATAAACGCTACTACTGGGCATCCCAACTGAGTGCTGTTAACCATGCCATGTACGGTCCTGTTCCGAATCCCGCACTCGAGATGGATAGGTGGCAGCTGCCCGTGGGCGACTATAATAGAGCGCTCTACTCTAGAGCCGCTAGGAAGAACCTGACGGGCCCCACTGGGGTGGCGGTGCGAATATGGGGTAGTGCAACCACGGCTACGGGATGGACGGATAAGTGGACTAGAGCGACCCCCTTATATGCCGCGGAGAAACTGGGTGGTCTATGGACATCGAAGGGATTTGATAGATGGGACCTTATTGGTATCAGTAAAGTGGGCGACCTCTGGGCCAAGGACAGAGTTAAGACCTTTGATGAACTCAAGCAGGAGTATAAATTGAGTGACAGGGAATATTTCCGATATCTCCAAGTCCGACACACGCTCGAATCGGCTTTCCCAGCTGGAACTACGATCCCGGAGTCTTCCCCCCTGGAAGATAGAGTGCTAGACGGGTACGTCCCTGACAGCACTATCTTATTAACGACCGCTCGGACCTTCTTGTACAACTTCGGGGTGCCTGGACTGGTCATGGGCTGGAATTGGACGATGAAGACTGGCAGGCTGCGATATCCTCCCCTAAAGAGGTCGCGATTCCGGCACGTCTCAGACTGGTGCAACTGAAAATTCTGCACCGTGTCTATGTCACGGGTCCACGTTTGATACATATGGGTTATTCTGTGGATGGGCTGTGTAGGCGTGGTTGTGGTATGCTGGCTACCTTCCTTCACATTATATGGGAATGTCCGGAAGTAGTGGTTTTCTGGAATCGAGTGCATGCGGTGATGGGTGAAGTGACAGGTGTTGAGTTATTGCCTGAGGCCAGACGCTGCCTGTTGAATATCTGGGAGCCGAATGACTGCACTGCTGCTCAGACTCAATGGGTCAAACTGGGCAACATGATTGCGAAACGAGACATTGCTCAATTGTGGGGATCTCAGAGAGCACCACCAGTCTCAACTTGGAAAGCAAACCTGGACTGGTCCATGTTTAGAGAAAAAATTGTGTATGTCTCCTGTGGTAGGCCCAAGAAATGGGGAAGGATCAGGGGTCAATGCTATTCGTACCGAGGAGAGATCTACACTCCCCCCTTCATTGAAGCTCCTGATATTCCTCACTTCCCGTGACTGTGCGTTTCTGATTCTTAGCTTCTCGCTGTATGTGATGTATCATTTTGCTCTCGGCCCCCCCTCTCCAGGATCTCTCCTCTTTCATAGCATTGCTTATTAATCATTTGTTTCCCCCTGCCGTATGAGACAGTCATTGCATTGCACGGTTCCGCCTCGATTCTTTTTTGTGTTCAGTTTTTGTTCTTTATTTATAAAAATATAAAATGTAAAACCTTTCACTTATCCTCTTGTTGCCACATGCTTTCCACTATATTGTGACTTTTCACTGCCGGGCCCTTGGGTTGTCGGCTGATGAGCTGTGTCTTATTGTGCTACTGGTACTGCGTGTAACTGACCAGCCTCCGTGGTTGTAGGTCTATAACTGTACTTTCTTCTTACAAAATAAAGGTTTAAAAAAAAAAACAAACGTGGATCTTTAACCCCTTCCTTGCTGCCGTCGGCCATTGGCCGACGGCAGCACTACCTCCCCAGTGCTGCCGTCGGCCAATGCCCGACGTGGCCCCGCCCGTTTTGCGGAATTGCCGCACTGCGGGAAAATCGGGGTAAACGGAGTAAACAGGTTAAAATACCACCTGTGCTTTGTTGAGTTTTGATCCATTTCATGAAGCCCGTGGATGCTTCCTTGGATCTTGACAGATTTTAAAGTTCCCTCCTAGACCCATTCTTGTTTTGGAGTCCTGAAACTAGTGGAGTATCAAAGGTGAAACGATCACAAAAGCAAGCAAGAAAAAATTAAAATAACATTATCTAAAAAATTAACAATTGAAGCTTACCTCTCTTTGCAACTCTTTGCAGCCGCTTTTCTTTTTACAGACAATAGAAGTATCGCTTGTGACGTGTTTATATATGTTTGTTAAAGGTTGGGGAATGTCTCAGCCTCCTCGTCTTGGTTGAAAGTTCATATTTGCATGCAATTGTCTCAACTGTAGTGGAAATCACACAGTGATTTTCCTTAACTTCATTCATGTTTTCCATTCCTGGGAAACTGAAAGTTGGCACCCCAGATCCCAGCCGGGTCTGGTGGCTTAGGGGACCAATGCATCCACTGCAGGGGCCTGTGCTTGACCTCATGGTAACAGGTTCAAATCCCAACGTGTCTTTCATCCTTCTGAGGTTGATAAAATGAGTACCATTGAGTTGGGTAACAATAAACATCCTGTTATTCAGCGCCAAGATACCAGTTGCAGTGAACACGAGCCTTACAAATACACTATGTTATGAAACCAAGGGCCCTTAGATGTCTCTTTATGCACCTGCATTGTGTGAAGTGAATTATTTTCCAAACTGTACTGGCTGCAAATAAAGTAATAACTCAAAGAAATAGCGGATTATATGAATTCACTTTACACACAATGCAAGAAACAGGTGATTTGCTCTGCGCTGGGCTACCCCAGCCCATCATGAGAGTGCTCCAGACTTTCACCTGCATTTTCTTCTTTTTTTTATTTTTTATACCAGCTTTTTATTAATGAAATCAAGCAGAACAGTAGCATAACAGTACCATTTATACATTGTTTGTCATTACTTTGTTACATCATAAGATCGGTTATAATCTTTTACATATACTTTGTTATGTCAGGTTATGTCTCCTTTCTTTCCCTAGTTCTCTCTTCCCTGTTGGAGAGGTTGACTCCAGGCCGGGTTGTCTCCTCTAAGGGGGGGCTTGCAGGGGTACCCTCTGTACTTATTCCATTTGTCCCAAACTTTCCCCCATTTCTTTGGACACCCGCTGCTAATATAAACTGCTTTTTCAGCTATCATACACCAGTCCATATCTCGCTTCCATTCACTTCGGGTCGGTATTTCACCCGATCCCCATTTATGGACCATATTTCATTTCGTTACGATCAGTACCAGAGTACCCCAGGTCCGGTCTGCTTGTCCCAGATCAGAGCCTCCCCATACATTTAATATACACCACTTCGGAGCTACAGTTAGTTCCACTCTTACAACCCTTATTTGCTTGCATTTTCAGTTGGTAGTGGCTATTTACCTGCTGCCAAG